>NW_024096498.1:1729714-2434428 GCF_016545835.1 Crotalus tigris
GAACAACTCTGTCTCGGATAATTCAGAAACGCTCAAATCACCATTGTTCAAAGCCTTTTGAAAAGCACCATGGATGATTCCGGGCCGGGAGACAGGCAGGAACAGGAGAGGCTGTTTGTTGTTTATCAGGATCCATAGAATTTGCAGGGGCAGAAGGAGGGTTAAAACTGGCTCCAGGTGGCAAGGGAGTGGCCAACATAACAGACGGACTTTTATACGGTGGAGGGTCTAATAAAGGCTGATGAGGCAAGTCAGCATGGGTTTGAATCAGGGTATAGGCAATTTTCCAAAGGCACAAAATCTCTGGGGGGGGCCCTCTCGGAGACTGATGGAGGATGGCGCCGATTTTCCTCCATGTATCTACTTTTAAAGATCCAGACTCCGGATAGGATGAGCAGTTAGCCCATACGTAAGCAAGCAATTTAACAGCCTCAGATTTAAAAAGGTGACGGGTTAATTTCTGTTCCTGATCAGTAAGATATTTTTTCCTGCCATGTAGCCTCAGCTCTTCCACATGCTGCTTTTGAGCGTGAGACATTCCACCCCCCATACTTACGAAGAGGAGTCAGTTGCCAGCAACTTCGTCGGGTGCACCAAGCCTATTCCAGGCGATAAGTAAAGGGTTGGCAGGGATGTATCCCTCAGTGGATCACGTCGGGGTCACCAGATGTGGTGGTCTCCGATGGAGAATGAGACACGCATGCAGGTATCTCGGGATGGGAGCCCAGAGCTGACTCCAACACCCTATTTTATTGTTACTATAGTTTTTACATCACACAGCGTAATCAAAAGACGTATATAGGGGTGGTTACAATGTATCACATAACAGACACTCTCCAGATGCAAGGCTATGCAGGTGGGTAATGATTCATGCATCCTGCTTCCCGTGTTCTTATCAGACCCTGTCCAAATGGCTGATGAATGTGTTCCGTGTCTAGAGCAGTCCGTTTGTTATCTCAAGGACTTTGTGGGAGCATGTCTATGGGCATATTTATGCAATTAATTCCACAGATTATGACTGTCTAGATCAATGTTTCTCAACCTTGGCAACTTTTAAGATGTTTAAGTAGCTCAACAGATGGCTGGAGAATTCTGGGAACTGAAGTTCACACATCGTGTATGTGTATGTGTATGTGTATGTGCATGTATATGTGTATGTGCATGTATATGTGTATGTGTACATGTAATCCTCATTCAGAATTAATTCAAGCTTTGAGAAGACTGAAAAATTGTCAGATAAGTAGTTGAAGATATTGGGATTTGAACCTCAGAAATTTTCATGCCAGAGGTGTATTTGACATTCAGTAGCATGTTTTTATTTGGCAATCTTGATGTCAAATCTCTATAGGTAGTTATTACAGTTTCCTAATTCCCATACATTAAAAATGCTGTTAAGCTAAAAATTAGTAGCAAGAAGTATTTCTTTACTTTGAAAAATCATACCAAACAATATAAAACTGGTACTCCTATCTTAGGTGATATTATGGGACAATTAAAATGTAAATAGCTACAGACCAGGGCGTTCTTTGCTAACTTTTGTGCATTTAAGTATGATCAGTAATAGGTTGATTATATGGCTGAACATATTTAATTGACTAGTTAGTGGGTATCATAAGCCTTGCTTATTATACAACATTTAAAAAAACCTCATAGGATTGCTTATATACACATACTTCTTTGCATTCAAAATCTGGGAAACAGTTTTTAAAGGAAATAACCAGGAAGCAGGCGAAGTAAGGAATTTCCACAAAGGTATTACTATGTACTATAAAGAGTAAATGTAGAATGGCCAGGATAAAGTGTTGATAGGATATTATACATTTGCTGTATGTTTGAAGCTTGGGTTAAAGTAAGTTTATTTGAGGGCTTTCTTATTACAACCTATAGAAAGACTAATGGTTTCTCAAAAAACTTTCAGAATATGTAGATATGTGCAGATTAATTTATCTATAATTATTTCTTCATCTTTTACCTTAAAATAAATTAATTATTATGTACTCAGCAATTCTGAACAAATCTTCTATTGCATTAACCCTTTGTGATTTCAGTCATAAAGCTGGGTTGGGATAATCACATTTTTCACCCAGTGCAAGGCTGGCTTTGTTTCTTGTGCAACACACACTATTGCTTTATGTTTCAAGATTATTATGCTTACTGACGGCTTTGCTATTAATCTCACAATTGAAAACTGAGTGTTACGGAATTTTCAGACTGATTAACATAATCACTGAAATACTGCTTATGTTTTCATGTAGAAATGCTTGTGGAGAATGACACTAATAGCTTAAATAATAGCATTGCACTAATAGCATCACTGTGTTGAAGATCTTCAGCTAAAATGTTATTTAGTGATTGTTACTTTTTTTTTTTGGTAAGGTATTTCAGCAGGTGACAGTCCCTGCTGACCTTGATGGGCTCAGAGCAGTGTTGGGGCTGATTAGTATATGAGAAGTTATCAGGAAATGTCCAGACTAGACACTAGATGAAGAAGCTGAATAATATCCCAGAAGAAGTCAATGACAGATCATTCTTGTATCACTGCTAAGAAGATTGCATTGATATCAGTGATTCTCTATCTTGGCAGTTTTAAGATATATGGACTTCAACTCCCTGAAACCAGAAAGCTGGGTGGAGAATTCTGGGAGTTGAAGTCCACACATCTTAAAGTTACTAAGGATGACAAACACTGATAGATATAACCAATGAAGTCACCAAGACATGAGCTTGGAAGATACTACTTTTACTAATTGTTGTTGAGTTAAAATTTATTTTATTCTTCTAGCTTCCTTCTGGCCTAAAAAGATACTTGAATTTTTAACAAAGACTACAATAGCTGATGCAGTCATGTATGTAAATAGTAAACATGTAACATGAAATGTCAATACTTTTGTTGGATGAATTTGTCCTGGAGTGAGATAGGAACCCCAGCAGACACATGAAATAGCTTAACAAATTAACAGCATTCCCCGTCATAATAATTGTATCTGACTTTCTGAAATAACAGCATTCTGCAAAAATATTGTGTATATTTATTGTTTTGCCAGATGATCTTTAATTTTAGTTACTTGACATTTAAATTATTTCATTGTATACTTTATGAAATTAAACTGAAAATTTCCCCAAAGAGTCTAATCATTTATAACTAAAATACCTATCAAACTTCAGCAAGTTAGTTCTATTCACTCGTTTCTAGAGATTTCTCTAATTTAAATCTTGTAACTTAAATTTATCAGGTTAGAACTAGGAACATTCAAAACCTCTCACTATTTTCATTTAAAACTCCAATATTCATATTAAGTTCTCAAGAATGACAGGCATTATTGCAAAATTGCTTTTGAAAACTTGAAGACATTTATTTTGAAAAATCTGGTTACTGAAAGTATCAAAGTAATAGAACTGTTATCTATAAATATATTCAATCTGAGTCCTTAATAGAATTTGGTAGAAAAAAAAACACATTAAAGATTGAATAAGACAGCATGCCTATTGAAATACTTTCATAGGCAGATTTAATGCATCATTTTCAACAATCTGCTGTAATATATTTAATACCTTAATGAATACATACAGCTTTGATGGATATAATGTCTAATATTCCGAGAAGGAATTTAATAGTACATCTGTGAAAGAAATAATGTATTTTTCTCCTTTCTCCTTATTGTTATTACTATTATTATTAACAGTAGTAGTAACTTGGCTTAAAATGCATCACAGTGCTTCTTGGCATAGTATTACCTGAAAGAAACTTTTAGCTTCCCCAGCAATTTGTTAGGAATCCTATGGATGGGACCTTATTTTTATTTAATATTCGTAAGTTCTCATTTATATTGAACTGTAGCATGTTGCTTTGGGTGTTAGAATAGGTAAAGAGAATAAGTCTTCTGGAAAAATATTTCCTTCTGAGGGCCACACAGAATGGACTTTATAATACCAACAACATGGATTTTGTAATATTGTTGTATTTGCTAACTAACATAATTATTTTGTATTTTAAGTTGACTTATTTTTCTCTTTTTAAAAATGATATTAATGGTTTTATTGATAACTTCTAACATTCCTAAATTTCACGATATAAAACTGTCTTTGTTCCCCAGGTCAAGATAGGATGGGATGTCTGGAGTTTGTCTTCTGATAAGATATAGCTTGTTAGTGCTAATTGGTATCTGTTTCATCTTAAACTCCAAATAACCTTATGACTTTTTTTTCCTCATTAACATCTTAAATTTTATGCTTCTGCTTTCATCAGACCTCATTTAAATGGACATGTGTGTTGTCACATGTAATATGTTTAATTCCATATAACTGATTTTCTATGCAAAGGAAGGGTTACTTTTGTCCTGTCCAATCAACTTTTCTCTTGTAATTTCCCTTGATGTATTAACTATAAAACGGACTGAAAGCTGGGTCTTGAGGTTCCTTCTTTCAATGAGAGGAATCTTTTTTTTTAATTGGAATATTCTGAACAAACCGTAATAAAATGATCTTCCTATCTTGGTCTGTTTCACTGGAAAGTATGCATGCCGAGTACATGAGTCTAGGAAGCCATATTTGGCTAATATCTCCTAGCTTATTATTATAGTATATGAGGCTCCTATATCAGTTTCAGATATTTTTATTGGGTAATGTAATACCAAGGAGAATATTAATTTCATATTGGGCAATTAGGCAATATTAATTTCACATTGGGCAATGTAGTACCAAGGAGAATATTAATTTTATATTAGATCTAAGAAAACAGGTATGCATCTAGATCCAGAAAGTATATGGTCAGTAAACCAAAGTATTCACACATAGTTGGGATTTTTTAAAACATAGTTCATTATTTTGTAGCCTAGTTCACACATCATGCTGAGCCATAGGAGAACAATTCATATGACACCATAAGCCAAAAGCAATTATGTTTTATCATTATTTAAAATCAGGCTATACTATAGTTCCTGGATCTCTAAGTATCTAGCGATGGCCAATTCAAATGCTTGGGATTTCTAAGAAAGTGACAGAATATTTTATTTAGATAATGTAGAGCTTTAACAAAATATATATTTGTTCGCATTAGCAATTTAGTTCCTATTATCCACTGCTTTTCTTCGTAGACATCCAGTGCAATTTGTAATAACATGAAAATGACAAAACATGCATTACAATGTTATCACATAAAAATTAACCTTTTCTACTTATGTCACAACACATGATGTAAGTATGTTAGTCATGTGGTTTGTGTTGTGACATTACAACATATGTTTTGCTGCTTGCTTCTCGTTGCTGCGCAGTAGACAACTTTGCTTTCCTTGAACTTTCCATATACTTTCTAATACAAAATTATTTCCCTTTTTTTCTGCTTTCATCAGATTTCAAGTAGAGGATTGATTTGATATATGGCTAATTTTCAATATGTTTTTCTGTTTTACATGTTGATACAAGTCTAAAATTACAGAAAATTTGTGTTACATAATTGTCATGTACCATTGTAGTCTATTAAAGATTCATTGAGGCGATAACTAGTGTAAAGGACCTTGAGTTGAAGAGTAAAAGTGAAAATAAATCTGAAAAAAATTCTAAAACTAATAGCAATATGTGTGAAAGACATGTAGCATTTCACATATCATACATGTTGCTTCCTGCTTTCCTCTTATCTTTCTGAGCTACACTGCAAATCAAAATTGTTTTAATGAAATACTGAGTTTCCTAATGAAATGTTTATATAACATGAATGCAAATACTGGAGAATTAAAATGGAAGAATGCCACGTATTATTCATATTGCTTTTTAAAAAGTGTTTGGAATTGATTGACACTATGGTGATTCTTTCAATGATGAAGCCAGAGAAAATATGGAGTTTTTTCAAAACTTTTTCCGCCTTGAACTCCAGGTCAGATATGGCATCAAAAATGGGCAAAGAAAACAGCTGAATTTCCCAAGCCAGTTTGGCTATATTTAAAGGGGCAAATATATGTCATTGCAAATTATGTAAATTGTATTTTAAAATTGTTCTTGGGACTTTTGCGAGGTCCTGCAATTTTATTTCTAATTCTGGTTTCTCCTTAGACTGCATACATGTTATCTCACTGTTTGTCTCTCACCTTCTCACCTCCCCTAAAAAGACAAAATTACTCAGCCTTTCCACTTCCATGTGTGGAAGTTGGAAATTAAGTATTATGCTAATAAGGACTTATTAAGACAACACAAATTATAGAGATGTAGATCACAGTTGTTCAAATTAAAACCTGAGAGTGCTTACATTCTGCTACCAAAGCCATCTCCCTAAGTATAAGCCTGGTTTCTTATATCATGTTAATATGATTGGAACTACCATTCAAAGTAACTAGTTAATTTCATACTCGGTTTTTATTTGGTATAGAGGAGCATGGAATAACTAAGAAAGGAATGAAAGAAATACAGGTACAGCCACTTGCTCAACCACTGTTCCAATTTATAAGGATGCTGAACAAGGAGTACTTACAAAGAATCATTGTGGGTATGGCTGTCACAGTGTTCTTGCAGTCATGTAATCATAATTTGTGTTTTTAGCAACTAGGTTGCAATTACATCATTGCAACATCCCCATAGTCATACAATCACCAATGGCAACCTTCACTGCCAGCTTCTCACAAGCAAAGTGAACAAGGAAGCAGGCAGGAGATTGCCAATGGATCCCAACATCCCACAGATGTTGCACCCATGCCGGATTCACTTAGCGGCAACTGATACTGCCTGAATTGCCACTGTAAGTCAGTGCAGTCATGTGACAGTGTGCCTTAACTGCATCGCTTAGCAATGAGGTTCCTGGTTCCAGTTCCTTGATTCTGTTTCATATAAGAGAAATAAGAGAGGTATTCTAAGCAGGCTTTCAAGATCCTGCTGCAATACCCTATAACAATGAGTTTCAATAGTCCTTTAGATAAATAGTCCTAGACCAGAGGTTCCCAACCTTTTGGGCACCTGGGACCAGTTCCGTGGAGAGAGGTTTTTCCGTGGACCAGAGGGGTGTGTGCTGCCTGCATCCTGTGGATGGGGCTTTCCCGGTTATGGGACCGGTTGCTGGCATTCTACGGCCTGGTACTGGTCCACAGACCAGGTGTTGGGGACCCCTGTCTTAGACTGTCTTTGACCTGGCTTATCTCAAAACACTGATACCTAGAAGAAAAGATGAAGCCATTATGCCAGATATAGACAACAAACAATCCAGGCTTGTAATCAAATGAGCAACATATACCAGCAAAGTGTGGTTTTAGTTGAGATATATATCTGGTTTGGCATGTCATTCTGGCAGGCCAGATTATCTTGTTACTTGAAGAACACCTGAAGCCACAGATTTGTGAATGCCTTTCCTGGTTCTAGAGTAATAATAGTAGTAGTAGTAGTAGTAGTAGTAGTAGTAAAGCTGGAAGGGACCTTGGAGGTCCTCAAGTCCAACCCTCTGCTCAGGCAGGAACCCTACACCATTTCGGACAATTGGCTGTCCAGTCTCTTCTTAAAAACTTCTAGTGTTGGAGCATTCACCACTTCTGGAGATCACTTGGAAGTCCAGATATTAATTATGGCTGGGGATGACCATCATTTATGACTTCATAGATTTGAGATCCCCATGCATTATATGAAGTGCCTCTGGTGACTTTCTCTCTTGTTAGATTTGTTACATAGAATGCATTTTAAAGCAAGAATGGGCAACCATTCCATTTTCTGAAACCTTCTTGAAGTTATAGTCTAGAAATGATAAGTCTAACTGAAAAGTTAGGGCAAAGTAGATGGTTATTTTAATATTGCTTAAGCACATTTTATGTATAAGTTCTTTCAGTTGATGATTAGCAAATTTATAAAATGATATTATTTTAATGTATGCCTCAAAGTAATTTTTCTCTGATTAATTAAATTATACTTATGTATAATTACTCTAATTATCATTGACATATAACTGACCCATAATTTACTGCCTTTCTTTTCAATCACATACTAAATTCATCACAATCATATTACTGCAATACACAATAATAATTTTTCATTATTAATCTTAACAATCGTGAGAAATTTAATATGCTTGTTTGACATTTTAAAATTTTGTCACAAAATTGCTTGTAAACAATATTCTGTAAATCCTTTTTTCAATAGCAAATATTGCCCTTGGGTCAATTGTAGAAGTCAGAAACAACCAGCTTTAGGGGGAAAACAATGCACAATGAACATCAAAAAAGACAACAGAAGATGAAAACAACTGAAACTCATTCTGACTTAGGGAATACACACTTCAGGCTACTTCTGGGTGTTTTTAAAGTTACTGTTGGATTTTGAAATTGAACTGAAATCTGGAATCTCTTTATTCAGCCAGGACTAATTTATAACCATTCCAGTGTTCTTTTACAGTACAGAGTAAAATATATTGTTTCTAACAAATCCAAGTTGACAGCTCTGAATTTCTAGTGGAAATGCAGATGAAGATAAAAATATTGTCAATTCAGCAGATGCTGCTTTCAGAGGGAGATGAGAGCAGAGATGTCCACAGGACCTAGAATTTCTGTCAAGATGACAAAAGCAGTATTGGCGCACTGCAAGGCAATTGCCACGTGACATATGTGCAATGCCATGATGTAAGTAGATCATGGAGTGTGAAGTGAGATGGAATGTCTAATACTCTAGGGAAGTGGGGCAAGAGAAGACCCTTTTCCCATGTTTCTTTCAATTTGCAGTGCCAACTTCATTTGGCTCTCATATTTTTGGTTTTACAAAAGTATCTCCAACTAGCTTTTTAAGTTAATTGTAAAATTTCTCTTAGTATTTTATTGTAATTTTAATAATTTAAATTTGTTATGTTCTAGTCCAGTGGTTCTCAACCTTTTTAATACCGCGACCCCCAACCGGTCATAAGTCAAGGACTACCCAATCGGTCGTAAATCGAGGACTTTCCCTCCCCGGGAGCACCGCGCATGCGTGGTGCCGCCCCCTGCGCCGGCCGAGGCATAGCTGGCAAGTGGCAGAGACGGAGCAGGCTGACCACTGGCTGGGCCACCAGCTGGCCCAGCCCAAGGGAGGTAAGGCACCCGCCGGGCCCCACGCACGCCAGCAACCCTCCCTGCGCCCGCCGGCCTTCCACCTCCCACCCCTGGCCCTCTTTTACTTATATTTTTAGTAGTTGCTCAGCAGCGAGGGGTGGAAACTTCCAGACAGCTCACCTTCGCTGTAGACAACTTACAGCACCGTTTGCAGAATGGGACTTTTGGCAGGCTCAGCAGGGCAGAGACAGCCTGGACAATTCCTATTGGCTTTTGAAAGCCAATAGAATTAGACTCTATTCAAGAGAGTCTATTCTATTAGCTTTCAAAAGCCAATAGAATAAAAGGGAGTAGCACAGCTAAGGAAAGGGGAAAAAAATGGCAGACTGCGTTGTTTGGCGACCCCTGTGAAATGGTCGTTCGACCCCAAATGGGGTCGCGACCCACAGGTTGAGAACTGCTGTTCTAGTCTTTATTTTTGATTTTATTGTGCCTCACCTGAGAGAAATTCCAAAATTGCTGGTATAGAAATTATGTATCAAATGTGCTTTACAACTTGGCTTTTACCAGGTGTGAACTAATTTCAACTTTGTTTGCAGAAAATATTAGCATAATGTCCCAAGATAATAAAAGCATTGAACCAACTATGGATGGGATAATATGCTTAGAAATGAAGCAAAAGAGAAATTGAAGCCAAAAAGATTTAATATAGATTTTTTTCATTATAGAAGACAACCTTGACTAATTAGGATACTGTTGTTAGAACTTTCATTGTTCATATCTGATCTATACTTTAGGTCCATTATTTAGCAATAATCAACACCAAGATGTTATTTTAATTTTTGCTTCTAACTCTCAAGGGGTCATCAATATTGCTCTCAAAAACTGTAAACTCAATAGAGCAGCAATCATATTTTTATGTCTCTGCCGCACAAATTAGAATACAACAGCAGTTCCCATTAAATGTCTCTTGGAATCACAACAGTGCTGCTTATACCAATATTTATAACATAATCTGTCTGATGAGGTCAACCTGTGTATTTAAAAATAAACTACCAATGGGAAACTTTAACATTTTGTAGGAGATTGGGTTTTTTTTTTTTGATGTTTCTATTCCTCCTATCTTTCCTCGCAGCACAATTCTGTTGGACAGTTGGTTAAGAGTATAAATGGTCTAAAATTACTTGAAGAGTTTCCATGGATGAGGGTTCTATATTGTTAACAATAATACGTTGTAGTATAAGTAATCCTCAGCTTATGCCTGGTTGCTTAGCAACTATTTGAAGTTACAATGGAAGTTCTCAGGGGTACTTACAACCCAGCTCCAAAGTTCCAATTCCACCCTTCTCGTCACAGGACCCCATTTCAGGCACTTGGCAACGAGCCTACTTTATGGCCATTTGCAGCATCCTGCAGTTACATCATTTTATGATGGTTTTTGCTGAAAACTGGCATTTATGTCCAGTCTTTTGCAAAACTGGTCAATAGTGAACAATTGGTCTGCTTAACAACTGTGGAGTTCGCTTAATGATTTCGGCAAAAAATGTTGTAAAATTGGTTGGGCATGTGGTTGACCCACTTTAAGACCATGATGGACAAGGTCCTTTATGGTTATAAGTGGATAATTATCTGTAATACATACCAAAACGAAAAAGAAACATGAGATATGATTGCTTTGTGTAAAATTGAGGAAATTGTTATTGTCTGTAATATCATTAAGATGTGCTTGAATACATTTCTTATGCCATTAATTTCTCATTAATTGTAAATCTGGTAGTTCAGCAAATTATGACACAGGTTAAACCTATACAAAGCAATCTAGTTAAAGCTTAAAATGAGATAGAGTTCCCTGTAGCCTAAAAGTCTTCTGCTCATATGTTCTTCTAAGATTATGACACCAAGGCAAAAACAAAATCAATTTCTTATAATTTTTAAAGTTGCTAAGTTTGAAAAACACTAATCTAAACAATAAATGAGTTGTTTTGGAAAGAAGTACATTAATTTCAAACCCTTCAATACTATTTTTATATATACTATGATAATCAACTGAGAGGAGATTGCTGTGAAGTCAGTACTGTACAGTGTGAGCTAAGTGCCATGTTTTATCTAAAAAGCCATAAATAAGATTTACATCTCATTATTTTAGACTTCACAAAGAAGCAGAAAATTGGTGGTACCACATGAAGTTGGACCCTTGTCTGGAAGTAACCATATTCAATATAGCAGGTCTTATAACTGGATAATCATACATAGAAAGTCTTGCCCATCATGGATATCTGAAGTTTAGTACCATAACAGTTCAGAATCAAAACCACTTTAATGTATGATATTAACTGGCCACGATTGCAGTAACATGGAACAAAATTTTAATCTCAGTTTCCGGGATGGCAGACTTTAAATATTTAAAATACTACCTTACCGCCATGTTTTAATTTTTTTCTAAACAAAATATAACTGCTATAATTTATTATAGATCTTGGTTCAAAGATCCCATATTGACCAGCATTATGATGGTCTTAACAATGATGCATATTAGGAAAAGTGTATATATTTCTAGATTTCTATAATTATTCCTTTTATCACACTAAAGATGCAAAGAGTGAATTTTCCTAAAATATTTTAAAATTATGGAGACACATTGATTGGAATTACACAATGCATTGCTTGGTTTATATTAGTGTGTTTACAACTAATGTGTGGTTTAAATAATAGTTTATGGACTAATATATTATGCAAAACAACCTATTATGGTTTATTCAATAAACTAGGTTTAAGTGATATTTTGATGCAACAGAGGCACCCAAACATCACCTTGGAATTTGCAACTGAAGCATTTATTTATTTTTTGAATGGTTTGGCTATTCATATAGTACTTTTCTTCTTTCCACTATTTCTTCATGGTTGAGTCACAAGGTTAATGGATGCTGCAACTATAGATGCACCCACCTGAGTATACAGCCTTTTGAATTCAATAGGATTTACTTTTGAGCAGACACAGTACTGTACAATTAGCTTGATTCCAAACTCTCATGTACTCAGTGATCCATGTGGTAAAACACAATCTTGATTCAAAAGTGTAGTTTGTTCATAACTCAAATCTATTAACGGAGAGCTCTACAGTATTTCAGTGCTGAAAAATGCCTGCATAGGAAAGAAAAAGTTAAAAGAGCAAGATAGGAAGCAAAAAAGTTACACAATAATAAGCTTTCCTTGGGCCAGTTAGTGAAATGACTGCAGTAAATTTCACAAAATGCTTGATGTTTATATAATATAACAAAGTTATTTTTTAACAGAGTAGCATAATTTTAATACAATTTTAGAAACATAAGAAGCACCCTTAAGTCAGTTTTGATATTGTGTCCATCTAGATCAGTGTGTTTATTCTGGCTGGCAGTGACAGAAAGTTACTCAATCTATCAAAACTCTTTAAACAGAAATTACAATTACATGTACTTTGTCACTGAGAAAAAGCTCCTTTCTGTGTTGATTCTAACTTCTCTTTTTAATGCTAACTTTTGCTGAATAAAAAAGCAAAATAAAAGTACCACAAATAAATATAGTGAAAAATATCATTTTGAGCATTATAATTAATATAAAGGTAAGTATAATACCTTTGAAAAGTTAGTGCTTCTTTGATAAAAAATGTCAAGGGAGTCTAAACCTTTTGATATATTACTTTCAAAATGATGCTTTGGAAAGAATACCAAATCTTCATACTCATAGATATATAACACATTTAAATTAGTTACTATTTTCTGGATTTACAGAATATTTTGAACTATAAATGATTCAAAAGGGCTGGATAAGCACTAATCAAGGTTTATATGTTGGGCAACTGTACCAGCTAGGTCTTTAACTGATTTGGTTAAAATATGTCATGTAAACATAGCTATTATTCATAGTAATTTTGGAACCTGAAGGGAAAGTTTCAAATTTCCATGATGAATTATCACCATTGCACTAATTTATCATTCTCAGTAAGTTTTTCTGATCCTCTCTCTATAAGATCTGAAACATATCACTAGGTTGCATTTGCTCTGTTCGGATTCTAAAAATTAATAACTAATCCACATTTTGGCTCATCCTAGTTAATTTCTATATATTTTCCCTGTGATTTGTTTTTGTTTTTTGTTTTTTTAAAAAACCTATTGGACATCTTGTAAATTACTCCAAAAATTGATTTCTGGAAATATAGCTTATAATCTCAATTGTGATATATGACTTAGAGAACTCTGGGATGAAATCTACATGCTACATTCTAATTCCTGATTTTTTTTTTTTTAGCTAATTCTAAAAACAATTATAATTTTTTTGGGCCTAATAAAAACATCAGCAGGAACAGATTTAGAGAACTATTGGAATAATAAGGGGTCTAGAAAGCCCAAGAAGGTTCCGTAAAAAGAGTTGAATATCCTTGGATTGCAAAAAGTAAACTAAAAGGATATATGATAGCAGTGCATAAATATCTAAAATGTTATTTGAGAGATTAAAGACCAATAATTTGAAATGAAAAGAATGGAGATCCAGGCTGATTTTAGAAGAGATTTCCTTAACAGAGCTATCAAGAAGAACGCTTTGGCTAGATCTCCCTTTCACAGGAAGCTTTCAAAGAGGCTGGATAACCACTTTGTAATCGTGGTTTTAAATTTCTTAGAAAATAGAGAAACTGTTTCTTAGAAAACAGAGCACTGTTAGTTTGGAAGTATATCTGTGTGCCTAGGAAAAGGACAGAATGGGGAATAGTGCAGAGGAACTTATAAAGACAGAAACAAGGAAGTAACATTTTGGTCAACTGTACTCCATCACTAATTGTGTAAGTCAAAGGTTTCCAACACAGTCATTTGTAAGACTGTCTATAATATGCCAGTAACAAAGACTCCCTGATAAATTTATACACCTGAGACAGGGACATGATTTGCTTGGTTTCCAACAGATACTTGGGATTTGGATGACAGTTCTGCCCTACGTTGTATTGAATTCCAGAGATGAAAAGGATGCCAGATGCTGGAGACCTTTTTCAATATTGACTGGGGAATTCTGGGAGTTGAAGTCCACACATCTTAAAGCTGCCAAAACTGAGAAACGTTGGCAAAAGATGAACAATGAGTTTGCTTAGACACAGATACAAGGTTTAGGTTTACATTGCGGCCAAAAGGTTGGCCAAAAAATGATAAGACACCCACACTTACAGATTAATTGAAACATTGTCCAGAATGTTTCAGAGTGACTATTCTGTTTGTGGAGGTCTGGGGAGAACGATCTCCCATTCAAGTGCTGTGACAGGTTTGCGAAAAAAAAAAAAAAATTGCTGATGAAGTTGCTCCTATTGTTCCACTCTGGAATGCACTTTGTTAAATCTTGAATAATAATAATAATAATAGTAATAATAATAGTAATAATAATAATAATAATAATAATAATAATAATGGACGTGGCAGTGCCTGGAGACAGCAGAATAGACGAGAAAGAACTGGAGAAGATAACAAAATACAAAGAACTACAAATGGAAATAGAAAGACGGTGGCAAAAGCAAGCAAGGGTAGTACCAATAGTAACAGGCGTCTTGGGTGCAATCCCAAAACAAGTGGAGCACCACTTGAACACCATTGGCATTGACAAATTCGCTATTAGTCAATTGCAAAAGGTGGCCTTATAAACATCCACATCTGCCTATCCCAGATCTTTGGTAAGGACTCGATAGGTAGACAAAAATGCCAAACCCAGTCTGAACATCTGGCTGACTGTGCAATTATTATTATTATTATTAATAATAATAATAATAATATAATAAAGTTGGAAGGGATTTTGGAGGTCATCTCGTCCAATCCCCTGCTCAGGCAGGAAACCCTATACCATTTCAGACAAATGGCTGTCCAGTCTCTTCTTAAAAACTTCCAATGTTGGAGCATTCACAACTTCTGGAGGCAGGTTGTTCCACTGATTAATTGTTCTAAGGGTCAGGAAATTTCTCCTTAGTTCTCTTTGAACTAACTTTCCATCCGTTGCTTCTTGTCCTGCCTTCAGGTGCTTTGGAGAATAGCCTGACTCTCCCTTCTTTGTGGCAACCCCTGAGATATGGGAGCACTGCTATCATGCCACCCCTCGTCCTTCTCTTCGTTAGACTAGACACACATAAGTGCAGTTCGCTGATGCTTTTTACATTTTTCTTAACAAGAGTATTAAAGCGGTCTTTTACGGATGATTTCTCAGTCTAAGCCTCCTACCTGGGATTCCCAGGAGTTGTTTTGGAGGTGTTTTCGGTCCCTTGGAGATCTAAGGATCATAACCATAAACACATTCTTAAAGGCGACGCAGCTTCAGAAGTCAGCCCTATTACATCCAACAGGGGCGTGCTCCGACTTCAGGGCGCTCGGGAGCTCTACCGCTGCGGCTACCACTTCGTGCTCCTGTTACCTGCTGCTTCCCCCTCACCCGGCTCAGGATTATCCCTTAGCAGGCCCGCCCATCATCGCTGCCGCCTTTGCCATTGGCTGCCTGGACAGCCCATCTACCTAGCCTAGTGCCAGGAGGCGGGTCCGCGGAAGGCAAGAGCCGCCTCCCGGGCTGTCTAAGGACTGGCTTGCGCGCCGAGAGCTCTTCTGCAGCCCGCGCAGAGTTTCCGAGCCGCCGGTGTTGGCGAGGTGAGATGTCGCTCCCATCGGGCGAGGTCCCGGTATAGTGGGGCGCGGCGGCGGCGGCTCTGCTGGCGTTTTTCCCTTTCCGGCGGAGGATGCCTCCGGTGTTGATGCCGCCGGTGGAGGCGGGTGGCTGACTTTCTCCTCCAACCCACCCAAGGCGGCGGCGGCCGCGGTCTTTCCGCTGCACTTAGAAGGGCGGCTATGGGCAAGAAAGTTTCCGCGGCGGCAGCTGTGGGAAAGGAGAAGGTTGAGCGGCGAGGGGACGGAGGCCAGCGACTCTCGCCCTCTTCGTCCAGCTCCAGCTTGTCCCCCTCGTCGTCAGACTCCCAAACTCTTTCCGAAGAAGGCGAAGCCGGGTCTGCCGCCCCCGCCCCCGCCGCTCCAACGAGCCGGGGCGGTTTCGCGCGGGCGGATCCCCACCGACGCGGCGGGACCTCCGATCTGCAGGGGCCAGGAGTGGAAGCGCCGGGCGGCCCCACGGCATTGCCCTCGGGCCTCCCCTGCGCCGTGAAGGAAAGCGAGGTGGAAAAGGAGGGATGCATGGACGGACGGCGGGAGAGCGAGGAAGAGGAGGACGAGTCGGGTAGCCCGGGCGGTCTGGATGGCGGCGGAGGCGCGCGCCGTCGTCCCGAGCCGGATGCCTCGTTGGAGGAGCAAGATGAGGAGGTGGGGAAATCAGGGTTTGGAGTGGAGGCGCAGGGATAGGGCAACGCGGGGGGCTGTTCTTCCCCGAAAAGAGCAGGAGGATCCAGGCTGGCTCCTTCCGCCTGGCGGTGGCTGCCCGAGGCCAATGGTGGCGGGCGGGCGGCCGGGGAGAGGGGGAGGGAGATGACCTGCTTGAGTGGGAGCGGGGGCAGGAGAAAGCCACCGCCGGCTGCGGCTGCCTGGCTCCTTCAGGGCGCCGGGAAGCGGCTGCCAAGGGCGGGATCCCTGCCGCGTGTTGACGGTCGGGTGAGCCTCTTCCTAATTGCCTGAGTGGGCTGTGTGTTTGTACGGGGCGTTTCTCCTTAACTACCCTTGAAACCGACCACAATTGAGGCTCTGGGAATCGCTTCTCCGGGTTGGGCTCGGAGCCCGGGGACGGTGGTTTCATCTTCCACCTCAGGTGGAGCTTGTTGAATGGGGAGAGAGGGCAAGGCGGCAATCGCGGGCGCCCCGCTTAGATGGGGGGGGGGGTCCGGTGGCCCCTGCGACGGCAGGAAAGGCGAGTCCTTTCCTTCCACGCGTGGGGTCACTTTGGGGTCGCCGCTTCATTGGGCGCTCAAGTCTCCGGGGGAACTGGACAATGCTTCCTAGAAGGCTTTTGCAAGGAAAAGTGGGCTTGTCTCAGGAAATTTCCAGGGCTACCTTCCCTGGAAGAAGTGGTAAATTCCACAGGGAGCTGCATTTAAAGGCAGCGTAACACATAAATACAAGGCTCCAGTGAAGGTTTAGATACTTTCCGTGGAGTGAGGCTCCAGGAGTTCTGAAAGGTGGATGATTTTGCCAAGGGGCCTGAAATTGTGGCGTGGACATCTTTTAACTGCAAACAAACAAGCACTGCTGTACTAGACTGCAGGTTTAAAATATATTTGATATGCCTACCGGCTCCCCATTGTAGAGAAAGACTTAGAAGGTAGGGAAAGAGGACTTAAGGCTCAGTCCTGATAAAAATAAGAACTAATGAAATATGGTTCTCGGTGATTACATGAACACATCCATGTAATTTGGAGAGCATACAATCTAGTATCCTTAAGGTGTCCCATTGTTGTGAAGCTGGGCTGGCTAGAATGTAAATCAGCATATGGTTATGTATATTTTTTCATTCTGATTGAAATTATCATTTTTCCTGTGGACCTGGGTCTGTGAATTGATTTAGAGAAGATTCGTTTAGAAGATGCTTTAGAGTTATGACTTTTCACAGGATATATTCTGATGGCTATAAGCAGGGAGTGTCAAGCCTTAAATGCCTTGTTATGGAGGTAGAAAGGCAATTAAATATGGTAGCTTAGAGATGATTTTTTTTGCATAACTGATCTTTTTGTATACCAACAAGATATATGAACAAAAAAATTAGGAAAGCAATAACTCTAGCATGGTTTAAGAAAAATTCCTCATTCTTTAAGACTCTATGTTTGGCTTTATGAAAGGGCAATTGAAAATGCAATTCATATGTTGTACTGCCCACTATTTTTTTAAAAAAGTCTATGTTTTATATGCATTCTTTGACAATGTGACACAATTAGTGGACCAGAGAAATGCTGTGTGTATATAATTTATTTGAACTTCAACAAAGCATTGATAAAGAAGACCACAACCTACTATTTGATAAGATATTAAAATGTGAGTTGGACAGCATTACCTCCAGATGGATTTGTAACTGGCTGGCCAACTACACTAAAGGTATAGTTCTTAATGGGAATGTATCTACATGGAGGAAAGTTATGTAGTGGGATACCGCAAGGCTCTGTCTTAGGCTCAGTACTCTTCAATATCTTCATCAAAGATATTGAAGATATTGCAACCTAGAACTAAGGAGAAACTTCCTGACAGTTAGAACAATTAACCAATGGAACAACCTGCCTCTAGAAGTGGTGAATGCTCCAACACTGGAAGTTTTTAAGAAGAGACTGGACAGCCATTTGTCCGAAATGGTATAGGGTTACCTGCCTGAGCAGGGGGTTGCATTTGATGACCTCCAAGGTCCCTTCCAACTTTTTATTATTATTATTATTATTATTATTATTATTATTATTATTATTATTATTAGATGAGGGGATAGAAGGGGGACTCATCAGAATTGCAGATGACACCAAGCTAGCAGGAATAGGTAACACTCCAGAAGATTGGCTCAGGATAGAAAAGGATCTTGACAGACTGAACCCCTGGGCCCTACCTAACAGAATGAAATTTTGAGAAAAATAAGGTTCTGTATTTAGGCAAGAAAAACCAAATGCAGGTACCAAAAATGTGGTACCTGGCTCAGTAGTAGTAACTGTGAAAGGGATCTTGAGGTCCTAGTGGTCAGTCACTTAAATATGAACTAGCAATATGCTGGCTCATATTTAAGGGATTGTAGTTGCCAAAAAAACTAGTGCAGTCCTAGGCTGCATCAACAGAGGGATAGAATTAAGATCACATGAAGTGTTAGTACCACTTTACAATGCCTTGATAAGGCCACACTTGGAATATTGCATCCAGTTTTGGTCACCACAATGTAAAAAATATGTTGAGATTCTAGAAAGAGTACAGAGAAGAGCAACAAAGATGATTAGAGGACTGGAGGCTAAAACATATTAGGAACAGTTGCTGGAATTGGATGTGTCTAATTTAATGAAAAGAAGGACTAAGGGTGGCATGATAGTAGTGTTCCAATATCTAAGGGGCCGCCCCAAAGAAGAAGGAGTCAAACCTTTTCTCCAAACCACCTGTAGGCAGGGCAAGGAACAAAAGATGGAAACTAATCAAGGAAAGGACCAACGTAGAACTAAAGAGAAATTTCCTGAAAAATTAGAACAATTAAGTAGTGGAATGACTTGCCTGCAGAAATAGTGAGTGTTCCACTATTTTAAGAGGAGAATGGACAACCATTTTGTCTGAAATGTTATAGGTTTCCTGCTTGAGCAGAAGGTTGGACTAGAAGACCTCCAAGGTCCCTTCCAACTTTGTTATTCTGTTATATGTCCTGTATTAACTAAGTAAGTCATTTGGATTTATGTATAGTAGTTGATAAATTTTTAGATCCTTTGACTATAGCCAACTTTGTTCTATTGTATGTAAAATCTGCTATAACCAACCATGTTGGGTATTTAGTTGCTGTTAACTTTTATCATTTATAGTGCAAGTTTTAATTTCCACCTGTTCAATAAAATTCTGGAGATAGATTATAATAAAGGATTTCACCTGGCAGGCTTTGGCAAAGGCTCTCAGCCTTGATCTTGCCTTTAGCAAAACTCTATTTCATATTAGGATTGAGCCATAGAGAGCAATTGATTGCCTAATGAAAGTATGAAGATACATTGTTCTTTAACACTGTAGTTTAATTCTGACCCTACTTTTTTCTACCTTGAAAAAGGTGGCCTTGAAATTGTGTGTCTTTTGGTGTTTGACACAACTGACATATTTGCCATGAAAAAGTATGATTTTTGTTGTTTTAATTATCCTGAGATAATGGGTTTCCAACTTTTCTCACAGTGTCTATTACCTGATTTGCATTTCCTTCTCCTGTTTAGAGATTTCCCAGTTGTAGCCTAGAACTTCTTTATCACCTCCTATGGAGTTACCAATCAGAACTCTCATTATTTAGCTTTTTGAAATCAGTCACCATTGGCAAAGTTTTCCCAGCAGTATAACTAGGTGTCAGTCATGAAACCTCTTATCAAATGCTAGGACCTGATTCCATAATACTAAGCATTAATGCTTATTTCTTAAATAGCAGAACATGGAAATCTTCTAGTACAGTATCTTCAATTTGCACACTTTGGAATGAATTGTATTTATTGAACAACTTACAAATGGCTTTCCCTAGAATTTGAAAAAAAGTTAATCTTGCTTTTTAGAATTTATATCTGTTTATTGTTCTTTGCCATGGCTATTGGATAAACCATAACCTTGGTTTGTATGACACATTAGACCATAGATGACAACCAAGAAAGACTAGGTTTACCAAAACCAAGCCAATCACTTTATACCTTAGTGTGTTCTGTGAATCCAGGCAATGTCAAAAACATACTACATATTCATGCTGCAATAATCTTGGAAGACTTGAGTGATGAGGAATAATTACTGACTTTGTAATTGACAGATCTGTTGAATGTGGTAGGCCTGGACATGCTCTCTATACATTTGAACATTATTCTCTAAATGCCTAAGAAACAATGTAGGCTCTTCTGAAGAGGGGAACAAAGGAGATTTTTCCCCAAGTTAGAGATGAGAAGTTGGATGATCTTAATTATTCCTATACGCTAGATATCGCCTTTTTCTAATGTAGACTAATAAATATGATGTGTAAACTTATATATCAGGCTATATATTTTTATAGCAAATGTCCTGAGTGTTGTAATGGATAATAAAATGAGATGGATTATTTAAGTCAGTTCATTTGGCTTTATGGGTGTTAATATTTTCAGAGGTGTGACCGCTAAACCTACAATGTATTTGAATTTTCTTTAAGAGCTACAACTTTGTTGTTTTAGATTTCTGCATGAAAAAATGAATGCTTAAATATTTCAAATGAGAAGCATATTTGTTTTGTTTTCTATTACTCCAGTTCTTCCCACATTCTTATCCAGCTTAAAATGAATAGCAGATCAATAGAATCTGGTTTCACATTGGAGGAAGTTCATGCTGATGTGATAACTTTAGTGTCTTGCTTCATAAATTAGTAATTTCTTTTTCTGGGTATAGAATTTTATTCTGTCTGCATTCATTATTTGAGGTCACTTTGCAGTTTGGTTTCTAACATGCAGTTACAATTGTGTACTTTTAAGTCAGCAGATTTGTTTTAGCTGAAACTGAGCTATAAATGTTCCTTCTGAGGGCATTTTGGGATTCTAGATATAAACAAACCAGTATGTACATAGAACAGAATGTTTTCTGGGTTTAAATAGAATTATCAAACTTCACCTACTACTCCAAAAAATCTGAAAGAGCTTTTCTTATATCAAGGAAAAAATATTTGCCTATCCAGTGTTAACAAAAGAGTATTAAATGTAATGTATCACAATCCAATACTACACATCACTATCTGGAATGGAAGAACTTATAACAGAGTAGAGAGCTATTTGTTCATAACTTCATTAATTCAAATCTGACTAGAGATCTTATAAATATGGATTTTAGAAGTGTATGTTCATGTGTTTCTGTGACCTTATTTTGTGCTAATCTATTAATGTTTAGTAACCTATGTACAGTATATGGAGGGAATTCTATAATTCATCTTTATCTGGTACATTGTAATTCACTCTAAAGAAGATTCTACCACTATACTGTTACTATAAATATTTGTAGTAAAATTTTAAATGACTCCTATTGCATATTTGAATTGAAAGTGAATCCTAATTAAAGAGTGAAAACTTTTGAATTAAAATAAAGTATTTGAATAATTGCTTCATGCTTGCTTATAAAGTACTGTAGTGTTTACATGAATTAAGTTTTAGCACTAGGAAAGTAGTTGAAAGTAATGAGGAAAAGGCTTATATCTTCTCAGTGTTAGATAGAAGTCCACTATAAGTCCTAGGTGGTGAAATGGCCTTAGCTTAAACGATTCATAAATGATTAATTCAACTGTGAGAGCTGAAAGGTATAATATTTGTTCATTATAGATCTAATTGTATATGGTTACAAAAACAAGTATATAAGCTACATCAGTGGTTCTCAACCTTTCTAATGCCGCGACCCCATAATACAGTTCCCCATGTTGTGGTGACCACCAACCACTTATACATCACCGGGTGCCAGGGGCGTGGCCAAAGAAAAGGGGGAAAAATGGTGGACAGCCTTGTTTGGCGACCCCCGTGAAATGGTCGTTTGACCCCAAATGGGGTCCCGACCCACAGGTTGAGAACCACTGAGCTACATGGTTTCTTGCAAATGGGTTATTCTGGAGTATTTATCTGAGGTTAATTACTAAGTTATGTTGTACCAAATTTAAAGGTATATGCTTTGTATGTATGGGGCATGAATGTAAGATTTGCCTATAGCTCTCTAAACTATATATGTTTTTTCCTGGATTGTGTAGCAATTGTGCTGTTATGAGGAGCTGCAGTCATGTACTATATTTTTATGCCCACACATTCCAAAACCTCTTTTTGCCTTTGAATACATATATGTGATGTCATTATACAAATACAAAGGTTTGTGTTGATTGATACTTGGTCATATTTACTTTAGCACAATTTTTATATGAAAAAATAAATGTACAAGTATGTATAAAGCATAGTTAGACATGTTGTTAAAAAGAGTTTAGAAACTAATACTTATGATATTTGAATTTTAGATTTTTCTTTTATAAGCAATAAGCAACCCATAACTTTTGAAAGCATCTTGGTGGAAGAAGATAAATAATAATAGGAAATATAGGGAGCTTACTATTAGAGAAAAGAATAAGTCTTTATTGTTACTCTGTGTACTAATAAATACAAGATCTACATGGAGAGAAGATATAATGCACGTGCTCAGTTCCCATATAATCAATTTATGAATCAGTTTTGGTTAATACAACACTATTGTCTGAGTTCATTTTTTTCTTTGCTAATACAAGTTTTAAAAATAGTGAGAATTAAAATGTGGTTTGCAAACTATCAGTGAACTGAAATATTACATTGGTATAAGGATTCAGAGTCTTCATTCAGTACTTTGTTGAAGCACCTTTGACAGCAATTACAGCATCGAGTCTTTTTGGGTATAATGCAACCAGCTTTGCACACCTGGATTGGAGGATTTTCTGCCATTCCTCCTTACAAATCCTCTCAAGTCAGGTTGGATGGTGACCATTGGTGGACAGCCATTTTCAGACCCTTTCAGAGTCAGGGCTCTGGCTGGGCCACTCTAGGACATTTGCAGAGTTGTCCCTAAGCCACTCTTGTGTTGTCTTAGATGTTAGGATTGTTGTCATGTTGGAAAGTGAACCTTTGGCCCATTTTGATGTCCTGAACGCTGTGGAACAGGTCTTCATTGACGATATCCCTGTACTTTGCTCCATTCAGCTTTCCCTCAACCTTGACCAATCTCCCAGTCCCTGCTGCTGAAAAACACCCCCACAGCATTGTTGGAATGATATTGGGCAGGTGATGAACAGTGCCTGGTTTCCTCTAGACATAACATTTAGAATTGAGGCCAAACAATTCAATCTTGGTTTAATCAGACCAGAGAATCTTGTTCGTCACAGTCTGAAAGTTCTTCAGGTGTTTTTTTGCAAACTCCAAGCAGGCTTTCATGTATTTTGCACTGAGGAGAAGGAAGCATCTAGCCACGCTGCCAAAAAGCCCAGTTCCTTCTGGAACTCTGTCCCATCTCCACCCAGGATCTTTGGAGCTCAGTCAGAGTGGCCATCGGGTACTTGGTCACCTCTCTTACTAAGGCCCTTCTCCCCAAATTGCTTAGTTTGACTGGGTGACCAGCTCTTGGAAGAGTCCTGGTTGTGCCAAACTTCTTCCATTTGAGAATTATGGAGGCCACTGTGCTCTTAGGAACCTTCAGTGCAGCAGAAATTGTAGCCTTCCCCAGATCTTTGCCTTGCAATAATCCTGTCTCTGAGCTCTGCAGACAAGTTTCTTTGACCTCGTGGCTTTTACTCTGCTACAGTCAGCAGTGAGGCCTTCTATAGAGAGGTGTGTGCCTTTCCAACTCATGTCCAATCAATTTAGTTTACCACAGGGGGACTCCATTCAAGACATAGAAACATGTCAGCAACGATCAAGAGAAACGGGAGGCACCTGAGCTAAATTTCAAGTGGTGTTGCAAAGGGTCTGAATACTTATGCCAATGTGATATTTCATTTTTTTCTTTTTAATAAATTTACAGACATTTCTAAAATTCTGTTTTCACTTTGTCATTATGGGATACTGAGTGTAGAGTGTAGATTTCAACAACTGTAGAATCAGATTGCAAAATTGACAAAAGCGAAGGGAGTCTGAATACTTTCTGAATGCACTGTAATTTCATACATTTGGGAGAACACAATGATAAGGTATTCCTGTATTTTACTAAGAAAATCACATGAACAGATAATTCAAAAATGATATAAATGTCCAGAGTCAGTTGATTGAGTTGGGTGGCTACAGAAAATGAATGAATGAATGAACGAACATAAATAAATACCTGTAAGTAAGTAAGTAAGTAAGTAAGTAAGTAAGTAAGTAAGTAAGTAAGTAAGTAAGATTGGCAATGCAGTGACAAATGATAGATCCTTCAGATCATTCTAAGGAGTAGCTGAAGATTTTCAGAGTACTAATAGTGTGTATGATGGCTAAAATACAGATAATCCTTGTCTTACAACCACAGTTGAGCCCAAAATTTAGGTTGCTAAGTGAGACAGTAAGTTTTACCCCACTTTACGACCTTTCTTCCCACAGATTCATTTAATACTTCTTTGTTAAGTGAATCATGGCAGTTGTTAAGTGAATCTGGTTTACCCATTGACTTTGCTTGTCAGAAGGTTGCAAAAGGTGATCACATGATTCCGAGTCACTGCAATCTTCATAAATGTGAGTTAGTTGCCAACTGTATAAATTTGGATCATGTGACCATGGGGATGCTGCAACGGTCAGAAGTGTGAAAATGGTCATGTTACTTTTTCCAATGCTGTTGTAACTTTGGTCACTAAATGAACTGTTGTAAGTCGAGGACTACCTGTAATGAGAAAGAAACGCAAAAGAACCCTATTTTGGTTTTGTTTGGTATAAGATGTGGTAGTGATAAATTCTGACTTTCAAAATTATGCTATTTTACTATCTAAAATCACAAGCATTCCTAGAATCTTTTACCATGCTGGTATGGTGGAAAATATCCCACTTAAATTAGAAACAGAAACAATTGGGGATAGTTGAAACAAAGTATCTTTATTGGCATGCACAATTACAGTGATCAGTGGTTTCCTCATCAAAGTATTCAAACAGAGTAAGATAAATTTTTGTTACATAAGCAAGATTAAGAAAATGCTGTAAATCACACTATGACTTCCACAACTGGAATGCCTCTGAGAATAATGTTGAGAATAATAGTGTCCCCCCCATTACTGAGCCAGTACTGTAAGGCAGCAGCCAAAAAAGCTAATACAATCCTTGATTGTATAAACAGAGGCATAGAATCAAAATTACACGAATTATTAGTACCACTTTATAAACCTTAGTAAGGCCACAGCTGGAATACTGCATCCAGTTTTGGTCCTCACATTACAAAAAAGATTTTGAGATTTTGGAAAAAGTGCAGAGAAGAGCAACTAGGATGATTAGAGGAGACCAAAACACATGAAGAACAGTTGCAGGAACTGGTATGGCTAGTCTAGACAAAAGAAGGACTGGGGGACATAATAGTAGTATTCCACTATTTGAGGGGCTGCCACAAGAAGAGGGAGTCAACCTATTTCTGAAAGGCCTAAAGGCAGGACAAGAAGCAATGGATGACAATTAAACAAGAGAGAAGCAATCTGAAATTAAGGAGAAACTTTCTATCAGTGAGAACAATTAACCAGGGGAATGGCTTGCCTTTAGAAGTTATGCGTGCTTCATCACTGGAGGTTTTTAAGAAGAGAATGGACAGCCACTTGTCTCAAATTGTATAGGGTTTCCTGCTTGAGCAGGAGGTTGGACTAGAAGACCTCCAAGGTCCCTTTGAGTTCTATTTTGATTATTATTATCATTTGAATAGAATGCTTTGATACTATCATTATAAATAGAATACTTTGATATTATCATTATGTAGTATAAGCCAGAGGTCCCCAACCTATGGGCCATGGCCCACTTCCGACTGTGACCTCTTGGCCACCAGGCTGTGTGAGTGGCTGGCCAGTGTTTGCATGCTCACTCTCTCTTGCACTGGTGCTGACTGAGTCGCGAACTGCAAGCCTCACGCCAGCACTAGCCAAGCCGCGAACCTTGCACCAGCACTAATAGCTCCATTTGCGGAGCACACATGCTTGCGGCCCCATTTGTGTGCATGTGTGCACAGCCACCTTAGCGTGTGTGCACATGCGTGCATAAAGGTGCCTGCTAGAAAGGTTGGGGACCCTGGTATAAGCAACATTTATTATGCCGATATACTGCGTTTTTTCACACCATTAGTAAAGATAACAGTCTGCTTTGTCTCCTTTATAGGGTCTTTATTTGTGAAGTGATTTTATTCACACCAAGGACATCTTCAATACCACATATATACCATTATAACTTCTTCAATACCACATATATACCATTATAACTTCTTGATGTTGGCCTCCTTGAAGGGTTCATTAGAACAACAGCTGAATCTACCTGAATCAATCCCTTTGATTTAGGATTTGATTGAATCTGGTAAACTTTGATGGAATTGTGTCACCAATGAAACCAACCCATTTCTGAGATTGCTTTGGGTGCTGCTTACCTTTTCACAAAAAGGCTGTCACACTGTACACATAGCAGCAGTACACATACACATGGTAATGGTGGATAAGTACCCTCCCACACAAAGCCCATAAGAGAATGAACTTCAACAAACACTCAGAGGGAGGTTTAGATCTAGCCTCAGGTGAAGGAAGGCAAAACTCTTTGATATGGCTCAGTCCCCTCCACCAGCACCCCCTTTCAGTTGCTTTAATGCTGCACATAAATGTATGGCAAGAACAATTTTTTTTCTTTCTGAGTTACCCAATATATTTCTCTGATTCTTCTCTTCTCTGCTTGGCTGTTCATCTTGGTTTGAAAACCTGCATGGTAGAAAGAGAAGAAGAATTCCTGAGAGGATTTGGTTGGCTTTCTATGAGACATAGGGAAGAGGCAATCCTGCTGTGCAATAGAAACTGGCTTGGGCATTGTTGGCTGGGATCCAAACTCCGTGGAAAATGAATCCATAATTTTTTTTGAAAGGTTTTCATTTCTAAAGACAAACCTCTGGTGACACCTATTCATGGGTCAGAACGCAACACAACAGTTTATGTATTTGAATGATGGCTTGTGAATGGAAGCTGGAGGTTGGCAAGACACCATAATAGCTCTCTACTCCAGTGATCTGTCTACTCAAGTCTTCATCCCATTCCCATTAAGCCTGACAATTGTCTGATACCTCTTAAGAGGCAAAGAATGGATAACCCTAAATGTTTATTAATTTATTGAAGAAAATAAGCATTGTTTAAAATCACTTAAGGCTTAAATGAGATTATATTATTTTCCTAAAGAATAAATGGGACAAGTAGCTTATGTGAAAACAATTTTTAATAATACAGTGATAATATGTGTATTATTTTGTATAATGGGCAGTGTGTTTGTGAATTTTATGATCTAAAGCAGACATGTCAAACTCGCGACGTCACGTGACGTTGCGCAACGTATTGGAGCTTTTTCGCCGTTGCCGGCAATGGGGCGGGCGCGGCTCCGGTATGATGAAACCAGCCTGCGGGCCGGCAGTTTGACATCCCTGATCTAAAGCAATACATTGTCTATAAATTTTTTTAGGTAGAGTTATTACATATTTAAAAATATACCATTGAAGCTAAATAACTTGCTTAATTTTAAATGGTGTGGGTACATATTTACGTATCACACTTTAAATTTACCTTTTAATTGGAATTTTAAAGTCATTTTTTGATTGCTACTTTTAATCGTCTATATCCTGTGGAGGGCGTGCCCCCCAACTCTGGCAATGCGAAAAAAGTCATGATACGTCACAAGATGTCACATGATGCGGCGAGTTTGACACCCGTTGTCTAAATCAATTCACCAAGTCATAGGATGTGACAAAGTCTCATGATAAACAACCTGATGTAATAAACACTCTTCTAGTAATAGTAATAGTAGTAAAGTTGGAAGGGACCTTGGAGGTCATCTAGTCCAACCCCCTGCTCAGGCAGGAAACCCTACACCATTCTACTCCCTTCTTCTTATCACCTGCGCTACTATAACTCTCTTGTTGTCTTCCCTTCCTGTCCTCTAGAACAAAAGACCTTGCAGATATAAAGTATATAACATTTCTTGGTTGGTGATCCAAGAAACTTATTTTTTTATTTCCTAAGACTAGGAATAACAATATTTGAAATTATCTACAGTAAAGTTTGCTTCCTAATTCTTTCCTTGGCCTTTTGCAAAAGAGGAATCTCAGCCTAGCTTCTTGCCCTATGTATAATGGACATTCAGATTCTACCTGAATCCAATAATTCCAGGATAACAAGGTCTTGAGCTATGAAAGGCTTTATAAACCTCAATAGGTAGTAATAGACCCAGAATTGTGTCTAGAAGTGTACTAGTAGCCTGTACAGCTTCCACCAAAATGGTGTTATAGTCTGTGGAGTAGCTGGATTCTGCACTAATTTTGTTTTCATGAGCAGGCCCCATATAGAGAGAATTATAATACTCAACTGAGTTTGAATTGCTGTTGCCAGAGCAGAATCTCCTGAACAAGAAAGGACTATTATTAATGTACTAGCTAAAGCTAGAGAAAACCCATCCTGGCCATTGCTCTATCTACTACTGTGTTTTCCCCAAAATAAGACCTAACTGGAAAATAAGTCCTAATGTGTCTTTTGGATGCATTAATATAAGACCTGGTCTTATTTTTGGGGGAAAACGGCATGTCAGTAGGAGCAGCAAGTCTTAAAAAATCCCAAATTGAGGACCTGCCATTTCAGGTCCAAGGATAAATATGGAAATGTGCTAGAACCAGAAGGCTTCTATACAAATTACACCTTTGTTTTGCTATAATTCAACCTAAGTTTGTGCCATGCTGTCTAGCCTCCATGCTCTGAATTTTCATTGCCTTTTTCTGCTTAGACTGAAGATACAAATTGGATGCCAGGATATTGATGATTCCTCACCACAAACAGTGGATGACCTCTTCCAGTGGTTTTGTGTAAACATAAACCAAATGGAAGAGTGGGTTGAGCCATGAAGGCATCCCACATTGAAATGTCAAAGATCTCAAGTCTCTGCTCTCCTGTCATTATTGATTAAATTCTCTCACCCAGAGGTTTTCTGCAGACTATATTGAAAAATTATAGTGAAACCTGACTGGGGAGGGGGGATAATTCTATTTTTTTATTTGTAAAAATACTGCTTTGCTAATGTTTGAACTCTGGATTTATAATAAACCAAATGGAACATATTAGTTGATTATAATAAAAAAGTTAAAAAATGATGAGTAATATTTTAGTGACTTTGTATAACCTAGAATAAATTCCTAGAATAAAGAAACACAGTGGGGGATTGTTCTCAGCCAAATGTTAAAATAGACTGTCTCTTTTCCATCTGTTGGGTTAGCACCACTCTGTTCCCGTAAGCACATTTCTTTCTCACCAGTCATTATGTTCCCATATGAACATTTCTTTCATTTTTGTTCTTTTCCCCATTCATTAATTCTTACATAAAATGTTAAATTCATTTTTTAAAAAATAAAATTATATTGTAATCATTGGCAGGTTTTGAATAATACTTCCTTTGGATTTTGCTATATAAATAAATTAATGTAAAAAGATGGGCTTCAGTAATTACAGAATGTGTTTAGGATTTAGAACTTTATATTTTTAGAAATATTTGTAAATACACAGAAACAAATCACATTTTAGGAGGTTGTCTTATATATTAATAGATTGATTACAATTCCATTAAGTTGCTGGGGTAATATTAATGTAATTAAAATGAATATTGCTCCCTGGTAGATTTATGTTCTAAGAGGTGTTTCAAAATTAATTTCAAATAGATATTTCCTTCAGATAGGCAAATTGCTGAAGAAATGTATAAGGTTAAATAGGCCACTAAGGATAAACTGAGATTATCTTTTAAAGAAGATAACTCTTAATTTACCTGAATTCTAAAGATGTTATTCCATTTTATTGTTCATATATATATGTGTGTGTGTGTGTTGAATTAAAATTAGTAGACTTCTGGGTTTCGTTACAAATTTTTTGTTTATTGCTGTTAAAGTCTTTGCAACTACTTGGGTCAACATGTAACCCAAAGGCTTTCTGGAATTGACAAGTCTGGGCCTTTTGGAGTATAGATTGATGTTGAAGACTATGGATATTTAACTTTATGGAAGAATTTGCTTTTGAATATAAGACATTCTATTGGAAAGTATGAGTGGAATCTAGAATAAACGTTAAATCAAATACTTTGGGATGATTATTTTAAGGATTGCTCTCAAGTTCAAATTTACAACAGTGGAAATATATATACAGCTCAGGTTGTGTTCTGACAGCTCAGCATGGAAAAGTGTGCTTCAAAGAAACCTGAGATGTTTTCTTTTCTGATGAAGTCAAATTCTGAAACCCAACCTACACCCTATCCCAGGGGTAGGCAACCTTGGCTCTTTTATGACTCATGGACTTCAACTCCCAGAATTCCTGAGTCAGCATAGCTGACTCAGGAATTCTGGGAGTTGAAATCCATGAGTCATAAAAGAGCCAAAGTTGCCTACCCCTGCCCTATCCATAAAGAATATTGTTAAAGTTCAAATCACAGATTGTTTTGATGCATGGACTAAAGAATTAGAATGTCACTTTTTTAGTTATGCAGAAAAAGAAAGGTGAAAATTGAGAACAAAAGTATGCCTTTAGTAGACATATCAGCAGACATACCATACACAACCTCTTTCCTGAACTGTAGAATGAGAGGGAAGGGGAAAGGAAGGGAGAGAAAAACCTCAGCCACTCTAGATTCAGTGGCAAATTGAAGTCCACAAGAACTGAAACCTTGGATTTTATGGAATCCAGTAGCTCAGGAAGGGACAATGCTGGGCAGCAGAGAGAATAATACATCAGTCCAACTATTCCTGAGGGCTCAGCTTCAATCAGAGGGCCTCTCACACATAGTTATTGTAGATACTGTAGCTGTCCTGGCAAGCATTAATGAGACCTGGATGCACATGTAGTATGATGGTGAGGACAGATGAGAATGTAAGAGGCTATAGGAATAACCTTGAGGATCAGGAGGAAAAGCTGCAACCAAGAGAAAAGTCAGGTAAAAGGAATTTGAGTCCAAAGCAATTAGAGAAAATGATTCAACTCGACCCTCCCTAGTTCTCCTGAAGATGGAGGGAAGAAGCATATTCAGACTTGCAAGATTCTGTTGCTGTAAACATATAACAAAAGTAGTATTAGCATTGTTAACTTTGGTTTTCTAGTCTGGTTCAAAGGGCTGACAAATTTATTGCAGACTAATCTGGCATTCAGCAGCAACTGCTGGAGTCCGGGTCCATTGAGGAACTGATAACATGATTCTGAGGAAAGAGCCGGGGATTAGAAATTGGGATCCCTCTCAACCATTGAGCCCAACATACCCAAATGCAGTCCATCCCCAAATAGTGCTATACCTCCTCCTTAAATGCTCCTGCCCACCCTCATATCCTTCCCACTTCACATCCTCCCCCCCCACCCCATACATGCACACTTCACACATTACCAAATATTCACTACAACCTCTCATCAAATTTATATATACAGTTACTAGCAACTATCACAGCAACACCTCTCTCGCCTCCCCTCTGGAACTTGCTTGTGGCTGTGTGTTAATCTTCTGTATTGCTTCCTGCCCCAATACCAACAAACCAAGGCTCTTCACCATAAGGTGGGAAATAATGTGAAATCGGTGCTAATGCCTATGTCCAAAAAGAGGAGTCAATGGGTCAGTGTTCAACCCCTACAGCATAGTCTTCAATCAACAGGACATAGATCTTCCAGTGCCACAAGCACCCTGTAGCCTTCCCCACACAAGTCTCTTCAGGTCTTTTTTAGGGCACCACCTCAGTTTGCCCATAGCAAAAAAAAGGTTCAAATAGAATTCTTTTTTTTGGGGGGGGGGTGAATGTGTATATCCATGAATGGATATACATATATCCATTCATGGATATATACCATACGTCACGGTCTGTCCCTGGAGTTCATCTCCTATCCCCCAAATCGATTTCTCTCCTGCCCCTACCCACTGAATCGAACAAAGAGAAGACTAATGAACAAAGCCGCTCAGCATCTGCTAAACATACAGGCCATAGAACTGGTGCCAGCGGACCAGAAGGGTCAGGGGTTTTATTTCATCCTCTTTGTCATCCCCAAGATATCAGGGGGATGGAGAGCCATTTTAGATCTCAAGGGCTTGAATTATCATCTTGCATACCGCAAATTCAAGATGCAAACGTTCTGCTCAATCTTGGAAGCGTAAGGAAAGGGGACTTCCTGACATCTATCGACCTCACGGAAGCGTACCTCCATATCCCCATCTCTCTCGCCCACTGCCGGTTTCTAAGTTTAGCACACAAGGGGCGCCATTTTCAATACAGGGCACTCCCATTTGGCCTATCATCGGCTCCCAGGGTATTTACCAAAATCCTGGCAGTTCTAGCAGCTCACCTAAGGATGGTACAAGTCAGAGTCCAATGCTACATGGAAGACATATTAATCCAGTCATCATCCACCCAGTCCGCCCTGGCGGACCTCGAACTGGTGGTAAAGCTGCTCCAGGATCACGGGTTCTCGGTAAACTTCCCCAAGAGCCATATGGTTCCCACAACAAGGCCGTTACACCTAGAGGCCATCATAGACACGGTGTGCCGGGTCTACTTATCACAGGAACGCCGGGACAGCATAAGGGAGTTGGTCCTCCAATTACACAGGAGTCGAACTGTAACATTGGCCAGTCTTTCCCAGTTAGGAAAAATGATCTCGGCCATAGCGATCGTTCCGTGGTCCAGGCTCCACTCCAGGGAACTTCAGTGGTTCCTGCTCCCCTTCCAGAGACAGAACCTCAGCGCCTCCCACCAAAGGGTGAGACTCCCACTACAAGTATCACGCTCTCTCATGTGGTGGCTCTCGCCCACCATGCTCAAGGGATCCTCCTTCAAGGAGCCAGATCGGCTCATACTAACGACCATTGCCAGCCTGTTCGGCTGGGGAGCGCACCTTTGGCACAACATCAATTGGCTGGAGCTCCAGGCCATACATCTGGCCCTTCGCCACTTTCACAGTCTGGTGACAAGGCATCACGTATTGGTCCTCATGGACAACGTGGCTGCCAAGGCTCATATAAACCGGCAAGGGGGTACCAGATCTCAGACCCTATTGACTGAAGCTCTTCTACTGGGCTCCTGGGTAGAATCCAATCTGGCCTCCATCAAGGCCGATCACATTTCGGGGGAGGCGAACACTCAGGCCGACCTCCTGAGCAGGGCAATGATAGATCACTTGGAATGGCGACTCCATCTGAGGATTTTCAGAGAAATCTGTCACCGATTCGGCTTGCCGTTGCTGGATCTCTTTGCGTCCTCGATCAACGCACAGCTGCCTCAATTCTTTTCCCGGTTCCCATCTCCAGGGGCGGAACGAACGGATGCTCTTCGGAGCCCATGGCCGGAGGGCTTGCTTTACGCCTTCCGTCCTCTCCCTCTCCTCCCGGCGGTCATCCACAAGCTTCTTTGGGAGTGGGCGGAGATCCTCCTAGTGGCTCCGTACTGGCCACGGAGACCTTGGTTTGCTGATCTGGTGAGTCTCTCCCTCACGGATCCATGGAGGATTCCCCCAGACCGGGTTTCGCTTAGCCAGGGGACCATTCTCCATCTGGATTCCCAATGGCTCCAGTTAGCCGTCTGGCACTTGAGCGCTCAATCTTGTCCTGGGAGCTTTGCTCTCCAGGGGTCATTACGATAATCCAGGTTTCCCGTCGCCCTTCTACAAACCGCATTTATGAGGCCATGTGGAAGAACTTTCTCTCATGCTTGGTTCAACACCTGTCACTCTCAGACCTTACGGTTCCCCATATTCTGGACTATCTGTTAGAGGGCTTGAAGAGGGGCTTGGCCCCGAACACATTGCACAGACAGATCGCTGCGCTTTCCACAGTACTCACCTGTGACTCAGCGGCCTCCTTGGGACATCACCCCCTACTCTGCTCATTCCTCAAAGGGGCCGCTAACACCAGGTCCCCTGTAGTGCACAGGTATCCTTCTTGGGAGCTTCCACGTGTTCTTCAGGCCCTGACCAAGTCACCCTTTGAGCCTCTAAAAACCTGCGACGTGTGCTATCTGTCCCACAAGGTGGCATTCTTGGTGGCGATCCCGGCGTGACGCATTTCTGAATTGGCTGCGCTTTCTACCAAGGATGACCTGTGCATCTTCCACCAGGATCGAGTGGTTCTCTGCCTCGATCCTATCTTTCTTCCAAAGGTCAACTCTCTTTTCCACAGGGCCCAGGAAATCGTGCTCCCAGATTTCTGTCCTAACCCATCGCATGATCGGGAACGGCAATGGCATCTATTGGATGTCTGCAGGACGCTCCGGTACTATTATCTCACGGACAGCAGCGTTCTGTAACTCAGAGGCCCTCTTTGTCTCCTTCTGCCCTTCCTCCAGGGTTCGGAAGGTCTCCTCCTCCACGATTGGCAGGTGGATTAGGGTGTGTATTGTGGGGGCGTATCAAGCTGCTTCATTGCTGGTTCCACGATGGATTACGGCCCACTCTACTCGGAGTGCCGCTACTTCCGCGGCCTGGGCCACTCAGGCGTCCATTGAAGACATCTGCAGGGCGGCCACATGGTCTTCACCATCTCCTTTTATACGGCACTATAAGATTGATAGGTTTGCCTTGGCGGAGGCCTCCTTTGGTAGGAGGGTTCTCCAACAGGTTGTACCTCAAAGTGCCACACTGGATCGGCGTGCTCCCCTCCCTCAGGGACAGTAGGCTTTGGTATGTCCCATTGGTGGATTATCCATCTGCAATGCTGGAGAAGGGGCGTTGTCTTACCTGAACGCCTTTTCTCAGCACGGAGATGGATAATCCACTCCCACCCTCGCAAGTTACTTAGGCCTAGGGCTAGATTGATGAGCCAACACATCTTGCAGTCAGTCAATGGCTATGCTCGCGTCAAGAATGGGAACTCTATGGTCCAGGGTGTGGCAACTTTGGCTGAATTGATCTGATTGGGCAGGAACACAGTCTAAACCCATTGGTGGATTATCCATCTCCGTGCTGAGAAAAGGCATTCAGGTAAGACAACACCCCTTCTTTTTACTGCTAACTCTTCCAAACATAATGGCTTTCTCCAGTGATTTCCCCCACATGACATGGCCAAAGCAAGTGAGATGCAGCTTCTGCTCGCCCACTATCCTTTTGTTAGAATCTTTCAGTTATCATGATGGGAGAGGAAAGGTGATTGCCACATCACTTCTATTTTGTATTGAGTTTCTCAGTTCTTTTGTCTCTTTTCAGTTTGCAAAGCTCTTCCTTAATGGAATCCTTTTTAATTCTTCTATGCTACAGCTATCAACCTCCTGGAATTCAATAGCAGCTACTACAGCCTGGCAATATCCCTCAAATAAATACACTGATGTTTCTCCTAATCTATTGGTTGTGGTTCTTCAGTAAAATTGTAGATCAGGAATAGCCTGATCTTCACAGAGAACATTCTAAAGTGGCCCTATAGAAAAAAAGCCACTTACACTTTGATACCAAGTTATAATTTAAAAGTCTTGGCAGATGGTAGGGCATCCCTGAGCACTGCAGGCTAGTGCAAGGGACTGGTATAAATGCAGATTTTTAAAGATACCGTAGCAAATTAAATTAAATATGATTTAATGCTTACATTGCCACTATAGTAAGGGATCCTCTAAAAATTCAGAGAAAATTGATTTAAAAGTTAAGCGAAACTTTCTTTTGCTGCTTGAATCATGAATTAAATGGATTTGAATCAATCCATACCTGTTGTGAGAGTAGGTGAACCAATGGAATAATTTATTGCAGCATGAATAATGGATAAATTGTCCTAAAATACAATCTCAACTAAGTAGGACTGGACCCTTATAATCTACAGGCTAATTTAAAAAATCTTTCTTCTACATGATTGCTCTGTTTTCCAGCTTTTGATGTTCTGAAAATGAATACAGATTCTTTCATATCAAAGACTTTTTAGAAGCATGTAGGTGGCTATACTTATTTATCATCCTTATTGTGTGTATTAATTCAGATGAAAGTTTTATATTTTCATTGGCTTCTTCTCAACTTTAATGACTATAAACGGAGCTTTTTAGTTTTCTAACAAATATTTCTTTGTTATATAGTCAGATTGTGCTTTGCAGATGTGTTCAATGATACTATAAGAGATACTCCAAATTACGTGTATAGTTAATATAGCAGTTGTGCTTCTAATTCTGTAAGAGATACTACAAAATTTCTTACCGCGATTTTATGAAAATATTAAAATATCATCATGTGATAAAGGAAAGCATCACAAGATCAACATCTTTATTGTACAGTACAAATAATTCTTGACTGATGACTGTAATGGAGTCCACCTATTATGGTTGGAGAATGTGGTGGCTGTTAAGTGAAGCATCACATGATTGCCTCACCTCCCCTTGCACTTCCTGATGAAGTTGTTAAGCGGAGAAGGGGTTGCTTCATGAGCCCCGGGGAGGGGAGACCACGGGAGTCTTAGCATAGGCCCTGCCCTGAGCATCCTGAGATTTCCCCTTTCCTCAAGGCACCCCATGCTCCATTCCCTACCCCTTGGTGTCCCCACAGGCCTAGGGCCTGCTACTCACCCTGCCGGGTCCCACACGCTTTTCCCCATGCCCTGTCACTGATTGCTTGTTTGCCTTTGTAGATTTCCTTCTAAAAGTTCCACAGATCACATTGGGGAAATCTCTGCAACTATTTGCAGTGTTCTGGAGACCCATTGGAATAGAAGAACAAGCTGTTCCATCCCTATGACTGCTTATCTTTCAAACATCTTTTTATCCATCATGTTCATGCATTTCTTCATAAGGTTTTTTTCCTTCAAATTTCTCACCTTTCTATTTTCAAGGATCTCATAGTTGTATCTGTGATTTTTTAAAAAAATCTTCATATGCTGCTGTTAGTACCTTCAGCAACCAATCATCACTTCCATGTTTCTGGAAAATATCCCATAACTGAAGTTGATTTAGATGAAGTGTATTGGAAGGAAATGAGCAAACATTCAATAAACTTCAACAAGTATGCAATAAAGCTCATTTTTTCCCATATGTACATTCCTTAATCCAACTGAAGAGCCAGCCCCCCCCCCAAAAACCCCAAAACCAAAACAACGCTGTGCACATTTCCTGCTTGATATAAAGCTGTACTTCCACTTCCCAAATTGTCATCTCTCAATCAAAATTCTGCCAAACTGCTTCTCAAGCGTGCTCCAGTGGTTTTTGCATTCACTCTGGAAGAGAATACGAGCCTCCAATGCAAGACTGATTATGTTTTCTTGGGGAAAATTGAGTCTTTCATGCATGTCTTACAGCCTGCATTTTTGATACGGCTTAGTTCACAGACTTAATATTTGCTGCTAAATTATTTTGATAGGTCAGAAAGGAAATGTTTGTGGAACTTACCTGTGGAGTAGTCTTCAGAAACTTCTAGGAGAGCAGTTATGTTTTGTTAAATTTATGCTATTCTGTTGCTACTGGTTTAGGCTTTCAGTTGTCAAACATGTAGTCACATGCATAAGAATACATACATACTTATGTTTGTGTGTGTATGTGTGTATGTATGTTTATGTATCTATATATGTCTGAAATGGTATAAGGTTTCCTGCCTGAGCAGGGGGTTGGACTAGAAGACATCCAAGGTCCCTTTTATTGTTGTTGTTGTTGTTGTTGTTGTTATTGTTGTCAACATTACTATCTATCTCTGTCTGTCTGTCTGTCTGTCTGTCTGTCTGTCTGTCTGTCTGTCTATCTATCTATCTATCTATCTATCTATCTATCTATCTATCTATCTATCTATCTCTCTCTCTCTCATAAAATAATCCAAACACCAGGATAATACTAAAACAAAACTGTTTAATATAAAAGCCGAGCCTTTCGTCGGTCAACACTATCAACATTATCAGAGCGTGATGCAAGACTGCTGGGAGTCCTTCTTATGCTGCCGGGTGGCTTTGCGCTTGGCTCCTTGACCTAGTTACTGGTCCGAACATTCCCTCTATCTGGTTTCTTAAACGGCCCACATCCTTTATTTTATTAGTGCCTTCTGAGGTTGCTGTTTCTTTCCTTCTGGATCCAACCACTCTCCATTTCTGCTCGCCACTCCCGCGTCCGTCATCCTCTCTAGCCCCGTTCCATGGTCTTTCGAGGGAGGGGGTGTATCAAGCGGATCCAGACGTCTATCGGTGCAATCTCTGGTGGCTGCATTCCTGCGTACGTTCTTCCAACCAGGGACGCTGCCTTCTTCCTCGGTTGTCTGTGAGTATGCTGTACCGCTTCTAGTTGTCCCTCTTCTCTTAAGGTTCATCATTGCTTGATCACACGTTGGGCTTTCAATCCTCCTTCACCGTTCATCAGTTCTTTTGCCCTTTTTGCATGTCTACGGGGTCCCATGATATAGCTTTCCATCATAGATCTATGTTTTCCTTTCTTATTCATGTTGGTAGAATAACCCGTCTCTCCCCTCATGTTAGCGGGGATTGTGGAGCAGGTGTCCCATGGGTCCAGACATCCTTGTTGTTCACCCCCATCGTTATTTCCACTTTTTGGGGGATAAGTTAAAATATGCTTATCTGGGATACCTAGGAGGGGGGTATTTCTTGTTCCTTCTCTATTCCTCTTGTGAGTTCCTTGTCCCATAGATGGGATATCTCCACTATTCTCCCTTCCCTCTGATTTCGTGAGGGGTGTGCCAATTGCCTTAGTTGTGGATTCTGATGTTGTTGTTCTCATATCTTAAATGTTTGGTATGTCGGGCAAACTCTATATGGCGATTGATAGAGTCGCCATCAGAAAGCCAGGCTTCTTTAAGTAAGTGGCCTCCCTTAGTAGTGTCCCTAGATATGGGCTGTGCACCATTAAGGTCAAATTCATGCCCATGATCGCTCATATGGGTCCAAATCTGTGAGTGCTGTTCCTGTCTTCTAACCACTAGTGCATGCTCATGCACCCTAGTTTTTAACCTTAATGGTGTATCAGAGGCAACAGCCAGAATACTGGCCCCCTTTAATGTAAAAGTGGCCCATAAACCAGATCAAACTCTACAATCTAAGATCATGCACCCGAAGATCCACTCCCCAATGAAGAAAAATCTGCAATAATTTATAAGATCAAGTGTAAGGACTGTTCCTGTAACTATGTTGGGGAGATCACAAAAAGGTTAAAAACTAGGGTGCATGAGTATGCACTAGCAGTTATCCACATGGCCTTTTACAAACTGTAGATGGGCAGTAGTCTTCTTTTGTTGAAAGTTGCTTTCTCCTTGCAATCCTGCCATGCATAATGGTCTCATGAACAATAACATTCATCAATGTTACAGAGCTTCTAGCTCTTATGACTTTATTCTGGGATTCTTTGCTCTTGGTGGGATCTTGGTTAGTTAACCACTCCTGTGCAGAGTAATAATGGAGTTGAATTGTTTCTGTTTGTACGTAATCTGCCTGACAGTGGATTGGTGGCATCCATACTTGTTTTGTAACCTTTCCCAGTTACATGGAATTATATGTCCTGGGGAAATAATCAACTGTTTTTGGAAAATTTTCGGTGTTTCCTTTCTTCAAGTCATGACATATCCACATATCTATTTTCTAAAGATCAGGCTTTGATAATGAATACCCAGAATTCAATTCTTTAAATAAGTCAGGACCTCTCACATTTGCATACTTAGCTTTGGATCATTTCCCATAATATATGAACAAGTACAGTGTTTTTTTTACTCACTAGTGTAATTGGGTTCTCTTTATCTAGTTTTAGGACTTTTCCATATACATATGTTGCATAAGCACTACTGTGTATTGCTAAAATAATCTGAATGGAAACAAGAAGCTGAACTTTTCTCAAGTTTAGAAGATGTTTTTCCCTTTTATTAGATCTTGCTTCTAAGTAGAATGCTCAAGATAGAGTAGATTCTTCTCAGATACAATAAATATTTTAGTAATTTTTTGTTGACACAGTTACAATATCAATGTAAATAAATTGTTGCTGTTTTGTTCATTGTAGTATAGTGCCACCTAGTGGATTTTCTACTTCTCTCAACAGTATTATTAAAATAGAAATCTGGACATGAAATTCCATGATGAAGCATTCCTTTCAATTTTAATATTTGAACTTTTCAATATAGTTATCTTTAAATGATAAAAATAGTCTTTTAGTTCTTTGCAACATACGTGGATCGGTGTTCATGGATATGTTCTATTGGGCTTCTACCTGTTTGTCTCTGTAGTGATGGTCTCAGTCTTCACATTTTATTTTGTACATTGTTTGTATATTACACCTATTTTATCTTCTTTTGGTACTGGAGAGAGAATCTAGGCAGGAGCACCATTGTTTCCCAGGGAGGAAATGGTAGATTCTCCAAGAGAGAATTTCAGTTAAGAGATTGCACAGTCCCAAGCTGGATGGGGGAAAGGAGGAAGATGTCCAGGCTAGCCAGGCCCTAGAATCTCCCAAGTATCTCTATAGGCTAGAAAGTTATGGCTTTATTCCAGCAAGATTCTGTCTACTAGATACATAGAATCGAACTCTCTTGATTTCACTCTATTGTCTTTGGGCTTGGGCCTAACGTGCAGATACATAAAACATACATTATTTTATTTGTTAAATTTAAGCTGCTTGACTATTGAAATCTCTCAAAGATTTACAATAAAGAACTTAATCAAAACATAAAACCAAGGATAAAATTAAACTCATACTAGTAGTGTGATGCTTCTGTTATTTATTCAAACTGCTGTTAAAAATAATAAATTGGAGTATATCATTGTACATGTAGTCAGTCCTTGACTTGCAACATTTCATTTAGTGACTGTTCAAAATTAACAATGGCCCTGAAAAAAGTGACTTTATGACCATTTTTCACATTTACGACTGCTGCAATATCCCCATGATCACATGATCAAAATTCAGATGCTTGGCAACTGGTTCATATTTATGATGGTTGCAATATCCCAGGGTCATGTGATCCCCTTTTGCGACTTTCTGACGAACAAAGTCAATGGGTAAACCAGATTCGCTTAACAGTGGTATAACTAACTTAATAACTGCCACGATTCACTTAACAACTGTGGCAAAAAAGAAGAAAAATTGCTCTTGGTTCCATTATTGTGAGAGACAGAGCAATGTTTCTCCCGTGACATTTCAACCACTTTATATACTGTGCCTCTGCTATATATGTTCTTCTCTCTCTTCTCTCCAAGCTAACAAGTTCTAGATGCTGTAGACAAGCTGCTCCGGCCCATAACTATTTTAATTGCCTTTTCCAAGAAATCTGCTATTTTTATTCACTGTCTATATTTATGTTTATTTAGAACAGTGTTTCCCAAACTTGACAATTTTAAGGCATGTGGACTTCAACTCCCAGAATTCCACAGCCAGCAATGCTGGCTGTGGAATTCTGGGAGTTGAAGTCCTCATGCCTTAAAATTGTCAAGTTTGGGAAACACTGATTTAGAAAGAAGCACTCATAAATTTAATGGATTTTGTTCTGTGTAAATGTGGCCTGAATTTAAGACATAATATCTAATGACTTTTTCAAAATGTCTTCACAGTAACCATAACCCAGCCTCAATGGTTCTGTCTTTCTCTTTTTTTCCAGCTTGATAGCATATTGTCCCCTCCACCGATGCCATTTCGGAAATCTAGTAACCCTGAAGTTTCTTCTGGCCCTGGAAAATCTCTGAAATTTAAAAGGCAGCTCAGTGAAGATGGACGACCTTTTAGAAGGGGAAGTCTTGGAGGAGCTCTAACTGGTAAGAAAAAAGATTGTAAAAATACTCAAGTACATTTGCAATAGTGGCGAATATCTAGCTCAGATGTAGTATGAGGGTGAAGATTCATTCTCCGAGCTTGTAGGTTGATTTCTGAACATTTCGTTACCAGGCTAGGTAACATCTTCAGTGGAGTTTAGGGGAAAACTCCTCACTCCTGATACATATACATCTCCTTTAAAACATACTTTCCCAGTTTCAGGGTTGCTACCAATACTTACTTGACCACTGCAGGGACAGAGTGCCTTTGAATTAATCATGTTCAAACTGACTAAACAGAAATTAGTCCTCTGAAATTAGTCCTCTGTAATTGACCTGATTATGTATATATGTAACTTCTCTTTCATCATCCTTGCCCTCACTGGTTCTCCTCTAGTATTATTCTACTGTCGACCATGTCTATGTCTATATACTTACTCCTATAAACAGAATAATGCTTTAGCAGACACTTTTATTTTTAAATCCTTTCTAGACAACAAGCTGAAATACCAGAAAAGCTTATGTGGGTAAATATGCTTGAATGTATATACTTATATATCCAACACACTGTTTTTTTAAGGGTAAGCAGCATTGTGCAGAATGCAGAAAAGGTATAAGAAATAGTAAACTAAGAAATTAAAGGCATGAGAAAAAGAAATATAAATGTATCTAAAAATAGGGTATATCAAGCCTACTCACTATATTTCTGTAATCTTGCAAAGCTTTCTGGCTTTCACCATATCCATACAACACTTCATGCATTGTGGTTTGTTCTCTACACTTCTCACCTCTCCTTCAGGTTATCATTAATTCCATCCAACCACAAGTTTATTAGTTTCTCCTTCTTTTCTTTTTTTTTCATATATTTTTGTAGGTTTATCCTCATTGAAAATTAGTACAACTCACCTCAATGTGATTTGGTTACTTACTTGGTTACTTACTTTTGTGTTCAAAATACGTTTGTTCAGTATACATTTATTCTTGACCCACTCTTTTCTTGCTTTAGCATATATCATAGTTAAGTATCCAATTCCCTCTACAGTTATTTTACTTTTATGTCTCTCCTGACATAGACAAACTTAATCTCCATATAACAGAGTGGAGTGGCTTATATGCAGCCATGTTTTTTTTTTCTTTTGATAAACACTTGTTCCTCCCAATAGATCACATGGTAGTCACTATACTTCTGCCTGTATTTTCACATGTTAAAGTTTCTCCAGCTGTTTAATTTTCTTTGATGATCATGCTACCATCTGTTCTCTCCTATTTCTTGCTGTTTATGTATATTTTCCAGTTGTTACTTTCACCTGTTAAGTACAATTGTGTTGGTTTTTGATACATCAGTTTTCAAATCCATATTTTGCATTGCATCATACATACACAGCATTCTCTGTGGAGTTCTTGGTGCTCTCTGAGGTTGCTTGTTTGCTTGCATTAATGATGTTATTTACTCAGCTAATGGTCTCCAAGCAAACAAACAACCTCAGCATCAAGAACTCCAGAGATCAAACCTGAGCTGCAGATTCTCTTCTATTGGGATAACATTATTTGCATGTCTTTTGGGTTTGCAGCCCACAACATGGCATCATCTACATACAAAAGCATGCCAACCAATGTATTTTTACTGTGATGACAAGGATTCCTTCTCCATTTATCCATACATATATGAAACAACCAATAACCTATTACCAGTATATGTTATTTTCTTTCTCAGTGTGGAAACCATGCATATGCATTCCATTTATTTTCATACATGCTTCATTTCCATTATATACTATACCAAAATATTCCATAATTTCCATCTAAATCAACAAACACACAATAAATGATCTTTTTCACATTTATATGACTTTTGAAAAAAAAATTGGTATGTATCTTGCATAGTATTTCACAGATATTGCTCATTTTCACTTTTTATATTCTTTCAGTCAGAATTTTACAAAAGACTATCCTATGTTTGCTAAATTACTCGCCCTATAGCTAACTTTCCCTTTTTTAGGGGAATAATAGTGACAATCTTCCAGTCATTAGTCAGAAATTCACTCTTTGGATAATGTTAAACAAGTTATTCAGCATAAGCAAATATCTATATTTTAATACTTTTCCACTTATATCATTTATACATCATTTATATTTTTAAACTTTCTTATAGCATTTTTACTTTCTTAATTTTTATCCCCTTGGATCTGAAGATTTAGTTCAAGTAATTCTTCTACATTGCATAATCATTCCCATACAAACATCTAATATTTATCTTCTAGCACACCTCATAATTTGTTATACAATGCATTCTTTTTAAAAATATATATTTATAGTAAATGGGTAATAAATGTATCTTTACTCCGGGCTTCCGGTTCTGGGTCATGGTGCTGCAGTCATTCGGAGAGACTCCTCTCTTCGCCGGCCGAATTTCCTCCGTCGGTAGACCCTTGATTGGGTCGAAAAGTTGCCCTGCAGGGACGACTACCGTTGAGGCCCCTCGTTCGACTGCAGAAGGGTGTCGTTGTCTTCTGCAATCTGAGTAAGCTCCTTTGGGCCGATGGAGTAAAGATTGGTCAGTAAAATGGCCGATCACTTAGCTGCACCAGCCGTAAGCTACAAGAACATCTAAGCAAAATAGAACCACCATGGAAGATTTGGTGAGACCTTTCCTTGCCTCTACTTTTCCTATTCACTCCTGTGAAAAGCTTTTTTGGAACTATTTTCCCTATTTTGTTAAAGCGGCGTTGTTGATGGGGGAAGAAAAGCTTTGGAATAAAAGAAAAATTAATTTCTACTTTTTAATGGTTGATTTTATTTTTGGACATTTGGAGGTCCCAAAATTCCCTGATATAGAGACTTAATATGCTAGTTATCTGGAGAATATTGCTTTCTTTTACTTTTCACTATTTTTTTTTAATTAAAGAAAAGAAGGAAAAGGGAAAAGAGGAAAGAAATTATTTTTACTGGGGGTTTGGAAAGACTGAATAACTTTGGCTAACCCTCTGGGGACATCTTGTGGTGAAATTACCAACTGCAATCATTATTTCTTTTTCTTGGACTCTTAGCTTGACTTTGACCTTCAAATTATCACAAAAAAGAAAAGATAAAGAAGCCATACAGCTGGGTGGAAGCGGATATTGACTGATTGTTATTAAATACAGCCTCCACCAAAAGAATAATGGCTCTAAACATTACTGAAATGGAAGAACCCTGCCTAGACTTTGATTACAAGTATATATTGGATAAAATTCTTGAAAATACTGAGCTAATAGTTGTCTGTACAAAAGAGATTATTTTTCAACGACAAATTAAAGCACAAGGCGTAAGTGAGCACTTTGCAGGCCAAGAAACAGAAGAGGGGATGTATACCCAAGAGACCTGTTCTCAACTTTGCTTACAACTCACTGAGATGAAGGAATTAAATTCACATCTGGATTATCAACCTACATTGGAAAAAACCTTTGATGCTAATAAATGTATCTTTACTCCATTTTAGCTGATTTTTTTAAAAAAAATTCAGTATGCATAGTTGTCTAATTTCGTGTTTGGTTTGTGGATAGAATGGAAGAAGAGAGATTGTGTAGTCAAATTTTACCTGTTAAATGATTTTTCAGAGTTCCTTCTACATTTTCTTGCTTCTATCACAGGAAGATATGATTTTCCCCCAAAATGTCAACAAGTGAAAATATATGTAGTGAATTTATGTCATTGTGTTCTAATACTTTCATAAAAGCAGATATTTAAAAGGGATTCTGATTCTCACATTTTTTACAGCTCCTTTGAAAGCAGGTTGAATGGTGAGACAGGTAAAGCTTGAACTTTTTTTGAGCTTTAGAAATTGGCAATGGTCTCTGATTTCACTGCAAATCTAAATTTATAGCATAAAATGATTACCTATATATTAAAGCATTTGAAAGAGAGGTTTGGACCCTAAGAAATTAAAGAATCCTGTTAACACTGGTATAGCAAGTGCCGAAAAGTGAAATGCATTCTTCAAAGCCTTGCCAAAGAATTAATCGGCAAATAGGAAAAGGGTTGTAATATTAGACAAAGCACGTTGTACTAATCTTTTTATTCATCTTCTGCAGGAACCTCTCTAAATAAAGTAAGCAGATCATTAAAATAACCATATAAGTGATAGCAGTGATACTAGGATACATAAGAATAGAACAAAGAAGAAAGAGCTTGCAAAATAAACTTCGAAGTGTAAAATTTGAACAGTTGAAGCATTTCTTTTTATTAGTAATTATATCAGTTAAAAGGAAAATGGATGTTAGCTATTTCAGGACCAATATTCAGGATTCAACATTGCTAAGGAAAAGCTGTCTAGATATAGAAGAATATTAGGTGATGTAGTAAGTACCATCCTCATGGAAAATAGCTATATGGTTGCTAGGAGCTGACTTCAACTTGATGTCATGTGATCAATCAATCAACGGTACATTGAAATTGGGACATTTTAGATGAAAAAAAATATTGACGAAGCATCGTAGGTAAGGGATACAGTACAGAAACATTTTAGACCTAGCCACACTTTACATTTTGAGAATATGTAGTGAATGTACTCACAAAATGGAAACTTGCATATTCTCAATATATTCTGAATGCTGGACATGGCCACTCAGATAATATAAGAATCCTCTTTCTAAGATATTTTATTTAATTTCAGTAGTGGTTTTTAAGAAACTTTAGTCATTGATGCAATATAGAATGCTTGTCTCTAGAAAAATGAGGATCCAAATGATGCCAACATACAGTAGTTGAAGAGCAATACATTAGTACAGTTGATGAATATTTATAGAATATATAATTTAGGTTGTGAAATTGACTATAAGTTATGAAGATGAGATATGCTTGTGATAGTTTTAATAAAAAATCTGAATAACAGACCTATATTACTTAAGGTTGAAGATATATTTCATTTTATCAAACAGATGCAAAGTATCTTATAATGGGAGTAGGCAGGAGTTCATGCCCTGTTTCTGAACTTCCCCAAGGTATTAATTAAATAGCTTATGTTAAAAGCAGAAGGATGGCTTAAATAGTTCATTGGATTGATCCAGCAATCTTTCCATGAGTCTGTTCTTTAGGGCCAGACTAATACTTCCATGCTATTACGTCTTTTTAACGGAGTAAATTTGGTGAAAGTTAAATTGTATTTCACATCTGCTCACTTGACAATTTCATAATTTTTTATGGAAAAGAATTAAACAGGCCTAGATGGGAGAAAGGCAGTGAGACCTAAAAAGACAGAGTGTCTGTTATTTCAGAACCTGAATTATTCCAAGATAGTACCAACATTAATTCTGATTTGAGTGGAGCTCCCCAGAAGGAACTGATTCAGAATATGGAGATTTTCCTGGACCTGGAGCTTCTGCTAGAAGATATGGCCAGGAGAATCTTTGCCCAGTTCCATCTAGTTGACCACTTAACTAGTTAACTTTCCTTGAAACAAAATTTACCGGCAACAGTCACTTATGACTTTATCATTCTCAAATGGATTATAATAATATGCTCATATGGACCACCTTGAAGATCACCTGGGAACTCCAATTGGTATAAAATTTAATAGCCCATATACTAACAGAACTGTTCTGATATTGTCATTCATCACCAGTATTAACATGACCTGCACTGGCTACCATTTTGATTTCATGTGCAGTTCAAGGTGCTTTTAATCTATACAGTTCTACATAATTTGACCCATATCTGTGAGATCATCTGCAGCTAGCTATTTTCTCTACTTGTAAAGTTTAGCAGGACATAGAGATGAGTATTTTGTGTAGAATCAGTAACCTTCAGAAATAAGGTCTGCAGCCTTGTTAATATTCAAATAGTTTGCTAAGACCCAGTAGTTTAGTTCAAGGGTGAAGGAATTGATGGAGTCTGGGATGTATGTTGGTGTTGGTTGTTATTATTTATGTTGAACTGCATGTTATATAAATTGAGGGGACATTAATTGTTTTTATATAAGTCTTTAAACTGCTTTTGATTGAAGTGGCATAAAAGCGATAGAAATAATTAAAGCAATCCATTTATTACGGAGGTAGAAAGCATCATGTAATAGATATTATAAAGATATACTGTAGTTACAGATATAAAACCATGACTAGTCAAAGATCTAAATAGATTAAAATTGAATTCATGTTTTTTTAAAAAACCTCTTTTTCTTTCTATCCAATTGGTGATTTTCTCTGATGTAATGAACTGTGATATTGATTAAAGTACATCCTACTCAATCTGAAATGTGCTTTTGCCACTTATTTTCTAAAGCATTTCTATTATTTATAACATTAATTTTAGCTTGAGCATTGAGCTGGATCTCATTTCTTCCTTTATTACAGATCATATTGAAAAAGTAAAAGTCATTTTTAAAGAGCAAAGAATTAAAATAACACTAATTGTAAATGTTAACTGGGTAATTATTTCAAACTGCTGTGAATATTTTAGGACCTCAATAATATTTGCTAGATAGCTTTTATTACTATATGTAAAAAGGGAAGGGCATGAAAGTGCTGAATTTTGTTAATGGGGTTCGTACAAATGTTTCGCTTGCATTAGCCAAGGACAACATAATTAGGACAGCTGTAATTCTAGCTTTGATTGAATTTTATCAGCCTTAATAGACTGGGGGTTCATCACTGCTTTAAATCTGGCAGAGAAAGAAAGTACTGTCCATTAATTTTAACCATATGTACTTGAGTAATACACTTGACAGATGCTAATTTCCTTAAGTTGTAAGCAGCAAATGATGCATGAATTAAACAGCACCATACTTTTTATGCCTGCTTGTATTCCTCCCCTGTTGGGTTTAAATAAAGTTTCTTGAGGTAGCCACAATGAAATTAAATAATAATAATGAAGGGTTTGAAAACATTGGTTTAAAATCTATTCATTATCTATTTTGATATTAAGATCAATGAGGATTATATTAAATTTACATATATTTATTTTAAATGTATATGCAGACATATGTATTTCATCCTTTGTTTTGGTCAGGTTGATACAATGGAAGGCATGCAGTAATAAACTATAATTCATGGCTAGATTCTAAAAATATGAATATATTTTTCATCCTGAAGTTAAATTTTAATTATAAAAGTATACTTAATGTAGATTCTTCTCTAGAATAGATATTGTGGAAAATCCTTCCCCTGCATTCCTCTGGGGCATACTAATTCAGAAAGCGGGGTATAGAGGTGAGAAGAACAGAAAAATCCCTATTTTGTAATTGGATTCTGTTGACCTGATAAGATTCTTTATTTTGATTAGCTAATATTCAGCTTTTTAAAGCTATAACTTTACCTTTGAAATGTCAAATACATTTCCTTAGGATTCAACTTCCAATGATTTTTTTTCTTTCAAGAGAACTATTGGTTTAGTATTTTGACAATGCAATACACTTAGTAACTGGCATAATATAAATGTACCAGTTTTCCTTTTAGAAATTCTTTTAAATGGCTGTCTCTATAGACATCTTGAACTGTAGGTGTTATGTCCTGGGCCTGCTGAATGGCTCAGCAGGCTCAGAAAGCTGCAGAATGGGCCTGGGCAGACCATGTGGTTGCCCGGGACCAGACAGTCTGTCTCCAGTCTTGTGCACATGCCATGGAATGATTGGCTGACGCTGTCCCTGCCAAGGGACTATAAAAGGGCTTGTGCTATTTTTGTTCTCTGTTCTGTTGGTGAATTGCAATAAAGGAAGACTGTTTTTGTTACTCCGCTTCGTCTCCATGTCTCATCTTTGGAAACAGAACATTGGCGACGAAGGTGGGATCGTTGCAAGGAAAACAACAAAGAAAAAGTTGGGCTGACTCACAAAGAGAGGCCTGAAGCGCTGGGAAGTTCGGCGTCCGGAGATTGCGACTCTGCCTGCCAGTAAGAGAATGCTGGAGATGAGCTCGGCAAGAGGGACCCCTTTTCAAACCTTGCAGCTAGAGGTGTTGATGAAGCTCCAGGGCAGCAACAGTGTCCAAAATCGGCCGTCTCTCGGAATTTGATACATCACATCCAGAACGCTGGAGTTCCTACGTGGCTTGAGTGGAGAATTACTTCCGAGTAAACCAAGTGAGGGAAGACGGCCTCAAGGCTGCTACTTTACTGTATGTCTGTGGGCAAGAGACTTTCTATATAGCTGAGAATCTGGTCACCCCAGCACCATTGGAATCAATTGCTTATGCTGAATTGAAGAAGATGCTGCGAGAACACTTCGAACCCAAGCTCTCAGTGATTGCATGGCGACACGCATTTGAGCAGAGGGACCAGAGGTCTAGTGGGTCTGCTGTGGACTTTATTGCTGCACTCCGACAAGCAGCTAGGCCATGCAAATTCAAGGACCTGGAAGAGAGGTTGCGGGATCGTTTAGTTTGTGGACTAAGAAGTTGTGAGCTGCAGCAGAAGATCTTCACCAAAGAAGATGTCTCTTTCCAAGATGCCTTGAGAAAGATTGCAGCTGAAGAAGCAGCGGGTGGCGCTGTGAAGGCCTTGCGGCTCGCCAGGAACAGTCCAGCGGCAGTCTCCGTCCATCAAGAGGTCGTTCAGGAGGAATCCAAACAGGATCAAGAAGTGGAGATGGACAGACTTCAGCAGGCAGCGGAGAAAAAGCCTCAAAAACACAAAGAACAGACAACTTCATTCCCCTGGTATTTTGGATGTGGAGGACGCCACAAGCGCTCCGACTGCCGCTTCCACTCCACCATTTGCAGGGCATGTGGCAGGCAAGGCCACATTGCCTCTGTCTGTTTGGGTCGCCAGAAGGACTGGTCTTCGAAAGAATTGCTTCAGAAAGGTACCAGGGTCCCAAGCCAACATAGGGTGGGTTTCTGCACGTCGCACAGGAGCATTTTCAAGACTGGGTCACATAGGCCGCTTCACATTGACATGAAGTTGCAGGGGGTTCCCCTCTCGATGGAGTTGGACACAGGGTCCGCTTTATCAATCCTTTCCCTAGACACTTTCAAAAAAATCTCCAGTAGAAGTGGCCTACGAGTTAAACTCAGGCCATCCAATTTAATCCTCACCGACTTCCAGAATTCCAGAGTCCGTGTGAAGGGGGAGGCCATGCTCAAGGTGCAGTGTAAAGATTTTGAAGGGTTGCTAGATGTAGTAGTTGGGAGTGATAGCACGAGTCTTATTGGACTCGATTGGTTTGAGGCCCTTGGGATTCAAGTGAGTGGACCTCACAGTATGCAAACGTCAGGCCTTGCAGGAGTTTGCTGATGTGTTCAGTTCAGAGCTTGGCTCGTACAAGGAGCCTCCCATCTACTTACGCTTAGACCCAGCTATCACACCCATTCACATCAAGCCACGAAGGGTGCCCTTTGCCTTAAGAAACAAAATTGATGCAGAGCTGGACAAGCTGCTCCAGCAGGGAATCTTAGAGCCTATGGACAGTAGTCCATGGGAAACCCCCATAGTCACGCCTTTAAAGGCAAATGGAGAAATCCGAATTTGTACAGATTACAAGTGCACGCTTAACAAAGCCTTGCAGCAGCATGCCTACCCGGTGCCTGTGGTGAGCCACATTCTGGCCTCCCTCAAAGGGGGGTGAATCTTTGCAAAGCTTGATTTGGCTCAGGCCTATCAACAGTTACCATTGATAAGGCAATGGCTGAGGCCCAAACGCACCGGAGCACCTTTAAGGTAAAAAGGCTGCAGTTTGGGGTTAACATAGCCCCAGGCATTTTCCAAAGCGTGATGGAGTGAATGCTTCATGGCATTCCTGGGGTCTGCTCCTACTTTGATGACGTCCTCATTGCTGGGGAGTCATCTGTGAATCTGGCAGAAAGGCTGAGGGCTGTCTTGCTGCGTTTCCGCCAAGCGGGGCTGAAGCTGAAGCAAGATAAGTGTAAAATTGGAGTCACTTCCACTGAGTTTCTGGGCTTCCGTACTGATGCTGAAGGCATCCATCCTGCTGAATCCAAGCTCAAAGCAATTCAGCAGGTCCCAAGTCCAAAAGCAAACTTCAGGCTTTTCTAGGACTGTTAAATTTCTATCACTCATTCCTACCTCACAAGGCTGCAGTGGCTGAGCCGTTACACTGGCTCTTGGACAAACAAGCTCCATGGAAGTGGACAAAGGTCCATGAAAGGAGTTTCACAGAGGTCAAGGCCTTGCTCTCTTCAAATGCGGTTTTAGTGCATTTCAATGAGCAATTGCCTGTGTGCATAGCCTGTGATGCATCCCCTTATGGGGTTAGGGCTGTGCTTAGTCACCTTAAGACTGATGGGACACAAGTCCCTGAGGCCTACTATTCCAGGACTCCTTCATCTGCTGAGTGTAATTACGCGCAGATTGACAGAGAAGACTTGGCCATAGTGGCTGGCATAAAGAAATTCCATGACTTCAAGGTCTACACAGACCATAAGCCACTACTGGATTGTTTACAACAAATAAACCCCTCACATAATATCTCCTAGAATGCTGAGATGTCAATTTTCCACTTCACGGTCTACACAGACCATAAGCCCCTGCTGGGTTTGTTTACAACAAACAAACCCCTCACATACTATCTTCTAGAATGCTGAGATGGTCAATTTTCCTGTCAGCATATGACTACACTTTGGTGCACAAACCAGGTAAAGAAATGGGCCATGCAGATGGCCTCAGCAGATTACCCCTACAGCAGGTAGAGGCAGATCCTGCTCCTGCTCTTCACATTCTCTCCATTCAGGAATTGCCTGAGTCTCCCCTCAATGCTAGGGACGTGGCTGCTGAAACTGCCACTGATCACACGCTAACACGTGTGCTGACATGGTTGCTGTCAGGATGGCCTGACACATGTCCTGGTGCCGAATTCCAGAGCTTCTGGCAAAGGAAGCACGAGCTGTCCACATTCAAAGGGTGTGTTCTATGGGGTAGCAGCCTAATTGAGGACTAGAATCTTGCTCTCTCTACATGAGGGACATCCCAGAATTGTCTGGACGAAGGCGCTCACTCCAGCAATCTAGGCCTGAAAGGCCCCAGGCCCCTGTACATAGGTGGGAGGAGACACATTCTCCTTGGTCGAGGGTTCATATCGATTATGCTGGGCCCTTTCAGGGGCAATTCTTCCTTCTCCTCATGGACAGCCATTCCAAGTGGCTAGAGGTCGTTCCTCCACTAGTATTGCTAGGACCATCCAGGCGCTGAGAGGGATCTTTGCCTCCCATGGGCTTCCAGACGTCCTTGTCTCCAACAACGGACCCCAATTCACTTCTTCTGAGTTTCAGGCTTTTCTACAGGCCAACTTGATCCAGCACGCCACTTCAGCACCGTTCCATCCAGCTTCCAATGGCCAGGCTGAGAGGATGGTGCGCACTACCAAAGATGCTCTAAAAAGACTCACTCATGGCAGCTGGCATCACAGGTTAGCTGACTTTCTTCTTTGCCAACCACCACACCTTGCACAGCCACTGGGAAGAGACGAGCAGAACTCCGCTGGGGTCGCTGCCTCATCACAAAACTGGACAGGTTGCACCCAGACTGGGTGGCTTCACAGGTGTCACAGCCATGGGCACCTAGGAGACTACAGGTGGATGATCCAGTATGGGCAAGGAACTATGGACCTGGGCATCTCTGGGTAACAGCAGTGGTATGCAAGGTCTCTGGGCCGCTGTCCTATGAAGTGGCCTTGGATGATGGTCGTGTGATCTGATGTCACATTGACCAACTGCGCTGGAGGCTTCCCAGCCACACTTCCACTCCTGGCTCTGCTCTTGGAGGGGAGGAGGACCACAATTACGATTGTGGATCACAGTCTCTCTGCCCAAGTGGACCTTCACATGCTTCAGCACATGTTCCAGAAGAGGGTTTTGCCATGGAGGCGGCTCCTGACTCTGGCATAGACACTGGGTCAATGGGACATTGCTGTCAATCGGCTTCTCAGGCCATTCCACCTGCTGGTCTTGGGCTTGAGGGACAGTGCTTCCAAGAGGGGTCCATTGTGGGCTTGGGGAATTCCACCCCACCACTGGACTTGGCGAATTCCACCCCCCCCAAGGAATTCTGGTTTGGGTTCAGAGGATCCAGCCAGTCAGCAGCGTGGGGGCATTGCCTGGGTCTATGGGGCACCAAAGTCCTGGTCTGCCTAGCCTGGCAGGCAAGCTGGCAGGCCAGGCATACACACTGGCTCCAAGAAGGTCAGAGCAGGCCAAGGGTCCACCCAAACATTTAAAGGACTATGTGAAGTTCCTGTCAAGTATGGAGGAAGCCTAGTAGTTCTCTATCAATCAGAACACACTCAAATGAAGGGTGTTATACTTTATAGTATGATATATTGTTATTGGAATAAAGAGATGTAAATCTTGGCTTGCCTGTGAGCAGGCAATAACTGTATTGAGAAATAACAACTTGCTCAAAGGAACACGTGTATATGTGTATGAATGTACAAATAATAAGTGTGTACTTATTGTTTAATCCAAGGGGGGAGGGGTGTTATGTCCCGGGCCTGCTGAATGACTCAGCAGGCTCAGGAAGCTGCAGAATGGACCCAGGCAGACCACGTGGTTGCCCGGGACCAGACAGGCTGTCTCCAGCCTTGTGCGCATGTGCAAGGTGGGAGAATGCCATGGAATGATTGGCTGACGCTGTCCCTGCCAAGGGACTATAAAAGGGCTTGCACCATTTTTGTTCTCTGTTCTGTTGGTGAATTGCAATAAAGGAAGACTGTTTTTGTTACTCCACTTCGTCTCCATGCCTCATCTTTGGAAACAGAACAGTAGGCATTCACAAACAAAATAATAACACAAACAGCTAAATTATATTGACAGGCCTGGATAGATTATAGAGAATTGTTAATCTCAAAAAGGCAGCACAAATGAAAGAAGAAAGGAACTGCTATTAATCTGTAACTGAACTATTTCTGTTCATCCATGTCATATAAAATTATTACTTTGCCATCCAAGGCTGGTTGAATAACTTTTGAGTTTTTAAGAAGCTTATAAAAGCAGAAATTTGAGAATTACTTTCCGTTAAATTTGTCCAGTTTTTAGCTCTAAGGTACTTTTATCTCTCTTAATTTTGCAGCACTTTGTTAACTTTATAAATTATGTACTGTGAACTTAGTCTTAATAATTATTGTCATTCTCTCGACAGGTAGGTACTTGTTGCCAAACGCTGTTACCCAACATTCATGGCAAGCTGGCGAAACTTCCAATCTTGTCCGAATGCGCACTCAAGCTCTCGGACAATCTGCTCCTTCTCTAACAGCTAGTTTGGTGAGTTACATTTCCAAATATTTGTACTGTAAAAAAAAGATTAATGTTAATATAATACTATGGCTAGGATTTTATTTGCACAAAGTCAAATAACCCAAAACTGCTTTCCAAAAACACAATAATTCAGGGCCTTTCGCCTAACTGGGATCGATTATTGTATATCATAGTACTAAACATGTTCAGAGTATCTGAATTATGTTTGCTAGGAGGCCTCTAATTTTGAATTGTGTTGCTCATTTCATATGAAATCAGCTGGCAGCATATTTTATTATAGGTTTTTCATTTAAGTAGTCTGTTTAAGAAAAAGAGGCTTCATATTTTTTTTAAAAAAAACACTGCTTTCAAGTATTAGGTTTTTTTATAGATTATTAGTTACTGTATGCATGTAACAGGAATACTCAACAAGTATGGTTCTCTTATATGCATATATGGATGACACCAAATAATGGGCAGAAAAGTAATGTAGTATGCAGTACTTATTTAGTGCAGGAAGTAAAAATTTTATAATGTAAAAGAGTCTAAATCTAATATTTATAGATGGTAGTTTCCATGGTCAGTTTTGCGAGAATGTTGATAACATACACTTAAAAATCCATATGTGAAATAATTATTGTTTCCCATCTGACTTCTGACTCTACATTAGGCACAATAGTTAATATTTGCAAATAAGTGTGAACGTATTTTGTATTTTAAGGAATGGTTGGGTGGATGTACTTATTAATATCACCCAGTATTATTATGAAAACAGTTCTTGTATACATAATGTCCACTAGATGGCATAAAAACCAAGTGTGTATCATATAGCATTATTGCTCTATTTTGAGAAAAGGGTCTTTAATGTTTTTGTTCTTAAGTCATACTAACTGGGACCCACAGATATAGGAATCCCCCTTTTCCCCTGAGAAATACATTTATATTTCTACATGCATTTTATTATTGTGTTTCTTAACTATTTAGTACATAAAACATTGCAATTATTATAACATTGTCCTGTGTTAGGATTCTCAAAACAAAATATAGTTTTAGATGAACTGACTTCTTCCAAACCAAGCACTTAACTAATGCTTATTGATTATACAGGAGGATTAAAACACATACAGGGATATTAAACAAAAAAAAATGAAATATTTATTGTTATTTGTGTCAATTTTTATGAATGTAATAGGAAGAGTACAATTTTGGAATTGTGCTCATGTATCTGGAATTCAGAATAGAGATTTTATTAAAATTGACTAAGTGCAGCTTCAGAATTGTAGAAACTCCCCACAACCAATTCATATTTCTTATTTTCCACTGCTTTTTAAAAACTGGTTGTAAAGATTCAAAACTTACAGCTGTTCTGAGTTGAGACTCTTCTCTCTTGAACCTTCCCATCTTGTGCTTATTCAGATCACTCAATTAGAACCCACTGTTTATGATCAAGACAGTGACAGTTCTGGATCTTTCTCCAGAACACACTTCTTGGTTTGGTCTATGAAGGGAGGTTTTAGAAGGCGGTGTCCTTGGAAGCTTTCTGATTAGATGCCACTCAGTTGAGAAAGTATTAGTAGTTTTCTTTCTTTTTCAACCAGATACTAAACTCAATTTCCTACTGTTGTGCAGTAGTCTTTCAACTTTTCCTTTGATGTTTCACCCTTAATTTGCAGTACTGTTTAATTTCCTGGAATTACAAAAGGGTGTGAGAGTATTCATTCATTCATTCATTCATTCATTCATTCATTCATTCATTCATTCATTCTGAAGAGGAAAATGGTTGAAGATGGTATCATTCCTTTGTACCTATGAGCTATTTGATCACTTGGGCTGATAGTGAGAAATAAATAGGTGTGGGCTGAGGACTTCACACTCAATTCCTGCTGTTTCTCAGCTGTTCTATTAGTTAAAGGAATCTCTGTGTTTAAGAACAAGAGAACACACATTCTCTTACTTGAGACTTAATCACAGCTTTCCTGTAAAGTTGTTAGTTAAAAGGGAGGCTTTTTTAATCTTATATTTCTTAATAAATATATCTTTTACTTCAAATACCGTAAGTACCTATAAGCATTTGTTGGTAGTGGGACTAATTCCATACAGTTAGTCCTCGAACAATCATTTTTTTAGTGATCATTTCAAATTACGACACTGGAAAAAAAATGACTTATGACCGTTTTTCACACTTACAACCATTGCAGCATCCTTAGGGTCACCTGATCAAAATTTGGGTGCTTGGCAACTGGCATGCATTCTTACACTGTCTCGGGGTCATGTGATCATCATTCGTCATCTCCCCAGCCAGATTCCGACAAGCAAAATTAGTGGGGGAAACCAGATTCACTTAACGACCAGAACGTTCACTTAATAACTGCAGTGATTTGCTTAATAACTGTGGCAAGAAGAATCATAAAATAGGGCAAAACTCTCTTAACACCTGTCTTGCTTAGCAATGGAAATCTTGGGCTCAATTCTGATCATAAGTTGAGGACTACCTGTAATGTCATTCAAGGGAACCATATTCCTATACCCATCTGCTTTTGAGTAGCTTTTTTCCCTTTTTCCTTTCAAGTAACAATAAAGTGGGAACCTTGGTATTATATTACAAAATTACAAATATATATTACTATATATACAATACAAAGAATACAATACAATACAATATAATACATATAGATTGCACTTTGGGGCTGTTTATCTACAGCTCTGGATATACATTTAAACAACTTTACATTAACAATAATATTTCAAAACCATCAACTTTTTCCTTTAACTTTAAAGGTTTAAATTAAATTAAATTAATTAGGTTAAACATATGCAGAACGGTTGCAGAAATTGGGTATGTCTACTTTAATGAAAAGGTCTTGAGGTGACATGATAGCAGTGTTCCTATATTTGAGGGGCTGCCACAAAGAAGAGGGGGGTCAACCTATTGCAGATTTGCAGATGACATTAAGCTGGCAGGAATAGCCCACAGCCATGGGGCTGGTTACTGTCCTGAAAGCCCTCCTCCCACCATTTAATAATTTTTTAACACTGCTTGTCTGTTTTAAACATTTTATATACAATTTTGATGTTTTTAGTATTTTATTTGTACACTGTCCAGAGTCCCTCTGTGAGGAGATGGGTGGTTTTAAAATTTTGATACTGAATTTCTATTGTTACCACCAGAGACATTACAAGTTCTGGAATATCTGGAACTTTTACTTTGTTTTGTTTTTGCAGCATTTGTTATGAATCATAGTGACAATTTGATTAAAACAGTCTAAAGTAGGGTAGAAGTGACATTTAAAAAGATAACAATTTGGCAAAGCCGATGTGGAGGAAAAGTGCTAAAATCCACTATCCGACATAGGAATGCCACATACCAAATAGCATAAAGTAATAACGTTCCATTTCTAAAGTAGTATACTAAATTTAAAAAAAAATTGGGAAGGAATATTGGGCAGTTTTTTTTCCAGATAACCAAATGTTTTTTCAAATAACCAAACACTAATCTTATGTTTATCTTACATGAGTTATTACTGTTGGAAAAAAATTCTGCTCTTCTCACCTTTTCCTTTCTAATAATTGACATTAGAGATACCAATTAATACTTAAGCAGTTATAATATTTTAATTGTATATCTGAGGACCCTATGTAGCTTTACAGTATGCTACAATTTTGATATTACTTATTTACTGATTGAAGAAGTCTTCCACCAGCCTCTATAGAAATCTGGTCATTCACTGCAGTTGGTGAATTTCAGGCAGGTGCACCAGTGCCTCAATAATTATCCAAATATGTCCCAATGGGAAATGTTTCTATCACTAACCGAGTGAGTAGTAACTGTCCAATCTTTAAGGCCTCTTGTGTGATATTTTTCCTGAGTTGCTTAACATCTGGTAATTAACCATGATGTATTTGACTAGGACTGTGTCCCAGCAAATATTTCTGGTACGGTCTAGAATTAATTCTTATTGGATAAATAGAAGAAGGTGCTTTAAAATTAACTTCAGTTGGATAATAAAATGTGGTTAGACATGAGCGTTGATACAGAAAATGTATGATGAAGTTATTAAAAGTACTTCCTTTAAGTGATTATCAACTGTATCAGAGATATTGCAGAGTTTATACTTTGTTCTGTCAGAAACATCTGGTTTAGCAAGCTTAGGGTTATTAGAAGTTGGAAGAATCTTTGTGTGAATGTCATGATATTGGCAGAACACTTGTTTTCTGATGCATATTGCACCATAACATATTGTACTGCACAAAAATAATCAAAAGTTGTTTTGCAGCCTGAGTTTACCTTCTGGCAGCAATATTGAAAAGCCCAAAAAGGATATTAAATGTGCCTCAATAGATAGGGACTGGCATACTTTGTAAAAATTACTTTCAGAATGTAATAGAATTTTAGATTTGCTATTTGTATTCAGTGATTTCTATTTTATTTGCAAAATGATATATGTTTAAATCTAGCATATGAAAGCTGAAGGAGATATTTCTGAAAAAAACAATAAGTTTTGTCATTTAGTTTACTTCTGTATCTGAGAATATCTTTTTGGATTTTTATGTTGTTTTTCACCTGATCTAAGCACGTAGCAGAAAGTAGTTTTATTTTACAATTTTTTGTTATATATTTGTTACTGCATAGATGTACTCTTTCAAAAACTTCATTTTATCCTATATTGTTCCCTCCAGCTTGTAACTATCTATCTATCCATCTATTTGTGGGGGATGGTGGTGGACGTATGCGTGCACATGCGCACGCCAGATGTGTGTATAATGTGATTGTGGCCATATGTGCCTCTTCTCAAAGTGATGCTTTCTGACAGAAAATCAATATTTTTCATAGTAGATTTGATGGTAAGATTGGCATAATCCTATTGTAGACTTTGCTAATGGCTAAATACAAACCTGTATTTTTATCTTTATCATTGGCCTTTGATAAGAAATGTACCTTTCACCTCTACTCCAAAATGTCCTTGTTTCTCTTTCACCCCTCCTGGAATCTTTTTAAAAAGTTGAAAGTGAAGCAAGAAACTTAAATAGCAATGCTTTCTATATATATTTAAAGCTCCAGGATGATATTTTGGCATAACTTGCAAGTTTGATACTAACAGGTCCTATTTTTTCCACCTCAAATAATCTGTATTTTGGGAAGCCCTCCCAAAGATGATGAGAAGGGGGACCAATATATTGGTTGTCATCATTATAGATCTATTTTTATTTCATTTTAAAAATAGAAGGTGTATCTATTTAGAGAACAGAAAAGGTAATAATTTAGTAATTCAGCGTTTAGAAATTCTATAAACATTTTTAAATGATTCAGTAAATGAGGGACCCTCTCTCGTCTAAAAAGAAATTATATGGGCAGAAATGTATTAAAATGTGATCAGCATCTTGCAATAGTTCAGTACAGGCTACCATTATGTTATGCTTTATGCATAAACCATGTATATGTTATGAAAATGGATTTAATGTGCTGTGATATAGCAAATGAAGAATTATCTGTTTAGTTAGAATTGAAGATATTTACAGGTGCTAGAAACACAATAGTGCTATGATATAGCGAGGATTGCAAAAAAAAATGGCATGGAAATGAAAGGATAAGCTATAAAAGAAGATGACTGAAGGAAAGAGATAGTCCATATTAGAAAAACAAAATTCAATTTTGAATTGAGGAAAATAATACTGCTAGGGATCCAAGGAAAGAAGCAGCAAATATGATTTTTTTTTTTAAAAAATTGTCTATTCTTAGTCATCCAGGTCATGGTAGTCCCAGTGGTGCATTTTTTTTTTTTAACCTTAAGCAGCATGTATTTCCTTTAAGTCGAATTTTCCCACAGCTTCTGGTATGAAAGCAGGAATTTTAGGGAGGCTAGCTGCCTTAAGAGGGGAATTAAGTAATTAAGCTAAAAAATACTGATACGCTAAACCACAGTCTGATACATGTTGCACTTAAACCATGATTTAGCTATGGTTTGGTGACTAATCCATATTGCCTGGATTTTTATAAATCACTTAGCCAAAAACAAATTACATTATGACTTAATATGTGTAAATTTAGTCAAACTTTTTAAGACCCGGGGGCCGGATGTGTCATGTAGAAACTGCGCCCACCCCATTGCCGGCATTGGGGAAAAAATCGTGATGCGTTGCACAACGTCACGTGACATCACAAGTTTGACATGCCTGTTTTAAGAGAATGGAACTAGATTGTTGTTGTTAATTGCGAAGTCGCGTCCGACCCATTGCAACCCATGGACAATGTTCTTCCAGGTCTTCCTGTCCTCTACCATTTTTTGGAGTCCATTTAAATTCATGGAACTAAATGAAATTATCTGAAATTGGGTCTAACTACCTAGTGCTTTGCTTAGAAGCCCCTAGAAATAAATTGTAGGTAGTGGTATGATTGCAAATCTAAAAGAAACAAAAAATATAAAAAATGTATTTCTATTATATAGCATCTATATGAAGTGATGTTTAAGTGTTTGTATTCCTCTGGAGTTGATCTCAGAGAAAATGATTATGTAATTCTTTGAGACTTCTTGGATTTTAGTTTTATTTTGTATTTTGGTTTCCTGAGATACCTTACGCATTCCAACATGCATTTTCATGTTCTTTTTTTAATGCCTAGTAATCTGAAGATAACTCCCTTTTGCAAGTGTATTATTAGTAGACTCATTTTGTATACTTTTTAATTGGGAGTATAATCTGATAAAATACCTATTATTTCTTCAGACTCTTATCAGCATTTTGCTAATACCATCAGTACATTGTCAAATAGATATGCCACAATAGGTCATCATGACTTGGATTGTGTGCCCCTGTAGCCTTGGGCAACCCAGGCTTTTGATGAAATTCCCCTGAATGGTTTTTTCTTTTCCTGATTGCCATTCCTGGATGCACCTTGGTTTAGGAGATGAAGGGAGTCATAGAAACAATCCTTGGATTACCTGCAAAGAAAGACTGAAACTGGACCTGATCAGTCACAGTTACAATCTCAGATATAAGCCCATACTTTGACAATACAGGAGGAAAAGCATCATTATGTCTCCCTTATTGTGTTGGCAAGCTATTGGCTTCCTTTCATGTGTAGGGTGATACATTGTCTTTTAGAAAGGTTTGACTATACTTCAAAATTGAAGAAGATAGGCAAAATTGTTTAGAGATGCCACTGTCTTGATTCCTCCTGGGCAGAATCTGATATGGAGGCTGGGATATCATCCATCTGTGTTACCTGGAATTCGGAGAGGGAAAGTAGATTGAGGAAGTGGTTTAGGTATTACTTCTGGGAAGTTGAAATTTCAAGAATCTCCAGACCAGCTGTATGCACAAACAACTACAGTATTGCCAAGGTCAGCTGCAACCATGTGGTCGTGAATTCCAATGTTCCAGTTAACTTCCTACAAGCAAAATCAATCGGGAAATTGGCAAGAAGTCAGAAGTTTCTCCCACTCCCACTGTTTTTGTCATCTCATGGTCATTCTGTTTATCTCTTTAGGTTAGTAAATATAACAAAGTATGATTCAATGGGTTGTAAGCAGTATAATAAGATAACAAATCTATCTATGTGGTCATTAGGAGTCAAAAGCAAAATATGGCACATAATCAATTAATCGAAGAATTACAGAAATAATCCAATACAGTAACACCCTTCCTGCCAAAATATAGATACTGTTAAATTTAGAAAGTTAGCGCACACAGAGACACATGGGCATATGTGGAGTGCCTAATAGTGCTACCCAAATGTGGAGCAGCCCCTAGTTGTGAATCTACTTCAGGACTTGGTGTTATTGGCGGTAATCCAGGAATTATAGTTGGATCTCCATCCACATCAGACACAATTTCTTTCTCTATTTCTATTTTATTCTGTTCAATATGTAATCTTTAAATATTATCTACAGTATAAGAAAAGATTCAGTTCTTTCTTTGAGCTTTCTGATTGTTCAGTTACATTTTTCTCTATAGTCTCTTGCTAGTACAGTTTGGCTAATTGAGGAAATATCAGCATAAGAACATTTGGTAAATGAGAAACTTCATTTCCATTTATCATCTGTCGATAAGCCCCTTTGGAATAGCTTTCAGACACAGAAGGAAAATAGAACCTTGGACCTTACCATGGTATTCTTCTACCATGAATGGAAAATATTCAGATAAACAAACTTTAGAGAAGACATGTTTTTGTTCATTAAATATCTTCCTAGTAGGTTTTTTTTTTTTTTAAAAAAAAAGTTCCTACTTTTTTTTAATGTGCTTGTCAGTCCCTAAATTGGCTGGGAGAATGTCCTTAAGCTTAATAACAAAACAAATTATTTGTTTCTCCTGCATGCTCACCTAGGGATATTCTTCAGCAGTTTCATCCCTTGGTTTATTTTGAAATAAATTTGAAATGAATCAGCCTAATTTGTTTTTCCCAATTTTACCAGAAGCTGAAAAGCTACCATTATTGTGACATCTTTACTTCAGTATTTTTCTGAATATTAAATTATACCTTGTATATAATATTTGACTAGCACCAAATTTTGGATGGCTTCATGGGCCCTACTGTTTTGGATTTCAAGTATAATTGATTAGATATATCTATAGTCACTTCTACATTGATAAGAAAATTGTAATATATGGTTGCATTTTGATTCTTTTTTTCAGGCTATATTGATGCTATAATCCAGACACAATGCATAAAGAAAATCCGCATGTATATGTTACCCATCTCACTACCAAACAACTCTTACAACATCATAAAAACAAAGATATAAAAACATTAAACACTAAAAATATTAAAATTAACAACAGTTTGGTTAACTAGGCTCCAGCATATGAATGTGATGGAGGTGAGATTTTCTTCTTGGTCCACAAACCACTTTCAGTGTGGAATACTTCCATTGGGGCTCCCAGCCAATTGGCAGAACCAGGTTTAGGGGACCTTTTGAAAGACCAAGAAAGTGGGGGAATATTTTACTCCAGCAGCATGAGGTTCCAGAAGGTGGGAGCAAAAAAGGATCTTCTGGATCTTATTAGCTGAAGTTCCTTGATTAATGGGGGTCCACAGCATGCCCTTAAGTGTGAAAAACTGTTATAAGTCACTTTTTTCAGTGCTGTTGTAACTTCAAATGTTCACTAACTGAACTGTTATGAGTCGAGGAATACCTCTATTACATCTTGGATCTGTCTTCCTGGATGCTGGCAGCCACAGTGATCATTAGGCTGGTGTCTCATGAGTTTTGGATAAATACTATTATCCTAAATGGCAATGAAGCAGTAGTGGGCCGCTGATCTTGAGAGTGGAGTATCTTGTGACTGCCCTTGGACAGGGCAAATGGAACAGTGTCATGCTTGTCAATTTCAGCATATTAACTGCTATCCACTGGGTGAGGGTTGGAGGAGGTAGGGGTGTACCTTAGTTATCTACATCTGTAGGTGATTTGGTTTCTGAATTTTTCCATGTCTTTGTTGAGCGTGGGATAGGAAAGGGAATGAAGTAGGACAGTGATGGCGAATCTTTTAGAAACTCAGTGCCCAAACTGCAACACACTTATGCATCGTTGGGTGCCGGGTGGGTGTGGCCCAATGAGTGGGTGTGGCTGTGGTGTTAACAGCAGAATGGGTGGGACTAAAAAGTTCAATCAATCAATTCCAACTTTGAAGAACTTTTTTTCCCGCGAGAAGTTTAAATTGACTGATTGAACCTTTTTTTTTTGTACATGGCAGCCGAGGCCTAAAGCGAAAAGGTTTTATAAAACCCAGCTGAAGGCCTAGGACTGGGCGACGGCGCGCATGCCCACAGAGAGCGCTCTGAGTGCCGCTTCTGGCACCCGTGCCATAGGTTCGCCACCACTGAAGTAGGATATCCAAAGGTGCTTTTTCAAAAGGCAATTGGACTTTCTTTGTTTTTCCTTGAAGATATTTCACTTCTCATCCAAGAAGGTTTTTCAGTTCTGACTGAATGATGGAAAATGGTGGAGAATAAAAAGATTTATTTTTCTTGTAGTCATCTGGTCATTAGCATTCTCTCTGAGAATTGTTGAGACTACTTGGAGATTTATTTGTGCCCTCAGGGCCATCTGAATAGTGCAGATGGGTGTGGAGGATGCTAATGACCAGGTGACTGCAAGGAATATAAATCCTTCCATTCTCCACCATTCATTCTGAACTAAAGAAGTGAAATGGGACAACCACGATCTGGATGACTGAGAAGCTCCATAGACAAATGCAGTAGGATATTGTATGTGAGATTTGTAATAGAGGAGGGAGGTTGTTCAGCTTGAAATCATGAACAGGGGTTGCTGAGTATACATCAAAATCATCCTCATAGTTGGTACCAATCGCCAAGTAGTGTGTATGAATATTTTGGATGTGACCTTTTTTTGGAAAAGGAGAATGTATTGGTAAGGGAAAGTTAGATAACATACTGAATCCATAAGGTTCTGGGTTGGCAGGGGAGTTCCCCAAGTCTTTGGCATTACAGGACTTAAATCCTTGTTGTGGGCTTGGCAACTGCTTGAGAGTTCACAGCTGTCAGGTCAACCATAGATCTGATCTAAGTTATCTCTGGCCTGATGTATAGGGGGAGCATATGTTTGACAGGCAGTCCCATAACAAACTTGTCACTACACCATGTAGAACTTTGTAGCAACAGTCAGCACCTTTAATTTCATGTGGAAACCTTCTAGAAGCCAGTGCATTTCATGCAGCAGAGGTGTAATATGAAGTCCCATGCCAATGCACTCTTGCCCAGTTGCAACTTCCAAATGCTCTTCAAGGGAAGCCCCACGAAGAAGGCAGTTCTGTAATGCAAGAGGAAGGGATTAAGGCATATTACTATAAGTTAGGCTTCCCGATCCAGAAAAAGGCTACTGAAAATGTCGCAGTGTTAAGTGTTTAAGCTCCCATTTGCAGACCTGTCCAACCTTTATTTTTCCTATGGACTGCTAGGCAGCTCTGCCATTCAAGGCCTTTCAGAGGCCACTGCAAAGACACAGTGCATCACCAGAGTTCATAGCTGCTGATGGCCGCTGTTCCAGTTTTCCACTATTCTTCCTCTCCCTCTCTCCCACTCCCTCTCCCTCCCCCTCCCCTCCCCCTCTCTCTCCCTCTCCCTCTCCACATGCACATGAACTTACACATACACAATTTTTTTACATCTACTATTTTTGTTAGTTTGCTTTTATTTTTCTAATTTTTTTATTTTTCTCTGTGCTATTTAATTACATAAAGGATAAAAACTGCCAATTTCCAAAAGAGCCAATTTCTTAACACTAATAATTGCTTCCTTTAACCAAGAAAGAGAATTTCCTATTAACTTCAAGACTAACTATCAGATCACTTTTTCCAAGGCCATCTTAACTTTGAACTGTTGTAAAAGAAATGGTCACGGGACTATCTGTAGACAGAAATATTTCATTTTCTTTCTTTTGCTTGATGATGATGATATTATCCATTCAATTACCTCCGACTCTTGGCAATTCTCTAGGGCCAGGTCTCTCCACATCTTCCAATCTTGCACTAATTCTATCCTCTGGTTTTGATGGTGTCTGGTTGCTTATGTATCCTTAAATTTTGTGAATTAACTTAAAGTTGCTTCCAAAAACTAATCTTCATATATTTTTATTCATATATTAAAAAGGATACTTTTTAGTGGGGATTTAAATATGTGTTTGCGAGAATTTGTTATGTAAGTCTAAAGAAAATGGCAGAGCCCATTTATGAAGCATGAAATGCAATCAATTTACTTGGTAGGTAGACATTTAAATCCCTAAGCAATTTTTAATGATAATCTAATCAATTGATTTCAAGTTTAATAGCCTGATGACAGCTTCAAAAAATCAATAATTGTGATAACATAAGCTTATACTGATAAGTAAAATCAAATAGCTTTCCCCTTTTCTTTTGAAATTTGTCTAGAAATCATGAACTCAAAAAAATATATGAGGCTTTGTTTAGTTGTCAAGCTGATTTTTATTTCCCTTTGACATTCAGTCATTCTTCTCTACTGAAATACAGAAAGCAGAATTTAAAGCTTTAAATATATCTTGAGTGTTGTGGTACATTAGTTTTGCAATATGCAGTGATCTAAATATCAGCATTAAGCACTTTTCTGTTTAGGATTGGAATAAAATGAAAACGATTAGAATAAACAACTGAGAATTATGAAATTATGCTTGATAGTAGAAATAATATTTCTGTCTATGGCTTTCTTTTTGAACATAGGTGAAGTTTCTAACTAATAATTGTATTTTATCAAATATTAATCCTCTGTGTACTTATATTTTAAATGGTTTTGTATCCTGACACAATTCTTATTTCCTAGGTAGCTAAATAACAGGCACTGTTTTTAGAATCAGTTTATTACGTTGTTTGACTATCCAGCTCTGTTTTTTAGTTTTTCTTAATTTTTCTCTTCACTTTAGGTGCCATGCTGATTAACTCAGGCATTTTAACCTCATCACTTCCTCTCAAAAACTTGATCTATAGACGGTGCACAGGATGGCAGGCGCATTGTTCTGTGTGAATAACAATCCTCTTGCAGGATTTCCTCTGTCAAATAGCTACTCCTGTCTAGATAAATTTGTTAGGTGTCTGGAGCCCACTTGCTGCTTTGTAATACAGTACTGCAAACATGCATGAGCTCAGAAGTTGCTGAGTGAATAACTGGCTAAAGTCAGCTGACTATTCCTTTCCAATCAGATAAACTGTGATGTAAGTGTTTAGCAGCTGCTAGAATCTGAATAAGTGAGCCGAAGTCTGAGATGCTAGAGCATGGCTATATTGTTATAGAAGGAATGAGGGAGAGAATGGACGAGTCCAGCATTCTGAGAAGGCGAGGGCTTCAGGTAGGCTATATAGCTATTTGAAAGCTGTTTTCTCAGTGAATAATTTTGTTGTAAAAGTTTCATTTGCATTTTTGTCCTGGGCAAAAATTTTAAACTATTGATTACTATGTTTCAAGTACAGCATGATAAATGGTTCATCAGTGAAGTATTCCTTGTCAGAAAGCTGCCTGCTTTTCTTCTCTAAGGATGTGAAATCATAACATTCACCTGAACAAAAAGCTTTTTAAAAAGATACAGTCTGACTTTACAGTCTTATCTGCTCTTTCAGATAGAATAACAAATTATTGATTCCCTTACAAAGAAATTTTCAAAAAGCATCTTAAATGGGAAACTATTTAGCATTCAAGTAAATATGAGCAGCTTTAGAGAATTTCAAATGTTCTGAATATTTAAGCAAAATAAATAGAAGCCAAAAAAAGCCTGCACATTTTAAATGTTTTGAATTTTCAGCCTTCACTGTATAAGTATATTATTTGGCAAATTTGGAAGCTATTAATAATAATGTTTTAAGCCTAAAACATCAATGATGCTTCAGTGTGATTGTTTTTGGTTAACATGTTGGCAAAGAAAGATTATAGAACCTACTTTTCTGGGAATGTGAACAAAGTTTTAGCAATCTTTGAATTCATTGCCAGAAAAATAATTTCAGAATACTTAGCTTATCGTTCAAGATTTCTAAGTTAATTATATATGTTCAGACACGTTATGCCTTTTGTTGTCTGGACTTGTGGATGTCTTAGAATTTCAAAACTTTTTGTCTTGACAACTTAGTGAATTAAACTCTCACAAATCAGTGTTTGGTATTAGACTTGTAAGCAAAGAATAAAACATAATTAACATGATTGAAGACAGTTGAAGTGCCACTCTTAAACCTCTTTGTTTTCTGTTGTTAAAGAAAAAAAATAGCTTAGGTCATTCATCTTTGACTAAACTTCCTTTCCCATGTTTTCTGGGCAATTCTATTGTTTCATTGTACTCAAAGAAGCTATGTTCCTGCCACTGTAACTTTGCACATATTTAGTTACTGAAAATTCTTAACTTTTAAATCTATAAATGAAAGCCTTTGGTGAAATAACTATTTTGCTGAAATACATGGCTGTTTTGACAATTGTTCTAGTGTGATCAGTATTGATGAACTAAGTCTTTTGAGGTTTTTTGATAAAACATGTAGCCTTAAAAAGAATATGTTTTGTTTGTATTAACACCAGTCACAAGAATGGTTGTCATGTATTGATTACATTGAATAGCTCTTATGATCTGAATGTATTAAATAACTGATTGTGATTAAAATAAATAGTTTTACTATTAGAAGCACTAATGAATTTCTTGAGCCTAGGATTAAAAAAGTTTTACTTGATTTTTAGTAAGTACTAATAGTGCTTAGCAAAAGCAAATAATTTATTCATTATAAAATAAATTTATCTATATGAATCAAGTATTTTTGCTGCATATTGAAAATACCATCTTATTTTACTATTCATTTTTGAACTATGCTACAAAAATAAATGCAAAAACTGTTTAAGTACTTATTTTCTCAAGTTTATTTTTCTTTCTTGCATCTCATTCAGCTGAGAATTTGACATAAGCAAAGAAATTTTGAGCTTTGGTTCCTTTATACATTAAAGTTAGAGAAAAAATTCCTCAGCATGTCTTCAATATTTATTAAAATGTAACATTTATTTGTTGCTTTATATTTTAGTTTCAGCAGTAAGGCCTGCTGCCTTTGTGTTATATTCACTAAAGAAAAATGTGATTCCCTAAGATATTAGGACATTAATTGGCATTGATCATATAAACTGACCTCAGTTTTCTTGCATTAAAGGGATGATATTTTATTAAGTCTGCAGTGGCCAATATATTGACAGTGAATATCTGTGTGCCTGTTTTTTTTTGTTTGTTTGTTTTTTTTGGGTACTAGCCAGGCTCTTTGTAACAACTGGTCTTAAAATATTTTTTTTTAAATTCTTTCAATTTAGAGAAAAGGAAAGAGAATATCTGCCATATTGCAAACCAAAAGCCATTAATCAGTTGGACTGTGCAGTGGTTCAGATTTCATTCCAAAGATACAATTTAAAGAATGGGCATAGCACTTGCCTCTAACTTTTAAAACCAACTGACCCTTTCTTGGAAATTGCACAGCTGCCAGTTGTTCCAGGAAAAGACATGGCTGTGTTAAAGAGTTATAGAGAAGTGCTATGGACTCATCCTATCCATACCTTGAAAAGCACCATTTTGGAATAGAATCTAAATCTTCATACAACTCTTAATATCCATTATCTTTTAAATTATTTGATTGTCTCTGGTACTACATATGGTTAGTGGAGATTATCAGAGTGATGATGTTTTGTCTGTAGTCTGTATACATGTACCTAACTTTCTTGGTGTATGTGTGTGGCACTGTATAATGCAGGTTTGTTGTATATGTACGTTTAATGGTACATTTTCAGTATGGCAGAGTATAGTTATATTTCTTAAGCATTATTAATTTCAGTTCTGCATGTGCAGATAAGTCATTTGGCATCTAGGTCTCAGACTCTGCCTCAGTAAAAAATTCAAAAATCTTGCAAGACTTGAGTAATTTCAATTTATTTATTTATTAGATTTTTATCTCGCCTTTATTATTTTTGTAAATCACTTAAGGTGGTAAATTTACATAATGCTCCTTCTACCTCTTATTTTCCCCACAACAATGACTCTATGAGGTATGCTTGGGCTGAGAGTCACCCAGCATTCTTACCCAGTGAGAATGAATATTAAATAAATATTAAATGTTTGAATATTAAATTGAGACTAAGAACATTTTAAAATTATTATGATAATTGAGAAAAAATTAAAATTTTATGCAAATGTACTGCAAATCAAATGTTTTAAAATTAGGAGTTTTGAATTTATGGGCATGTCAGTGTGTTGCTGACTCCCTGCTATCCTAGGAATAAATTTATCTTTATATGCAATTATTACTAGAACAGTGTGCTAATTAGTTTTATTAGTGGGAATAATTGTATAGGTGTAATGTTGATTTATTCAAAAGGTTACAGATATGTGCACTTGTCTCTTTCTGTCTAAGTTAGCATGAATTGAATAGGGAAAGGAACATGGTAGGACAGGAATCAATAATGTTGGCAAATCAGTGGCATATATTTATTTGAAATTGCTCAGTAGAATGGTGGATTGATACTTTATAGGCTGTGATAAAAGGGGAAAATGGATTTTCCCAAGGTACAGCTTACTGTTTATTAGGCATCAAATGAAAGTTGACTTTGGACCTCTATAGTGGTAGGTTATCTTGACGCTATTAGGGTAATTGAAAAAGTGCTAGCTTTAGTTTAATTATTTGTATAGCTTTAGCATGTTTATATGGATCAGGTTTACTTGGGCAAAATTTGGCTATGATGAGCTTCTTTAGTGTAAGGGCTGGAATGAGAGAAGAAACTATCAGGCTAAGATTCCCCCCCCCCCAAATGCCCTTCCTATTTGTTTGAATCCCTAAGAACCTGTTTTTGCTGCAATCTTTACTAATTCCAGCTGAAGCAAATTCATGTTTACAAAAGTTTTATTTACTGAGGACTTGTATTATTAGCCTTTATTATAACTATGGAGGCTACTTTTTTTAAATTAAATTTTGAGCATTTATCATAGGAAATTTAAGACATCACCATGTAATTATTGCTTAGATGATATGTCTTTCCATCTAAATTGCACAAAATTATTGCCCTTTCTTGGTAATAGAAAGAGTATAGAGTATGAATGTACAAAATATTCCATGCATAAACTGTACCCCCTGCCTGAACTGAAACCCAAATATTTGGATTATTTGGTCCATGCACAGATTGGAGGCACATATTTTGGGAAGAAGTGGTTTTGGCTGAGGGGAGGCCAAAGAGAGAGGGAAGGAAAGATGATAGAATGATATTGATGAAGGGCTAGTCAGGTGCTACAGTCTGAGGTAGTGATGGCTGACGGGGGAGGAAATAAGAAAGAAGGCAGGCCAATGATATATGCTGCTGGGAATTAGTGGCAGTCATAAAGTCTGAAGCGATTGGAGGGGGACATGCTGTGAAATGCTGGAGTGAGTATGGTGATAAGGCATGGCATAATGGGAGCTGTTGAGGAGAAGAGGAAAGAAAGGAGGTGATGCACACCAGCCCTGCTCTACTCAACACTTTTGGATTTTGTTTTATTTAAAACCCTAGCACTGATGATGTTACCTAATTTGGGTAATAAAACATGTGCAAAAAAAACAAGCAAGATCAGAGAGCACCAAGGACCCTTCATGTCAACCATGAGCTACAAATATTCTCCTTTATTTGAAACCTGTCCCTATTTATTTATTTATATGCCACCCATTTTGCTATTCAGAGCAACTCTGGGCAGCTTACAATACAATAAAATAATATAAAAACAATTATACAGGAATAATTAAACAGTGTTGAGAAACCAGGGCTAATCCAAAACAATTCGGTAGAATTTCTGAAAGCTATGGCATGTTCTGGATTTGAAGCAAATTTAATTTCAGAGACAGAGAGAAAGGACAGGAAGTAACATACAATTCTAAATCCATTAAAAACCTAAAATAGCAAGGAAGCTGAATACTAAAAAAAATTAAACGCTAAGACTTTAAAAATATTTGGGTAAGGATGTAGGTTTAAGTTGATATTAAATGATACACTTTACAGAAGATGTTCTATAGATACAGGTAGTCCTCAACTTACAATAGTTCATTCATTTGAGAAGCCAGACTCATTTAACAACAGTGTTACTAACTTAACAACTGCTGTGATTCATGTAACAACTGTAGCAAAAAAAGTCATAAAATGGGGCAAAACTCATGTAACAAATGTAACAGAAATTTTGGGCTCAATTGTGATCGTAATTGAGGACTACCTATATACAAGTTCAGAATTGACTTAGTAAGAATAGTGTCAGGTCCAAGCCCCAGAAACGACACAATGAGACCCACTCAAGGGGTTTACTTGCTTGTGTACACCTAATAGAATCTTGCCAAACTAAAGCTGTGACATTCTATCCTAACTGATATACCTTGGGATATTGTAGGGCATGGGTGTCAAACTTGATCACATCACATGACGTATTGTAACTTTTTTCCTTTGCGGAGCCGGGGTGGGTGTGGCCTGCAGGTGACGCAGGGCCCCATTTTGACACCTCTCTTCTAGGATGTGGCTACCCTGAATCTTTTCCTCCCCCATCATCCAGTTCAGGACTGTGCAGTGTCTTATCTTGGACCCCTCTCTGGAATATGCTGCCTCCTTCCTGGGAAGCTGTAGTACTACTGCTGACACCCCCTCGTCCCCAAATTCTCCTTCAGCAGAACATTGCATCACATATACAGGCAATTTGGACTTAAGTTCATTTATTTATTTATTTATTTTTGAGACTTATATACCGCTTTAAGTGCAAGCACTCTCTAAGCGGTGTACACCAGTAAGTAATGTATATATATATTTACATTGCCCCCAACAATCTGGGTCCTCATTTTACCTACCCCGGAAGGATGGAAGGCTGAGTCAACCTTGAACCGGTGAGATTTGAACCGCTGACCTGCTGAACACAGTCAGCTAAAGTGGCCTGCAGTACTGCACTCTAACTGCTGCGCCACCTTGGCTCTTGTGATTGGCATGTTTTAATCTTGGATTCTACAGTTCCATAAACAAATATGGACGAGGGGATAGTTGGGGAACTCATCAAATTTGTGGATGACACAAAGTTGGCAGGAATAGCCAACACTCCAGAAGACAGGCTTAAGATACAGGAGGACCTGGACAGATTTGAACACTGGCCGCTATCTAACAAAATAAAATTCAATGGTGAAAAAAATAAGGCTCTACATTTAGGCAAGAAAAACCAAATGTACATACAGGTATAGTATAGGGGGTACCTTGCTGAATAATAGTAACTGTGAGAGGGATCTCAGAGTCCTAGTCATTTAAATATGAGCCAGCAGTGTGCTGCAGCTGCCAAAAAAGCCAACACAGTGCTGGGCTGCATTAACAGAGGGATAGAATCAAGATCACGTGAAATATTAATACTACTTTATAATGCCTTGGTAAGGCCACACTTGGAATACTGCATCCAGTTTTGGTCACCACGATGTAAAAAAGATGTTGAGACTCTAGAAAGAGTACAGAGAAAAGCAACAAAGATGATTAGAGGACTGGAGGCTAAAACATATAAGGAACGGTTGCTTGAATTGGATATGTCTAGTTTAATGAAGAGAAGGATGAGGGGGGACATGATAGCAGTCTTCCAATATGTCAGGGTTTGCCACAAAGAAGAGGGAGTCAAGCTATTCTCCAAAGTGCCTGAAGGCAGGACAAGAAGCAATGGATGGAAACTAATCAAGGAGAGAAGCAACCTAGAACTAAGGAGAAACTTCCTGACAGTTAGAACAATTAACCAGTGGAACAACCTGCCTCCAGAAGTGGTTTATGCTCCAACACTGGAAGTTTTTAAGAAGAGACTGGACAGCCATTTGTCCGAAATGGTGTAGGGTTTCCTGCCTGAGCAGGGGTTTGGACTCAATGACTTCCAAGGTCCCTTCCAACTTTATTATTATTATTATTATGAACTTCTGCTTGCTCTTCATTTTAAAACAGGGGAGCATGTTCTTGGAGAATAAATATTTTCTTCTTTTCATAGCGAGGCTAGAGATAGCTAAGCTAAGCAGATAGTGTGTATTCAATTCAGTTTTGGATAGACAAGATATGCAGTATAGCATTGATGATGGAGAAACTAATGTTCAGGTTAAGAATTGGCTAAATGATATACATAGGGAATTTGATTTGTTGCGTGTGTGTATGTGTGTGCGCACATGCACATTTCCATGCACCTTTCCTTGTTGCTTGTTATTTGTTTGGAAATTTCCTAGTAAAGTTTGCAAACCTCTTTGCATGTTTGCACGTGCTTCGAGGAGCAACGAAGCTGAAAACACCAGCCTGAAGATGACGAATGGGACTTCGTCGAAACGTCGCCAAGACACTTCCAATTTTACGCGGGAGAAAACCCGAATAACCAAAGTGTGTGTGTGTTTATGTATGTATGTATGTATGTATGTGTGTGTGTGTATATATGTATATGTATATGTGTATGTATGTATGTATGTATGTATGTATGTATATATATATATATATATATATATATATATATATATATATATATATATATATATGTCTTTGGTTGTTCGGGTTTTCTCCCGCGTAAAATTGAAAGTGTCTTGGCAACGTTTCGACGAAGTCACATTCGTCATCTGAGGTTTTCGCGGGTGTTTGTATGTAGGTCTTTGGTTGTTCGGGTTTTCTCCCGCGTAAAATTGGAAGTGTCTTGGCGACGTTTCGACATTTTTGTGTGGGCATTTTTCTATCTCGATGGCTTCTCTGATTATTCTGTTATTAAAATGTTCATTTTTGGCAATGGTTCTGGTATTTTTAAAGACCACCCTCAAGACAGATACACACACCAACAAACTCCGAAGACTACAAGAACGCCAGAAACAAACCCCTCCTCCCTCACAGCCACACATGAAACAAACAGTGCATAACATCTCAGATAGGATCCTCACCAAAGCCGAAACCAATGTCCTTTCCAAAGGATTCAACTTTGCAGTCACTCCCAAACACATCCCCACTGAAACCATTATATGTGGAGTTGAAACCAGCCTGACCAAAATCAACCCCGACGATGCTAACAGAATCAGACTCAAAATCACCAACATCCTCTGTACCAGCAAGCCACCCAAAAGCAACTTACCCAAAGAGGAACAGACAGCACTACGTAACCTGAAAGAAGACACCAGCATAATAATCCTACCAGCAGACAAGGGCAACGCCACGGTGGTTATGAACACATCTGACTACCAAACCAAATTAACCAACCTACTCCAAGACTCCACATACAAACCCCTAAATACAGATCCCACCACCTACCTGGAAAAAACCACCAGATCCAAAATAAAAGCCTCCCCCATTAGCGAAGAGATCCAGCAAAGAATCATTCCCAGAGAGAAATCATCCAGATGCCCCAAACTCTATGGTCTCCCCAAGATACACAAGGAAGGAACCCCACTCAGACCTATAGTCAGCTCCATAGGCTCACCTCTACAAAACCTAGCCAAATTTCTCGCCAAACAACTACAGCCCTATGCAGAATCCATCACCTCACACGTAAAAAACTCATTCCAGTTTATAGAGATCATAAAGAAACAAAACTTACAGCCCAGTGACCTACTCGTGAGCTTCGATGTCATATCCCTCTTCACCCAAGTGCCTATCAAAGAAGCCTTGACAGCTATCCAAAACAAATATAACCCCCCCAACACATCTTAGATCTGACCAACCACTGCCTATCCAACACATACTTCATCTATAATGGACAAAAATACAAACAAACAGAAGGAGCACCCATGGGATCACCCCTCTCACCTGTCATTGCCAACCTCTACATGGAACACTTTGAAACCCAAGCTCTAGAAAAATCGGATCACAAACCCAAACTCTGGCTCAGATACGTAGACGACACCTTCATAATCTGGCCACATGGGAAAGAAAAACTGGACAACTTCCTCACACACCTCAACAGCCTACACCCCAAAATACAGTTCACCATGGAAACAGAAGCTAACAACCAACTTCCCTTCCTGGATGTCTTAGTCTACAAGAAATCCAATGGCTCCCTAGGACACACCATCTACCAGAAGAAAACACACACAAACCGCTATCTGCACGCTCTCTCACACCACCACCCAGCACAGATCAACTCTGTAGCCAAGACACTCATCTCCAGAACAAAACGCTTAGCTGACGAACAACACCTAAAAACCGAACTACACACTCTCACCAATGTACTAACATCCAATGGATTCCAAGAAATAAGATTACAAACCTAATCCAAAAAGAAACCCCCACTAAAATCCAAGACAAAGAACAAGAAAACGGCAAAGCCCTCCTCCCATACATAAAAGGCACCACAGACAGAATCAGTAAGATCCTCCATAAACACAACATCAAAACAGCATTCTGCACAAACAGAAAAATATCCACCATCCTTAGAAACCCCAAAGATAAAATTGAATTAGAAAATCAAGGAGTATACGAAATCCCATGCACCACTTGTCCCACCACATACATCGGACAAACCAACAGAAGAATAAGTGCACGCATTGAAGAACATAAGAACTCAGTCAAAAAAGAGGAACCAACATCTTCCCTGGTCCAACACCTTAAAGCCACAGGACATGAAATTGACTTTAAAAATACCAGAACCATTGCCAAAAGTGAACATTTTAATAACAGAATAATCAGAGAAGCCATCGAGATAGAAAAACGCCCACACAGCATGAACAAGCGAGATGATACCTCCCGCCTACCAGCCATTTGGAAACCCGCCCTTATTGACAAACGACTCCCTAATACAAAAAATGATACCAGACCCACACTCACAAAAACCACACAGGATGTCACCACCACACATCCACGCAAAAAGCAAACCCAAAGCCACACCGATGATGAGGCACGACCACAAACCAGAAGCCAGACCAGAGCTGCATCATTAGCCACTTTAAAGCCCTCCAATCCATACATGAAGCAAACTGACACCCTCCATGAAAATGAGGCACGACCACAAACGCGAAGCCAAAAAATAGCAAGGCAGCCCAAAATCTTAAACCCCTCTGCAACTCAGACTAACCTGAGCACAACCAAACAGAACACTCCCCCAGCCAATCAGAGCACAGCCAACCCCCCAGCCAATCAGAGCACAGCCAACCCCCCAGCCAATCAGAGCACAGCCACGCCCCTAACCAATCAGAACACACCTCCACCCAATCAGAACACAGCCAAGCTCCCACCCAATCAGTTCATACCCCCACTGGCAGTTAAAAGGAAGAAACAGCTAAGACCACACATTGCTGCTCGAAGCACGAAGCTGAAAACACCAGCCTGAAGATGACGAATGGGACTTCGTCGAAACGTCGCCAAGACACTTCCAATTTTACGCGGGAGAAAACCCGAACAACCAAAGACCTACACACACACATATATATATATATATATATATATATATATATATATATATATACATACATACATATATACATACATACATACATACATACATACATACATACATACATACACACACACACTATTTTAAAGGATTTTATTTTAAAAGCAAAAAGCTTAAGAAGATTGTGATCTAAGAAAGTTTTAAATATACAAAAGGAACATTTAAAAAAGAAGAAATTTTTTCTTATGAAAGTGCCTTTGAAAATAGTAAAAATAATTAGACTGACTGAAAATGTTGATTGTTTACTTTTAAAGACAGAAATAATTGGTGGATATTATGAAACAAAAATATGAGAATATGAACTAAGTTACACTGAGACTGTAACTATGGAGATTGGGACTAAAGTATTAAAGATAGTGAAAAGCAAAGCAAAACAAAAAACCTGCCTTTACTTTCATTGAAGTAATTGACACTCCTTCACTTTTTCACCATGGCAACCATAAGAAAAACTGCTAAATTGGGAGAGGGACACAGGTTCACTAGAACAAATTACAAGTAAAAGTACTTTACTAGAATGCAGAAAATGTTTGAAGAATTTTGCAATAGTTTACTGCAACAGTTGCAGGGTTTAAAGAAAATCTGAAAGAAGTTAAGAAAATTGAAGAATCTTCTAGGGCAAAAGCTGTAGATTTAAAACAAATCACCTGACAAAATTTTGGAAAGTAAGAAAAATTGTAACTAGAACCAAGGAGAAGGCATTCAATATAATATGGTGTTATTGTAACCCTAGGATTCCAGCGAGGCCTAAAAAACATGGCTGTTTTTGTAACTGTGGCATACAACAAAATTTGGAAGGGTGGGTTGTTATACAAACTGGGCCATATTATTTCCTGTAAAAATCTCTGTAGACTAATTAATAAAATACTAAGTGATAATAACGGGGGACAACCTAAGTAAAATAAGAAAGTTAAACAACAGCCTCCCACAAAATTCTGTAATGGCACCTACATTATTCAACTTATACATATCAAATATTCCATGACAAGAGGACTCAAATTTGGATATGCTGATGATTTGGCGATAGCAGTACAAGAAAAATACATGGACCTGGCAGACAGCTTCCTGTTCAAAGATCTTAGGATCTTGGGAAAATTCTCCACTGACTAGAGGCTTGTTCCTAGCACCAGCAAAACAGTGTAACAAGCTAGCATATGAAGCCCTGAAGATCTATTTAAAGAACAACTTACTCCCCTATAACTCTCATCCAAAGTACCTTGGAGTAACATTGGACTAGGCTATCTCATCTAGAGAATATGGCAGCAAAAATCAATACTAGGAACAATATACATCAGAAATTATGCGGAACTTAGTGAGAAGCTTTAGCTGTCACCCTCAGGTCATCAGCACTAGGGCTGGACTACTTGGCAGCACTCTGCCCCTGTATGGCTTAACAACTGTCTTATTAATAAGCAATATGCCGGACTCAACAACACCATGAGGATTATAGGCAGATGTATTAAAACCACTCTGACTTTCTGGTCTCCCATTTTAAGCCATACAGCACCTCCAGCTTTACGAAGGCAAGAGCACTAGTAAGAGAATAAGAAAAATTATGAACAACTTTCTTTTACTGGTGCATGCCAACCTTCCTAATTTATCATCCAGAAGACTCAAATCCAGGAAATCCCCACTGGCACTTGCACAACATCTGCCAAACAATGTTAACTATGATTCCCAATGGAAATCCAAATGGCCCACTGAACACCCAGACATAAATGATGCCACAAAAAAAGGTGCCAGGCTTTGAAATACCAGGCTAGCAATGGACAATCCTGAATAGGATTTGCAGTTCACACAGCATCTGCTGGGACTCACTGTATAAAAGGGGTGTGGTATCTTCACCTCAGTGTGATTGTGGGGTCCCATGTCAAACTGTAGATCACATTGTGACCACTGTAAGATGAGGGCATACACCACTCCAGGATTTGATTTTTTTCCATATAAACAATGCTGTGCTTCAGTGGCTAGATTGCCCAAACATTGGTATTCGAACATAGATCTTATTAACATTTATATTTTATTGTGCTTTATTAATCTAGGAGAAATGTCAATATATATTGCTAGTCTATGTATGATATGCCACATACTAAATAAATAAATAATTTGTAACCTCTAGGATGTCTGTGTTACTCTGCTGTTCCACGAGCTGCACTGGCTGCCAGTTTTGGTTCCACATCCAATTCAAGCTGTTGGTTATCACCTTTCTTCATGGCGTGGGTCTAGGATGTCTTAGAAACTGGCTCACCCCAATGTGATTAGCCCGCCACACCCAGGCTGGCAGAAGAGGCATGCTGTGGACCCTGTCAGCCAAGGAATTTTGGCTCGTAGGGTCCAGAAGAAGAGCCTTTTCTTCTGTGATTCCTGCCCTTTGGAACATCTTGGCCCCTGATGTCAGATTCATTCCCAACCTTTTGGCTTTCCGAAAAGCCTTGAAGAGATGGCTACACCAAGTAACCTGGGGGCCCAATGTGCACTTTGCTCCCTCCCTCTGCAACCTATTTAGTTTTATTTTAATTGAATTTCAAATTTATGATCTTTATATATTGTCTTAATGTTTTATACTATATTTTATTTAATGTCTGTAAGCCACCTAGAGCTACCTTTGGCAAGATAGGTTGCATACAAGTTTGATAAATAAGTTAAAAAGTAAAAATAAGTCTCAGATTGATGAGGTCTGTAGGATCAATACATATTTGCAAAATTAAGAAGTATTCCAAGAAGATACCTTTGTGCATTTTCTCAGGAAGAAGACAAGAGACCAAGTTCTGCTGAATATTACTCAAGAAAAAAGAACACTTTTTTTCTGATTCCATATTGGGCAATATAGGTACTGACTTTTCCAATATCATGGCCTAATTATGGATGTTAAGTGCTTAATATGCAATATAAATGGGGAAAATGCCCTTCAACAGAAAAAAAATCATTTGAAAAGTAAAAACAATGTGATTTGCCTACAAGAAACAGACATTAGGAGAAAAAAAAAAAAGTAAAATAGCTAAGTCACAAGAATTTTGGTGAGCAATTTATTTAAAAAGAATTGTTTTGTGTATAAATCCCCAACTTTATCCAAAATTTATATTGACTGATAATTATAGTAGCCAGTTTGGATAGAAATTAAGGGAGATAAAGCCTTGATATTGTGAATTTATGCCCAAAATGAAAATAAAAGCATTTTACAAAAAAGATTGTGGATGAACTATTGAATACATTTTGTTATGATCTTATAATGTATCATTGATACATGACACCAGAGAAATTATCCAGAATATATAAAAGTGCTTCAAATATATTTTGGAAATTTGAACAACATGAAGCAGCATTTATTGTATATAAATTTATGGAGGTGGATATGCATTTATTGAAGAAAATGATCCACGGCTATATATTTGTGGGTGGCAAAAGTATGTGAATCTCTAAGATTCACTTGAAGAGTCAGGTGTTTCAATCAGGGTGTGAGTGTGGGAGGTTCTGCCCTAGTTAAAGAACAAAATCCTTAATTTTCACTATCAAAGTCTGTTCTTCACAACATAGGTAGATGCAAATGTCTCATGGCTTGAACAAAGGAGATTTCTGAGGATCTCTGATAGACCACTGTTGATGCTTCCCAAGATAGAAAAGGTTACAAAACTATTTCCAAAGGGTTTGTACTCCAGCAGTCCACTGTCAGGGATATTTCCAAAAGGGTTGACAAATTTCGAAGGACCGTTCTAGAAAACTGCCTGATGGGAAAGCTGAATCTTTAGATCAGATTTCGCTGTTGGTACAAATTAGGAACTGTCCTAAATGTTTTAAATGTAATATCCAGTCATCTTACCAGGAGCAGATGTTGGTGAACTAGTCACTTCCTATAGAATCCTGAAAACAATACATCTTCTTGATTTAATGCAGGCTGGCCCCTCTGGGAGTTCGGTGTGCTATTCATTAAGTACAAATAAATCCCTACATGATTTGAGAGAAGAATATCTACATGCTAATTGCATAGTCATATAATATGTACATATATATCCTACCTTTATTAATCAATAGAATTATATAATTATGACAGAAACATAAATTATATTTATAAATATACATTATAATAGTGAAGTGATGCAAAAAAAATCAAGCAATACTCATTAGAAAGTTTGCAACAACACTTTGCTATAGTCTTTTAATTATCCTACTTCATTGCTTGCTTTGAACTTGCTTAGGAAGCATGACTATAGTTTATTATTTTTACAGTTGTGAGTCTCCTCAAAAGTCACCCAAGGCATTCTGAAACATTATGTGACCTTAAAGTTCATCTGGCATACAAGGTTTTCAGTGAGTTAATCTGACTCAGAAGATTTTTTTTAACCTTTTTTAAAAGATAGGATTCGTTTTGAAAAAAAATGAAATGAAAATTTGGGAGATTATTTTAGATATGGCTTTACCTGGCAGTAGAGCACAGAATTAAGGATATGCTCATAGTGTGAGAACCTTCAGTTTAGAGCAGTGGTTCTCAACCTTTGGGTCGTGACTCCTTTGGGGGTCAAACAACCCTTTCACAGGGGTCACCTACAATCATCGGGAAACACATATTTACGATGGTCTTAGGAACCAAGACACCACTCCTCTATCCGTCTCTACACGGCTTCGAGCTGGGGGCCATTGTAGTGCCGGATTCGTTTCTGTTGAGCATCTCCTAAGGGAGGCTGCGCTGCTTTGCAGTCCTTTCCGCGGAGGAGGCTGAACTAAGCTCTGCCGGTGTTGTCGCCCTTTTGGCTCTCTCTCTCTCTCGCTCTTTCTCTCTCTCCCTCTCCCCACCTGGGCGCTTCTCCAACCAGGCTGTGTGGAGCAGCATTCCTGCCCCCCCTGTCTGGCCAGCTGGAGCTGGGCAGGCCGGCGACCTTCGGAAGTGAGGTGAGGACAGGCAATGCGCACTGAGCTCTGGGAGCGGCAGGTGAGTGGGCGGCGTCGGTGCATGCTTGGAGAGCCCTTAGGGTTGGGGGTCACCACAACATGAGGAACTGTATTAAAGGGTCACGGCATTAAGAAGGTTGAGAACCACTGGTTTAGAGCATGGATATACCAACATTTTGGCTTGCCTGGGCCTCACTGAGTGAACAGGAATTGTCTTGGATCACATATAAAATATATAATATAGTTAATATATATAAATCATATAATGATGTTAAAAGTTTATGATCTTGAGAGACGGCATTACTAGTTGTCCAGGCTACATGTGGCTGACAAGCTAAAGATTAGACATACCTGGTTTAGACACTGAGCATGGGTCTTCATTAAAAGATTATTTAGAAACTTCATTCATTGTAAAATTTATGTTCAAAGTGTTTGAGATGTGACTGCCTTAAATGACTGCTACTTCTACATTAAGCTGATCAGATATTAAGATATTACTTATTTTTGAAAACCAAGCCAACAATGATATTAAACTTCTAAAATATCTCATATGGTAAAGGGTTTTCCTGACAGAGTCAGATATTTTTTTTAGTGCCAGATGAAGACTTTATTTTCCAAGACCAGTATTTTTTCAGACTTGACAACTTTAACATTTGGCCCCCTTTTCCTGGGCTGGGCTGCCAGGCTATAAAAGTTGGGTACCATTGTTTTTAAACTAAGATAATCATGCCTAAACATATAGATATTGATAGCCTGAAGTTGCAGGAAAGGCTAAACTAATATTTGATTTTTGAATGATGTCTGCTTTCAAATCAGAAAGGAGGTGGCAGACTCTCATTATCAAAGGGGGGCTTTCAGGAACAAAGATGACCAGCCCCTGGCCCTGATAGTCAATGTGTGACGGTGTTTAACAGCCCCAGGATGAGGGGGGACATGATAGAAGTATTCCAATATCTCAGGGGCTGCCACAAAGAAGAGGGAGTCAAGCTATTTTCCAAGGTGCCTGAAGGCAGGACAAGAAGCAACGGATGGAAACTAATCAAGGAGAGAAACAACCTAGAACTAAGGAGAAACTTCCTGACAGTTAGAACAATTAACCAGTGAAACAACCTGCCTCCAGAAGTGGTGAATGCTCCAACATTGGAAGTTTTTAAGAAGAGACTGGACAGGCATTTGTCTGAAATGGTATAGGGTTTCCTGCCTGAGCAGGGGGTTAGACTAGATGACCTCCAAGATCCCTTCCAACTTTATTATTATTATTATTATTATTATTATTATTATTATTATTATTACTACTACTACTACTACTACTACTACTATTATAGCAGCAATAGTTAATGATTTCACAGCAACCATTTGGAAACAAGTGGGGTGGGAAAAATCCCAGCTTCAGGCAGCGATAGGAACATGAATGAAGGTAGTCAGCGTTCTGCAGTAATAGCTCATCCCACAAGGGCAACTCCCCACAATGTCTATAACTTGCACAAGTAACAATGATCAAAGTTCGGATGGTCGCTAATCTCCAAAGCAGTAACGACCAGCCTTTCCTTCTCTTCTGTCGTCACTCGCAATCTCAGGTCTCGTTGATGTCAAAACCCCTCCCCCTCTTTCTTTTATTGTTAAAATCTAAATTTAGCAACCCCAGCAACTTTCTCTTTCTTCATTCTCTCTCTTGCCTCTGCACGGGATATACCCCCTGCGAAAGAAAGCAGTAAAATTCCACCTTCTCACTCTCTCTCGCTCTCTCCTTGCCTCTCCTTCACAGAAAGAGATCAGCTAAAACCTCAACTCTCTCTTTGACTTCACCTAGTCTCTCTCCGACAACAGCAACAGCAACCACCCCACCCCTTTCTTTCCTCTTTTTTATTTCCTTCCGCCTGATCCACGCCTGCCATGCCCAAAACCGGCAGCACCTGTCCGAGCTTCCCTCTCCCCGGGCAGGCTCTTGCAAAGCCTTTCAGCCAGCCCCGCTACACTAGTATAAAAGTCCTAAGTAACTTAGGAGAGAAGTGCATATATCAGTTGGTCTCTGCGTTGAGATTGGTCAGAGGCTCTGCATATATTCTCAGCACAATTGCTTATTGTGTCATCACTTGACATACGCCCCTCTCAAAGGTGGTGGCCTGATTATAGAATTCCCTTCTGAGAAGTATGAATAGTTTTTAAATAACATTAAATAGAAGTTTATTTCATATTCTTGGAAATAATATTTCCCTTGAAGCAAATTGCTGGAACCTACAATATTAAGATTGTGATTTGACACATGCTTTTCTTTAAGTTTGTATAATACATTTAAAATTTTGTGCTACATTTCATATTTGAAGGCAAGAAGCAGCTTATCCAGTGTGTCTTTTCCTAGCATTGTCCATCTGCTTTAAAAAGTAATAGAGTAATAATATTAATATTTTCAACAAAATATGAGGAACAGTGAGGAAATTCTATTTTTCAACTGTTATCTACTTTAGTTTACATGGCCAAATAAATGATACAGAATTCTTAGAAAGAACTATGTAGTTTCTGTAAAGGCCTTGAATCTGATTCTATACTCGTACATTTCTTTTATTGTTATTGCAATATTGCTAAATCAGAGTAAAGCTTTCCAAATATTTATAATTCTTAAAAGAGTACGTGAAACATTCTCACTGGACAGATCATCATAAAAGGAGCTAAGTTGCACAATACATGCAGCAATAGTATCTGAGAGTATTCTTATAAGTAATTTGTCAGTTTACTTCATATGGTTTGCTAAAGATTTTTTACATGGACCTTTAAAATCTACACGAGAAAGTGAAATTTGTAATTTCTGAAAATAACTATTAATATATCCAATACAATAAAAATTAACAGAAATTCTTATACTCCTTTTTGTCACTTTAGTTTTTGATTTTTTTTTCAGCTGTCACTTTGAAATAGGAAATGTAACAGATAATCAAGTTGCTGCGATTTCAAGCTAAGGTTGGAAAACTAACAACATAATTTTACTCTTCTGAGAGCCCACTGATAATGTAATAAATAACCTTTAAAAATGGCAGATGGTAGATTCATATTTACTTTGAGTAGCATCATAGGTCTTGGGATCCTTGCTTTGTTGAGTTTTGAAATTTGTCAAATTAGACTATTTTTAAAAAATATAAATATTTTACCTAAATTATTTCAATTCCAAAGCTACCTGACTCCATAGGGATTCTAGGTCACTAGAATTAAAAAGTTAAAATTAAAAAGTTAAAAAGGAAACAATTTATGTCAAAGAAGAAGAGTACAGCTGAAAAGAAGATAGAACCAAAAACCAATCAGCCAATCACTGCCATCCTAGCCCAAAGTTTAGGGAAACAACCAGGTATTTAATACCTTGTGGAAAATGAAAAGGGTGGGAGCAGTACAGATCCCTGATGATGACGATGAGGATATATCATCAAGTCTTTCTTAGTACTTAGCAACCACATAGCTAGATTTTCTACATGATGATCTGTCTCTTAATTTGATTCTTCAGCACTACCAATGATGCACTTGTCATTACTGTGGCTGACTCATTCATTTTTCTACTGATGAATGTCTTCTTTTTCTGTCTTTCCCATCATTAGAGTCTTTCCAGAGAGATAGCTGCATCCAAAGTAGGATAGTTTGAGCCTGGTCATTTATGTCTTGAGTGCAAACTCTGGGTTGATTTGTATCATGATCCATTTGTTTGTTTTGTGTCCTGTCCATAATATTCTCGGGCATATTCTCAAACACCAACATTGAGAAGCATTAATGCTCTCCCATTTCCTCAAAGTTCAATATGGATTTCTGGATGGATATAATTCCACAAGGCAGGAGCCATTAGAAAGAAGGCATAGTTCCTGAGTCTTGCTGAATCTGTGGGAGATGGAAAATGTCCATTTAGGTGACCTTATTGGATGGGCAGAAACATATGGAGATAGGATGTTCTGCAAATAACCAGGCTCTAAGCTATGAAAGATTTTATAGTGGATAGCTTACACCTCAGATTCTACCTGGAAACCAACTGCACTGCAGCAAGCAAAGTAGCAGGAACATGTGGATGTATTGCAATGCACCCATCACTGCCCATGCCACTGCATTCTACCGCAGTACTGTAGTTCAATTGAGAGGATAGCATGAATGAGTGCCTGATGAAGGGTGTCCTGATTAAAGAAGAGTCCAGCTAGTGTACCAGATGAACCTGTGCAAAGACCCTTTTGGCCAAAGTTGTCCTCTATTCTTTAAGCCTAGGGGACTCCCAGATTGAGCGCTAGTCTTGCTTGGAGAAGTGCAATCCCATTAAAGACTAAAGATGTAATGTCCCCACAATAAAGAGGCTAAAACAAACCAAGCTACTCAGTCAGGTCAAGTTATTGAGTCTGTTTTTCCTCATCCAGGCCACATAGTCCCCAGGCACTGGATGATGACTTTAAGGAGAAAGCTGAAATGTTTATTAATGTCTTAGCATCACTTGATCTTAAGTAATCTTTCATTATGCAGTTGAATTGAAGCCAATTGCAGAATTTAATACTTATAATTCAGAGGAGTCAAAGACTTTTAAAAATTCATGTACATTTGTGTTGCTTTTGGTGCAGTCCACAAGAGTAACTAACTACCTGTTGTGCAGTGAGCAGATTTACTTGACAGATTTTTGTGAATACTTAAATTGTTGCCTTCATTATAGTTTAACAGTTGAAATTAAGTGTTTTAACAGCTTGAAACAAAAATTGATAAGAATTTTGATCATAGATCCTGGATAGAAGCATAGGGAGAAATATAAAGGCCAGATATAAAATAGGATTATAGTACGTTTTCAAATTTCTGTATAAATAAAAGGAAGGATTTTTTTTAAAAAAAAAAAAAGTTTCTGCTTCTCATTGCAAAGATGAAGAAGTGATATACATATAATGCAATGCATAAATAAATGACAGTGATATTCTTTTTCATAGGTGCACAAAGTCTCTGCTGTTTCATAACTCTGTAGCTATTAATAAAACTGCTTTTGTGTGTGGGAGCATTTTAATTGACATTCCATTGTCCAATAGCATTTTATTATTGGAAGGCAAACTGAATATGTTTGCAAATACGTTTGTATGATTTTTCAAATATGGAGAATATGAATAATGGTGTTTTTGTAAGGCAGATAGATAAATAGATAAAAAAGTGGCGTTGAAGACTGATGGTTTTGTTACTGGATTACAGCGATGTGATTTGAGTGCATGGATTTCATATGCAACTGATGGGTTGCAAATTGCTTACCTTTATATTAGTAGATGTTTTACAAACTATGTAAGATGCACCAGGAAAGACAGCAATGAAAGATGCAAGCCTTTGTGCCACTCCTGTACAACTACTCCTTGACTTACAACCATTCATTTAGTGACTGAAGTTTTATTTATTTATTTATTTATTTATTTATTTATTTATATAAACAAGCCTTTCAGAAAGTAGATGCTTGGGGTTCACAGAGAAACACACAGCTCTGGGGCTGGTTAGTACCTTGAAAGCCCTCCCACCGCCTTTTAATTAACTTTTGACATTGAATTTTAATCTTTCTTGCCTCTTTTAAACTTTTATATACAGTTTTTTTTATGTTTTAATATTTGTACACCACTCACAGTGTGGGAAAAGAACAATTTCAAAATTTGATAAGTAAAATAAATTTGTAACCTTCCCAAAATCAGGTGTGCCTCACTTAAGAACCTCCTTGTTTAACTAAGGAAAATCTGGTCCCAATTGTAGTTGTAAATCAAGGATTACTTATAGGTGTATGCATCAAAGGCTGTGGACTGTAGCGATCTATATAGTCAACAACGTTTGTCTAAAGACATATTTAAAAGTAAAAATATTCTAGACTATTTTTATTACATAGTTTTTACATGCCTGTTTCTTGGGCTTCATGGCAATTTCATACTTCAGTGAGAAACAAAGTTCTGCCTCCTAAAACTAACAAAACAATTGTGGGATTGTCTTTTTGTCAAGAGGATTAGTACTGACAAGCTATAAATATCTCTGTCTATTACTATATGTATCAATACATTTTTATATTTGACAAAGTGAGATTATAAAAAATATATGCTATGTGTGCTATTGATTGTTGTCACCAGCAGGTGGGGGGTTACAGTATTGCTTTTTATTGTTGCTTTTACCAGAGTTCGACAGTTGAAATTAAGTATTTTAACAATTTGAATGAAAAATAGATAAGAATATTGACATATTCCATGGATACAAGCATTATTTTGGGTTTTTATTTGTGTAACCTGCCCAGAGACACTGAGTTAGATGGCTATATAAATTTTCTTAAATAAATAAATAAAATTGTTCTTAAATAAAACTCTGGGTAGAGCTTTAGTAAAACTGGATTTCTGTGATGTATTCTGATAGCGTTCTCCTAAGTGTATTTGAAAATCTCAATTGGTCCAGAATGCTGCAATCTATTTGCAAATAGAAACTGCATATAGAAAGCCTGTGACTCCTACTAAAGAATTGTTCTGGAGTGTATAAGTTAAATACAAATAATTCAAATCCTGAATGCTTTAGAGCAGGGGTGTCAAACTCGCAACATCACATGATGTATTGTGACGCATCGTGATTTCTTCCCCCCCATTGCCAGCAATGGGGTGGGTGCGGTTTTGGCATGACACATCCATAAGATGACCAACTTTTTTACAATGAGAAGGAGGACACAAATAAATTGAAGAAAAAAAGTGAGTGTAATGCATGCGTGTGTGCCATGTCCTGTTTCGGTAAGAAGTAAACAAAGCCACTTCTGTGTGGCGCACTTTTGCGCACGGCGCACTCTCTCAAAACAATTCTGTGCGGAGCGCATGCGTCTCATAATTGCGTCTCGCCGCGCTGTACCGAGCCTTGATGAATCGTCATGTCAAATACAAATATGTCACATCACACGCAACGGCTTGGCATTGATCGAATACGGAGATTTACAGATTAGTCTTCAAATATCAAAAAGGAAGACATGTAGGAGGACACTTTTCGAGAGAGGACAGAACTTACAAAAGAAGGACTGTCCTCCCTAAAGGAGGACGATTGGTTACCTTAGCATCCGGCCCATGGGCTGGCAGTTTGACACCCCTGCTTTAGAGACAGATTATTTGAAAGACTACCTCTGATAAAATGAATTTGTCTCTTGAGTTATCTTCAGAAACGTCCTTCTGAGGATCAGTAATTCCTGAGACCCCTGAAAACTGTTGATTGGGATTAAAGAAAGGTTCTGGACCAAAGTAACAGGGGGTTAGAGTTATTTCAGGCCTCAGACACACATTTTTTTAAAAACCACTGAAACCCTGTTATAGAGTTGCCAAATCAATGGCACAGTGTCATGCCATTGTAAAATGTGGAATGCATGAAAATTGTACTATAATTTTTCAACACTGTTGAAAAAGCAGAACTTTGCCAACCATGCTCTGACAAAAAAGAAAGATCCTAGTCCTACCCACAATCATTGCATTACCTTTTGTACCCTTGTTTCTTCTATATACCAACCCTTATTTTCTGTCCTTCCTTTTTATGTCTGACCTCTGGCCAGTAAAAAAACAACAACATTCCTTGCTTATCCTGAACAAAACTTACATTCTAATTAGGAGCATTTCAGAAGTTGGTAAAGACCTCCTTTATTTTTATTTTTTTTTAAAAAAAAATCAATTTATTTCAATTTGTCTTCTTGTTGCTGTTTTCTCTTTCATTTGTTAGAGATTGTACTGTTTGCAATTTATTTATGTACTTAAAGGAAAGCCCAATAGGAATAGAGCTAAAGTAAGTGGGGATAGTTAAAATCACTTATTCTCCACCGAGCTCTAGAAGCTCATAACAATGTGCTTGTTAATTGGCCTTCATTGAAAAATGCTTTGGAAGTACTGGAACAGTGTACTGCTGAATTTAGGTATCTTTCTTATTTCTTCTGAGTTAAATTGCTTATTAGAAGCTTGTACATCTGAAAAAAAAATGTGGTTTTACTTCTCAAATTAGTTGTATCTGGATGCACCTTTAATTTCCACTGAGTTCTCATTTTTGTTGGCGTACCAGGTAACAGGATACTTGCTTGCTTTGTCTTATATTTTTGAAACATTTAGCACATTAGCCAAGTTTTCTCCAGGCTCTTCATTTTTTAATTGTCCATCCTGCTATTATTAAAGCTATTAAGCTTCACAAAAGGGTTAACACAATCCCCATTGGCTTCACTATTTCTGTATTCTAGTAGCCTCATGTAACAGCAAAACCTGTTAAGTTAATAGCTAGAGTATTTGGCACTTGGCCAAACTAAATGTCTGTAGCCTGTATCGTACTTCTCATTAATGACTTTTTGTAATTGCCAACATTTCTTGATGATGTGTACAATATGTTACCAAACTGACTATTTAGTGTTCTGTTTGAAAGGAAAGCATAAACTTAATGTTCCTTCATGTCAAATCTATTATCAAGCAATATGTCTTTATAAAAGAATCTGAGGATATTTTGAATGGCATTACATTGCATTTTTAATTCGTCATTGTGGTCTCTATGATCAACACAGAGGAGTTTATTATTTCACAGAGCCCTGTATGGAGCCTTCAAACATCCCATGTTCAGCATGTTTATCTTAAATTGATCATTACTTTTTAAATCAAATCTTTGGGTTTTTTTTTTTTAAATTCAGATGCTATTTAATCAAATTTTGGAGTTATGGGGAGTGGGTTATTCAGAGAGATCTTTATGTTGTCATGAAGCTTTGTTGTATGGTACAACTGAGCTTGGATGAATGCTTGGAATGAGATGGTACCTGAGTCGCATTTCAGGCCCCCACACCTGAAATAGCATGGATTATGCTTGATTCTGTGTTGGTGCCTGAAGGCTATGAATGGGGAAATGCCTGCTAGGTTGAGGGTGAGTTATAACATTCCCTTTCTCTCCTCTGTTCCTATTGTTCCTTGCTCAAACTCCAATCCATACTTATACAACCTACAGCCTTCTCTAAGAGGTCTGCTAATCCCTCTTCCTGTATCCTAATCAGTCCTCGGTCACTGGATTGGCAGGGCACTCACTCATCTAGCACATATTACTCTAATTTAAAGCACTGTTTTATTTTCATATTGTTACATATTTGATGGCTGTGCTCTTTGAGTTTTTCATTTCCTGCTACTTTTATCTGTCAACTTTTCCTATAGGCTCTATAGTTGTAGTCATCTCAGGTACTGAGGTTTGATCCTTCATACAGTACCTGGTCCTGCATGCAGATGAAAGACCTCATATTGCTTAAAATGTTTTTTAGTTTTCTTCTTTAATCAAAACCTGAATCTCCTTGCATGGAGATTGTACGGCAGCCATTTCTTTTGGAAAGTGTGTAATGAGTTACTGATTTATAAGCATCTGACCTTTCTCTAGTAAGAAAGGTTGGTCCAGCAGCAGGTAAATAGCTGAGGTATTTCTTGGGGGATTATATTTGTCAAGTCACACAGCTTATCTAGCTACCCTGATATATATGCTTAATTTCTGTTTCTTAATTTTTTTCGTATAAATGTTACTACTTGTATATTTATTAGGAACTGAGCAGAGAAGCATGCATACTCTTAAGAAAAGTGATAAAGCACACCAAAACTTTATTTATTGATTTATAAAATTCCCAGTGGTTTGTGGGAAGTGTGGAGCTGATTCATTTTGTACAAATAACTGGAATAACTACATTCAATCTGTAAAAGACTAATTTTGCTCAGACTAGGTCTTCTAGGCTGCATCTAAATAAAAACAATAATTATAAGAGAGTGATTCAGGATTTTATATTGGAATTCCTATACATTTGAATGCATTGTAAAAATGATAAAGAAATGTTGAATAAAACAACTTTAGAATATTGAGAACAAAACAGAATATTTGAATATTGGCTGCATAAAGAACTCTCTGATAAATTGAAAGACAAAAAGGAAAAGTATAAAAAGTGGAAAGAGGGGCACATAACTAAGGCAGAATATCAGCAAGTAGCCTGAGCCTGCAAAGATGAAATGAGGAAAGCTAAGCTCCAAATGAATTAACGCTTTTGACAAAAGTCAAAAATAACAAACGAAGAGTCTTTCAACATGTAAAAAATAAGAAAAAAGTTAAGGAAATGATTGGTCCATTAGTGGGAGAAAGTGACAAGAAGGTGACAAGCAACAGGGAGTAAACAGAACTACTTAAACATTTTTTGCATCTGTCTTTACACAAAGGAAAGAAGCAGTCCAACCTATCAAAAACAGTACTGTAAAAACAGATTAGAAACACGTTAAAGTAGGGAAGGAAATGGTAAGTGAGCACCTATCCACCCTAGAGGAGTTCAAATCACCAGGACCAGATGGAATACGCCCCAGGGTTCTGAAGGAGCTGGCAGATGTGATCTCAGAACCACTGAACTATATCTTTCAAAGATCCTGGAGCACTGGTGAATACCAGAGCTGATGTAGTTCCCATCTTCAAAAAAAGGGGAAAAAATGGATCCAGGAAACTACAGAGCTATCAGCCTGACCTCAATTCTTGGGAAGATTCTGGAAAAGATAATCAAGCAACGAATCAGTGAACACCTAGAAGCAAACAAAGTTATAACCAAAAGCCAACATGGGTTTGTCAGAAACAGATCATGCCAGACAAATCTTATTGCATTCTTGGACCAGGTATCAAAATTAGTGGACCAGAGGAATGTTGTGGATATAATTTACTTGGACATTTGTAAATTAAAGTACTGTACTGCCTAGTAAAGTAAGACATTTGATAAAATGTACTACAACCTACTACTTGATAAGATAGAAAAATGTGGGTTAGACAGCATCACCACCAGATGGATTCATAGCTGGCTGACTGGCTGTACTCAGCATGTGGTCCTCAATGGAATTGTATTTACATGGAGGGAAGTGTGCAGTGGGGTGCCCCAGGGCTCTGTTTTGGGTCCAGTGCTCTTCAGCATCTTCATCAATGATTTGGATGAGGGGATAGATGGGGAGCTCATCAGATTTGCAGATGACATCAAGCTGGCAGGAATAGCCCAAACTCCAGAAGATAGGGTTAAGATAAAGAAGAATCTTAACAGACTTGAATATCAGGTGAAGTGTTAATACCACTTTATAATTCCTTGGCAAGGCCACACTTGAAATACTGCATCCAGTTTTAGTCACCACGATGTAAAAAATGTTGAGACTCTAGGAAGTGTGCAGAGAAGAGCAACAAAGATGATTAGGGAACTGGAGGCTAAAACATATAAGGAACGGTTGCAGAAATTGGGTATGTCTAGTTTAATGAAGAGAAGGAGTAGGGGTGACATGATAGCAATGTTTCAATATCTCAGGGGTTGCCACAAAGAAGAGGGAATCAAGCTATTCTCCAAAGCACCTGAAAGCAGGACAAGAAGAAATGGATGGAAACTGATCAAGGAGACAAGCAATCTAGAACTAAGGAGAAATTTCCTGACAGTTAAAACAATCAGTGGAACAACCTGCCTCCAAAAGTTGTGAATGTTCCAACACTGGAAGTTTTTAAGAAGAGACTGGACAACCATTTGTCTGATATGGTATAGGGCTTCCTGCCTGAGTAGGAGGTTAGACTAGAACAGGGGTCCTCAACCTATGGCCCATGGCCCAGGATCGGGCCGTAGGCTCTTGGCCAGTGGGCTGTGGAAATGGCTGGCTGGTATGCACATGAGTGGATGTGCATTCCTCCCCACATGTGATAATGTCTGCGGCCCCATTTGTGTTCGTGTATGTGTGCACACCAATTTGGAAGCTGTTCTCCTTCCTTCCAGGCCGTGAGCCTGGAAAGGTTGGAGATCTCTGGACTAGAAGACCTCCCAGGTCCCTTCCAACTCTATTATTGTTATTGTTATTATTATATTTTAGGATACATTGGTGCCTATAATACTAAATCTAACTCTTAGAAAAGAGGTTAATGATTAGGGTAAACTAGACCGTGTGTATTTGTGGGAGCCCCTATGATACTAGAATAAAGTTTATTTTACAGAGAGACAGTAATGATGCTCTGAACCTGTAACACTTTATTCAAAGAACCACAGTTTTTGAAACCTCTAAAAAAATAATCTAAAAGTCATATTACAAATACTGCTTTTATTTTTGTCCACAAGAAATGTTAACAGGTAGATCTAGTGAATAGACTTATATTTTAAAGACTGAGTAGATTGTTTTGAATGTTTCTTTTTTTTAAGTTTTCCAAGGAATATAAAATTAAAACAGAAATAAATCTCTTAAATAAGAAACACTGCAAAATTGTTAAAATAATGTATAAGCATCAAATAAAAAATCAGAGACATACCATATGAACTTAGAAATATAGTAGATGACAGCATCAGAAAAAAATAATTAAAAGGACAGAACAAAAAGATATTTAGCAAGCACCAAAATAAATGGATAGTTGCCAGTTGAACTTCTAAATTGGTAATCACAAACTCTCAATTCATTTTTTCACTAAATGAGCCATTTGAAAAGATAAAAAGTTTCATTGTAAATATATCACTTTCAAAATATTTCTGGTTTAATACTTAAAATATTATAAATATAAATTAGTCAGCTTTTTTCAAAAGCTGTCCATCTTTCTTCATATAAGAGATCATAAACATTTTGCAGATTCTGATTTTTAAAATGAAAAATAGGAAGCACGTGATTATCCATTCCAACTATTCTCTCCAGATAGAAGAGCCATCCATTAACAAAACCTCCATTTTGCTAGCATGGGCTTTAATTTATTGGTTCCCATCCAGATCATTACCACAGGCAAGCAGTGTTGTGGAATACTCACTTTTAAATATCTCATTAGGTGTTGATAGACGAAGGGAAAAGAACTGCCTTGTATATTGTTGTACATTAAATATATTTCAGTAGATTTATTTCTATATTTAGCTTAATATAGTTGTTAAAATAGTATGGGAGTGAAAAGGAAATGAATACAACAGGATGAGAATGTTGTGGCGTCTGGAAGAACCAGATTGCTAGGTTCCCCTGTTTTTTTTTTTTTCTGGCAAAGATGATTCCTCAGAGTGATCAGGTCAGTTCCAATTAAGCCTTTGCAGTGTTTTGCATTAGATGATGAAAAATATATCTGCAATGTATGAGCGGGTTTGTGGTAGCATCTGTATGCAACTTCTTGTATCAGCTGCGTCTTACCCAGGATCATATGACTTCCCTGTGCAGCAGAATGACATTAAGAAATGTAGTATTAAAGAGTAAAGTAGCTTTTTTCCTTTTTATTGGAAAATTCATGGTAGCTTTATAAAAATGCCAAAGAAGTTGTCATGGTAATGCTTACTTCACAATAGTTATAACTTGGGAAAAGTTATAAAAAAGTTATAACTTGATTTTTATATTATATGTTTTTAGAATAGATAGATAATTAGAGGAATACATTATTTCTCTTGCACTTATGGAATTTTCTTTATATATAATTTATGTAGTAACTACAGATCATAACATCTAGTCCAGCAATTATTCACTTATTGTCCCATAAAGATAGCCATGCAGAATATAATGGTGAATATCCTTCATTTGATTTTGACCACGTGGAAATCAACAAAATAAAGATAATCATCCTGATTAAGTGTATTGGAGCAATGAACCTTTAAAAAGTAAAAATATCAGTATAAATAATGAATGATATTGGTTTAATTAGCACCCAAGAGAATATATAATCTATGTAAGTTATGAATACCATCATGTCATTGTTTACTCTTAACAATCACATAAATAGATTTTCTTCATGACAATCTGTCCTTAACCTGGTCATCCAACGGTGCACTTATCACCACTCTAACTTTGTCCATCCGTCTTGTATGCTGATTGTCCTCTTCTTTTTCCTTCCATTTTCCCAAGCATTAGAACCTTCTCTAGGGAGCTAGGTCTTCTCATAATGCGCTCTAAATAGGATAATTTGAGTCTGATTTTTTTGTGAGTTGAGTGAAAATTTTGGCTTGATTTGTGATCCATCTATTGATTTTTTTGGCTGTCCTCTGTACTTTCAGGAGTCTTCCCCATCACTAAAGTTCCAAAGCATCTATACTCTTCCTATCCTGCTTCTTCATGGCCCATCTTTCATTTCCATAGAGTACCACAGAGGAATACCATTGGTTGTACAATTCTGCTCTTTGTAGGTATTCGAAAAGTTTGTAAATCATGGCATTTGTATATCTTTTCCAAGCCTTCATGTCTGTTCTATCAAGTGCTACATTTCTTTGTTCAGTATGTGGCAGAACATTCCGTGCCAACATCGGTCTTATTAGCCACCTACGGACACATCGTTGATGTCCCATAACCCACAAGATGTCAAGGTCTTCATCGAAATCGATGGACGAACAACAAAACATGAACATCAAGTGCTAGTCTGTGGTGTATTTCTTTACTGCTTGTTCTTTACTATAGATGATTGATCTTAAAAGGCAGAAGCTATGCACCACTTTGATATTTTCATTGTCAATTGTAATGCCGGTGGTTGTTCTTGTCGTCATTAGTTTGGTTTTATTTATATTTAATTGTATCCCATTTTTTCATTATGCTCCGTGACATTTATTCTAGAGCTTGCAAATGTAACGTTGCCAGCATAGCACAGATTCTTGATGCTTTTTCCTCCAATTTTAAAATCATACTCATTTTCTTTTAATCTAGGTTCTCTTAATATATATTCAGCATATAGATTGAATAATTAGGGGAGAATACAGTTTTATCACAGTCCTTTGCCCACCTGGAGCCAGTCTGTTTCACCATGTTCTGCCATACTGTATATATAAGTTCACAGGAGGCCAGTGAGATGTTCTGGAATTTTTCAAAACTGCTAGATATAAATGATATAATCTGTCCTTAACTGACAAGTATGAAGATGCTTGACTGCAGAGGAAGAATGATTTAAATTAGAAAAGTAAGTCACATGATTTGGCTGAATTGTGCTCATATCAATTACAGTATTAATAGTACTTGATACCTAGATTTGTTCAGTATTAATATTGTTAGATTGTCTTATATTCTCCTTTATTGGTATTAAATTCTTAGAAACATAGTTAAATATATTTTAGTTAAATACTGTCCCTTTCCCTTTTCCAATCATTTCCCATTCCTTCCTTCCCATATTTCATCTTTCCCTGTCTTGTATTCCCACCCTCCACCCCAACGCATTCTGTTCACTGTCAGGAAGGGATACCCCCGAAGAGCCAATTCAGCTCAATCCGGCATCGCCAGCGGCTAGTGGAACCATCAGCTACAAAAGTGAGTGGGCTAAAGGGAAATTTAAATGTATCAAACAAGGGAAATACTTTGTGGCTTTCATAAATGTATGCTGGATATTTTGCATTAGCACTATTGTTAATCATAGGCTGCTGGTGTCCTTTGGGTACTGTTGGACTAGTGCAAGTTACTGTGAATACAGGAATCCTTTCAGAAGCATTTTGCTCCAAAATCACAGGTGTAGTTTTCGGATTACTATCAAAGTTATCCTCATACAAGAAATCCATGTTATGTATTTAGTCAAGAAATGACATTTTAATGGATTTCTTATTATTATTGCTTGCTTTTACTAAAATATTATTTTATCTTTATAATCACACCATATTAGGTTTGGAATGAAAGTTATTTCTGGTGAATTAATCTGGCAATAATTTAGGATGGCAAAAGATTTGTTTTTCTTAAGAAAATTCTGGTTCCTTTCTATTTCTGGTCAGTTTTGTCTGCTGACATAGAGAAGCATTATAAGGGTATAGAAAAGTGTTGTCTCTATGTCCTTCAAATCTAGTGACACTGAAAATGAACTAAACTATTGCACTATTTTTCATCAGTTTATAAATGCTTACTGATAATATGTCTGGTTTCTAATAATTTATTAAATAACCTTGTTCTATCTACTCACTGGTGGAGTGAGCGGATGAGATCTATTAAAATAGAACCAACGGTCATGAAGGCAGTTTCTGCAAGCGACGTGGTATGCTGAGAGCACGGCAAGAGACGAAAGATGCCCTGGTCAACCACTGCACCCAGCTCATCTTCAATTGTCTCGACTTTTGTCCTGCCATTGGAATAAGATGGAATCTGGAAAGAGAGAGTGAGGCTGACTATGCGCACCTCTCCCTCACTTAAATCCAATCCACACGCAAGTCTTGACATCTTGACTTTCCCTAACTCTGATAAATCTCAAAGTCCTGTGGCGATAGGCGAGCGAAGAAGCAGCAGGTGTGGAATCACTGGGAGCTGTGGACGCGGACCTGCACACAGGCGGCTCAGGTCTAATGGTTGCTTCTTGCTGATGAAGCAACAGCTGGATTCGGCGTCTACCTGAGCGACTTGAGCAGCCCTCTTTAGGATCACACTGCTCACCTCTGTAATATGAGGAAGGGGCTAGAAATGTGCCCTAAACGTTGTTGCTTCTTTCAAACCAAGTCCAGCCTACCATGGTTGGAGGGGATCCCATCTCATGCGGTCGAAATACAAAATTTAAGACGAAACACAAGGTGTTACCACTTATTATTGGTACATGGAAGGTACGTATGCTTCAAGACAATCCATTAGCAGATCGCCCAGAAAGAAGAACAGCTCTGGTAGCCAGAGAGCTTGCAAGATTTAACATTGACATTGCGGCCCTGTGTGAAACTCGTCTAGCCAATGAAGGTCAGCTCACAGAAACAGGAGGTGGCTACACATTCTTTTGGTGTGGACGTAGCAGTGACCAACGTCGTGAGTCTGGAGTTGGCTTAGCAGTTAAGAACCATCTTATTCGCCAACTTGCCAGTCTTCCTAAGGGTGTGAATGATTGACTCATAACACTGTATCTCTATTACTAAGTGGAAAACAAGCCACACTGATCAGTGCCTACGCACCCACAATGACAAATCCAGATGAAGTAAAGGACAAGTTTTATGAAGATCTTGATGCCCTACTTTCATCTATGAAGCGCACCGATAGGCTGATTTTACTTGGTGATTTCAACGCGAGAGTGGGGTCCGATCACTCTACCTGGGATGGCGTTATTGGTAAAAATGGAATTGGCATGTGTAATAGCAATGGCCTGTTGCTATTGAAGACATGTGATGCTCATGATCTGGTCATTATTAATACCAGATATCTTTCCCCTACCCACTCGTAAAAAGATGTCCTGGATGCATCCACGCTCCAGACACTGGCATCTCATTGATTATGTCATTGTGCGGAGGAAAGACATGCAAGATGTAAGAGTAACTAAGGCTATGCCGAGTGCTGACTGCTGGACTGACCATAGACTCATCATTTCCAAGTTAAATATTCACATCAAGCCGAAGAATCGTCCACAGGGAAACAGAGTTGTGATGAAAAAGATCAACGTCAGTACACTGGAAAACCCCGACGTAGTAGCTTCATTAGTAAAAGATCTTGACAATCAATTCCTGGAGCTGCAAATACAGGAAAATGCTGAGAAGGACTGGGAATGTTTCCAGGACATCTTGCACTCCTCTGCACTTAAGGTTCTTGGACCCTCATATAGGAAGCACCAGGACTAGTTTGATGAAAATGATGAAGAGATTAAGGCCTTGCTTGCTGAAAAATACCATCTGTACCGCGCTCATCAAAACGACCCGTTGTCAACTGCAAAGAAAAATGCTTTTATAAACACTCGCAGGATTGTACAGAGCAAGCTCCGCAAGATGCAGGACTCCTAACTGAGTGCCAAAGCAGATGAAATCCAGAAGTTTGCTGATAGAAACGATGCCAAACGATTCTATGAAGCCCTTAGATCCCTGTATGGACCTCAGCCCTTAGGAAGCTCTCCTTTACTGGATTTGAGTGGTGCAACTCTTATCACTGAGAAGACCCTGATTTTACAGTGTTGGGCCGAGCATTTCCACTCTGTTGAACCGCTCATCCACCATCAGTAATGAGGTGATTGACAGGATACCCCAGGTAGATATGAACTATAGCCTGGATGCCCTACCATCAGAGGCTGAAACCTCACAGGCCATCAATCAATGTTCCAGTGGTAAGGCGCCAGGATCTGATGCAATCCCAGCGGAAGTCTATAAGGCTGGCAGTGCTGTGCTTGTTGAAAAACTTACCCAGTTGTTTCGATCTTTCTGGAAACAAGGTTCCATTCCTCAGGAACTGAAAGATGCGTCCATTGTGCACCTCTACAAGAGGAAAGGAAATCGACAAGTCTGCGATAATTATAGAGGAATATCACTTCTCTCTGTTGCAGGCAAGATCTTTGCATGAGTGTTGCTAAATCGCCTGATTGACCATCTGGAATAGGGTATACTACCTGAGACACAGTGTGGTTTCCGCAAAGAGCGTGGCACAGTGGACATGATATTTGCAGCTCGACAGCTCCAGGAGAAATGTCAGGAGCAGAATCGTGAACTATACACCACCTTCGTGGATCTCACCAAGGTTTTTGACACAGTTAGTCGTGAAGGACTATGGCGCATTATGTCGAAGTTTGGGTGCCGTGACAGGTTTATTTTGATGGTACGACAGTTCCATGATGGCATGGCGGCTCGTGTTCTGAGTAACGGTGGAGCCTCAGAGGCCCTCCCTCTTACTAATGGCGTTAAGCAAGGCTGCATGCTGGCACCAACCCTATTCAGCATGATGTTCTCAGCCATGCTGTCAGATGCCTTTCAGAACAGCTCAGTGGGAGTTAATCTGAGGTACAGAACCAATGGGAAACTGTTCAACCTGCGAAGACTTCAGGCTGTCACCAAGATAAAGGAGACTGTGCTACGAGATCTTCTCTTTGCTGATGACTGTGCCCTTAATGCAGGATCAGAGCAGGAAATGCAAGCCAGCATGGACAAATTCGCAGCCGCTTGTGACAACTTTGGCCTCTTCATCAACACGAAGAAAACTGAAGTGATGTACCAGCCAGCTCCAAAAGCCCAATATTAAGAGCCATTAACATCAAGAATATGAAAGTTAAGAAGAAGGTTAGTAGTGAATACATATAATATATATGAATGAAGAAGATCTTAAAGTCTAAACTCGGGAGAAGAAATACCATTAAGGCAATTATCACCTGGGAAATTCCAGTAGATACACAATTAGAATAGTGGACTGGACTCAAGCAGAACTAAAAGCCTTGTATAAGAAGACCAAAAATATAATGACAATGAATTGTTCCCTTCATCCAAGCAGCAACACTGACAGACTCTATAAACCAATAAGAGTAGGTTGATATGAAATGTTGCAAATACACCAGACAGTTGAAGAAAAAAAAAAAGCATATTAGAAGAATATCTGAAGGACACTAAAGAAGATGCAATGAAACTAGTATACTGAGTTGGGAAAGAGACTGAGTGGTGAAGAGACCAAACTGGTCTACAAAAAAACCTAAAAGAATAACAGAAAAGAAAACATGATAAGGCAAAGTATTACATGGGCAATACATAAAAAAACTAGCAGGCAAAGCAGATAACAAGATCTGTTCCTGTCTAACAACGGGAAAGTTTAAGAAAGAAAGGGACTAATTCTGATTGCATAAGATCAAACCTTATGAACAAATGCATAGAAAGCAAGAATTAAGAACACAGCAACTGACATCAAATGCTGCCTCTGAAAAGAAGCAGAAGAAACAGTGGACTACCTGGTTAGTTGTTGCAAAAAATTTGCATAGACTGAACACCATCAATGGCATGATAAAATAGCAACAATAGTGCATTGGAAGATCTGCCAAAAACACTGTTTTCCTGCCATCAAAGTAAGAACCAGTGGAACCACAAAATAGGCAAAGTAATAGAAAATGAAAAAGCTAAAGTGATCTGATAGTTTAGAACACAAACAAACAAGCCTTTGTCACTTGACATCCCAGACTTAACTATTCTTATAAGAAAGACAAAAAAGTCTGGATAGCGGATATTGCAATACCTGGAGACAACAGAATAGAAGAAAAGAAACTGGAGAAGATAACAAAATACAAAGATCTGCAAATAGAAATGGAACATCTATGGCAAAAAAGGGTAAAAGTAGTACCAATAGTCATAGGTTGGATGCAATTCCAAAACAATTGAAGCACCACTTGAACACCATCGAAATTGACTATCAGTCAGTGGCAAAAGGCAGCTTTTCTTTAGGACAGTTTACTTTCTGCAACAATACCTTGAACATCTGCTTATTCCAGATCTTTGTGAAAGACTCAATAGGTGAATAAAAATACCAACCCCAGTCTAATTCATAAATAGAGGGTGAGTTCCTGACTTTGCTGTGAAAGATCTTGAATAATTCAAAATGCAAAGAATAGGAGGAAGTTATACTGTTTCATGGGGTGGCATTTTCAGTCACTTTACTCATCTTCCTTCAGTTGGTAGCTGAGGGGACAAAGCTGTGTCTTTCGATTGGTGATGTTCCCAATATGCACTGTGCCATTGTTCATGCCAGAGACTGAATAAAAAACATGAAAAGCATTGCAGTCGTGTCATTGTCTTGAGTAACTGAGAAAATGTAGTGTGACTACTGGTAGGAACATTTTCTGGGATCCCAGAATCTGAAAGAAATAGGCAGAGCTATAGGTTTTTAATTTTTATTTCACTTAGCAGACAGGAAGAAGCAAGTTCATCCCAACATTATTGGAAGAGTCAAGAAGTTTTCATTTTCCCAGCTACTCGTTATGTATATAGCATTCCCTCTCATTCTAGGCAAGCATATAATATAGCAAAAACTATTTTTTCTTTTTACTATTTTTTTTCTCGACTTGTGCTTATTATCCAAAATTTTGTGAATATGTTAATACCAAATATGTGAACCTAATACATATATGTTCTTAGTGTATGTGCACCATGGTTCATAATTCATAGTCCTACTCCTATTTACTGCTCTTAATCTTATATTAATTGACATTTTTACCATGCATTTTTAGGCTGAAAAGTTGACAATTAATTGGGTGACCTTGTTGCTGATAAACCTTTAATCAATGCCATGCTCCAAAGTCTTCTAGAATCTAGATGAGTCTCCCATGATACTGTTCCTTTTCTTTCTCAGAATGTGTCCTTAGATGTTTCAATTAGTTTTCTGCAGTCTCACCCAGTATCCATACATTGTAATTAAATTATTCAGTTCATTACAGGTTTAGTTTGTATATTCTGTATTTGATATTCTTTGTATCCACAATGTTCTCCTTGGTTAAAATGGTTAAATGTCAATTTCTGAATTGAAGTTAATAATAGTAATAATAACCACCAAAATCTTATTATACATTTGGGAACTCATTGTAAAATACTCTTTTCCTACTTTTGCAGAAGGAGCTGAGCCTTCCAAGAAGGGGAAGTTTGTAAGTAACCAATGTTTATTTCAATTACGTGTATTCATTATAAAGAGTGTGACAGGTCCTCAGTATATATGTTACCTTTCAATGGCTGAAAAACAAGGGTTAAAGGTGGCAGCAGATAGTGGATAAAAAAAGTTTATAGTTCTTGTGCTTTACTCTATTTTTTTAAATTTTGGATATAATGTAATGTTTCAGGACAGATTATGAAGATTAAGATATTTATTAATTAAAATTGTTTATTTGTTTTTCAAAAAGTTTCATTGTTACAGTTTGGGTTGCCAGTACTTTTCTATGACACATAATCACACCTGTATTATTTTGAAACAAACAAAAAATGTTGCAAACGACAGTTGAAGCTAAATGCCAAACAAAATTCCCATCTGTGTCAGGAAAATTCAGTACAGAAAATCAACATTATATTCTCTTTCTAACAATGTTCCTAAAACTTTTGAAGACTAGAATATACTATGATGTAATACTGATTCATTGTTTGAGGTTGATTATTGAAGATAATTTTCATTTTTTTTCTTGAGTTCTTCCATAAGGTGGACTGTAATGGCTTGAACAAATTATAGCAAAAATCAAAATTACAATTATTTAGAGAGCAATTATCAATGTATAATGGTTAGGTGTCTAAAAAAATAATATACATTCCTTGATGGATGTATATTAATCCAAGATCTGTCTTCACTTCCTGGATCAATATAAAAGAAAACTGGTGAAACCAATACTACAGTTGCATGTCATATCGGCTGTGTTTCTTGATGGGAATAAACAGATTTTTCATAGAGTACTATGAAAGAACATTTTTGTTTTAAATAGAAAAATTGAGCTAAGACTTTAATCTATTTTTCAAAACTAGCAGCAGACTCAAGCTGCTGCTAAAATGAAATAGTGTTATGAAAATAAGCATTAAATATATTTTTAAAATTATTACATTAAAAATATTTTCTGTGTTATTGAAAAAGTAATTTTGTTCTTCTGTTTTTGAATTTATTTTTAGTCTTTTGAGATTGTTATGTTGTAGAAATGTCATATTAAAACATGACAATAAGCTTATAAGAATATAATGAAGATTTTTGAGGATCATTGTACAAAATGTTTGGTTTTAACACCATTACAGCCTTATTTATTATTTATATCTAATATGTCAAACTGTTGTCTATGAACATTTTTCATAGAACACTTGTTCTGCAGTTTTCACAATCAGGCAACTGCAGGTTTCCCATGTAATAATCATAAGTATTATTCTGTGTTGGGGGAAAAGAGTGGCTGATACCATTAAATGAGATATTGAACACAAAATTTCACATATACAACTTAACTATTAAGCTACCTTTTGCTTACAGCTTATTCTGGCATGTTTCCTAAAAGTTGATAAAGATTATAATTGATCTTTCCAACAGTCATTCTTAAAGGTGAATTATTGGATTATTTTAAGGAAGAAAGGATAATGGTAGAATATATAATGGAATATTCTTATAGTTTTCAAAATACAAAAGTCCATATTAGTTTCTTGTTAACTGTGCCGATGTATGTTTGGTATCAATTTAAGTCCAAATTAGGCAAAATGCAGTTGTTTTAACAGATTTTCAAATCTGTTTGAAATTTCAATCCTGATGCACCGATGCAGAAGAGGTCCCTGTGTCAGGGATCCTAAGAGACCAACCATAAGCCATGTAGTCATTGGCAGTGTCTTCTGAAATTTTATATATTCATTTATTGTTGGTTTTTTTAAGTTGCAATGAGGAAGGGGAGAAAGCAGAGAAGTACTATTGGCTGATATTCAGTATTTTCAAAATATTCACATAACGTAGGATTTATCTTCTCAAGAAATCAAACAGTCACTGCTTTTTCCAGGCAATTAAGTATTATTTAAATTATAATAAATAAATGAAAAATCAGTTATAATTGAATTAAAAAGACAGGCCTATGCAAAATTAAATGAAGTTAAATAATTATATTTCCAAACATGAGGGAAAGCTCTACCATTTTGTTTTGTTTTGCTGGCAAAACCTATTGAAATAAATCTGATAACATTCTATACCTAAAAGAGTTAACTATTTGGATCTCTTATTTTTAGGCAGCCCACATACAAAAATACTCTTCTTATAAAGAATATGAATACAGGTAGTCCTCGACAGATCACTACAATTTAGGACCAGATTTTCAGTTTCTAAGCAAGGCTGTTCTTAAGTGAATTGCACCCAGTTTCAAGACTTTTTTTTGGGCATGATTGTTAAGCAAATCACTGCAGTTTTTAAGTTAATCTTTCAGTCATTAAGCAAATCTGGCTTCTCCTATTGACTTTACTTATTGAAAGTCTGGTTAGAAGGTCACAAATGGTGATCACATGATTCTGGGTTGTTAACACCATCATAAATACATACCAGTTGCCAAGTCCAAATTTTGATCACATGACCTTGGGGAATGCTGTACTGGTTCTAGGTTATTTTTTTCAATGCCACTGTAACTTTGAATCATTGCTTATACAACAAATGTGTACTTCAAGGATTATCTGTATTACAAAGGTTTGTTCAGTCTTAGGATATTCCTTTCTAGTCTTGGAGCATTCAACTGGAATGGAGCTTCAGAAATTCCTGACTAATGTTTTAGTACTAAACGTTTTGTGCCATAAAAAAGTAATAATTCACCACAAAGCCCCTGGGTTTGCTGCCCATATCCTACTTGCCTATTATAGCCCTTCCATTAAAAAACTCACTTAAAGGTTAGCTGATTGCATACTTGATCCTTTATCTGCTATGGAATATGTTATTCATCTCAAACATTAATACTTTTCAGATAATTTTTATTACAATATTTTTGTTTTATGTTTTAAATGTAATATCTCAACTAATAATGGAAATAAATTAATATTACTGAAGCAAAAATATTAATATGAAATACAATGTGAGAAAAACTATTATTTTCTGTAATCATATTGCCTAGTAATAAATTTCTCCTTACTTTTGGTATATAGCAGGATATAATAAAAGTGAATGCGAATCAACATGTCAGAAATCCTTATCAAATTGAAAACTGTAGGTGGGAACTAAAGAAAGAACACAATAGATTATACTATCCATTCGGTATGTCTCAAGTCACCCCTTTTTTGTGCAGTAGACATGTTCTTGAAAAAGTGTATCATAAAAGAAGAGAGAGAGAGAGAGAGAGAGAGAGAGAGAGAGAGAGAGAGAGAGAGAGATAGAATACTCAATAGGTAAAAGGTCTCCAGCAATTGTTAATAGAATGAATAGATGAAACTCATAAAATTCAGCAGAAAACATTAAGCTGATAATAGATTAAAAAAAGAAGGCCACCTCCCCATCTTGCTTTATGTGATACTTCAGAGATACTTTCTCAGTATATTTACATTTGAAGACTGTGTTTACTTATAGACTATTTTCATCTTTTGCGCTGACCTGTTGATCCTTTCATCTTTAAAATGTTCAGTTTTTAATTGTTTACTAGCATGGTGATAAATTGTGGTCAGTGCACAAAAATACTAGAAAGATTAGGTAAAAAACCTGTATTTTATAGAATATATATAATTAATATTATCTCTTCTCTGTGTGGTGTAGTTCTGTTTGGTAGAGAAAGTGCCCAGTATGTATTAGAATATGTTTAACTGTATTTTCTAGGAATAATTCTTATTTATCTTAATAAAATCACCAATGCACACATTAAGTTTCATAGCTATCAAAATATTACTTTAAAGTCAAATGCTAGTTCTTTAATATGCTTCATTTTCAGATACGTTTTGTTATGTAAAGTTCCATTTGCATTTAATAATTTTAAATAATTTTCAATTATTTATCCAATATTCAGTAGTACTTCAATTTTATTGTGGTAGTAGAACTGTATTCAAGACTTTTTATTGTAAATGATAGGCTATTTTATTAATTTGCTCTCTATTAAAAATACTTGAATTAAAAATGGCAACATACTTTTAAAATATGATTCTAATATGGTTGTAAGACAACTCTATGTTTCAATTCACATATATTTATAGATCTCAACCATTACTTATTTTTTTATGGAAATAAAATGTGATCCCTATTAAGAAATTGATTCTAAATTTTGGCTATACAATAGAATTAGATAAGTGGCAGAAACTGTGGGACAGAAACTATAAACTTACAATGTCAACAGCATATAAAGAAAATTTTTATAAAATGTTCTACAGATGGCACCTTTCACCTGCTAGACTAGTATAAAGATAAATCTGATAAATGCTGGAAATGCAATCAAATACCAGGTTCATATTAGCACATGTGGTGGACATGTCCCAAGGCAAAAAATATTGGAATAAAATACATGTATGGTTGGAAGCAATGACAAAATAACATATAGATCTAAAACCAGAGATATTCTTATTGATACCAGGAAATTACAATAAAGGTAATACTTATTTTAACAGCAGCTAAGATAGTATATCACAATTTTGGAAAAATGAAGAAACTCCTACAGAGGAGAATATAATTTAAAAAATATTGGAATGCGCAGAAATGGATAGGTTAACATTAAATGTTAAACCCTTTGTTCGCGTGCGAATGATGAAGACACATGGTGACAAGTAACAAACGCTTTATTCTCCTTCTTCAACACCAAGCAAAGGAACAAAAGGCACACAGGCCTTTTATAGGACTCTGAACCCAAACAATGTTAACCAATAGAAGTTGGCTGCTTTCGCGCCTTGCGCATGTGCACAAGGCTGGCGACAGCCAGTCTGGTCCCGGGCAGCTTTTGGTCTGCCCGGGACCTATTGCACATTTCTGAGCCTGCTGAATGCTTCAGCAGGCTCAGGACACAACATTAAAAATTAAAGAAAAAGAAGAAACTGAATATTATATGACATGGGACTTATTTTACCAATGGTTAGCTGATATAAACAGAGGTTAGAAAGTTGGAAATATGAGAATATGTGGATTATGTGAGCAAGATTTATAATGGATTACTAAAAATTTTGATTGTTATATAACTAATGTTAATGTGGGTAATACTATTTTTAACAATTTGCTATTTCCTAGTATATGATTGTATTTTGATAAGATTATTATGAATGTGATGATTATTATATTTTAATACTTGTATACCTAGACAACACACTGTTCGATGTAGAAATGGATTTTTAAAATAATAATAATAATAAAAAAGAATTTGATTCTGAAAATGCACATACGTCCATTTATTTAGTGAAAATACCAATCCTGAATTGGACCTGGATTTAATGAATGTAACAATAAATATTATAAAACTTTGTGTATTTAAAAAAAATTACTAAAACCTATTGTTAGCTACTTGACATGCAGAGTAATCCCTTGATAGATAATCCTAATTTAAGTGGATATTGTGGACATGCTTGGAGAAGAAGTGGGCTCTGACTGCAAATGTAGCATACTGGCCAATTGTAGTGCTGCATTTTGTATGGTTATAACTATAGCTTGTACTGTAGTTTAGTACATCTTTTCTTCGTTTTACTGAAACATGAGGGGTTTGATTGGCTAAAGCCCAGAGAGATGGTAGAGATCAATATTCTGGATGATCTGTTCATGAACATTTCATACAGAAGATGTTCTGCAAGAGTATTTTATGACAAAGAGCAGCTATAAAAATAGAAAGAAAAATAGATATGCTGGGTTTGTGAAACTAAGAGAGAGGATAAGAAGATCTATATGTAAATAGTCTGATCTTGTGGAATGGAGTTGATGAATGCATGCATAGAAGTGAAGATGAAATGAATTATTATGAATAAAGGGGGTAAAATATAAAAAATATGAATGATGTAATCTAGTTTGTTGAATGTGCACAAATGGAAAGCCATATATTGTTCAATGTTGTTCACTCAACTGAATGATGATCATGAAAAATTAGAGACGCTTTTGAAAAAAATGGTGCAAAATTTTGAAGGAATGTAATTTGGGAGAAAATTGTTGGTTGACATGAATGGAAGCATGGAAGATAAAGAAAAAAAAATTGAATCATTTGGAGACTCAAGAACGAATGAAAATGATGATTTGGCCATCTGCCTAGAAAAAAATGAAGGACCACTATGAATAAAACATTTTATGGAAATTAGATCTCCCAAAAAGAAAAAATGAGTATTGAATCATAAAAATAAATCTATGAATGAAGAAATAATGGCCTGAGAAATATCTAGAAAGTTATAGCTGGATGGAGATTCTGAAAAATGAAGTGTTGGAAAATGTTTGATGTTTGAGGAAATATTTATTTTCCTATTTCCTTTTGATCTGCCTTTTTAATATGATTTGGTAATCTTACCTCATAAAGCAGGGGTGTCAAACTCGCAATGTCACGTGATGTGTCACAACGCATCACAACTTTTTTCCATTGCCAGCAATGGGGTGGGTGCGGTTTCGGTATGATGCATCTGGCTCATGGGTAGGCAGATTGACATGTCTGTAATAAAGCATTTACTAACTTATGGCAATAGTAGCTAAAGAAGAAGAAAAGACCCAGTTTTTTAGCTAATAAATCAACAAGCTTTTCCATACAGAATTTCTTGTTTTTATGTAAGAAGAACAAGGTCTTTCCCCCAGTATTCCCAGTTATACATCTTTGAAGTTGTTAATTATTTTCTTCCCTTGGTATCCTTTTTTTGGGGGGGGGGAATATTACTTTTTTCATCAAAGCTGTGGGAGTGACACTTTTTAAAGATGTGTTATGCTGGTATTTCACTGCCTTTTTTATTAGAGCAATTATTGGTTTTAATACAGGTAGTCCTTCTTTAGTGACTTAGAATTAGTCTTAGAATTAGACTTAGAATTAGAACCGGCAATTCAATCATTAATCAAAATAGTTGCTAGGTGAAACATCACATTAGCTTTGCTTTACATATCTGCAAAGCACTGGTCACTTTTTCAATATATAGGATAAACAGCCATTATGTCATAGAATGGCTGCCTAACATTTTAGAATTCTTTAACTGAAACACGTATTTTCTTTGGATTGCACTGTAGTTGCCAAGCACAGTCATACAATCTCAGAAGAAGATGCTGAATGGCCATTGTATGTACAAACAGAGATGTAAGGTCTCTCTTTATCCTGTGTACAGTACTTTCCAAGATGTTGGATTCATATCCAATATTCTGGATGTTCCCAAAATTTTGAAGAACTTTTAAGTGACTGATATCAATGACTCATGAAAAAAGAGATTTTGGAATAATGGTAAATTGTTCAATGAAGGTTTGGACATAGTGTGCATTCACTGTAAAATATGCCAACAGCATGTTAAGGATAATACAAAATGGTACAGGTAAACCTCATGTATTATAATGTCTTGATATAAATCAGGGGTGCTACCACAACTAGAATATTGTAGGTGGTTTTGGCTGTTGCATTTCCTCTGAACTAGGTTCAGAGGAAAGCAACAAATATGATCAAAGGGTTTGAGCAGCATTCCTATGAGGAAGAGTGTGTGCTTTGTATAAGAAAACTCTTATAACTTTACTTTCCCCCTTGAGACTTCATATGCATTTTTTTTCCAAAATCCCTTAAAAATAAACCTAAGAAATTCACAGAGAAACGAATGTGTGCTTTCCTGTGTCAGGCTGCAATTCCATGCATATCCTTAAGATCCCAGTTATTGATTTGATTCACTTTTCAAGTAAATTGTAAAATACTTCATATTGTGGGTTACATATTATCACATAATATTACATAATATTACATATTGAAAGTGGTTACGCATTTCTGGGTATCCATATAAATTGAAAGGTAAATATACAGGAAGCTCCGACTTTATGAAAAGATGGGGAAAGTTGCTCACTCAACGGAAAGGAAAGGAGATAAGCATCCTGTTTGCTAGGACAGCAGTGGCCAACCTTTCCAGCTGCATGTACTGGAAGCAGTGGTGGTGGCGGCGGCGGGGCGGGGGGAAAGGGATGATTTAATTTGTGTAACTTTATCCTGCACATGCGCAAATGGAGTTTTGTGTGCTCTCCGACTGCATGTGCGGACTGATATTGGTACCTGGATCAGGGGTTGGGGACTCCCATGCTAAGAGATGAACATGGGTCCAGTAGTTAACCTGTCATGCTAAATCCAAAGCACACCATTCACAGAAGGGTTTGGTGTATTGTGTGATTGTAGGCAAGTTTTATGTGGCTGTCAGCCCAACTAGGTAAACCAGATTGGAAAAATCATTCCATGGGAAACTAGACCTATTTTTTATTGAGATTAGAACAGAATTTTTCAAGTCTGGGTGTCTTATAGTTCTTTCTCTTCCAGTGAATTTGCCTAAACCACTTCTGAACTTTTATTCTTAACTGCCCATCTCCCTCACAATTATCTCATTGTTTGGCCTTAAGAAATATTTCTGTGACTTTGCCTAAGTATTGGTATTGCATATCTCCATCAAGGTCAGCTTTCTTACTTTCTATAGTGGCCAGAAAGGTTGAAAGATGGTCAGGCAGAGAACACAGTGATAGCAAAATACCAGCTTTAAGGAAAAGGCAGGATGGAAAGAGCCTGGGCCATATACAGCACATGGCCAACAGAGAGTACAGAGTCTGGCAGGTGTGCCTTCTCAGAACTGTTAAAATTATGGCATCAAATTCATCACTTTGAATAGCTGCTGGGAGAAGAACCATGTGTATTGTCAGCCACTTTAGCTGCCTTTACTGCCCAGCTGCTGTGGCCCAATGTTGACCAGGTGGATCCCAGACACATATAGGGGGATGAAAAACTTAAGTTTGCATCCAGTCGGATGGTGTTTCTTGGAGGCAGCTTTGCTAACTGATGTGCCATCAGATGCTGGTTGACTTCCCTAGGAGGAAAAGTTTGGCAACAGCAATCCCTCCCATCAGTTTATTTCCAGATGCTGGGGGGAGTTCTGATCTCATCAGAGCAGCTAATTTGGACTGATGTCTTAAGTTTCTACAGGGCAGTCTATAAAGCTGCACACAATGGAGAATGTATAATTGCTCTTGTAGATACTGATATCTCTCTCTCATAAAAACATACATATATATATATACACACACATACATATATGTGTGTGTATAATTTGTAGAAATATGAGAACACAGAACCTTATAGCTTGTGTGATTTTTGATTACCAAATCAGATTTTTTTTATTAGGAATTTAGCCAATTGTGGCTACATCAACAAACCATTATTTAAAAAAGATGTCTGGTGATGTGTGGATTTTGTTTTTGTTTTTTAATCTTGCATACTTTATAACTTGTATATTTGTTGTTATCTACCTAGGTTTGTTTTACATAATATGGACAACCCTGGAATTTTTTCTCTAATAAACAAAAGAATAAGCTTAGCAAGATTGGGAATCCAATATATGAAAACAAAAAGTCAAATCAGTTGGAGAATCAGAAGTCATTTACATCCTTTGGAGTATGATTTGCAGTATCTCCTCAAGAATTCAGGAGCAGTGCTCATTGGATAAATAAAACTTTTGCAAGTTGCAGAGGGTCTTGTAAAAGGCTGAAAATAACCTTGGATCAATGTTACCAATGTTAAAGTTTATGAAGCATAAAACATACACATTTCTGATTTTTAGCTGCTTTAAAAAAATCTTTATAAAGTACTGGGAGCTTATAAGAAGAGATTAGATAGCCATTTGTCTGAAATGATATAAGGTTTCTTCTTCTTCTTCTTCTTCTTCTTCTTCTTCTTCTTCTTCTTCTTCTTCTTCTTCTTCTTCTTCTTCTTCTTCTTCTTCTTCTTCTTCTTCTTCTTCTTCTTCTTCTGCTTCTGCTTCTGCTTCTCCTCCTCCTCCTCCTCCTCCTCCTCCTCCTCCTCCTCCTCCTCCTCCTCCTCCTCCTTCTTCTTCCAGCATCCTATAGTACTAGAAACCCAGTGAAAAGCATGCTTGTGTTCATTCTTACCCTCTTTTGCTCTAAATTAGGAAAGATGAAGTAACAATATAACATGCCACTCAAATCTTCCTCACGGCCACCCTAATGTACAGTCCTCTAGTTCTTGACCCACAGTAAACTATGCTGGTGTAATTTGCATTACCCGAATGGCTGAGTTATAATTTGCCTTCCCCACTGTTCTTAAAGATTTATTGCAAGACAACTTAAGGGAATCAATTATTGTACTGTATTATATTACCCTAGATTTGCTTTCCTTCCCATGTTGCGATACCGGCTGGTGTGAAAAACTCTGCCCTTAAACTGGTAAAGAGGGTGCTGCTGCTGGTGTTCCACTATGGCACATTCTACTCTCCTGCCTTCTCCCAGATCCTTTTGGTTCCTTCCTTCCTTCCTTCCTTCCTTCCTTCCTTCCTTCCTTCCTTCCTTCCTTCCTTCCTTCCTTCCTTCCTTCCTTCCTTCCCCCCCTCCTCACTGCCACCAGTGTCCCAGAGCAACATATCCTACCAACCTGCCTGCCCTGATTTTTTTCAGTATCTTTCCTCTCTCACAAGCTCATCGACCACCACTGATATCTGCAAACCCAGTCTCCAAGAAAACTCAAAGCCTTTCTTTTTCCTGCTCTTATTCCCTTTGCCATATTTGAAACGAAGCAAAACAAAATAGTTCTGCTCCATTCCATTATTTACTCTCCTGTTGAATTTTTTCTGAGCATATCTTGTTGAGGTTATTTAGGAAAGATGATTTACTTTGAATCACAAATAAGGAATTACAATGTTTCAACATCCTGCATTTCTTTCTAAAACTTTAATCTGCTTCGTGTGAAGAGAAAGAGCAGATCTTATCTTCCTGTGATTTTCTCAGAGCGAATGCTTATTTGATGAGATTGTGACGTCTGTTAGCTCTGTTAAAGAGTAATTTTTATTGCACCTTTTCCTTTCCTTTTTAAAAAAATCTAATAGTTTTTGTAGCTCTTTGTCCTCTAATGTGAAAACCGTTTGTGCCAAGCAATGCTTGTTAGAAAATTGGAAATGATTAGCTTGATATTCAGATTGGAAGCCTTCTTGCTGCTAGCTAAATCAGTGCACTGCACTTGATGGTTAATCTAGACGAAAGCAGCTGACATTTTTTCATGACAGCTAGAAGTGGAAGGACCCAAATTTACAGAGCTTCCTCCCCCAAGAGTTTGTTAGACCATTCCTTTATAATGGCTCATTTGGGCTCTCTGTCATCACCAGGATGCTACCACTGAATGTTTGTCATGGTTACAGTAGAATGTGTTAACCTAACAGCCATGAAAGCCCAACGGGAAAGGCTGCAAATTCCAGGGCTGACCTTGGAGTAAGTATTGTCTGCCTTTTAATATTTTAATGCTTTCTGCATGGCACTAGCTTCTGTTACATGCGTTTGTGCTGACAGGCTAAAAGCACTGCAGCTTTAGGTTGCAGGAACATTTTCAGAATGGACTGCAGCTGCTTTAGCTTCAAATATATGTCTCTAAAGCAGTGATATTGCAGGGTATTTTAAATGATACTGCATATTTCAATTTGCTGTATTTGAATGCGTGAATCTGGGCATCATAAATGTATTAAGAGAGACCATCCTTCTGTAGGCCATGCTGATTCTTTTCTGTCTATCATCCCCCCCCCTCACTCCCCCTCGGTTACTATTTGTTTATCCAAATGCTGCACTTTTTGAAATGCCTTTTTTCATGGTGAATAATACAGAACTCTGTAAGAAATTAAAGCAGAAGAGAAATGCTATTTGTGAAAAATCATTAAATATGATCTATGTTTTACTGAGCAGCAGAATATTCTTGAATTATATTGCATCGTGACATTTTTGTTTGATATTAGAGACTTTAAGCTAAATATATTTGGCTGGGTAAAGACTTTGCTTACTAACTTATAGAAATGATAGATTCATTTGTGTGATTCTTGCTTCCATTTATAAAACAATTACATAAATATATGTATATTGCATTATAGAGCATATTGGGCATCTCTGTCAAAAGTGTAAACATATTTCTTCTAATTAAACAGCCAAAACTGAAATACATTTAATTTTGAGTTTCAAAATTTACTGCATGGGTATATAAGTATATGCATGTGTGCCTATGTACACAAAATATTCTCTTAAGATTATATGTTGGTGATTGGATACAGTACATTTTAAATATCAATTGTGTTATTGTGCAAAAAGAACAGATTATATGTAGCTCAAGCTATTTAACCATAGGCTATTGAATTAATTTTGGGTATCTAGAGATTATTTCATATATTTCTGTTGTGATATGCAGTATCGATTTCTTTGAGTTATAACTAACAAAAAGTAATATTGCTTTAAAGAGGATATTATGCTGGCTTCTATATTTCAGATAACTGTATTACAAAGCATTGATTTTCAGTGTATTTATTTATAATGGCTGTAATTTTATATCAGTTTATTGATGAATAACTCTTCAATACTTCTGTGTATGGGTTAATAAGATTGTATTAATTGTAAATAATATTTGAAAAGAACTTCTTGCAGTATGGTTATAGGTTGTTAAAACAATATGAACTGCTTTTCTCTGTTGGCATCTAGGATTTCGTTTAATTTGAGTGCTACCACAGAGTAGGAACTTTTGTTTTTTTGTTTTACTTTTTTCTGACCCTGATATTTATTACCTGCTGTAGGTTGAAAAATATCAGCTGTTTTTCATTTTGATTTTTCAAAGATAAAGAATGTCTACTGGGATTTTGTACGGAGAATAAAAGTACCTTTTAGTTATGTTTTTTTTTTTTAATTTTAGACACTCAGTGCTTGGGGCAAACTTTAAATTTTCATTCCCAACTTTATTTTTTGTCTCAATACTTCTAAGTAAACTAGTTTATTAATAGACTTTTTAAGCATCTAACCTCAAATTTTAGTACAAACATTTACTTGGTAAACTTTAGAATTTTAAACAAAAATGGATCTCAATCCCCTTGTATATTTTTCATTATTAACTCATGTTGAAACAATTGATGTTCTCCTTGCAAACTTCCATTTCCTGTTACTTTAATTCTGTTTCTGATAATCAATATTGTTCATTATTTTGATTTTGATGTTAATTAATCTTTTTCTTTATGTAGTTGGTATAATTTCTATAACCATTGTTATTGTGGCTAAGTACAAAACTAAGCTTGGAGAAATGCTAAAACATTAAGAAAATTGTCACTATAAAGCATTTTTGTCAAATACAGAAGCTGAATGAAATGATCAAAGTTTGTAATTTAACAATCAGGAAATGCTTATGTTCATCTCAGTGATTCGTACCCAAGCAGTAAATGATTGTAGTTACTAACTTTATAAGACACTTTGAAAAGCAGATAAAATATTTTCAATAATGTATTAAAATTAAGTGTGCATCTGTAAGTGTGCTACTGTAGTTGTTGTTGGAATGTGTTTTTCACAAATGGCATTCTGAAAAGCTAAAAGGAGCATTTTTAAAGTTTACTACTTATTTTTAATTTTTTATTGGCAATAATTTGGTTATTTCTAATTCTTATTCAGTAGATGTAATTACAATACATCTTAATACTTAATTCACTTAGTTTGTGAAATGCAGCATGCTACTTAGGATGATTAAAGCTGAGGCATGACATTTCTAACAGAACTTCTCTTAAGGTTCTCTTAGATATGGAAATTTGGAATCAGTGGCGCTTCACTGAAAATCGGCATATTTTTAAATACTTTTTTAAAAAAAGTATTTGAACTTTTTATAATAGAAACATTTGCTTGCTTAAAACAGTTTTCTCCTCAGTGTAAAAATGGGACTATCAGATAAATATTAAAAATAGACATTGTAATGTTTATATTAGCATGCTTTTTTGACCAAAATAGAGAAAGTAAATTCCTGTTGTTGATTGCCCTGAAGCTCAGACTCCTTTAGCATGCTTCTTTTTCTTATTATTATTGTTCAGAGGAGTTACTAGAACTAATCCTTGAATTCAGTCAAATTAGAGTTTTTAATGATTTTCTATCACTAGAGATGACATTATTTTAACTTTCAGTCTCACCCCAAGAAGTATGAGCCCAACCCCAACCAGCCCTTGCAGTCCATGCAGTCCTCTGTTCGCTTTTCATTTTTGGAGGTAAGCAACTATACTTCCATTTTGTAGTTTTCTTCTTTCCACATTATAGAGAAGGAGAAAGTGAATAATTGAAACTTTACTATTTGCATGTATGCTCTAAAGTAAACTATTCTACACGAATGGCTAAAGTAGAAGGGCAGAATCAGAAATGTTAGCAAGATTAGGAAAAAGAAATAAATACAGATTGCCTTTTTGAGAACTAATAATAATCCAGTTTAGCTATCACAGTAAAAAAAAATGAACATCTTTAATACTTACTATAGTAATCTCTATGCCAAAGGTTTGTTCTGGAGCCAGTATATTCAGAATACCATGAAACACTTCTTGATCCAAAGAAGATGTTTCCAGAAAAGCATTGTGTTAAATTTTATCATTCAAGAAAATTCCAAGATTTTCTCAGTACAAACATTTAATAATTCAAATTTTGTTCATAATATTTAAATACTCTGAAAATTATGTGCATTGTATTTTTGGAAGTCTGAGATATTGATATAAGATACAATTCTAGTAATAGCAGCATACAATTACTGAAATTGCTTTTGAAGTTGTGTATGTATTATATGTGCTGTCATTAGCTATCTTATATAAAAAAAATCACCTCATGTATTATAAAAAGTTTGGAGAAAAGAGCATTTTGATGCAGTTTGCAAAACGTGTTGTGTTTAAGCACATGATCTTTTCTGCTTAGATGGAATTCAAAATTACTGAAATTGATTTCTATCAGTTCGCCTAACCAATATTCTGAGGGCCTATAGTACTATAGATCCAGCAATCTCTAGTAATGAAGAAAGGACTTGATGCATCACTGTGAAACTAATTAGGAATGACTGTATGAATGAGTTCATTGGAAAGCACATAAGATGTTATATAAATAATAGAGATATTTATATTTATTAAAAAGAACACATTTGTTAATGAAATATCAAGTTGGTCACTCAAGTCACTCATGTAATTAGCTGTGTGAAAGACATGATGCATTCATTTTGGAAATAATATGTACGGTAATACTTTTGTTCAGTTTGAAGTTTGATTCTGGGGGATAAGCAGTAGACCCAGATTAGCCCATTATGTACTGAATTAAAACTTTCCATGAAACACTAAACCCAAATGTGTTTCTTTGTTTCTGTAGTGCTCAAAGAAGTAGGTGGCAAATCCCCTTGAAAGCTGTAGGTTAGGGAAGGGAAGTTTTTACCTCAGAGCTACACATTCATTTTTTTACAAAATAGATCAGACGGTCTCTATATGTTCTTAACTGTAATATTCTAGATAGCACTAGATTGTTGTAAAGAGTTGGAATAATTGGTGAGGGTCCAATTGTAGGAAAGTGAATTACAGTTGTCATACAGAATTTCATATGTGTTGCAGGATCTGCTATTTACTTATAATTTAGCATTCAGAGGCTTTGATTATAGCTTTAAAAATGGATTCTGTTTAAAATATTTAGTGATACAAAAACTAGTCACTAATTCCAGGGGATCTAATTCTAAGTGATCCTTATTCCAACAAGAATGTAGAGTAGTGACTTAAATGAAATTAGTTTTACAATTTATAAATTCATGAGCCTGAAGAAAACATTCAGCAGTATAAGATGAACATTTACTACGTAACAAAATAAACTAAGGATATTGTATATTTTTTTCCAGCTCTGTTTTTTGCAAGCAATCATTAGCAATATTAGTTTGGAGTAAAAAGTTTAGCAATATGTAAAATTATCTCATATAGCAGGTACTGTATTATCATGGGCCACTTGATTTTTGTATTTCCATTTTTCTGTCTTATGATGGGTAGCTATTTCTATTCCATCAGTTTTAATTTAAAAGGATAGCTGCCTCTTTGACTAAATGCCCACCATGAAAAGGTGTTTTTGCTCTGAAAAGAGGAATTCCCCTCCCCCAAAAAGACAAGCAAACACTTAAAGGAAGATGTTAAATACTATTTAGTATGTCCAGAATGTGAGATAAGTGCAAATGCACTTTTTCATAGGCTTCAAGATGCTGTTTCTTCTTCTTTGGCCAAACCTCTTTTTTCCTGGCATTATTCTGTATAGCACTATGAAATCTGAGCATTGTATAAAAACTATGCCCTCAAAGGCTAGAGGACCACATGGAGTGCTTTTAGATGATTTCTAGCCCTTTAAATTACATTATAAATAATGTGGCAATCTGTATTGTTGATGCAGAGTATGTTTTCATAAGCTAACAGTTTACCAGGCAGTTGCATCTTGCATCAGCTGTAGATTCTGCATAGTATTCAAAAGCATAGTATTCAATTGGTGTTTTGTTTTGGTGTCTTCAAGTCAGTGTTGACTCCTGACAATTGCCTGGACTAGTTTCTTGGCAAGATTTCTACTGCCTCTTTTCTAGGACTGAGAGACAGTGACTGGCTGGCTTTGTGCCTAAGATAGGACTAGAACTCAAAGTCTCCCAATTTGTAGGCTGATGCCTTAACCACTACACCAAACTGGGTCTTCCTCTAAGGTTTACAATTTTATGAATCAAATACGATAATATGTTCATTAAATATTATATAATTTATTTATAATTTACTTGGACTTCAGTAAGACATCTGATAAAGTAGATCACAACCTACTATTTGATAAGATAGAAAAATGTGGGTTAGACAACATCATCACCAGATGAATTCATAGCTGGCGGACCAGCCGTACTCAGTGTGTAGTCCTCAATGGAACTGCATCTACATGGAGGGAAGTGTGTAGTGGGGTGCCTCAGAGTTCTATTCTAGGCCCAGTGCTCTTCAACATCTTGATCAATGATTTGGACGAGGGGATAGTTGGGAAACTCATCAAATTTGCAGATGACACCAAGTTGGCAGGAATAGCCAACACTCCAGAAGACAGGCTTAAGATACAGGAGGATCTGGACAGACTTGAACACTGGGCACTATCTAACAAAATGAAATTCAATGGTAAAAAAAGTAAGATTCTACATTTAGGCAAGAAAAACCAAATGTACAGGTATAGTATAGGTGGTACCTTTCTCAATAGTAGTAACTGTGAGAGGGATCTCGGAGTCTTAGTGGACAATCACTTAAATATGAGCCAGCAGTGTGCTGCAGCTGCCAAAAAACCAACACAGTGCTAGGCTGCATTAACAGAGGGATAGAATCAAGATCACGTGAAGTGTTAATACCACTTTACAATGCCTTGATAAGGCCACACTTGGAATACTGCATCCAGTTTTGGTCACTACGATGTAAAAAAGATGTTGAGACTCTAGAAAGAGTACAGAGAAGAGCAACAAAGATGATTAGGGGACTGGAGGCTAAAACATATAAGGAACGCTTGCTGGGTATGTTTAGTTTAATGAAGAGAAGGACGAGGGGGGACATGATAGCAGTCTTCCAATATCTCAGGGTTTGCCACAAAGAAGAGGGAGTCAAGCTATTCTCCAAAGCGCCTGAAAGCAGGACAAGAAGCAACGGATGGAAACTAATCAAGGAGAGAAGCAACCTAGAACTAAGGAGAACTTCCTGACAGAACAATTAACCAGTGGAACAACCTGCCTCCAGATGCGGTGAATGCTCCAACACTGGAATTTTTTAAGAAGAGACTGGACAGCCATTTATCCAAAATGGTATAGAGTTTCCTGCCTGAGCAGGGGGTTGGACTAGATGACCCCCAAGGTCCCTTCCAACTTCATTATTATTATTATTATTATTATTATCAATCATCGCACAGTCAGCCTGATGTTCAGACTGGATTTGGCATTTTGTCTACCTATCGAGTCCTTACCCAGGACCTGGGATAGGCAGATGTGGATGTTTGATGGTATTACAGATATCGTCGCAGGATAGAAGCAGTCCCTAGTAAGGCCGCTTTTTGCAATTGACTAATAGCGAATTTGTCAATGCCAATGGTGTTCAAGTGGTGCTCCAGTTGTTTTGGGATTGCACCCAAGGAGCCTATGACTATTGGTACTACCCTTGCTTGCTTTTGCCACAGTCTTTCTATTTCTATTTGTAGGTCTTTGTATTTTGTTATCTTCTCCAGTTCTTTCTCTTCTATTCTGCTGTCTCCAGGCACTGCCACGTCCACTATCCAGACTTTTTTGTCTTTCTTATCGACAATTGTTAAGTCTGGGGTGTTATGTTGCAGGTGCTTGTCTGTTTGAATTCTGAAGTCCCAGAGCAGTTTAATTTTATCATTTTCTATGACTTTCTCTATTTTATGATCCCACCAGTTTTTGCTTACAGGCAAATGATATTTTTTGCAGATCTTCCAATGCACCATTGTTGCTACTTTGTCATGCCGCTGCTTGTAATCAGTCTGTGCAATCTTCTTGCAACAGCTTACCAGTGGTCCACTGTTTCTTCAGCTTCTTTGCATAGGCGGCACTTACTGTCTGTTGCTGTCTTCTCAATTTTGACTTTGTATGCATTTGTCCTTAAGGCTTGGTCTTGTGCAGCCAGAATTAGTCCCTCGGTCTCTTTCTTCAATTTTCCTGCTCTTAGCCATTGCCAGGTTTTATTATTATCTGCTTTCCCAGCTATTTTTTTATGTATTGGCCATGTAGTGCTTTGTCTTCCCATGCCTCTATTCTGTTCTTCATTTGGTCTTTCTTGTAGGCCAGTTTGGTCTCTCCAGTAGTTAGTAAGCCTTCCTGATATACTAATTTCAGTGCATCTTCATCATTGTTCTTCAGATATTCTTCCAAAGCCATTTTTTCTTCTTCAACCATCTGATGTACTTGTAGCATTCCACGCCCACCTATTTGCCTTGGTAGATAAAGTCTATCAATGTCACTGCGTGGATGAAGGGCATGATTCATTGTCATTATTTTTCTGGTCTGCCTATCCATTGCTTTTAGTTCTGCTTGAGTCCAGTCCACTATTCCAGCTGTGTACCTAATGACTGGGATTGCCCAGGTGTTGATTGCCTTTATGGTATTTCCTCCATTGAGTTTGGATTTTAAGATCTTCTTCACTCTCTTGATGTATTCACCTCTAATCTTTTTCTTGACTTCAGTGTGCTTGATGTTGTCAGCTTGAAGGATACCCAAGTATTTGTAGTACTCTTCCTCATCCAGACTCTTAATGTTATTTTCGTGGGGCATCTTGATTCCTTCAGTTTTCACTATTTTTCCTTGTTTGATAGTAAGTGTGGCACATTTGTCCAAGCCAAACTCCATTACAATATCTTGGCTATATATACGGACAGTGTTGAGCAGCGATTCTATTTCAGATGATGTTTTTCCATACAGCTTCAGATCATCCATGTAAAGGAGGTGGGATAGTCTAGCAGATGTTTTTGATGTTTGATAACCATGTCCTGAGTTATTCAGTATTGTTGACAGAGGAAACAGTGCAATAACAAATAGTAATGGTGATAATGAATCTCCTTGAAATATTCCTCTCTTGATATTAACCTCTCCCAGCCTCTCACCATTGATCTGCAACTGTGTCTTCCATTGTGCCATCGATCTTTGCACAAATTTTCTGATGTTTCTACTGACTCCTGTTATTTCTAGGCACTTTATTATCCAATCATGTGGCAGAGAGTCAAATGCCTTTTTGTAGTCAATCCATGCCACATTCAGGTTGGTCTTCCTTCTCTTGCAGTTTTCCAAGATCATTTTGTCTATTAGGAGTTGATCTTTTGTTCCTCTGCTATTGGGGCGGTTTCCTTTCTGCTCAGGTGGAAAGAGATTGTTTTCAACTAGATGCTGTTGTACTGCATCAGCTACCACACCAGTTAGTAATTTGAATGTTGTTGGTAAGCAGGTAATTGGCCTGTAGTTACCTGGTGTTGCCCCTTTTGCTGGATTTTTCATTATTAGGTAGGTTTTCCCAGTTGTTAGCCACTTTTCAATTTCTCCTCCTTGTAGTATATTGTTGAACTGCTTGGCAATGAGTGGGTGTATAACAGTTAGATGTTTCAACCAAAACCCATGCAGTTCATCTTCACCTGGTGCTGACCAATTTTTGATTTTCTTTGCTCTTTTTTCTACCATTTTTGTTGTTATTACTAGTTCTTTCATTTCAACTTCTGTTTTATTTGCATCCACCTCTTTTAACCAAGCCGCATCCTTGTTGTATTTCTTTGGGTTATCCCATATCTGCTTCCAGAATTGCACTGTTTCTTCCTTGTCAGGTACTGACTGATTCCTTGCAGTTTCTCCATTGATGGATTGGTAGAAACGTTTCTGATTGGATTGAAATTGGAGGTTCTGCCTATAGTTTGCAATTCGAGCTTCATATCTACTGATTTTCCTGGCTATAGCTGTTATTTGTTGCTTTATTATTTCCAGTGCTTCCTTGATCTTCCTTGTTTCTAAGTGGTATTTCTTGATTAGGTATTCTTTGGTCTTCTTGTTCTTCAGCTTCTTTTCTTTCATCTGTTCTAGCTTGCTTGCATGTGATCTTAACTTGCTGATCTTATTTTCTAGTCTAACCTTCCATTTTTGTGGTGCACTGTTTGTTTTTTTTCTTCTTTGTTGATTTTGCATCCCAGGTATTCAGTTATAACTGCAGCTGTGCTGTACATTAGTTGGTTTGTTTCTTGCAGTGAATTGGTGCTTATACTTGATATTGCAGTATTTGCATCTTTTAATGCTTGTGCTAGCTGTTTCTTTGGAACAAGCTTCAATGCAGGTAGCCTTATTCTGTTGTTTTTGTGCTGTTCTAGATGCTCAATTATTCTGTGTTTCAATTCTTTTATTTCTTTAGTTAGAGGGTTTTGTTCTTCCTGAGGAAGAGGTGCCTGGTTTCCAAATGAGAACAGTTGTATATCTCTACTGGATTCTTTCACTGCCAACTCCCCCTGGTTTTCCTCTACATTCTGAATTACTTCTTGTAAGGCTTTGATTTCTTTGCCCTGGGTAAACCTTTGCAGTTCGTCTAATTCTGTTTCTGTAAATACTTTATTTCGTGTTATAAATCGGCGTTGATCTGCTAGTCTCTGTTCTGTTATTTCTGATTCTGGATGTTGTTCTTTCCAGAATTGGTGCATTCGTTTTAGATATCCTCGTCTTGTTGGACTTGATCTGTAGTAACTGATCATTATTTCTTTGTTTACCATCACTGTGTATCTGCGACGGGTAAACACCTTTTCTTCCAGTAGTTCTGCAGCTGCTGGCCCTGGTTGCTCAGCCAACAGTCCTGAGTCCTGTAACCCATTTTTCACCAGATATCCAGGAACTCCAATATCTAGTGCGGACCTTGTTAACCCGGGCGACGTCCGAGCCGGTATGGCATTCGGAAATTTACGTCTCACCATATTTTTTATGGGAGAGACACTCTTTGTCTGACTCCTCTGATGAGACCTGTCCAGTATGGTTGAACCTCTAGCATAGCTCTCATCTTCCTCAGAGTACACAAGCCCCACAACCACGTCAAGGTAGTGCCTCACTGGGGGTCAAGGTAGTGCCTCACTGGGGGTTATTATTATTATTATTATTATTATTATTATTATTATTATTATTATTATTATTATTATTATTATATCAGTTTTAGTGCTGTCTGTTTACTGAACTTTATTGGCTTTTTCTCACAAACATGTAACAATATAATTGCTATAATAGAATCAATAACAGCTAAAATTAACCCTCCATTACTGTTGGCTATTAAGAACCTTCCAGTCTAAATATCTTATGAAAAAGATATTGTAAATTACAGAAAGATGGACCTATGTGCAGGTAGCAATATATTATACAGTGAGAGAGCTACTACTTTGAAAGCTACCCTTTGGATCTCTTTCTTCTTGATCTCTTGGAGTAGACACTACAGTGCCACTTCACATCTAGTCCATGTTAGATGAACAGATTCCAATTATAACAGATGATCCTAAAGGCTGTGAGAGCACAATCTGTGTAGAATTAGCAACTGAAGTAAGGATGGTTGACCTTTAAAGTATTAAATAAAGTTGTTCCTACACTATGGTTATATGTATAGTAACATGTTGCATGTATATATTTTTGGGATTACGGTATTTTATCATTTAATTGTTTTATAGTTTTAGAACAGTTTAGAATCTCTTGGCTGAAATGGATGGCTATAGAAATTGAGTAAATAAATAAAAAATAAAACACATGAAACGTTTTTTCTTGTTCTTAAGTTTTACTGCTGCTGTTGAGTATCTTACATAATGTTAGCTATGTTTTTAAAATACTCTCCCATAGATTTTTTCTCATTCACTCATTGTTTCCCCCCCAATGTTACATTTGCACAGATAATAGCTCAGACACTCAAAGTTTTTTCTAATTTTCTATTTAATTTTTAAAATATTATATTTTTATTAATGCACATATACATACAGATGCTACTCACTTACTTTTGAGCCAAAACAAGTTAAAGTTAGTTGGTTTTCCACTCTAGATGGCAGCCTGAATGCACTATTGTTCTTTTGTGTGTAACATTACAAAGAGGGTATGTAGGTTGAAATACCTGGTCACCTTTAGGCAACTGGCTGTTTTCATTGGATACATCCATGTACAATATCTCTTTTGACTATAGCAAATACAAGGGGGGTTCTTTTCATTATAACATATATGGATTATTATATGCCTAAATTCTATAAAGCATTTGACACAGAGTGTGTGGTGAGTATATGTACACACACTCACATCCACAAGAAATTAAATAGCACAATACCTCTATTGCTCAGGCTTGTGATCATAAATCTGGTTTATTCAAATCAAAATGAATAAATGCTGTTTATAATATATTGTTTTAGAGGAATGCTTGTAAAGGTTGTATAAAGACAATAAAGTGTAGAATTACTACTATAAACAAATCCTAATTTTTAAAATAAAGTATCATGCTTAATTTCATTTATAGAATTTAATCACTTTGAGCAAATAATCAGGATGATTGCATCGTTTTATGCTGATTTCCAAATCAAGAATTTTTTTAGCCATAGTTAAAGAATTAGGATTGAAAGAAGATTAGCATAGTTTTAAACTGAAAGAAACATCAATAACTTCCACTGGGCTGTTGATGCTACTCTCACAGCCAAAAATATAAAGGATCTGCAAGCTCTAGTAATAAATATCAAGAAGCACATTGAAAAAATAGGGCTAAAATTAAATAAAAAGAAGATCAAACAAACTAGTACAACAATTAGTACAACAACCAGCATTGGAATTGACATAGAAGATATTAAGGTGGTGGATAGCTTTTGCCTTTTAGGTTCAACTATCAATAATAGGAAAACAAGCATTAACCAATATTTTTGTCTAGTAATTAAGGCATCAGACTAAAACCAGGAAACTGTGAATTCTAGATCTGCTTTAGGCATGAAAGCCAGCAGAGTGACCATGGGCAGTCACTCTCTCTCAGCCCAACCCCCTTTATAGAGTTGTTGTTGTAGGGGAAAGAGCAGGGTTTAGATATATTCTCTGCCTATTTATAGATATTTATAAAAATAATACAGGTAGGATATATGTAAATAAATGTCACATATTAACATTTGGTAGAACAGCTGTGAAAGCTTTGGAAAAGATAGTCAGATGCTCTGATGTATCTGTATCTACAAAGGTCAGAATAATTCAAACCATAGTATTTCCTATGACACTCTGTAACAGTAAGAGTTGGACATTGAAGAAGCAGGATAGGAAGAGTATTGAACTTTGAACTTCGATGTTGGAGAAAACCCCTGAGAATACCATGGACAATCAAGAAAAAAAAATGGATCATTGAACAATTAAACCCCAAATTCTCACTCCAAACACAAATGACCATTTCAGATTGCCCTACTTTGGACACATTATGTCGAGTGTCCAGACGTATCAGCCATCTGGAAAATGCTCTGATAACGGTGGAAGAAAATATAAAAAGAGGATGACCAGCAGCAAGATGGATGGATTCAGTTACAGTGGTGATGATGCAAAATGGAAGACCTGAAAAACCAGATTAGGAAGAGATTGTCATACAGCATATTTATCTCTGTTGCAGTGGCCAGTAGCCGTGGACTTCTCCTAATTGATGTGTTTTACCTTCAGCCATCTATTGTGAGAGCTGTGACTGTGTGTCATCTTCATTTACTAAACATCTATTGAATATGGCAGTTCCTGTCCACTGACAATGTACAAATACATTTAATCTACCTCAGGGGTAGGCAACCCAAAACACTCAAAGAGCCACTTGGACACGTTTCCCACTGAAAACAAAACACTGGGAGCCGCAAAACCCTTTTGATATCTAAAATGAAGATAACACTGCATATATTAATACCACTCTTTAATGCCTTGGTAAGGCCACACTTGGAATACTGCATCCAGTTTTGGTCACCACGATGTAAAAAAGATGTTGAGATTCTAGAAAGAGTACAGAGAAGAGCAACAAAGATGATTAGGGGACTGGAGGCTAAAACATATAAGAAACAGTTGCTAGAATTGGGTATGTCTAGTTTAACGAAGAGAAGGACAAGGGGGGACATGATAGCAGTATTCCAATATCTCAGGGGCTGCCATAAAGAAGAGGGAATAAGCTATTTTCCAAAGCACCTGAAGGCAGGACAAGAAGCAACGGGTGGAAACTAATCAAGGAGAGACGCAACCTAGAACTAAGGAGAAACTTCCTGACAGTGAGAACAATTAATCAGTGGAACAGCTTGCCTCCAGAAGCAGTAAATGCTCCAACACTGGAAGTTTTTAAGAAGGGACTGGACAGCCATTTGTCCGAAATGGTGTAGGGTTTCCTGCCCAAGCAGGGGGTTGGACTAGATGACCTCCAAGGTCCCTTCCAACTTTACTACTCTTATTATTATTATTATATCCTTTTTACCTTTAATATATGTATGTATGTATCTCTCTGTGCATATATATATAAAATAAAGGTAGACAAGGATATATGCAGTGTTATCTTCATTTTAGATGTCAAAACGGTCTCTGTCTCTCTCTTTCCTCTCTCCCCCTCCCTCTTTCCTCTCTCTCTCTTTCCTCTCCCCCTCTTTTTCTCCCTCTTTCCTCTCTTTTTCTCTTTCCTCTCCCCGTCTTTCTCTTTTTCCTCTATCTTTCTTTCTCTTTCCTCTCCCTCTTTCCCTTTCTTTCCTCTTTCTCTTTCCTCTTTCTCTTTTCCTCTCTCTTTCTCTCTTTCCTCTCCCTCTCTTTCTCTCTTTCCTCTCTCTTTTTCTCTTTCCCCTTTCTCTGTTTCCTCTCTCTTTCTCTTTCCTTTCTCTTTCTGTCTCTCTTTCCTCTTTTCCTTTGTTTCTCTCTCTTTCCTCTCTTTCTCTCTCTCTCTTACAGCAGCATTGTCGGGGGTCCTCGCTGCCCCCGGCCCGGCCTCCGCCGCATCCTCAGCCGAACGGGTGGGGAGGGGGAGCAGGATGGGAGGCAGCAGCTCCAGCAGCAGCGGCACGGCTGCATCGTCGGGGATGCCTGCCGCCCCTGCCCAGCCATCACCCTTGCCGGGATTTCGCGCTGCCCATCCTCACCGTCCATCCATCGATGGAGCCGCAGTGGGGACAGCACCTACCTGAGCTGTCCGGGGGCATCAGGTAGAAGAAGAGGAGGAGGAGGGCGAGGAAGCAGCTGCCGCTGCCCCAGCCAGGACTCCACGCTGCTCGGCCTCGCCCTCCATCGATGGAGCTGCAGTGGGGGCTGGTGCTGTGTGGCCCCTGCCAGCCCCTCTGCCAGCCCAGCTGCTCCCCCCAGGCACCCCTCTTGCCCCGGTGCCCGCCCAATCTGCCCAGGGGGCAGCACAAGGAAGAAGGAGAGGAGGAGGGTGAGGAAACCACTGCTGCCACCCCAGCCGGGATTCCGCGCTGCCCGGCCTCGCCCTCCGCCCATCCGATGGAGCTGCGGTGGGGGCTGGTGCCGCATGGCCCCTGCCAGCCCTTCCACAAGCCAGCTGCTCCCCCCCAGGTACCCCTCTTGTCCTGGTGCCCCCCCTAGCCACCTGTGGGGCAGCAGGAGGAAGAAGGGGAGGAGGAAGAGGAGGACAAGGAAGCTGCCGCCAGCGCCTGGCCCCAGGAGGAGGCTGTCCTCTCCTACCATTGCTGCATCTCCTTCCTTCCCGGCAGCCTGGACTCCGGCGTGCCTTCCCAACCAGTGGGGCCAATGGTTGGGCTGGCTGGGGATCGCAGGTGCTGGTGTCCCTTGGGCCATGGCTTGCGGGAGGGCTGGCTCGCTCAGCGGAGCCTCCAGCGGGCTGCTCCCAGCAGGGATCCCAGGGCTTCCCCGGGCGGCTCAAAGGCCATGAGGCCCTGGCCACACTTCTCCCAGGGGGTGGGGCACCCGGGCGCAGGGCCAATCAGGAGTCCTGCAGGAGGTAAGTCCGCCTGAGAGAGAGAGAGAGAAGGGAAGCTAAAGTGCCTCTCTGTCTCTCTCTCTCTGCAAATGGCGGAGGAGGCATCGGAGACGTAGGTGATGGCTCAAAGAGCCGCATGCGGCTCTGGAGCTGCAGGTTGCTGACCTGTGTCCTACCTAGTCTATTGTACTGCAGCTGTTTATGAATGGACCTTTTCTTGTCTTTTCAATTATCCAAATCTTTACTGTACCTTACCTTGTTTTTCCTACTATATTTTCTTACTACAAATACATTCAGAATCTTGTCGCTAGTATTTAAAGGCCAGCAGTTAGCTTTGCCCAACTCCTCTCATGGAATGAGCCTATATCTACAACAGGATAAGAGCTTCTTTCCATTTTCTTTTTGAGTATTATTCTATCTCATTTGTATGGATTTCAGGATCTGGGCGCTCAATTATGGGATTCTTTTTCTACCTCCTAGTACCATAGTTCTTTGGGTACATTTAGGAAAGATTTGAAACCTTTTGATTTAATATAGCTGACCGATTGATAAAAGTGTTTGCGAGCAGATACTGAGAATGGCAGTACGGCTGTTTTACTCTAAATCTTAGGAGTAAAAGTTTAGCTTTGTGTAGTTGTACAGTATTTTTTTCATTGTAATTGTAAATATAGTATTGCACATGGAGTTTGTTTGTGTGTATTTGATCTTGACTTATTTATTCTTATTTATTAATTTTACCATACCTAGACTCCACCTTCCCAGTTTGCGTGCATGCGTTATACAAACCTTTGTTTATTTTGGTTTCTGCTGTGAAGCATTTTACATGATTAGATTAATTCATAAAATTACCTTTGATCTTTATGTCTGACTGGGTAATAGTATTAGTTTGCTAGAAATAAGTTTCTAATTTCTAGCATTTGCATATAGAAAATTCCTATGCATATTTTATAAAATACCTTTATTTTATCATACGTCTTGTGATAGCAGGGTGAGCTGGTGTTCTATTTCTTTTTTTAAATCACAGAATACCTCTAATAATTAATCATTCCTATACTTTAATGTATTTTTATAACAACAATAAGTTTAGTTTATAAACTAAAGTCATAGAAGGATTTTGTATCCAGTTTATGATTTGGTGGCTTAGTTATTCTTTTAATTTGCAATAGAATTTAGCTTATGGTTTGGTAGTTTAGTTACTCTTCTAATTTGCACTGGAATTTAAAATGACTAGATTTTAGATTAATTTTAATTGTCCATGTTGTCACCACATACATATTATTTTTTTCTGGTACTAGAGAGCCTCAACATTTTTCTGCATTTTCATTTTTAGATGATGCATAACAGCTGGTTTCTCTCTTACTAAATACACTCAAGTTTGTTTGCAGTTAAATGATGAGGAATAAGATCAGTGTTTGTCCAATATGTTACTAGTCTTCCAGTAATATATATGATATACTCAACCAACTGGGTGAGAAGAGAAAGTGTAAGATACTCAAAAATTACTCATTTTGATAATATTGTTAAAAAAATTAAACAACGAAAAGAGTAGGAGAGCAATTTGCAGGTGTTAATACTTATTCCTTATCTTGATTCAAAAATAATACTAAGTATAATACTGATAAATGAAAGTTGAATACTTTATTTTAGAAACCAGGGATGAGTGAGAAAGGTCAGTGTTTTGTGTTGTTTTCTGCGAGCTGGTTGCCAAACGCCCAAAATATGATTAAGTGATCACTGTGGAGGGGCAGCAGTTATAAATTCAAGGACAGTCATAAATAACTTTGAATGGATGTTAAATAACCAGTCATTAAGTGAAGACTACCTGTCTTAGAAAAATAAATAATTTGGCAATGGGAAACAGAACAGTAAATGAATGGTACATTAGCTCGATTGGAAAAAAAACACATCAGAAAATTTTAAGATAATATTTTATGTACTTACTTGCACATGCTGCTATGTAGATGCAAGTGCTTAATTGTGATCTAATAATAGCAGATCAAAATAAATAATAGAGGCTCAAGAGCAAAACACTTCTGCTGTTATCTTATCAGTATACGCATACATGTACACGTTTGTGTTTGAACAAGCAAGAGTGTTTGAATGAATGAATTATCTTTATTACTGTACAGGTCACAGGCTCCAGATAACACAAACATGAAAGCTCAATATAAGTATGCCATAAAAAGGCCTGCGACATGCTCTGTTTGCTATCAACAAACCTTAATTTCTTCAGTCTACTGTTGCAAATCTAGCAATTGTAAGAGTTATTTTAAGAATTTTATTTGCCATAGTTTAGATAATTTTTTTTGTCCATCCAGGAAATGGAGTAAAAAATGGTGTGTAGTAAGTCCTTGACTTAAAAGCACAGTTGAGCCCAAAATTTCTGTTACTAAGCGAGACATTTGTTAAGTGAGTTTTGTCCCATTTTATGACCTTTCTAGCTGCAGTTGTTAAGGGAATCACTGCAGTTATTAAATTAGTAACACGGTTGTTAAGTGAGTCTGGCTTTCCTATTGGCTTTGCTTGTCAGAAGATTGCAAAAGGTGTTCACATAACCCAGGGACACTGCAACCATCATAAATATGAGCTAATTGCCAATATTCTGAATTTTGATCACATGAGCATGGAGATGCTGCAATAGTCTTAAATGTGAAAAACAATCATAAGTCAATTTTTTCAATGCCATTTTAACTTTGGTCACTAAATGAACTGTTGTAAGTTGAGGACTATCTATAGATTATTGCAAATAATGTCAGCAATAAGCTGACAAGCTAATTGGGCAGGGCTCCTGCCTTTGCTGTCTCTCAGCAGAAAGCAGCAGCTCTCTCTCTCTCTCTCCCTCCCTCCCTCCCTCTCTCTCACCATCTCTTTGTCTCCCTCCCTCCCTCCCCCCCCCTCTCTCTCCCTCCCTCACTGATCTTCTGGTCACCTGGCAAGCTGGCTTCAGGCTGTTCTCCGACAAGCTGACACACATTCTTATTGGGCTGGCTCTCTCCTGCCCTTGGTCTGCCAGTCCTCTTCCCCCACTCAGAGAGAGTGCCTCTCTCTGCCTCTGTCTCTCTCTCTCTGCAAATGGAAGAGGAGGCTGGGAACCACAGGAGAAGGCTGGAAGAGCCACATGCTGCCCCGGAGCCACAGGTTGCTGACCCATGATCTAGTTCAGGGTTAGGCAACCCAAAACACTCAAAGAGCCACTTGGACCCATTTCCCACCAAAAACAAAACACCGGGAGCCACAAAACCCTTTTGATATCTAAAATGAAGATAACACTGCATATATCCTTTTTTACCTTTATTATAGGTGTGTGTGTGTGTGTGTATGTATATACGTATATATATGTATGTAGGTCTTGGAAAACCTCAGAAAACAAGTATATATATATATATATATATATATATATATATATATATATATATATATATATATATACATACATACGATTAAAAAGGTTAAAAATTATAGTTTTAATTTATTAAAAACTTTTACAGTTTTTATTACCCTGGTGTTCATTTTATATCTTCACATCAGCTGGGGCCTATGACACGCTCCAGGAGCCGGAAGCAGACATTAAACAGCTGTATATAAGACTCTCCCCCGGCACTTACCTTTTAACCCTGACGATGTCAATTGTGTTTGACGAAAGCTCGGTGGATTAAAATTCTATTTTTATAGATACTCTCTTGGTGATCATTACTATTTGACTAACATGAATATTCCCAAGAGTCATGTTTTTGTTTTTATTTCCAATCATATATATATATATATATATATATATATATATATATATATATATATGTGTGTGTGTGTGTGTGTGTGTGTGTGTGTGTGTGTGTATACACACACACATACACACACACAGGTAAAAAAAGGATATATGCAGTGTTATCTTCATTTTAGATGTCAAAAGGGTCTCTCTCCCTCCCTCTCTATCTGCCCTTGGTCTGCCACTCCTCTTCCCCCACTCTCTTTCTCTCTCTCTCTCTCTCCCTCCCTCCCTCCCCCCCTCTCTCTCTCTTTCTCTCCCCCCCTCTCCTATCTGCTGCTCACCTGACAAGCTTCAAAGTGTTGTCCAACCAGCTCAGGGGTAGGCAATCTCGTCTTTTTTATGACTCATGGACTTCAACTCCCAGAATTCCTGAGTCAGCCTAGCTGGGCTAGCTAGCTCTCTCCTGCCCTTCCTGTTTCCTGCTTCCTTCAGAGACGCAGCAAAGGGAGGAGCTCCGCCCAGTAAGCTTTTCAGCTCCTCGGAGAATACTGTGAGTGCATTCTCTTTTATACACACACACACACATACATACATACACACACACACACACACACACACACACACACAGAGAGAGAGAGAGAGAGAGAGAGAGAGAGAGAGAGAGAGAGAGAAGCAGGGAAGCGCAATTGCCTCTCTCTGTCTCTGTCTCTCTCTGCAAAGGCAGAGGAGGCTGGGAGCCACAGGGGAAGGCTCAAAGAGCCGCATGTGGCTCCGGAGCCGCAGGTTGCCGACCTGTGATCTAGTTTAATGAAGAGAAGGACGAGGGGGGACATGATAGTGTTCCAAAATCTAGGGGCTGCCACAAAGAAGAAGGAGTCAAGCTATTCTCCAAAGCTCCTGAAGGCAGGACAAGAAGAAATGGATGGAAACTAATCAAGGAGAGAAGCAACCTAGAACTAAGGAGAAACTTCCTGACAGTTAGAACAATTAACCAGTGGAACAACCTGCCTCCAGAAGCGGTGAATGCTCTAACACTGGAAGTTTTTAAGAAGAGACTGGATAGCCATTTGTCTGAAATGGTATAGGGTTTCCTGCCTGAGCAGGGGGTTGGACTAGATGACCTCCAAGGTCCCTTCCATCATCATCATCATCATCATCATCATCATTGTGTGTCAAGTTTTGAGGTTGGAAATTGGCTTTTAGCCAATATTTAAATACATAAAACCATACCCTCATTCTAGTTTTTATGAGTCCTAGTGGACACTTAACCTTGAACCAGCAGTATGCAACAGCAGCCAAAAAATCTAATACAATCCTGGGTTGTATAAACAGAGGCATAGAATCAAGATCACGCGAAGTATTAGTACCACTTTATAAAACCCTAGTAAGACCACACCTGGAATACTGCAGCCAATTTCGGTGACCATATCACAAAAAAGATGTTGAGAGTTTGGAAAAAAATCAGAGAAGAGCTACTAAGATGATCAAAGGCCTGGAGACTAAAACATACGAAGAACAGCTACGGGACTTGGGTTTGGCTAGTCTAAAGAAAAGAAGAAATAAGGGAGACATGATAGCAGTGTTCTAGTATCTGAAGGGCTGCCACAAGGCAGAGGGGGCCAGGTTGTTCACCAAAGCACCAGAGGGAAGGAGGACAAACAATGGTTGGAAACTGATAAAAGAGAGAAGCAACCTGAAATTAAGGAGAATCTTCCTGACAGTGAGGACAATCAACCAGTGGAACAGCTTACCCCCCAGAAATCGTGGGAGCTCCATCACTGGAGATTTTCAAGAAGAGACTAGACATTCACCTGTCTGAGACGGTATAGGTTCTCCTGCTTAAGCAGGGGGCTGGACTAGAAGACTTCCAAGTTCCCTTCCAGCTCTATTCTATTCTATTCTATTCTATTCTATTCTATTCTATTCTATTCTATTCTATTCTATTCTATAATATTTTCACTCTGAATAATTTGCATACAAATATGATTTGGAATCTTTAATTTATCATAATTGATGCCTGGGTGTAACTGAGCTCCATATAGGAACTGTAGTAGTTTCTTGGTATGTGCTGGATACAGTACTTTAAGAGAATTGAATTGTGAATGTTCTACTGAATATTGCAACATAAAACCCAATAAATAAAAACAGGGAACTTTCTATATGTTATGCATCTTGAGGCTCATAGTAATTCCTTAAAAGTCCCTTAAAAAGGCTTAATTGTAGTGTTTTCACTGTCCTTCTGAAGTTTACTAGTGTCTGTGATAGTATTGACTGGACTAGACTGGACTGGACTAGACTAGACTAGACTAGACTAGACTAGACTAGAATAGAATAGAATAGAATAGAATAGAATAGAATAGAATATTTTTATAGGCCAAATGTGATTGGACACACAAGGAATTTGTCTCCAAGATGATTACTGCATCATCTGCCAAAATCAGTATCAATAAATATGAAGGTTTTGAGGATGGGAACTTTGCTTTTACAAGGCACTTATCATTGCATTGATATAACTGTGTTAAATGGCTGATGGACACTAAGTCATGCAATGTGGACTTCTAATTATTGTCTTGTTTTGCTAGAAATTCATGGTGTTAAAAATAAAGTTCTTTTGGATTCTTTTCTAAACACTTGGAACTTGTCATTATATGAAGAATTACATATTTAAAATATTTAAAAATCAGGCTAAATAATTTCCTATAATTTATTAAAACATAATTTATTTTCCTTCCTTCCTTCCTTCCTTCCTTCCTTCCTTCCTTCCTTCCTTCCTTCCTTCCTTCCTTCCTTCCTTCCTTCCTTCCTATATTAAAGAAACAAAATATAAATTTAAAATATTTTGATTGATGTACAAATATTCTAATGTACAGTTAATTCTCCTAGCCAAAGACATGTTATATTTCTTTTCTGTAGAACAATATAGATATTAACCTAATGTCTCATCTGTTTTTTTCATAAAAACTATTATCTGGTATGTAATTCAAGGCATCAGAGCACAAAATTTTACAATGTGTAACAATATTGGATACTTGTTTAATTTTAATTCAGTATTATATAATTAAAAATTAGTTTTGTGATGGGTAAATTATAGATGGTAATTAAATATGGTTTGGCTCTTCCTGAACATGTTACTTTTGTTGGCAGTGTTACACTTTTTGAAAAAGCTGGCAGCTAATAGTGACAGTTTGGTGGCATTTAGGGTAGATTCTTCTGGTACCAGCTTTTTTCTCATTACTTATTGCTTCTTGTATCATCATTGTTTGGTTTTTAAATCTAAGTCAAATGTACTGCTGCTGAAAATCTTATCACAATCTTTATCTACTATTGTATGTATGTATGTATTGTATGTATGTTTGCGTGTATATACATATATTTCAGGATATGGCAAGAAATATTCTAAGGTCTGATGTCAACTGCAAATCAGGTAGTCTTTGACTTATGACTGCAATGGGGCCTGTACATTATGATTTTAAGTACGTTATGGTTGTAAAATGGATCATCATGTGACCAAACCAATTTTACAACCTTTTTTGTGGCAATGATCATTAAGTAAATCCAAGGTCATTAATCAAACCAATTATTTATCATAAGTTGTTTGTTGTAAATGGCGGTCATGTGAAATCCGTTAGCTATGCACTTTGGGATGAACACCTTTCAAATGGTGCGCGAGTATGAACAGGTTTCCAGAAAACAATGCAGACTACAGGAACCATTTGTGCTTCAGTTTGAGATGCAGATGACACAGACTCATCCCCAACAGCCTGCTCCTGTCTTCAACAGTGAAGGCACACAGGACAGAAAACATCCTGCAGCCAAGAAGGCTACACACGCACACACACACACACACTACTCAGGTGACCCTGAGGACACAGGTAAACCTCCAAATGGCATCAAGGACTCTCTAAAAAGATGCAAATGACCAGCTGTCTGCAAGGAATATGAATCCTTCCGTTCACCACCATCCAGTCAGAGATGAAGAAGCTTCTTGGATGGGAAGCAAAACATCTTCAAAGAAAACCAAGAAAGTCCAGTTTCCTCCTGAAAAAGCACTTTTGGGACAACTGGGTTGTAAGTAGCTTTGGAGGGTGGTCCTTTGTAACTTCAAATAGTTGCTAAGCAACTGGTTGCAAGTTGAAGATTACCTGTAGTTAACATTAGTAAAATCATAGAATGAATTTAATGTTTTGAAAACAAAAGGTGGATCAAGAACTAAGAATTTATATATTTGACTTACTGTATATAACTGCACAACCATAACCTGGAGCAACGCACAAAAACAGGAAAAACATTAAAAACACCCAACAACTATTAAAACAAAGTAAAAACTGTTGGCATGCCAGCATAGCACTTTCTCACACATTAGCATTGCACCTTGCTGGATTATACAGAGACCTGGTTTCAGAAGAGCAAAAAGGATTTGGAGCATAACTGGCATGTACATTGCATTTGTAATGTTTCCTTAAGTACATTTTCCTTTTCCAGGAAACATAATTTACTTCTTTAAGGAACTACTGTCAGGTGTGGCATGCACAAACAGTCTGCATCATCTTTCCCCCCTTAAATTTAGATTCATGCACATAATCCACTGAATGTACTAAATTCAAAAATAGTCAGATATATTTTTTGAAAAATGCTGTATTGGAATACTGTATTTTTATTATGTAGTGAGTATGAGTAAATATGAAGGTGCTTCAAAGTGAAAGAAACTGTGGGGTGTGTACTTTTAGTCATTAAATAGTTTCTCCTACCCCACCCAAAATTCTGGATTGTATGTGAGAATATAACAGCATGAATGTGTCTGAGAGAGATTCTGAGAGAGGTTATACTCATCTTGGAGTGGGTGGTTAAGTCCAGGTTGTGGAACGCTTGGCACGAAAATACTGAGGCTGTTTCCCTCTTATATTCTGCTTACTCCATCTGTACTGTAAATGTTTTAGTTTTTCCAATTTCACTTTTAGTCTTGGCAGTCAGAATATGATCAGATATGTTAAATTAAAATTTACAAATGCAAGAATATGAACATAACCTTCCCTGTTGTACTTTTCCTTGGGTTTAAAAAAAACTGATTATTTTTTGGTATTCATACAGTATTTAGGAAGTGTCCTTCCTAAATTGTCTATAATTTAATAAAAAATATAATATTTTTGAGTGAGCAAATAATGAAAAGTGTTTTGCTTTGAATATAAGTGATTATCACAGGATGAATATACTGCAATAAACCATCTTTCATCTGTAGAAAAATATTAATATTTATAAGTTCCTTTGATTTGGATGAAATGGTTTATTCACACTTCTTTTTTTACCATTTACTAAATTCCTCTCTTTTAATAAATGTCTCCCTAGAATTCTGTAATAATATCTGCAGCAGGCAATTTAAAGAAGGAAGACCTTTCCCCTCTTTCCATAGTAAACCATACTGTTTTAATTTTTAATCTTTTATTAATCAGAAATACAAGTTCAATGATGATAGATTGAAGTCCTGGAAAAATCTCTGAGAGATAAGCTCATTTCCAAAAATTGCTTGGGGGAGCAATTGTAAGGTCTTTAGCTTTGCTGATATTAAAGAAAGCTAAAAAAGTAAAAATTTTCTTTATATATTGATACTTTTTAAAGTAGAATTACATGCTAAACCTATAATAACCAGAAAATTATAAAAGAAACAAAAACTATAGCTCCCCCCTTGCTGGCTCAGAATGGTATCTTCCAAACAGATGACAAAGTACCTTGGCTGAATCACACGTACAGGAACAGAGTTTCAACAGAACTGGAGTGTAAAAACTATTGTAATGCTTAGAAACACAGAAAGTGTAGAGAGAAAAGGAAAGACTTTTTTGAATCTGTGAGAAGAGGATTTTTAAATATTACTATTGTTATTATTATTACTTTAGACATCTAAAGTACCCAGCTGTTTGATCTATGTTAATATTGTTCTGAGTGGAGTTAATGTTTACATTTTTAGTGGTGAGAGCGACAATCGAACTGGGATTATTTTCTTTTTTTATTTTTTCTTTCTATTCTCCACTTTTTTAAATAATTGGTGTGCTAAAGGAAAGAGTATATGGATATGTCTGATCCAGCGATTTGGACTGTCCTCTCAAACTTTACATTGCCTCATTTGAGAAATGGAAACAGGCTCCGTCGAACACAAAGGTAAAACAAAACTCTTGTACTGACTTGTCTATTACCTATGTTGTAAAGTTTTTTTTAAAAAAAAAATAATGTACACAATTCTTTTTCAAATAATATTGTCAAGTAGGTGGAAAAGCAGGTAAATATTACTTCAGTAACTTCCTGACTTTTGTTTCAGGTTTCATGCTGCTTTTAATACTTGGTAGTTAATAATTTGTGGGTTTTTTTTGCCTAATTTAAATATAGGTAATGGGATAAAAGTTTTGAACTTAATAGCTTCTATAAATTTTATTGTTTCAAGTAGTATCTTTTGTTATGGAAGTTGAAGCATAAATTCAAGTTTGATCAAATTCTTACCTGTAGAAAAGAAAAGCTAATGAACTGCTGCTTTATTAATATGATTTTTTTTCTTAGAAGTTAATGTGTGGTGGACGGTTAAAAATAGTTACAGAATATGTACTTATTTAGAAGTGTGATTAGAGCTATCTAAATCTAACTTAGAATAGACTGGTACTGTTGCTTAGTTAGATATTTGATAATAGGATGTGCTGAGTAATATTGAGACTATTAAGGACATAATAATTATTTCAATCTTAATTTCTAATTTATATGCATTTATATGTGCAGTAATATATCTATCAAATTACTTTTCTTATTTCTATTGGAAACAATTTAGTAGCAGATGCAACAAAGTAATAACAAAGCAGAAGAAAATATATAACTTAGAAGTGGTAGTAAAAGAAGAATTGTTTCAAGAACTAAATACTATTCCGAAATGAGCATGTATTTTCTTATAGTAGTACTGAGTTTAAGTAACATGTTTACAGTTTATATCCACTAATCCTTGAACAAACACACTGAAAAGATTTAGATGAATGAAGAAGACACTGCTGCATATACTGTATTGTAATTTATTACGCTCACCAAAATCTCAGTGAACTGAGATAGATGTTCTAAGAAATTTTTCAATTGTTCCTTGTTTCAGACATTTTGATTTTTGGGAAGCAATTGAATTAGGAACATGAACAAATTATTATATTTATTAGGTAAATTGAGATCTCTTTACCAAGGCCAATTAAGATCCTTATGGTAGTAGATGGTGGTGGTGGTGGTGATCGCTTGGGGTTCTTTTTCAGTTCAATTTTCTCTAGAAATATGTTTACATAATTAATAGTCTAACTTTTGGTTTCTGTGTTATTTAAGAGTTTAAGATTTAGGTTTGTGTAGGGAGTGTATAGATGATACATGGTTGATATAGTATGAAGGGAAACTAAAACTGATCAACAAGCTATACAGACCTGAAGAATGCTCCAAACAGCTTCTGGGTCTTGTCTTATCTTGTCTTCTCCTATCCTGTCCTGTCCTGAAATAAAGAGGCTTGCAAATGCCCTTCCCCACCCTCCTTCTTATTGTATGTCCACTTTCATATTCTTATACTGATACAATGCAGTTTGGGTGGCATATTCAGCAGTCCAGAATTAAATGCTCAATACAAGTATTTGTCTAAAACATAGAAGATATGGGTCAGAACATGTTTCCAGTGTTCAAAATGCTAGGGTCCTTATGTATAAAATGTTCCCTTGGCTTTAAATCCATTTTTCATAATAATTAGTAAATGATTTGAAAATTTATTTTAACTTATAGCTCTAAAGCAAACAACAAAAGTTTAGTAGCTATATAAATTACGATAAAAGTGGCAATGGAAATAAAATACATGCATGAGAAGTTGAGTATAATCAAACCAGGTGGCAAGTCCAGAATCTGGCATTTGACTATAAAATTAGAAGATACTGAAGATAAGTAGCATTTAAAAATCGGAGTGGATTTTAGTAACTAATTGTAGAATGGTGCGAAGTTCACAGAAGGAGATGTAGCTGAGTGCTAAATTGTTGCATAGAGGTTACTCTTTGGTTTCTGGTATCGGGAGAAGCTATAGACATAAAAGGCCAGTTAAGATTGAAATAGACCAGTGGTCTGACTCAGTATGACTGAGTTTCCTAACCTATACCACTACTTTTAGTGATTAACGGCTATCAGTGAGACATTAATTAAAATAAGAACAAATGGTAATGTTCTGAACATTCTGCTGGCATCAAATGCCTTTCTTTTTCTAATCGTTGGAAATATTAATTTTATTTTTCTTGGGTTGTTTTCATCAACTCTATTCCCTTATTATTTTGAAGTTAGAAATCAGGAAAAATGATTTCTACCTAAAAATACCCTGTAAACAAATAAAAGACCTGGCTTTGTTGGGTGGCTTGGGTCCCAGTGGGGGAGTAGCACAATAGAGATGGTTGATTGACTAATAGCAGCTCCCACCTTCCCTGAACATTCTGTTCCTTCCCCACTTTTTATTTTTAGCTATAATTTGTATTTTTATTATGATTTTATTGGGGTTTTATACATTTATATGTGAGTGTATAGATAAAGATATATAGACATGTGGTTTTATTTTGATGTTGTAAGCCAGACATGTCAAACTCGTGACGTCACGTGATGTTGCGCGACGTATCGGGATTGTTTTGCCATTGCCGGCAATGGGATGGGCGCGGCTTCTGCCGTGGGCCGGCAGTTTGACACCCCTGTTGTAAGCTGTCCAGAGTCATCTTGCAGTGAGATGAGTGGCAAACAAATTTAATAAATAAATAAAAGCATAAAACTCTGTTATAATCATAAGCCAGAATAAAGTCCATTCATTTTAGCTAATTAAAAATTAAATAAAAGTGACAACATTAAAACAAATCTTTATAAGGATACCTAATCTTAACATGAGAATTCTTATCCCCTTTGCTTTCTGCCTTTCCAAAATTACATACTTTCTCTTTATAGATTTCTCAGGGATTCTGAAGAATAGTCAAGGAATTCTGGAAATTGAAATCCACATATCAAACGCTCACTTACATTAGGAATGGCTATTATATACCCCTTCCTTCCTTCCTTCCTTCCTTCCTTCCTTCCTTCCTTCCTTCCTTCCTTCCTTCCTTCCTTCCTTCCTTCCCTTCCCTTCCCTTCCCTTCCCTTCCCTTCCCTTCCCTTCCCTTCCTCCCTAATAAATTATAGAATGCAAGTCCGGGTATGACCTAGTGGATCTGATTGCAATACAGGCTGTCCTCAATTTACAACCATTTATTTAGTGACCATTTGAAAAAGTGAAAAAGTGACTTATGACTGCTTTTCATGCTTATGACTGTTGCAGCATACCCATGGTCACATGATCAAAATTTGGATACTTGGCAACTGGCATATATTAATGATGGTTGCAGTGTCCTGGAGTCATGTGATCACCTTTTGTGATCTTTTAGCAATCAAAGTCAATGGGAAAGCCAGATTCACTTAACAACCATGTTACTAATTTAACAACTATAGTGATTCACTTAACTGTAGCAAGAAAGAAAAAAAATTGGGCAAAACTCACTTAACAAACTGTCTTGCTTAGCAGTGGAACTTTTGGGCTCAATTACGGCTGTGTGTCAAAGACTACCTATACATATAAAGAACATCTGGATTTATGCCTATATTTGAGGCCTTATCAAGTAACACTTTATAACAGTGGTGGTGAACCTATGGCATGCGTGCCAGAGGCGGCACTCAGAACCCTCTCTGTGGGCACGCGTGCCGTGCTCTGGAGATGGTGAGGGACTAGCCCCCACCGCCCTGGTCCTGCCCACCCAGTCTGCCATGACCACAGCCATGCCCACCCGGCACCCCGTGATAAATAAGTAGGTTTTGGGTTGCAGTTTGGGCACTGAGTCTCTAAAAGGCTCGCCATCACTGCTTTATAACAATGCATAGCATATTGAAAGCATTCTGTAGGGCTCCCTTTTTATTCGTCTGCCTTTTGTTAGCAATCACTTAGGCAAATAGTGCTGATCAGTAGTATTTTGTGATTTATTTCTTTTTTCATAATAACAGGTAATATCAACTTTTTGATTTTTGTATCTTCCTTAATACGAGCAGCCAGTTTTATTTCTCATAGTCTGGAAAAATAGAATACCATCGCTGAATATGCCAAAATTTCATTTTGCAATTGAATGTTTTAGATATAGTCATTTTGACTATGCATCAGACCAAATTACAAATGTTTTTGTATTAAGCAGTAGATCAAGAGCACCTCCTTGGAGAAATATTTAGTGGCTTCTGAATGTATGCCCTTTATATGTATACTGAAAGCTTTTTTTTAATGCTAGACAAACATCTGACTGTTTGCTCAGAATGGGACTAACTGTACTGCTTTAAAACACAAAGTTAGAACTGTTAAATGGTAACTATGCAAGCTATTAATAACTTGTTTTAATGTCATATCAGACCTTGAAGAGTGCTATCAGCAAGCAATGCTTTTTTTCTTTTATGTTCTCCAATAGAGTAGTACTTGCCTTAGTGAATGGGATATGGTTGTCCATTTTCTATGTTAATAGTTTGTGCTTTTATCTCTCTTGGACAACTTTACAATCTCATCTTCTGCTAAACTATGAACCTTAAAATATACTGAAGTAAGAACAGTTTGTCTTTGAGGTTACAAGCAAAAAGGAACTCTTCCCTTTAGATCTAAGTTCTAGATATGATTACAGATTCTAGATATTATTACATCCCTATCGGTGCTTAACATCAGAAGAGACAGCAGCATGTTCAGTCTCTATACATAGCCTCTGGCAGTGGTGGTGAACCTATGGCACGGGTGCCAGAGGCGGCACTCAGAGCTCTCTCTGTGGGCACGCGCGCCGCCCCCCCAGTCCTAAGCCTTTAGCTGGGTTTTATAAAACCTTTTTGTTTTAGTCCTCCGCCACCGTGTGCAAAAAGAAAAGGTTCAATCAATCAGTCAATTTCAACTTTTCACAGGGAAAAAAAAGATCTTGCAAAATTGAATTGATTGATTGAACTTTTTAGTCCCTCACCCACCCAATTGGCCACACCCACCCAGCACTCGATGATGCATAAGTGGGTTTTGGGTTGCACTTGGTCTCTAAAAGGTTCGCCATCACTGGCCTATGGTTTTGATGGAATACGCCCTTCTGACCATTAACAGATTTCAGCATTAAATGAATTGTGTGCATTGATTCTGACAGCTATAGGTAGGGTGTCTGAGTTCATTCAGCAGGACTCAATGAATACTTTGTTGAAAGCTTAAGTTAAACATTAATTCTCTTCTGGATTACCATGCCCATTTCTTGCCTACATCTGAGTCAAAATATAATTCTTGAGCATCTTTTGTTTCCTAGATGAGTTACACCATAGGATTATTATGCATTTCAGGGTGCTCTCCAGTTGGCCTATGTCTTGACTTGAATAGTAATAATAAAGAAGTAGCCGTGACCGTTCATTTTGGATTTGGAGGGATGTAAAAATAACACTTAACAGGAGAACATTTTGTATTGTAAGGGAAATTGAAGACAGAATTGGGGTTTGGAATGAAACTCAGTCCTTGGACATTAGCCACAGAAAATTGGTGACTGTGCTGAGGTGAAGGAATTTTTTTTCCTAACATTTTTTTAGATAAAATGTTACTGAAAGTAATTGCTCCGTGGAAAACTCATGTTTTTATCACAAAATACATCAACACAGCATCATATTCATATGTAAGAATCTCAAAATGATAATAAGTCTGAATGTTCATGAATAATCAGATTCCTATTTATGTAGAAAGATTGATAAACCACAGTTTCACTGTTTGATTGTAAAAGGGAATATATGCCAAAATATTGGTGCAGAAGCCAGGCATGTAAGTGGACACAAAGGAGATAAATGAAAAAGGAAAGAATAGCCTGAGACAATTACATTTTAACTGGACCTAAGATTGTTTCTTTTAATCTCCAGAAGAATGATTTTGCTAATTTTATTTTTGTGAACTGCTTTTTAGCCTCAACAAAATATGAAAAGACAGTTTTCTCATTTACATTTCATGTTTCTGGGCAGATTCTTAGGGCTGGAAAATGCCATACAGGTAAGATATTGACATGGCCACAGCTGTGACTAGAATTTCCATTATAAGTCACCATAGTCAAAAAGGGAGGGAGTCATCACCTGTCTGGATCCAATTTTATAACCATTGTCATCACATTTAAGTGATTACACATGATTGTTAAACAAATCTGGCTTTCCCGATTGAATTTGCTTGTTGGAAGCTGACTAGGATGGTTGCAAATCATGATCATGTGATCACAAGACATTGCAGCCATCATAAATGTAAGTCAGATGTCAAACACCTGAATTGTGATCATGTGATCGTAGGGTTGGGGCAATGGTTGTAACTTTGAGGACGGGCTGTATGGTACTTTTTCAAAGGCTGTCATATCTTTGAACTGTCATTAAATAAACAGGTGTAAGTTGAGGCCTACCTGCATTTGCAAATATTTTGAAGTAGCTTCAAGTTTTATAAAAACTTATTTTGCATGTCAATTTAATCTTCATGTTTTAAACATAGTTTGGGCCATTTGAACATAGCTACTTACATCTTGCACAGGCCAGGGTATCTCCTTTGTTCGGAATTGTTTTTCTTTAACAGCAAGGTTAAGAGAAAAAAATTAGAAGAAAAGTTGTCTATTTCTTCTAAATGTATAGTCTGATATCAGAATAAGTTTTGATATACTGTAGGCCAGTGTTTCCCAAACTTGATAATTTTAAGGCATGTGGACTTCAACTCCCAGAATTCCACAGCCAGCAATGCTGGCTGTGGAATTCTGGGAGTTGAAGTCCACATGCCTTAAAATTGTCAAGTTTGGGAAACACTACTGTAGGCATACAAGGGCTTTTAGTACTTTCCTCCATTGTCAGCTGCTTGTGCTCTATAAGTTTGGGGACCTTCCTAAATGGCATTCATGATACTGAAGTAGCTGCCACTGGGAGGAAAAGTTGGCAGTTTTCCCATATGCTTGGACCTCTCATGGAAAAGTTGCTTTATGCACAAACGTAGTACTTTATGTATATCTTTATTTATTAAATATTTCTAGCCAACCATATCAGCAAATCTCTCATGGTTGATTAACTCAGTAAAAACAGTAAAGGCAATCAAGACCAGTAGAGTACTAAAAGTGGTTTTATAACAGATGGCCCTCTTAACAAGGCAGCTTCCAGAGATCCTTCTTAGAATGTGCGCACAAGTGATTAGAATGTATCCTTAAGTTTCTCATAAGAAAGCCCATAAAGACCACTTAAATGCATTTCTGGATAAACCCAAGTTACCTTGCATTATGCAAGGAAAGAATTCACTAGAGCAGCGTGATGTGTTGTGACGTATCATGACTTTTTTGCCATTGCCAGCAATGGGGTGGGCGTGGTTTTGCTATGATGCATTCGGCCCGTGGGCCGGCAGTTTGACACCCCTGCACTAGAGGCTTTCATTTTTTAAATCTTCCTGGGAGGAGTTTGGATTATGTGGGAGGAAAGTTTTAAGCCCACAATATAATACTTCAGAGACTTGGAAAGGAATTCAGGTATAAAAACTACAGAAGCAATCCATATATTGTGCATCAGTTTTGATTGCCAATATCCATGAAACATATTTTTTCCAGGTGCATTCCTGTTCTCCACCTACTTAGCTTGTTTACAATTTCAGCTTGTATTCACCTATATAATATTTTCATTTTGTACATGTTTTGCTTCTTTTCCTATGGCAGGTGGTAACCATTTGATTATTTCATCGTGTTTTATTTCATTTTTCCACGTTTTCCAAACTTCCAAATTATTATCATCATCAGTCAAAATCAACCTACTATGAAAACCTCTTCACCGAAGATAATGGAGTATAAACTACCATATTAGTCTGGTAGATAGATTGGTAGGTAGGTAGGTTGGTAAATAGATGTATTTGTATTTCCTCTTTAGGGCTGAAATAGAGGGACTGGCTCAAAGTCACCCAACTGGATTTCATGCTTAATAGAACTCACAGTTTCCTGGTTTTTAGCCTGGTGCCTTAACCACTAGACCACATGGGCTCTTAACTCAGTAGCTACCAACTGTTTTTTAGGCAAGATGAGACTGAAATTTTTTTGTTCTCTTTTTTTGTTGCTTTTGTGGGTTTGTGGTGCTAATACTAAAAAATAGAAGAGCTAACTATTGTGGTTTGATAAAACAGAACACAGTGTAAGACCACATTGTATTAAAAACACATTAAGGGCAGTCTAAATTTCACTTCCATGGGAAGAAATTTAACAGCTGAGATAATTGTTATTCAAAAAGCCCTTTATTTACAATATGGTCTGTGATAATGTCAATAAATTAGAGGCAGGTATGAGTTAAGTCCTGTAGATAATCTGACCTGAAATCATTTAAGAAGTCGGTCAGGAAATAAAACTGGAAGATGATTAAACTGTTTCAGGACTGATTTAAGGTAATGTGTAAAAGTCTTAGGTAAAGTCTTTTTTGAATAATCTACAGTCTTCAAGTCCTTTTTTAAGATATCCATTCCCAGGCATGGTATATTACACTAATAATATAAATAAAAAGTTATTAAAGCATAGGTTTGTTAAAAACAAATCATACCAAACCAATCTTATTTTATTCTTTGACAAAGTGACTAAATTAATAGACCAGCAAAATGTTGTGGATATAGTATATTTAGAGTTCAGCAAGGCATTTGACAAAGTAGACCACAACCTTGGTAAGCTAGAAAAATGTGGGATAGGCAGCATCACCACCAGATGTATTTGTAACTGGCTGACAAACCATGCTCAACGAGTAGTCCTTAATGGTACTACATCTACATGGAGGGAAGTAAGCAGTGGGGCACCACAAGGAACCTTAGGCCCAGTACTCTTCAATATCTTCATAAATGACTTAAAGGAGGAAATAGAAGGGGATCTCATCAAGTTTGCAGATGACACTAAGCTGGCAGGAATAGTCAGCACCCCAGAAGAAAAGGTCAGAATCCAAAAAGATCTTGACAGACTTGAACAATGGGCCCTATCCAACAAAATGATATTTAATGTGGATAAAAGCATGGTTTTATATCTGGGCAAGAAAAACCAAAGGTACAAGTACAGATTAGGTGAAACCTGGCTCAAAAACAGTAACTGTGAGAGGGACCTTTGAGTTCTAGTGGATAATCACTTAAACATGAGAAGCAGTGTGTGGCAGCAGCCAAAAAAGCTAATACAATCCTTGGTTATATCCTAAGTTGTATAGGCATAGAATCAAAATAACGTGAAGTATAAAGCCAGTAAGGCCACATCTGGAATACTGCATCCAGTTTTGATCACCAAGATGTTGAGACTTTCAAAAAAGTACGAAGAAGAGCAAATAAGATGATTAAAGGCCTGGAGACTAAAACATATGAAGAATGGTTGCAGTATTTGGGAATGGCCAGTCTAGAAAAAAGAAGGACTAGGGAGGACATGATAGCAGTATTCCAATATTTGAGAGGCTGCCACAAGGAGGAAGGGATCAATTTATTTTCCAAAGCACCAGAAGGCAAAACAAGAAACAATGGATAGAAAGCAATCAAGCAGAGAAGCAACCTGGAATTAAGGAGAAACTTCCTAACAGTAAGGACAGTTAACCAGTGGAACAGTTTGCTTTCAGACATTGTGGGTGCTTCATCATTCAAGGTTTTTAAGAAGAAACTGGACAGCCCACTTGTCTGAAATGATTTAGGGACTTCTGCTTAAGCAGTGGGTGGACTAGAAGACCTCCAAGGTCCCTTCCAGCTTCTATTCTATTCTATTCTATTCTATTCTATTCTATTCTATTCTATTCTATTCTATTCTAAAGTTTGGATCATGACATCCAAACCTTCCTTCCAAAAGAAATGATGTAGTTAGTACACCAAGCAAATCATGTTAATAGGATTGCTGCCATCATTTTCCCTTGATCTTTCTGAACAACACAGCATCAACGTATCTGTAACTGTACTATTCCTTTTTTGGAAGTACTGGTATCACATCAAAAATAGATTGTTTAATAATCAATAGGGCATCTCTCTTGACTAAAGCATGTCTCATTTTGCTATCCCTATGATTAATCAAAACGGGGTTAAAGAAATTAGAAAACAAGTGTATCTGATTAGATTATGAAAAATAATCTGTTGTCTGTTCATAACTTTCTAAAAAATTAACTCATTAACGTTGATTGTTGGTTTGAAGTTAGAGATAAAACATGTTATTGAAAAATATTCCGCTTCCTGTAACTATATACTATGAATTTATAACTAACCAGCTACAACTGGAGACATAGACATTAGTTATCCTTACTTGAAATGATAAAGGAGAAATCTGGAATTTGATGATGCAGCAAAAGAATCAATTTGCTTATGCACACTTTAATTATTTCAAAATGGTATTTTTTAATGCAATATACATTTTTGAAGTTATGATTTACTTTGTTTGATTGCATATACATAGACTATAGTTATCTTAGGGAGTAAATTGTATAACATAAATACAGTGTAAGTTAAACTTTCCATGTGCAAAAGGCATGGGGTATTCAAAGGTGAAGTGAAATATTTTTTATGCCACTGGGAGTTTTCATAAACCTATTCTGAATAAAACAGAAGGAAAAGCAGTTAAACAGGTTTTGTGGCTGTCTGGTTTTCTTTTTATTTAGATGGTGTGTGTGAAATAATATGACTAATGCTATGCCACCCAAAGATTACTAACGAATAGGTCATACTTTACTTTACCTGGGAAGCAAGAAGAGACATGTTAGAAAGCCAAGATCAGGGATTTTTTTTAAAGCTTCATTCTCACTTTAGGTATGATGACTCTTCTCTTCCACTTCCTTATACTAAAAAGAATTTTAGATGATGTAATGCTTTTCTCATAAATCTGTACTTTCAGATCTGAGCAAAGACATGTTTCTATTTACATGATCATCTATTTCCTTCTTTAAAAATCAGCAGAAACTTGGCCACTTGAATGAGTTATCTGCAGCAGACTAGGAAACAGACAGCAATTTGAATATACCTGTTGCCAGTATTTTTTCCCTGACAAACATTCCTGCATGGCAAGCAGAAATCTCATATGTGGAGCTTCTGTAGTTGAACAGTTTCATTATTCATCATGGTAGCTATTAAAAAGATATATTTACAAACTCAGTGTGTTAAACCAGGGCTTTCCAAACATTTAGATTGTGGAACTTGTTAGTTAAAAAAGAAAAATCCAGAACCCCTGATCACAAAACAAAATTCTAGTGATAGAAAATTGCTATATATGAGTGAAACTTTCTTCCCCTCCCTCTTAAATTTCATTAAAGATTATACAGAATATAGTTTGAAAAACACTATGAAACCTGATGAAACTGTGTTTGTGTGTAAGTGGACACACAATGATAACTGAGGGAAAATTTAAGATATTTAACTTATTTATGACATAAAATGCAACGGTTACCATTTGTTTGTTTGTTTGTTTATAAATAAATAAATGATTGAAGCTGCCCATTTCTCTCACAGAGGGACTGTGGTCATGTACAAATAAAATATTAAAACATAACATTATACAATTTAAAAAGAGGCAAGATTGGTTAAAAATCAATGTTAAAAGTTAATTAATGGGTGAGCTTTCGGGCCCTAACCAGCACCATGGCTGTGCTCCTCTATGAGCCCAAGTAAGAAAACACAGCCATGTTTTCAAACCTTTCGAAAAGGCCAAGTCGGTTGACAATATCATTATTATTTCAAAGCTACCTTAGTTGTTTGAGGTAGTCTAAACAATAAGAACAATCGTTTTTGCAAACTCTATGTCAGGGGTCTCCAAACTTGGTAACTTTAAGACTTGTGGACTTCAAATCCCAGAATTCCTCAGCCAGCATTCTATTGTGCATTAACTGAATCTTACAAGACTTAAAAGTATTTCTATCCTTCTTTTACTGTGTGGAAAACTAGGTTGGTCATCTGAAAGCTACAGCTGGTACTAAGTCAGCTGCTTGTATGCCAACCAGTCAGACTGGAATAGCAGATAACAGTGACGTTGTGGGAATTGTAATGGCTACAAGTTTATCTCTGAGTCTAATTTAAAGTTTGTTTATATCTATAAAGTCCTTACAGCTCACATCCTTGTTACGTCCGGTATCCTATGATCCAGGGAGAATCTGTCCATCCACTACATCCTGGCTGAGAGGAGAGGATGACAATCCTCCCAGCCCATATGGTTTATACCAGAGGTGCCCAAAGGCAAGTCTTCTCAAGTGCAGCTTTCCAACTGAAAAGAGCCTGATCTTGACTGATTCTCACCTGAGATCCTCATGTTAGAATGAATTATCTTATGTTACATCATTTGAACCTTTTTCAGTATACGGGAGAAGAAAACGTATTCTTTTGGGAGACATATAAGTAGGGTTTAAGCTGGTCTGTGTTTCCAAGAAAATAGTGAATATTTAGAAAGTATAATATTATTAGCAGAATCCTTCCCCAATTAAATATGTCACATTATTTGCCTAAAAGGAAGACCAACCAGTTAGACTGCATTTTAAGTGATGGAATATGTATGATGATTACAACATCAAAAGACTGCTTTTTATAGTTTTTGAATTATTATTGTCATACGAACATATTCTTGTCACGGAGGTTTCTCATTCACAGACTGTATCACATACCTTATGACTTTTAGTGAACTCTGATAGGAGTAGATGATGGCTTGGGATGGTGCTGCAACATAAACAGCTGCACCATCTGCATGGATAATGGTGATTTTTATTATTTTACATATGGGTTTTGGTTTGGATGGAACTAGTGTTATTTTATGATTTATACAACAGTTTCATATGCTGTCTTTCTCTAAATGTTGTAAAACTCTTAAATCCCATCAGTTTTTTTGCAATGTGATAGAATGGTTGGTCAGAACAGGAATACATGAAAATTGGAAATGTGCAAAATATTCACTGCTATTTTAAAAGATGCATTAAATTAATGTAATTGGGGTTTTAGATAAAATATTCTGTATTGCAAGGAAAAATGCTTTACATTTGTGTGAAATTCTAGGTAATGATTAGTTTATCAAATTTTCCAGGATTAATAATCCACAAATTAATTATTCCTGTGCATTCAGAGCCTGAAAAGAAATGTTTGCAAGAATAAGAAACTGTTTTTGGTCAAGAGATAAGAGAATACGAGAATCAAAAAAAGATTATTCTTTTGAATGTCAGTAATTTGCATACAGTATATGAATTCTACACCATCACCTGGTAGGTATACTTTAGAGCAGGGTGTCAAACTGCTGGCCTGTGAGCCTGATGCGTCATGGCGAAATTGCACCCATCCTATTGCCAGCAATGGAAAAACAATCACGATACTTTGTGACACGTCATGTGACATTGCGAGTTTGACACTCCTGCTTTAGATCTAAACTTTTGGCTGGGAACCACTTCCTTCAGAACTTGTAGATTTCAAGATCATAGCTCCTGCATTTTCTGTGCAGTTTCAACTTTACATTTTATATAGTTTAAGCGATTACTCTCCCAATCTGAAATGCTTATGAACTGGGCAGAATGGATTAGATGCCAAATTCATTCCATTGGTAGCAGAGTGTAATTTTTGCTAGTGAAAAACACAAGGGAAAAGTACAGGTAGTTCTTGTTTAATGACTACCTTGCACAGCAGCTATTTGCAGTTACAGTGGTGATGAAAAAGTAACCTTGCTGCCAATCCTCACATTTATGACCTTCACAGGTCTAGAGAGCAAAGGAAAACTGAAGTAAGATCATAGACACAGTAATAGTTTTATTCAGTGACTGACTGCTTTGCTTTAAAAATCAAGTTGAGGGTCCCAGTTGTGGTCACTAAACAAGAGCTACTTATATTACTTTGCCAGTGTCTAACTTTTCTTGTAGTCCTTGGTTCTAATGCCTCTTTTCAAAGAATAGCTTTTTAGTGTACAGGTGAACTTGAAATGACCATTTGAAGTTACAACAGCACTTAAAAAAGTAACTTATGACCATTTTTCACACTTAACGACCATAGCAGCATCCTCATAATCATGTGATCAAAATTCAGACGTTTGGCAACTGCCTCATATTTATGACAGTTGCAGTGTCCTGAGGTGACCTTGTCTGACAAGCACAATTCAAAGTGCACTGAAGATGTCCCCCCCCCCAATGGAGACAAAACGTTTGCAGCTAAATCGCCAAGCTCGGAGATCAATCCTACAGTCCAACTACCAACCCGAGCTACTATATTCAAACACATCTCAAATAATTATCTGCCCACTGCAGGATAAAAACCTCTTCCACATGTTTCCGATCTATATAGTCCTGAGCTTTTTTTTGCCAATTGGGCCTGCAATACTTGCTGATGTTGTAGATCCATCTTGTTGTAGGTCTCTTTCGTGGATGCTTTTTATCACATGGGATTCATTCTATGATTGCCTTGGTCCACCTGGCATCAGTTGTTCTTGCTATGTGACCAACCCATTTCCATTTCAATTCTTTTACTCTCTTGATGATATCATATACTTTTGTTTGTTCTCTAATCCATGTGCAGGTCTTTGTATCTTGTCATGTAATGCCGAGCATGTATCTTTCCATGGTTCTTTGTGCTGCTCGTAGCTTTTGTACTGATTGTGAGGTTAGTGTCCATGTTTCACCAGCATATGTTAGAGCAGGTAGCACACACTGATTGAAAAGGAGGTGGTTTTTGAAAACTATGCTTAGCTTGCCAAATGCCTGCCAACCACATTTAATACACCATTCAATTTCCTTTATTATATCATGTTCCATTGAGATCCGTTGGTGAAAGTATATGTAGTGGTTTACTAAGTCTATGTGTGTGTGTATGTGTGTGTGTGTGTGTGTGTGTGTGTATCATATCTATATTTTTTTAAAGTTGGATTGCTAAATTTTCTTTTTCAAACTTTGAGAAATATCACTATTCTGACTGAATTGTCTTCTAATTATTTATTTTGTTTCTTACTTTATTAAATAACCCAATGCCTCTTTTTTCTTTTATATGACAATCTCTCCAGACTTCTCAGTCTAGACTCTATTTTTATCTGTTAATTGTGACCGCTAAAGTGAATATCAAGCCAATGTATGTAAATCTTATAACAATGCAGGCATCCATGTTCTATACATGAAATTCTTGAGACTGCATTTGAAAAATGGCATGAAGTTGGCCTTTACCTTTCTTTAGTCTATTTATGTATTGTACTGTTGTTCTTTTGAATGCCTGAATAGGAGTAATAACTTCTGGTAATATTTGACTTGAAGAATCTTTATGATGTTGCAATTAAGGTGTATCATGAAGACATACATTCATTTTTGATACAGAGCTATGAAAGGCTAATTACTATTTGTCAGCCCAACCCTATCTCACAGGATTATCGTAAGGAAAATTGGAAGAAATGATTATTAATTTTGGAGGGGAGGATAATCTTCAAGTCAGTGTTGATTCCTGTTATTATTGCTATTGTTGTTATTGTTTATAACAAGATATTTGTTTACCTGACAAGATATTTGGAAGTATTTTGCCACTGTCTTCTTCCTGGTCTGAGAGAGAGTGACTAGCCCAAGGTTGTCATCCAGCTTCCTTTGTGCCCAACAGGACTAGATGTTTTGGTCTCCTGGTTTCTAGCCTGGTGCCTTAACCAGTACCCCACGTTGGCTTTCAGTGCTTCATATACACCAGCGTGGAAGATAGGTGAAGTTTAAATCTAAATCTAATCATAAATCATGCTGGTTAGCATAACTGAATTCCTTATTCTGAAGGGACACTATTTTAATCTTTTTCCTATAATTTTAATGATTCATTTCTTTACGTTTACCACTTTTGTAATTCAAAAATCTATCATTGTCTTGTTTTATTTAGAAATATAAAAGTTTTGGCTGCTTTCCCAGCCAGGCTGTGAAGGTAACTTCACAAGTCTAGTATAGCCACTCCAAAGCAGATCCTTAAAAAATCTCAGAAATGATCTAGGAAAGAAATACCTGCTTTAGCATTATACAGTAGATCTTCCATCTGTTTTCTGTGCAATGGTTTTGCTTCATAAGGTTGTGAGAAACAGTTTTGTGCAGGTCACCGTTAAATTTCTATTTTTTTCTGCTTTTTTTCTTTCAGCATATATCAATTATTTAATAAAATAAAAAACAAAGAGAACTTGCTTATCACCTACTTTTTCCAAGATGACCAAAACAAACTTCTGAAGAGGAAACATATTTTTTTTATTTCCTTGTAGTATCAGCAGAAGAATCAGAAATCATAAGGGCAGTTAATACATTCAGTATATATATATATAAAGAATATTTGGGCAGATATCCCCTTGAGATTTTACAATGACAAGAAAGGTTGAAGTAAAATATGAAACTTGATATACATTTTCTATTTATTGCTAGTGGACAAGATTCATTCCACTTGGAGTACAAATAAAATTTGATAGAGATTCTTTGTAATGGAAATGATAGCTGCATAATTTTGTTTTGTCCCTAGCAGAAACTGCATTATATATTTCAAAATAAAGCACAGAATGGCATTCTCTCTTCTTTGGAACCAGTAGTAGAATAAGAGGGCTTTTGCTGTCAGGCTTGTTGTGACACATTTTAATAAGGAGAAATTATGTTGGAACTAAGCCAATAACTAGCATCTGTCTAATAGCATCATTAATTACAACTGCATTCAAGATTGTTTTATTGATAAAAGCCTTCCTATTAAAAAAATATTTTTTAACTGAAAACTTCTTTGACTTTTTTAAATGTCCAGATTTTTTTTGGGGGGGGGTGTCTCTTAGCAATTTGCAGTATTTTACTCACATGTATAATCTATTAGATAATTTCTGCTATCCAGAACTGGAAATGTTGCATTCATAGTTAAGTTTTTGTACCTGAATTTGCAAAGAAAGCAAATAATTCAAATTACAGGTCAGCATGTTTCATAACACATGCCATATAAACAAAGTAGAAATGAAATATTCTGTTTCTTGGAAAGAGATGTTTCGCACAGATTTTGTTACAAGAAAGATAAATAAAGGCGGTGGGGGGGGGAGAATCTGTGTGCATTGTATCTTTTTTGTTTTCACTTACTGCAACTAAGTTTTATAATAAAAATTGTTCCCCACATTTTTCTTGGCCGATTGTATTATTTCATAGTAGCTTTTCAAATACAGTGCTTCATATTCTTTTTAAGCTTCATCTCCTGCTCATCCAGATGGCAATTAAATTATGGACTACATTGCAGGAGATTGCAATAGTCAGCACATGCTGCTAAAGGTGCAGCCATAGTATTTTAAAGCTTGTATCCATCTTCATTACAAGTGCAAATATTAATAATTAAGGATGTTAAAATGAAATCATTATAAACAATTAAAGCAGACGCCAAATTTCGTATGAAAAGCATGGTAAGGAGTAATTGCTGTCAGCACATCTTACATCCATGCTCCTTTTAGCAATTAACCTTTATTTCTAGTAATTTATTCCTGTGTACAGAGTAAAACAATGCTCTCTGAAGAAAAAACCTTAATGGATCGTATTATTGGGGTGTCATTATTGGTGCTGTTGATTGCTTATCATGAAAGCTGCAGTTAGGAGTGTTTTGTATGTTAATATTGATTTATTGATTGGCTGTGCCAAGAGATTCATTTTCTATTAATGATTGGATACATACACATCTTTCCTTTTAAAGATGGATAGTCCTTAAACTGACTGTAGACCTAAATAATTAAGTTTAAAAATTACAGTTAAGTCTGATGGTCTCTTTCTATTTCAAATGTGATTGTTTTTATCTTGACTAAGTTTGTTTTAAAAAAGAATTGACTGTTAAATAACCAAGAAGTTATCAAACTTTATATACCTTTCCAGAACATGCTGCATTTAGTAATAAGGCTATTATAAAGTGGTAATTTTGTTTTTAAATCAAACAGTAATCTAGAACAGCAGCATGCCAGCAACTGGGCTGCACAAACTAGCAAAGCCCCATCTGTGAGATGCAAGCAGCACACAAAACCATGCACACTCTTGTCTGTGGAAAAACGTCTCTCCATGGAGCTGGTCCCTGGCACCCAAAAGGTTGGGGACCTCTGATCTAGAAGAAGAAGAAAAGCAGTTTTGTCATAAGACTTCACAGTTACAAATACATTTATAATTAAGAATCTTTGTATTTAGCACTACAGGTTTTGCACCAAGAGGTTAAATATGTATGTATGTATGTATGTATGTATGTATGTATGTATGTATGTAGGTCTTTGGTTGTTTGGGTTTTCTCCCGCGTAAAATTGGAAGTGTCTTGGCGACGTTTCAACGAACTCCCATTCGTCATCTTCAGGCTGGTGTTTTCAGCTTCGTGCTTCGAGCAGCAATGTGTGGTCTTAGCTGTTTCTTCCTTTTACCTGCCAGTGGGGGTATGAACTGATTGGGTGGGAGCTTGGCTGTGTTCTGATTGGGTGGAGGTGTGTTCTGATTGGTTAGGGGCTTGGCTGTGCTCTGATTGGCTGGGGGGTTGGCTGTGCTCTGATTGGCTGGGAGAGTGTTCTGTTTGGTTGTGCTCAGGTTAGTCTGAGTTGCAGGGGGGTTTAAGATTTTTGGCTTCGCGTTTGTGGTCGTGCCTCATCTTCATGGAGGGTGTCAGTTTGCTTCATGTGTGGATTGGAGGGGTTTAAAGTGGCTAATGATGCAGCTGTGGTCTGGCTTCTGGTTTGTGGTCGTGCCTCATCATCGGTGTGGCTTTGGGTTTGTTTTTTGCTTGGATGTGTGGTGGTGACATCCTGTGTGGTTTTTGTGAGTGTGGGTCTGGTATCATTTTTTGTGTTAGGGAGTCGTTTGTCAATAAGGGCGGGTTTCCAAATGGCTGGTAGGCGGGAGGTATCATCTCGCTTGTTCATGCTGTGTGGGCGTTTTTCTATCTCGATGGCTTCTCTGATTATTCTGTTATTAAAATGTTCACTTTGGCAATGGTTCTGGTATTTTTAAAGTCAATTTCATGTCCTGTGGCTTTAAGGTGTTGGACCAGGGAAGATGTTGGTTCCTATGTTCTTATGTTCTTCAGTGCGTGCACTTATTCTTCTGTTGGTTTGTCCGATGTATGTGGTGGGACAAGTGGTGCATGGGATTTCGTATACTCCTTGATTTTCTAATTCAATTTTATCTTTGGGGTTTCTAAGGATGGCAATTCAGAAGAGGAGGGACAACGATTGAGAATTTCCACTACCCCCGCAATGTTAACACGCTTGCAAAAAACTAAGAGAGCGATAGAAATTAAAGCCCAGAACCCCTGCATCACGAACATCGGAGATATCCCAATTAGCGTGCAAGGAGATACGTTAGACAAAGATGGGGAGAGATCTTTAGACCCGACACCTCACCAACGGGCCAAAGATAATTATAACCATGAGATCACCCCCATAGAAAAACAATCCATTGAGCCACCCCAGCCAGTCTGGAACATTGTGCACGACCATTCTAATGACAGTTGGGCACGAGGGAGGGGCATTAAGGATGAAAACAAGGATACTCATAGAGAAAGTGACTGGGTGAAGCATGATTGGAGAAAGGAAAAGGACAAATACAAACTACCACTCGAACCCAAAAGGGGGAATGGATTGAGAGATAGAGACAATCGAAGAGACAAGGGGTTTACATCACCTACCTTAGAATCCAAAGAAAAGAAGGTAGATGAAGATACACACGCAGCTAGGAAGGACAGAAAGAAACGAACCACCGGAGCACAATTCAACCAATTGGGTCCGGTGACGAGATCGAGGAGCCGAGTGCAGACTCCGGCCTGCCTATAAAATGACTCTCTCACACCCTGAGGGTCCAGCCCTGATGATGCCGGCAGATGACGGCGAAAGCTTGGCGTTTTTAAATTAAACTCTTATAGTTTTAATCAATACCTTGGTGTTCATTTTATTTTAGATATGAATATTCCCAGGGTTCATATTTTTAGTGTTATTAACTATATATATATATATATATATATATATATATATATATATATATATATATATATTCATTATTTTATTTGGTAGGATTTAAAAATATTGAAATAACAGAAGCTGGCTGTTTATTAGATGCTTAATAAAACGACTCATTCGTTGTTTTTTAGCGTGAATACAAGAAAAAAATCAGAATAACAGTATTTAGCAGATGGGTAGTGTTTTTCCTCTGGCATTCTTCTCAATCTCTAGAATAAACATGAAGTAGAGAAAAGAAAGCTGGAACTGATTCGATTGATTGATTCCTTTGTTTTGATCAAAATGAAATAATAGAAACATTTGAAGCCAAATTAGTTCATGAGATATAGTAAATAACGTGTGTTATGGGAATCTGACTGAAACCTGTGAGTCAAACTCTCACTAAAGAGGCACCAGCATTTATACGCCAGGATGTTTATGAATAGTGAATCATATAATATTGAACATTAGAAGCAATAGTGATATAATTTAATGGAACTGTAAGCAAGATTCGTGATCTTGGGTCATCATTGACATGTAAAATTACTCCCAGATATAAAAGGAGAATGCAGTAAGACAGTAGAACGTGTGTTCAGGAGTCTTGAATAACTCATTCAAGAGCTTGAATAAACAGTAACTCCTTAATAATTCATGTCAAACTACACGCATAATTTAAAGAGGTAAAATCCTTGCTTAAAGGATTATGGGACTGGTATGCTATATAGCAAGAATGAATGGGTAAGTGCTATGGTGTAATTGCAGGCAGGTGGGGCTGAGGGTGGCTGGCAGAAGTCCAGCTGAGACTTGTATTTGCTCTACTGGGGGCTTCTCAGAAAAAAAAACAAGCAATGGGAGTGGCTGACTGGACAATTTGTGACCTCCTGCCGGCTTCCCCATTAACTTTCCTTATGGGAAGGTGGCAGGGAAGGTCGCAAATAGTGATCACATAACCACCATTGACTATAATTTCAACATTTAGAAATACTGTTAAAAATCTGCAAAGAATCCTTTCTATTATGAATTACAACTATAATATTCCTGTCATCTCTAATTGAGAAAAATAGTAATTGGCAGTATTTGAAATGCAAAGCATATGAGCAAAGGAACACATTTATCTTTGTAGTATATGCCACTTCTATTTACAACAAGCACAGATGTGAAATTTGCCTCAATAATTAGATTTTTAATTGGTATATCATAAAAGAGATCAATCATTCCTCTGTTTGACATAAGGAAATCCATATAAACACAAATGCGTTGTATTAATGATTTTTTTCAAAATCATTTTTTTTTCTTTTTCCTTACCTTTAAGGTCTTTGCTCTATATTAAGTAAACTGTCATTTGTAATCTAGAATAGGAAAGTGGAGGGTGAATATGTTTGCTGGATAATACTTGTATTAAATGTGTCTTAATTAATCTTAGAATCTTTTCTCTGATATATAGGATATATTCTACTTTGCTATTTCATATATAGGATAATAACTCTAGGATTTATTCCTTCTATTTCAGAATGTAACAAGTTTGTAACTTAGTGTTGAAATAGATGACTCAAATGCTATTCTATGCTTTTGAGTTATTTAAATATTAACTAATGATTTATAGTACATTATCATTTAATAACCAACTACTCTTTTCTTACAGTTGTCGGACAAGTAATCGAAAAAGTTTGATCTGTAATGGACAGTCTTCAGCTATGCCTCGGCCCCATTCACCACTTTCTGCTCATGCAGGTAATACCATTGTTCTTTTAAAATTTATTTTAATATTTTCAAAAAGTTCCTATTTGAAATTTTCTAAAAATGTATAGTATGTGATATGTTATTGTAGAATTTAATAATATGAAATATAGGTTTAATATTTATTGCAATAAATTTGACATCTATTTCAGTAATTCTTGCTTATAACCACAGCAAAAATCATTGATAAGATAGAAGTGAAAAATTGTAAATATTGTAAAAAGAACCGAGGTGGCGCAGCAGTAAGAGTGCAGTACTGCAGGCCACTTTAGCTGACTGTGTTCAGCAGGTCAGCGGTTCAAATCTCACCGGCTCAAGGTTGACTCAGCCTTCCATCCTTCCGGGGTAGGTAAAATGAGGACCCAGATTGTTGGGGGCAATGTAAAAATATATATATATATATATATATATATATATATATATACACACACACACACACACACACACACACACACACACACACACACATACATACATTGCTTACTGGTGTACACCACTTAGAGAGTGCTTGCACTTAAAGCGGTATATAAGTCTCATAAATAAATAAATAAATAATGCATTGTGAAACAGTGTAAACTGATCATTGCATCACTAGTTGATTTCTCTATACAATTTGACATCAGTTACCCCTTTTAAAGTAAATTGGTTACTATCTTTTATCAAAGGCAGAAGTGACATAAAATAGATTTGGAACTATAACTCAAGGCAAAGCAAGTATAGTTGATATTAATTGTAATAGATGGTACAAGCTTATAGATAGAACTTTGCTACATTCATTTTTGCTAGATCCTAATGAACTAAAACAAAGTACAGATAAAATGTTTGGTAAAAGGTTGGGTAAACTTGGGCCAATCACAGTTCACCTCATAAGAATTTTGATGGTGATTAAAAAATAGGAGAAGGAAGGAGAATTAGTATAATGGAATGTATGGATGACCTTGGGGGATGAGGGAAAGAGATACAAGAGAGGGAGGAACCTGAAGTCATTCATTATTATTTTATTAAAAATAATAAAGGGATTAAAAATATTTTTAAAAAATCTAATTAAAAAAGGATTAATAACAGCTTTCAGAATTGTTCTAGAAAAGAAGAAAGGTAAAAATACATATGCTATTTCTTAATGTCCTCCAATCCACGTTAACGAATATGTTTCAAGATTAGAATCTCCAAGTACTTTGCCATTATAAAGATCTTCTTCTGAATCAAGTTAATTAATAATAATTAAATAAAGTTATTAAATGTTTCTGCCACATGATTCCCAATGATTCTCAGCAGTTTTTAAATGTTTTTAACAACAAAAAAGAATAGAACAACAGCACAAACAGAAGAAACGAAGTTGGCAGAGGAAACAAACCCAGATGGAAACAAAGAAAAGGGGCATCAGTCATCCTTGCCAAAGGTTTGGGCAAAGAGCTATATTGGAGATGCCAGTAGAATGGAGACCATTCAAATCTTGGGGACGGGGATGTAATAAGTAATGATTAAGTAGCAGCTTGCTCCAATATTTTAAATAATCAGTTGGTTTTACAAAACTCCACATATTCATGAAGTTGGTTATTGTTTTAATATAGTAATAAATAATTAATATCTTGAAGAGCTAAAGTACCTGAACTGAATGAAAAGAAGACTAATTAAGTATTTAAAAGGAGTTACAATGACTAAATAGAAATTAAAACAATAACTTAAAATATGCATCCAAGGCTCTGCCTTAATCAAGTTCTTCCCTTCAAAATGCATAGTAGGATACTTTGTAGCATGAGCTACAAATACATATACTAAAAATAATTGCCTTCTTTCTAGGGACCAGCATCTTCAGAGACCATATCTCCATCTTATTCAGAAGCTCAGTCACAGCTTTTGCACAAAATATCTTAATTGCAATTAAAATAACTTGTTTGTCTATTCAATTAAAAAACAATCTCAAATTAACATTAAAACTCCTCTGTGTCTTCCCCATCATATGTTGGAGTGGCATCTTCAAGAGTTAGAACCATGATACTCAACCTCAAAGTTCAGTCATTGAGATATACATCAATGAGATGTACCAGCTCCAGCTTCCTGTTCCAAAGATGCCTTTGCTTCTCTGTTGCCTGCCTGCTGTCATTTGTCATATTTGCTGTCATTCCCATGTCACCTTCCATGACTTCTCTTGCTTTGTCTGCCTTGTTCTTTTTTCCTGGTAATTTCTTTGTACTCACTTCAACTTTAAGGGGACACAGATTGGGTAAGATAAGACTAAAATTGCTCAGAGACTCTTTACATTCTGAGCCCTTAGTAAGAGTGCAAGAGACTTGCCATTTTGGGAATGGGTGATAAAATAGGATCTGGCGGTGACATCTGTCATCAAACCTGTCCAACTTGACCAGGCACAGAGAGCATCTTGCAATGCAAAGCAGGATAGAATGCCATCCTTGCCCAAGCAGCAGGAACAAGCCTCTGCCAACCAAGCTTAAAAACTGGTTGTGTTTCAGAAATAAAATAAGGTTGATACATTCTCTCAATGATCTCACTCCAAGGCATTTTGTTGTCTGCCATCTTCGTATAGCACTGGCACTAATTTCCTCATTTTGCATTCCAAAGATCAGATCCCATTTTCAGTTTGGCAGTTCTGTTTCCATTTTTTGCGTAGCTTGAACACGTTGAAAGGGTCTAGAAAGGCCTGCAGCAGCTATTGGTATGCCCATCATTCTTATTGTCCATGGCAAGAGACAGAGGCTGCCTGGACAGAATCTGAATTCTCTGAGAAATAGAGAATTAAACATTCTGGGAAGTAAAATCAACATATCTCAAAGTTACCCAGTTACTCTGGTTGCTGTTCTACAAGAAGAAAAGTAAATATAAAAGGACAAATATACAGAGACAAATATGACACTCAAGATCCATCTTTCTTTTTCAGGTGCCCATCACTGAGAGCCAAAGCAGAAAAATATTCTTTAGCATGTCCTCCTTTAGTCACTTCTTTTTCACTAACATGTTTACTATTTTTTCTGATTGAGTAAATTACAAAGAAATGTGGAAGAATTTCTGTCTCTATTGAATCTGATTTATCAGCCCTCTGACTGAAATATCAGAGTATAATTTATTCATCAAATGAACTGATAATAACCCTAGAGAATTACATATTTTTCCACAAATAGATATGTATGTAGATCATTTTCCTCAATATTTTAGGTCATGTTTATAGAGAAATATTGAAAATTCTGAAGACTTCACAAACTTTTAAGCACCACTAGGCACATTGCATTGAGAATCTCTGTAGTTCTTTAATATGAGAACTTCTAAGAGAAGTTCAATATCTCCTGTGAACCTATTCTGTCCACTTCCACATCAGTGGCCATCATATTATCTTTAGGTGATGAATTTTACAGGTCAGTGATATGCTGTGATAAGAGATAAAGAGATTACTTAACAAAGTAAGTGTTAAGATCTAACTAATACATGTGTAGTTTTCAATTTGGTCTATTTTCAATAAACTCATTGAATACTTGGACTTCAGTAAGGCATTTGATAAAGTAGATCACAACCTACTACTTGACAAGATAGAAAAATGTGGGGTAGACAGAACCACCACCAGATGGATCCGTAGCTGGCTGACCGGCCGTACTCAGCATGTGGTCCTCAATGGAACCACATCTACATGGAGGGAAGTGTGTAGGGGGGTGCCCCAGGGCTCTGTTCTGGGCCCAGTACTCTTCAACATCTTCATCAATGATTTGGATGAGGGGATAGATGGGGAACTCATGAAATTTGCAGACGACACCAAGCTGGCAGGAATAGCCAACACTCCAGAATACAGGCTTAAGATACAGAAGGATCTGGACAGACTTGAACACTGGGCACTAACTAACAAAATGAAATTCAATGGTGAAAAAAGCAAAGTTCTACATTTAGGCAAGAAAAACCAAATGCACAAGTACAGCATAAGTGGCACCATGCTCAATAGTAGTAACTGTGAGAGGGACCTCGGAGTCCCAGTAGACAATCACCTAAATATGAGCCAGCAGTGTGCTGCAGCTGCCAAAAAGGCCAACACAGTGCTAGGCTGCATTAACCGAGGGATAGAATCAAGCTCACGTGAAGTATTAATACCACTCTTCAATGCCTTGGTAAGGCCACACTTGGAATACTGCATCCAGTTTTGGTCACCACGATGTAAAAAAGATGTTGAGACTCTAGAAAGAGTACAGAGAAGAGCAACAAAGATGATTAGGGGAATGGAGGCTAAAACATATAAGGAACGGTTGCGAGAATTGGGTATGTCTAGTTTAACGAAGAGAAGGACAAGGGGGGACATGATAGCAGTATTCCAATATCTCAGGGGCTGCCATAAAGAAGAGGGAATTAAGCTATTTTCCAAAGCACCTGAAGGCAGGACAAGAAGCAACGGGTGGAAACTAATCAAGGAGAGAAGCAACTAGAACTAAGGAGAAACTTCCTGACAGTGAGAACAATTAATCAGTGGAACAGCTTGCCTCCAGAAGCAGTAAATGCTCAAACACTGGAAGTTTTTAAGAAGAGACTGGACAGCCACTTGTCCGAAATGGTGTAGGGTTTCCTGCCCGAGCAGGGGGTTGGACTAGATGACCTCCAAGGTCCCTTCCAACTTTACTACTATTATTATTATTATTATAATATTATAAAATCAAATTGAATTTGTAGCCATAAAAGATATTTTCTTTTTTAGTGCCTTCATATTTTCCACTAGTGAAAAAAAATCTTTTGGTTAAACAGATTCCTGTAAGACACTAATACTATTTCTTTAATATTGAATGGTCTGAGCTGTGAATTTTATATGTGCACAAAACTTCATTCCAGACCTAGGAAAATAGTCCATTCCTAGGAGCCAAATCAATTATTTAGCTGCTACCAATATAAGGAAATGAAAACAATACAGTACTTCATATTCCTGTGTATGGGGATAGTTATATACCTCCTTATATTTAAAAGCAGGTCAGTATGTAATAATAAAAACAATTTCCAATATTTTACCAATGGCCACCTGCATTTTTGTACCTCCAAATTTCTCCAGTCTCTGGTGGGCCCAGAGAAACCAAATTTCAGATTGAAAGTGAGAAATTTTCTTAAACCAAATCAACTGCTTACTTCCACAAGACCTTTTAGTGAAAGGTTAGTATTTTCCTTACTGGAAAACAAAATATGTCTTCATATAAACAATTATTATTTTTGTACTTAAATAGTCTTACCTTCTGGGGTAATTAAAAGTATTACCTAACTATTTTTGCAAGCAAATATTGTGTCTTAAAAAGTTACTTTGCTATCCAGATGCGTAACTAGCAGTCAAACCTTAAAACATATATTTTGAAAAGTTACATGAATTGTAAAATTCCTGATTACATCAAATAATATACAAGCTGCAATATCAACTAAGTTTTTGGGATTTAAAAAAAAACTATTTCAACAATAGCTGTGCGTGTGCAATGATATTCCCCATATAATATATCAAGCTCAGATACATTACTATTTTAAATATTTGTGTGTGTCTTTATAGTGTGTGCCGTTGAGTTAGTTTGGACTCCTTGGGAAAGGAGCTGACAAGATTTTTGTAAATGATTTCTTCCTAAGAGTGAGAGAAAGAGTGCCAAGGTCAAAGTCGCCCATCTGGTTTTGCACCTGAGGTGGGACCGGAACCATGGTTTTTCAGTTTCTAGTCTGGTGCCTTAACTACTATACCAGACTGATTCACTCAGTGATGATTAGCTACTCTCAGTATCATTGTCTCTGTGAATAACTTGTGTTAATAACATATATAATGTCTGACCCCATTCATTAGGTTTAAATAGTAGTCAGTAATAGTTATAAACTACATGACGCTGTCTTTGAAAGCAATAAGCTTGGGAACAATAGGATTTAGGGTGGAGAAATATTGAAATAAATTATGTGAGTTATGAAGATTATAGCCAGACCCTTAATTTTAATATTTAGTTTTTTTCTCAGTTGCACACCATTAAATGTTCCACAGCAAAAAACTTCCCTTTTTAAAATCTTGTATTAAAATTTGTCCAACAAGAAAAATTCTTTGCAACCAGAATAAATTGAGCCCCTAAAATGGGCCAGGTAGGTATGGGACAGTGAAAAAAAAAAAACAACAGAATACATAATAGGTTAAAAAAAATCCATTTAAAATATATTACTTTGAAATGGTTGGAACAAAAGCAGTCCCATTATCCCATTTTTGTTACTTCATTTCCCATGTTGAAATTGTGGCCGTGCACAATTGTGGTCAGCACTCCATTTTTCTAAAATAAGTCTCATCAAACATGTAAGACATTTGCTCCAATAAGAAGTGCCAAACGCACTTACTTTTCACCTCTCTGTTATTTCTTTGGCTTTTAAAAGAAAAAGAGAAAAAAGTAACAGCATTTGAAACTCAGAAATGAAGCATTGGTGTTCAGCTCATCTCCCAAGTATGCATGGATACAAATAGGGTTGTGTTGTACATTAATTTCCCCTGACAATTCCGTCTCTTCCCTGCCTGATTAGTTTGTTTATATAATTCATGTTGTAAAACAGTCTCAATGCTTCCTCATTGTTTTCATTAGATCAAAATTTTCTCAAGAAGAGAAGATTATTTATTTATTTATTTTTTAAAAAACCCTCAGCAGCATAATAAATTCCCTTAATAAAATAGGAACTGCAATAGAGTAGTCGTAAGACTACCGATATATTTTGGGAGAAAACAAAGCTTTGGGAAGGAATTAAAGAATTAAGATCCAGGTAAAAAGCTGGGAGTTTTAAATGACAAAAAATACTTTCAATTTTCTTTTTAAAAAAGAAATATTTAAGCAGCCAAAAGCAACAGAAGATAAAAAATATGACATAATTTTCTAACAATATTTTTAAGATCTGGCTATATATAACCAGAACACCCATTAAGAAATACAAATTTCAGTTTTCCTGTTCAATATTCTTTTGTATCTTTAAATCTGACCTTCATTAGGCAACCTTTTAAGCAAGGGACCATGTTCTATGATGTAAATCGTGTAGCTATTCTATTTAAATTGGGAGAAGTTAATAGGATTGAAACCATGCAAGTCTTCTTCAAACTCATAAATATCCAGTCTTTCATTTTCGCAGATTTATGTTCTAATTAGAAGAAGCAGGTTAAATATGTAAAACATAAATATTTTAATTTGGCCAGTCAGGCTAAAAAAATTATCTGCCATTATACCAAGGTACAGATTAACCTATTATATAAAGAGGTACAGTGGCTCAGTGGCTTAAAGACACTGGATTTTCCAGTCTGTAAAGGTCAACTCTCTGTACTCCAGCAGTTTGAGTCCTAGCAGTGCATGATGGAATGAGCTCCCATCACTCACCTCAGCTTCTACCAACCTAGCAGTTTGAAAGCATGTAAAAATGCAAGTAAATAAACAGATACCACTCTGGTGTTAAGCAAATGGCATTTCGTGCAGTAGCAAGAAGCCAACTGGCGTTGGACCTGCTCGAATGCAAGGCAAAAGCCCTGGATAATGCCCCCAAAACTTCATTAGCCATTCTCTGTTCGCCCCTGCAGCAGACCCTGCTAGTTCGCCCCTGCAGCAGACCCTGGATAGCAATTCTAAGCAGCCAAACTATACGTATAATAACATTGTAGACTCTCTTTCTCTCATGTACAAATACCATATGCTAAATAAATAATAACATATTATATACACTATAATTCATTTCCATTTGTAGGAGATTTATGTTATACAATTATAATTAAATTGTTAGCACATTTTATGGTAAATAGTTAATCAATGAATATCTGATATGTCTTCATATTTTAGATGATACACTAAGTTAATAATTTAAAAGTTAAATTACTAAGTTAAAAACAAATATTGAAAAATGTGTCTTATATGCAGTAACTCAACTGTATTCACTAAAGTGGCATGATACATTTTTGTGAAGCATAGTATAGGCTTATCAAAGAATTTCTTTAAAGATACTAATTCATTTTCCGGCAGGCATTGCTGCTTATAAAAAGTTCAATTATCAATCACTGTCTACCAAGCATTCCCAATGTTTAGCAGCAAGTTGAATGGTTTTATGTAGAGCCATGGTGGTACAGTAGTTAGAATGCAGTACTGCAGGCTGACTGTTCACCCTGCCAGGAGTTCGATCCTGACCGGCTCAAGGTTGACTCAGCCTTCCATCCTTTCAAAGTTAGTAAAATGAGGATCCAGATTTTGTTGGGGCACTTAATACTGTAAAGCACTATGAAGTGGTATATAAGTGCTATTGCTATGTAAGAATAGTAACAAAGCCAAAAGAAATGCCCTCTTCTTTCTAGAGTTTGGAAGTATAATGTTCCATCTGATTTTAATAATGTGTTTATAGTAGAAACTTTTTTAAAAAAATCAATATGATGTACAGAATAAATAAGTAATAACCCAATGAACAAAATACGTGAAGCCCACGTTACTTTACCTGTAAATTTATGTCATTTGCATAATGATGTCATTATGGAAATAAAATAAAATACCACAGGTGATGTAATTTGTATTATATGCTTAATGTTTTAATAATACAAATGACCCAGATTGGTATACATGACCTAGTTTTGGTCACTGGTGTAAAAAGAGAAGAAGTCTCTTGAATCCATATTTGTTGATGCTTTATATGGCTTAAACCTCTCTGACTCAGGACCGCTAGAAATTTCTCAAGGGCCCTCAGAAAGCCCTAAGGGTCCTTTGTTCCTGGGACGGACCTTTTTAACCAGTCTTTCCATTTGTTGAGACCAAGCAAGCTGACAGTGTGTCTATTAATTAGGTATAGTTGCTTGTATGTGTTAGCCTTATGATCTACTGGATAAGTCTGGGTTCACCATGGAGATAATAAACTCTCAAGTTCATTCAGATCCTATCTCCAAAACATGGATATTAAAGACTAATATATTTGAGGACTCTACCATTAATCCAACAATGGGATCTGGGAGGTTGTTGTTAAGGAACAGGTCGGTCAATATATCAAAAGTAGCTTCATCTTGTCTTCTAAGACTTATCAGCCCTCTTATAAACCAGACAACAAACACAACTAGATGAACTAATTATGCTTTATTAGGCTACATTAACAGCATCTTGCAAGTCTGAAAGTACAAAGTTCCAACTACCAGTTTTAGCTGCTTTATCTATAAGGGCATTTCCTTCCTAAGTTTCCTTCTCTGACCAGTAAGCTATTGGGGGAGCTTCTGCCTGTCTTGTCTGATTGCTTCCTAAGGAGCATTTCTTCGCCTTGTTCTTCAGGTTCATCCACACATTTCACTATATAGGACCTAATATAACATGCATGCCCAGCCACTTCTAGGGTATTGTTTCTAGTCACTACTAAAATCGCACAAGCAGTAATTTCTGGACCTTCTTCCAACTATTTGCATAAAGGCTACCAATGCCCACAGAGGCTTGGTGAGTAAATTTTTGTCTTGTCCTCACTTATCATCCCTTTGTGATGCAGGCCATGTGTATGTTTCATGTCCTAATTACAGAAGAATGAGGTCTCATTATCCATTAATCTGATTAACTACAGCAGTCTTCTAACATCTCTCTCAACATACTCATCTCTATTACTGTTGGGCAGCAATTTGCCTACCTACTCCCACTTCACCCACTTAGAAGACCATACTTTTGCATGCTCACTTTTCTCAACTTTCTCAAGCCTGCTCAGGCAACCATTCTACCTCACAAGCTATTCCACAAGGGTGGCATTCCTTCTACCTCTTGTGCCAAATCCACAGAGTAAATCACGTCAGTCCTATTGTGGAAATCAGCCAATGGGCTCTTCCTAGGAATCTCTCATAGTACTTCACCTCATTTTTCCTTTGCATGAAGGTAGGAGAATGTATTTCACATATTTATAACAAGAGAATTATTAGCAGAAAATTACATCATTCTGTTAGGTAGTCTTGGCAAATAGCAGAATCACTAGGGCCATAGGTCCAACAAGTAGCCTTCCAAAACTTTGGTCCAGCCAATTCTGACATACCTCCATTGCTGCTGATATTCTTTACTTATCCTCCCCTATTTGTTCTAGTACCTTGAAAGCTTTTGTCAATAATTTCCAAATTCTTTCCAACCAATAAATATATCTTTTCTTCTACAAAAATTACATACACACCTTTGTCCCAAATTTTCCTAAATCTTCCTTGTAATAATAAATTCAATCCAAAAGCCCCCTCTTATTTTGATGTTAGGGGTTTAAATGAATTTTAATTGTATTTTCTTTAAAAATGCTAAAATGAGGTTTCACTATATATATTTCTGCAAATGAAATGTTATATATATATATATATTTACCTTGAATGTACACCCTGTCAGCCCAAATATGGGAGAAAGAAATCTTTTTTTTTAATATATGTATTGTGTATGTATGTATTGTATGTGTGTGTGTGTGTATACACACACACATACAATACATACATACATACATATATACATACATACATACACACATACACTGCTGTAATTGGTTGTATTTTAATATTATGTTTGGTCTAAATATATACTTTGGTTCAAAACTTTTTCCTCATAGGAAGGTATTATAAAATGTATAAATAACTAATAGGTAGAGGCATTGTAATCTGGAGAACTAATATTATTATATATATAAAACAAGATTTTTACCTTAGGTTCATAAATGTTTGTGGATTTGATGAAACTATATTTTCTGCTGAAGAAAAAAGGGAGAGGAAAAGAATGAGGGCATCCATCCATTTTAAGTTTGGCTCTATTGATTTGTTTTTTTAGTCCACCAAACATTTGGCTCCCTGAAAAATAAGGCCCTTGATAAGAAAAAAAGGGTGATATTCATCACCTACTTTTTCATTTGCATTTATTTATTATTAGTCCAAAGAGAGAAAATATTATGTTTGTCTGGATGAAAAGTGGGAGATTTTACACCCAATTATTACTAATCACATTCCTTGAGTCAGAACATAAGATATCATGCCAGATACCTTAATTAGACCACAACTCAGTTTCATGTAAGTATATATGACATGGGAAGAAGGAGCATCTAAATGAGAAAAAAATAATTGGAATTTATTACAAATTTTTATTGAACTTCAATGGTTTATGGAACTTTTTGTTAAGATATTTTATATTTATCTTGTTCATAACAGGCAGCAGTCCTCAAGACAGCCCTAGAAATTTTTCTCCTAGTGCCTCAGCCCACTTCTCTTTTGCACGAAGGTAAGAAAATATATGCTTCTAACATTAAAATTAATAGCAGAAAAATATTTTTGGTAATGATAATGCTGATGGTTGACTCTTTATTATTAGCTTATTTGGCAGTTCCTTGATTGGATATTGTTTACTTCTTGGTTTTTGGTTGATGTCAATCTTGGTGTTAATCTATGTTGATTGCTGGTGGGGAGGTGTTTTCATTTTTTTGTTCCAACCAAAGAACTGTTAGTGTCCTACAAACACTAACAGGGCAAACCATTAGGATATTAATTGAAGATATCTCTTCTAGCATGTCTTCGGTAATGAAATGTTTGCAAAGAAACAACCAAACTCAGAGAGCAGCAAGGACCCTTCATTTCATCCCTAAGCTACAAATATTCCCCTTTGTCAATGAGATATATAATCATTTGCAAGCTCTATCACAAATTATGTTATGGTAGAAGGCTACTGTCTCTCTATAAGATGTTGTCTAATCTCACCCATTCTAGAAGTGGAAGACTGGTATGCATGTAGAATAATGCTGACTGGAATATATACAAAAATAAAAAGCAATGTGAGATTTGATGCTAAAAGGCTTAATATTCTTGCTCTACATGTGTAGTTGAATAACCTCCTTTCTCTTTCTAATAGTGTTCTCTATTGGAATATTTAAAAATGAACATAATTTGGGAGCAATTGATGCTTATCTAATGCCAGAACTTAATTGATTCAATCAATTGATTCAAATTGTCCCAACATCTTCATTGTGTAATCACCTCCATAATCATTATCAAAAACTTCAATCACAGGATACTTGAATAAATATTGAAGAAATATAGGAGAGTCTTGCATAAGTGTTAAATAGAAAATTATTGAGAAGCTGGAGGGAATTAGAAATTTATGTGATTCACTTAAGTATATCTTTGTATATCAAAAATTGTTAACATTGGTAGTCCGATTATCTGTATTTTCTGTATATTCTGTATTTTCTACAGATTAACTGTAAAAATTAAAGCCACAATGTCTAAGTTATTTGAAGTTTCTGTGTAGCTTGCTTGTGCTTAAAAAGTTGTTTTCTGTGTTTCTGTCTAAATATATTTGGTACAATTACATTTGCAGTCATGGGCATCGAAATGAAAGGTAACTATCTCTTATCTGTACAAGCTGTGCTCACTGTTGCAGCCATGTCTTCGCAAGGCTGAATAGGTCATCACAGCAAGTCCAGATACAATCTGCAGCTATTCTGTTTTCTGCCTGCTTCCTTTGCCTCATAGAGAAAAAACAAGGAGTGCTTGTGTGGTGTGTTTCTGTGTTTCTTTTTCATGTATGTGTGTTTGGAGTGTTCATTCTGATATGATTAGGCACCTATCTCTGTGATAGATAAAGTGTTACATTCAAATGTGGGACTAAATATAACTGTGTTTCTGCATGCTGAAACAATTCTGAGCAATGTTGAGCAGAGATTTCTTATATGATGGATATCATTCATATTATGCATGTAACTTACTGTACAATCTATAGTTTGGTTGAGTTCCCTGATTTATGTATTGTTGATGTTTGTCTGAGAACAGTATTCCTTGGTGGTAGTGAAATTTAAAGCATAGGCAACAACTATGTATGTGTTAGATAAATATTTACGCTGTGACTGGGAATGAAACTAGGTTGGTAGTTCTATGTCTCAAATTTCATTACATGTATTAAAGATTAAAAAATGTTCCATACAATCAATATTTTGCCAAAAATAGAATGATCTCTCTTTCATTTTGCAAATAAAACAATTACCATTCTGGATTCACTTTAGCTGTCAATCTACATGTTTTATATTTAGTACGTAGATTGTGATGGTTATCCTCTGTTTTCTCTATTCTATTCTAGTCAGCATTTTGAATTGGCTAATTAGAATGATGAAATCTTCCATTTGTTTCCAAACATTTTTTAATGCTTTAAAAAAATGCCTTGAATAAGGCCTGCTTATATTGCTGTATTTTCCCTTTTGTCATATTATTCCATTAACTCCATTTGAATATTTGGCATAGTAAAATTGCAGTTGTATTTTGTGACTAAACTCAAATACACTTTAGGACTGATGGACGGCGTTGGTCACTGGCATCTCTCCCTTCTTCTGGATATGGTACAAATACTCCCAGTTCAACAGTTTCAGTAAGTGATTTTATATTGGCTTCTTTCTGTAATATGTTTTCAGATTCAGCTCTTTTAGAAAATGGTGAAGTTTGGGGTAGTATTGACAAGTAAAGAATAAAGTCTGTAAGTTTAGACTTAATAACCTGTTGAGAAGTTTGGTTGTAAGTCTGGAGACAGATTGTGTCATATTTTCTACTCAATAGGTAGAAACTGACTGATGATGCTAGAACATCCAGTAACCGGGCATGTAAATTTCTATATTAGAATAACAGAAATGTGCAGCACATTCCAAGGTCCAACCATGTTTACCCAACATTTTGAATAAGATCAAAATAGCAGCTATTTTCAAGGTCAAAGCAGGGCATTTTGCTTTCCAAACAATTTGAACTTAAAATATTTTGCACATTTTTACCACTTATTTCTGTGACCGCCGCAAAACTAGACAGTATCTTTATTCTTTTATTTTCTTTTATAAGAATTCTAGCAAACATTATTAAATAAAATGTAATTTGTCTGATTTAAATTAAATACTTATCATGACTTCAGTACTGAGTAGCTTAGTCACCTTTAACTGCTTCTTTTCTTTCGATCCATTAGAAAGGAAGTGCTGAAGAAGTCTGTGGTTTCTATGTTGACAGTGTAGGTTAGCGGCTATCCTCAACAAATCTATCCAAAAAAGTTTATAACTGAACAATGTGAATCTGAAAACTTGTAATAAATAAATATATGTCATGATATAGGAAGGAGTATTTATTCTTATATAGTCACAGTCTGGCTATGATAGTGAGAATTTCAATCACCTTAAATAGAATTTTTGAACACGTTGGGACGTGTTCAATGAGACAGAGATTTAAGTGACCTAAATATACAGTTGATAGATTAGTCCATCCAAGTAAAGTACTTTGAATAATTTACTCTAAAAAGAAGGTAAATGATGAGAATTGAATGACATTTTCTCTAATCTTTTATTATTATCTACCCAAGACTTAATGCTGCATTAACCATTATGTAATCATTTTTACATTGACAAATTTGAATTACTTCCCCTGAAATAAACTCATGTTTTAATAAAGTGCCATATTCATTGGAAAATATGCTTGGTTTCTAAATGTTATGGAATACTATCTTAATTATTCAAATTTGTTAATATTTATTTGTAGGATGAATGGTATTCAAAACAAACAGAAGCAATTATGATTAATTACATTTCATTGTTAGATGATTTTGTCAAATCCTGCTATTTTAAAACTTTTAGAAAAATCTTATAATGAAGTGCTTTGGTAAGACATTTCCAGAGAGATTTTGCATTATGTGGCATTGAAGAGATTGTTCTGCACTAAATACTCATCAATTGGAAACGGAGCAAAGTTTATTTGACTAGAATATGTATGAGATAGTAAACATATAATTAAGAGAAAATCTGTTTTTCATTAACAGCTTTTTTCACAGTTGATTTTTTAATGTTATTTTTAAACAAAATTATAAATATGAGAACTTTTTCAGGAAGCAAACGTTCTAATTTGTGAATTTGAATTCCAAGTGCTTTGATTTAGCACGTTACTGTTGTTATAGTAAATTGTATTAGAAATGCAGTATTGTACATTTATATGTAAAAAGAAACTTGTTTGTATACTGTGATATTACTGTTGATAATAGAATAGATTTTTATTTTGAATATTGGTACAAATTAATATTTATATTTTTATTGTAGTCATCCTGTTCTTCCCAAGAGAAGTTACACCAGTTACCCTATCAGCCAACGCCAGATGAACTTCATTTTTTATCTAAACATTTCTGTGCTACTGAAAGTATTGCTAGTGATAATAGATGTAGGACCACTCAAATGAGGCCACGATCCAGAAGCCTCAGGTAGGTTTACTTTTTGTTAGAAGTATGACATGTATCTTGATATAGAAACTTGTGAAAAATGATCCAAATATACACACACAAACAATATTATTATGCTTATGAGATGCCAAAAAAATTTAATCTGTCATGTTATATATTGTTGTTTTAAAAGGATAATAGATTCCAAAATGTACTTTCCAATGTATAATTCCTCAGTATCTGTATGAAGTCTAGATTTTTACTGTTAAGATCATAATTTTTATTCTGGTGAATTTCTAGTTTAATATTCTTTAGAAACATGATTTTCAATGGACATTGGAAAAATGATTAAATATATCTTTATCTTAAAAATACATGAAAAATACATTAAATGACAATGTAAATTATTTGAAATGTCCAAATTTAAAGAAAAACATACGTAAATATATTTTGTTAGTAAAACATACGAGTACTGTATACATTTTAATAAAACACTATATTCATGATTAGTGGAATACAGTGTATGGAATAGAGGTTTTGCAGGCAAAAGCTATTCTTCTCATGTTCGTGGTTCACTACTTTGATTTTATTGAAGAGGAGCACAATATAATTGAACAGGACTGTAATTTGTGTGTCAGTATAACCAAGTCAATCTAATGCAAGCATGCAGTGAACCCTGATCTGATTTTTCTGGTATCATCTATTACTTTAATCAGAATTTAATGGAAATATATAGATTTTGGATGAATGGGAAAAAGAAATATTGTTTGACAAGACAGGGCTATATTGACACCGGTGAGCTGATGTTTCATAATCAGGTCTTGCCATAATAATATTCTGTTTGATGGAAAGGAATTTTAATCTAAGTGAGAAAAGTTAAACATTGATGGTCTCATTTTTGCAATGGATACTTTGTTTTGATGGATTTATAAGTTGCTCATTAAGTACTTTGATTAACATTTTAAATTTGGAATAAATAAAAGTCCACCTCCTACTATTAATTTTGTGATTGTGATTGTGTACGTGTTTGTGTATACATGCCAATATTTTCTTTAACTAGAATAATTTTCCTGATAAAAATACAGTATACCTACAAAATTCTTAGTCTTGGCCTCCAGGCATGCCAAATTGTGGAGAAATAAAAAAAAAGTAATCAATTTCATGATATATATTTATTTTATTTATTTATTTTTCATATTTCTGAACTGTCCATCTCCTATTTGTTGAACTCATAAAAATACAGTACATTATTTTATCAAATATTTAATGGTAATAATTACAAAAAAATCCACTTAGAAACATATTTGACTGTTACTTTAATCATACTTGAAATAAGAGTCACTTTGTTGAGATGAGCAGCTATAGAAATTGAATAAATAAAATAAACCCAAAGGCAATAAATAATATTGTAGCATTTTAAGATCAGAAATAATACTAGCCTTTAAGGCAGTAAGTCTCAACTTTGGCAACTTTAAGATGGGTGGATCTTGCTGGCTAAGGAATTTTGGGAACTGAAGTCCATCTATTTTAAAGGGTCACAAGAAACTTCATCTTGTATATGAAAAGGTAACTCACCTTGATTAAAAGTTTTTCTCTTAAAATGTTACCCTGAACATGGCATAAGATAAATCAGAAGTCTTGTTAAGAATTTTGCTGCAGCCTTTCTCCTTGCTTGTTTAGTACAATATTTATTAGCTATGATCTGTAAGATAAGAAACAACATATCAGACCTGGCTTCAGACTCTGTCTTACTAACTCCTAAATTAATAATTGTTTAATATATTTATCAATATATAAATATTACAAACACGGTTATTGATAATATGCGTATTGAATAGTTCATGAAATAATGGCTTAATAATAGTCTAAATTTTTTCCACTGTATTGAAATACTGTTAGAAAGATGATGATGATGATGATGATGATGATGATGATGATGATAATAATAATAATAATAACAAAGTTGGAAGGGACCTTGGAGGTCATCAAGTCCAACCCCCTGCTCAGGCAGGAAACCCTATACCATTTCAGCAAATGGCTGTCCAGTCTCTTCTTAAAAACTTCCAGTGTTGGAGCATTCACCGCTTCTGGAGGCAGGTTGTTCCACGGGTTAATTGTTCTAACTGTCAGGAAGTTTCTCCTTAGCTCTAGGTTGCTTCTCTCCTTGATTAGTTTCCATCCGTTGCTTCTTGTCTTGCCAGAAGATATCTGTTTTATCTAATGTGTAGACAGTTTGGCACCATTAAAATTAAAATTTAATTTAGAAAATTAAAACACGTTAACAGGTTTCAGAGAACTGTAAAATTTGCAGGAGAAAGGTAGGGAAAAGTACATTAAAAAAAGATCATGCTGTAAGTTAACTGAATGTGTGAGGTAGGCACAAAGCGCTAATAGAATATAGGCAAAAATTGGCAGTCAAATAGAAACCAAGTAAAATAAAATATGGTTGGATGACTGGGACAGTAAACAGAACCTGGTCTCACTATTTGGGGAGATTGTGATTTTTAATAAACTGACTGGCTGTCAGTGGAAAAGATGTACTATAAATTTTAAGTTAATTTAGAATGAGATTCAAAGGTTAATTTCTTTGCTTTCAGTCCTGGACGTCCTCCTGCCTGCTGCGATCATGAAATTATTATGATGAACCATGTGTACAAAGAAAGGTTTCCTAAGGTAATAAAGAATATAAATTATATCTTGTATTAAATTTCACAAGAAAACCATATGGAAAAAGAGGGTTTTCTATTGTACTTAATATATCAGATTAAAATAACCCCAAATAGCTTTGTTCTTTTAAATTTCAGAAAACTTAAAGCAGTAACTTTTGACATTTATTTTAGTATTAAATTGTAAAAATGTCCTAATTAACATAGCAGGAAAATGTCTCTTTAATCAGTAAGTCCATATATAGTGTACATATGTACAGTTCCTAATTTGTGGCTTTATATTTTAAATATGGTTTTAAAATTTTTGTATACCTTTCTAGCTTTATTACTAATATCTGATTAAGTTCAAAATGTTGTTTATAATTTAAAAGTAAACTTCTTGGAATCAGTTTTTGCATATGCTTTTGTGCAAATTTTGATTTAGAAGCTTAAGTTCATTAATACCTTGATTAAGTCTATAAAACATATATTATACAGGCTACTGCTCAGATGGAAGAAAGGCTTCAGGATATTATCACCAACCATTCTCCTGAGAACATCCTTCCCTTGGCAGATGGAGTGCTCAGCTTCACCCACCATCAGATCATTGAACTGGGTCGTGATTGCTTGGATAAATCTCATCAGGGTCTTATTACCTCACGATATTTCTTTGAATTACAGCATAAATTGGATAAGCTCCTACAAGAAGTATGATCAATTAAAGTTTCATTAACGCTAAGCACATTTTGTTTATTTATTTGTGCCTTCAAGTCACTGCTTACTCCTGATGGCTGTCTGGAATAGTGTGAGAATAGCTATTTTCTCAGCAAGTTTTCTTCAGAAATGGTTTTCCGTTGCTTCTTCCTAGGGCTGAAAGAGAGTGACTGGCCCAGGGTCACCCAACTGGCTTATATGGTTAAGGCCAGACGAGAACTCTGTCTCCTGATTTCTAGACAGATGCCTTAACCACTACACCAAACAGGTTCTCGATTTAAAAATAGAGGGTTTTTAAAAAATATTTACGGCCTTCTACAGTTTTATAAAATAATGTTTAAATATATACAGCTGTTTAAAATATTCAGTTTAATGACCTTAGCAGCTGCTATAGGGATCTTCAAGTTTGGAAATAATTGGTTTATAAAGCAGCTGAACCTATATAATATACATATTCATTCTGTGCTTCAGCTTAAATGGACTTTTCTATGTAAAAATCAAGTATTTTTTGTTTAACTGAATTAATTATATTATTAAAAGTGTAACAGAAATACAAGAAAGAGACTATGTTATGGTTGCTAACTTTCCAAAATTACATACAAACTATTTAATTTTCCTTCAAATTAGATGAAAGCAGGAAATGGTTAAGAATAATTTTGAAATAATGGTAAAAACACCTTATATTTCAATGTACTTTATGGGATTTCTAAAATTCTGATAGAATTCTGATTCTGAAAGTATAAGACACATTTGAAACTATCATAAAAAACAACCCCGATCTTTAATTAAAGAAGAAAGATTTCTTTGATAGAACATATATATGATAGTTACTATTTCTAATCCATTTAGTGTATTACAAAAACAGTAAGTTTGCTCCTTAATTCCTTAGTATGGACATTTGGGGCAGTAGATATTGATTGCACTACAGTTTTTCAAGACCTTTCTTTGTAATGGAATCATTGTCAATTACTCTGCTAGTTAATATTCTTTAGATGTTTAAAATTTATGAGTAAAATGCATGGAGATTTTGGAAGTACTTTGGAAGTACTTTGCATGTCAGTGTAGTTGACCAATAGGGATAATTGTTTCTATATTTTATAGATAAATAAGTCTATGTTACCCATTCCAATACAATGTAAACAAGTATTTCTGAAAAAAGATGGTTTCATGTGGTAAATCAGTAAGGAGAAAGAGGTATTTAAATAATGCTGCAGTTTTTAACCTAATGCTTTAATTCAGTGAAATGATTTTGATATTCTTAATTTATGGACAAGGTTACTATTGATTTCAAAGCACATTTATAAACAGTATCTTTAGAATCAAATGGCACTTTTATGGATTACATTTATGTATCCTCTATTTCCTGTCTGATTTACTGTGTCTCTCAACCATGTAGTCTTGCAGGAAAGCCTGCTGTTTTTGGAACTAGACTGTGGGAATACAGTTTAGTATTTTGGTGATGCAGTTCAGTCAGTCTGCAGCTGTGACATTCAGTAGATGGCTGTGTCCCCTGCTGCTTGGCACATTATGATTGCAATGAATGGCCTATGGAAGCCACAAGGCATCTGAACAGTTGTGTTTAGCTGACATTTCAGTAGTTCTGAGGTCAAGGTTAACTGAGTTTTATTGTTGGCATTTTTTTCACTTCACAAAAGCATTGATTATAGTTTCTCCTAGTGTTTCATTTAAGCCTTTGATACCGATAGTAATATATTAAGTATGTAGCATTTAGTAGACCATTATCTCTGAAATTTTGACAGTTAAAATGATTTACCCATTTCTCCTATTATTTTAATTAATGCTTGAAAAAGCTGAATTAAAAACTAATTAAATTATTCAAAATCTGTTATTTTTATCTTAATTATAAATATTTATAAACTTTTTATGCATGAACAGTACAAATGTTTTAAAACCAAATGTCTAGGAGTGACTTGTGATGTGTTTAATTCAACTCCACATAAAAATAATTATCCATCATTGTAGATTGTAAGTAGTATATTTTGAATTTTGTCTTGCATCTGCTTTGAAGTGAAGCAAATAAGTGTCTTCTTGAGATATGAATAAAGGCACGTAAGAATATTTCACCCAGGGAAAAACATGTGGTGGTGGTGGGGGGGTGCATTTATTAGACTTCTGGAAGTCTAGACTTACAACTCAGTTTTTGGATGCAAAATATTGCATTCCCCCCCTACTCACTTACATCAGGGGTCCCCAATCCCTGATCTGTGGACCGGTACTAGTTCATGGTATGTCAGAAATCAGTCTGCACAAACCAGTGAAACTGCATCTGTGAGATGTAAGCAATATGCAAACCTACACCCCCTATGGACCGTGGAAAAACCTCTCTCTAGGGGACCGATCCCTGGTGCCCAAAAGATAGGGACCTCTTACTTAGATCAGAGGTCCCCAACCTTTTGGGCACCAGAGACCAGTTATGTAGAGAGATTTTTTCCGTGGACCGGAGGGGGTGTGGTTTTGTGTGTTGCTTGGGATTTTGCTTGTTTGTGCGGCCTGGCTGCTGGCATGCTGCGGACCAGTACTGATCCATGGACTGAGGGTTGGGGACCCCTGACTTAGATCATTCATTTATTGTTTCTTCTCTAAATTTAAATGTGCTTTGAGAGCTACATCCAGACTTTCTGGGGTACATATTGTGGTAAAACTGCCCTAATTGATCAAATCAGTAGGCTCCTTTCACACTATGTCTGTTTCTATAATTTCTTTTCTAGCTTTCATTGTTAATTTGAACTTAGATGTTTGTCTCTCTAGGCAATAATTTCCTATACTATAGATATCAAACAAATGATAAATGGTAAATATCAATTAATAATTTATGCTAAATGGTAATAATTCACACACAAATATATCAGATTTCTTGAATGTTCAAGATTGTTGATATGATTATGTTGAAATAATATATAGTTTATATATTCATTATATTTAATAATGTTTCTTTGTGTCCATGTTTAATATGATGACTATTTTAATGCCTCTTTAACAGGCTCAAGAACGATCAGAAAGTGGAGAATTAGCATTTATTAAACAGCTTGTCCGAAAAATACTTATTGTAATTGCACGGCCTGCTCGTTTACTTGAATGTTTGGTAAGATTATGTTTACTTTAAATAACTTTGATAGTCAGTAAAGCAAGGCATATAAATAATGTACAGGTATAGTATAGGGGGTACCTTGCTCAATAGTAGTAACTGTGAGAGGGATCTTGGAGTCCTAGTGGACAATTATTTAAATATGAGCCAGCAGTGTGCTGCAGCTGCCAAAAAAACCAACACAATGCTAGGCTGTATTAACAGAGGGATAGAATCAAGATCACGTGAAGTATTAATACCACTTTACAATGCCTTGGTAAGGTCATACTTGGAATACTGCATCCAGTTTTGGTCACCACGATGTAAAAAAGATGTTGAGATCCTAGAAAGAGTACAGAGAAGAGCAACAAAGATGATAAGGGGACTGGAGGCTAAAACATATAAGGAACGGTTGCTTGAATTGGGTATGTCTTGTTTAATGAAGAGAAGGACAAGGGGGGGCTGATAGCAGTGTTCCAATATCTCAGGGGCTGCCACAAAGAAGAGGGAGTCAAGCTATTCTCCAAAGCGCCTGAAGGCAGGACATGAAGCAACGGATGGAAACTAATCAAGGAGAGAAGCAACCTAGAACTAAGGAGAAACTTCCTGACAGTTAGAATAATTAACCAGTGGAACAACCTGCCTCCAGAAGCAGTGAATGCTCCAACACAGGAAGTTTTTAAGAAGAGACTAGACAGCCATTTGTCTAAAATGATATAGGGTTTCGTGCCTGAGCAGGGAGTTGGACTAGATGACCTCCAAGGTGCCTTCCAACTTTATTATTGTTGTTGTTGTTGTTGTTGTTATTATTATTATTAAAAACATAGATATTCATATATTGATTAAACCTAAATAGCATTAAATATATACCTGTCCAATAAAGTGAGCAACTTCCTGTATTAATAATGATGAGAGGATTTTCCATGGGTCTGGCTGAAAATAGGACAATTTCATTACATCTGATTTAATATATATCTAATACATGTTCAGATCAAATACTGGATTTCCAGGCTCTTTAGAGCAGTGGTTCTCAACTTGTGGGTCGGGACCCCATTTGGGGTCGAATGACCATTTCACGGAGGTCACCAAACCATGCTTTCCGCCATTTTTTTCCCTAGCTGTCCTACTCCCTCTTATTGGTGGCCACACCCACTTGGGGGTCACCACTACATGGGGAACTGTATTATGGGGTCACGGCATTAGAAAAGTTGAGAATCACTGCTTTAGAGTCTGCCAATTATCTGGTAATATCAGTGAGGAAGTGATGAATCTGCTAGCATTGTCCTGATACATTTGCTTAAAAACATGAATACCTTGAAGAAAAATTCGGCCTTTGATTAAGACCCAGATACTGCCAGAAGCAGGTAATAACTGGCTAATATTAAAGACACACCATATTACTTATTTCCTGCATCAGGATATAACTGTGTACGTATTTATGATAGCATCAAGGTCTAAATAGATCTATTACACATAAAATTTCAACTAAGAAATATGTTAAAAATTTAGTAAATTAAAAATGCACAGTAATTTTAGAGAATGAATACAGTATGCAATTTAACTTGAAGTTACCTATCTATTTTTTTTAAAAAAAAATGATTGGATTGAATAACTCTAAGGAACAAAGGAATGTAATCATCAGATGATCTGGGGAATGTTAAATTTCATACAATTCACTGTTCTTTAGATTTTGCAGGTAATTCTGTATGAGTAAATGGCCTTTATGGTCCATAAATATTTCATTACCCAACTAAGTAATATCATCCATGAGCATCTGCAAGAAAACAACCATGTTCGGAGAGCACCAAAGACCCCACAGTTACTGTATGCTGCATAAATACAGTATGCACAGGATAGATTCACTTACTAAGTTACTTTTCCATGCTGTCTGCAGCATGGTAGTCTCTGTATTCCTTTAAGCCAGGGGTAGTCAACCTCGGCTCTTTTATGACACTTGGACTTCAACTCCCAGAATTCCTGAGCCAGCTAAGCTGGCTCAGGAATTCTCAGAATTGAAGTCCACGAGTCATAAAAGAGCCGAGGTTGACTACCCCTGCTTTAAGCTATTCTAGTCTTCCTTTCAGTTTTATCGATTTTTAGAAGTTCTTTTTAAAATATATTGAGGAATTTTTTTTGTGAGAAGACGTTAAGTGTAATTCCAAATTCTCCTCACTCTCCACTGCAAAACATATGTCTATATAGCAGTGATCTTGTTTGTAACATGGAATTGCTGCACATAAAGTTGTTTTTATAAAGAATTAATAAAAAATAATAGCAACCATAAAACAGAAATGGTTCTTTTCCTGCAGGAAGAAGTTAATGTATACTGGGATAAGGGTGAAATCTCCAATTCATGTTTTCTTCTTTTTCATTAGGAGTTTGACCCTGAAGAATTTTACTATCTTTTGGAAGCTGCAGAAGGCCATGCAAAAGAGGGGCAAGGCATTAAAACCGACATTCCTAGGTATATCATAAGTCAACTGGGTTTGAATAAGGATCCTTTGGAAGGTATGATAATTTAATAATGTAATAATCACAATTGATTTATTGTATTTTACCCATTTTTTTGATATCACCATTTTTATTAATCTTGTATATTTCAATATATGTATCTAATACATCATGTGATTTTAGTACCAAACTCCTACAAAATAATGAAAGACCTTTCATAGACAAAACAAGCTAAAAGATTAAGCTCACTCTTTGTTCATCTTAGAAAATAATTGATGAGTTATAGCTTACTATCAGCTTTTGCAAAGAAGGCATATTGGGGTAAGATGTTTAACAATATTGTCAAATTAATGAAAATCTGATCAGATTGTAAGCCATGATACTGAAGCATGATGTAAATCCAATATTATAATACAACACATCAAAACATTAACAGAAATAATTGGGGCAATTTTTAATTATCTTCACATAAAAACCTGAAAGAATTTATTGGTCAATTAAGGAAGTGGAAGTACAAATTGAAAAACAAATAAAAACATCTGTCTCATAAAAATAAACTAGTTTCATAATAAAATTGAGTGTGGCACAAATGTACTTGACTCTGCACGTAATCTCTTAACTCAGAATCATGAATATTGTCAAATTGAATGTTTACATTTTGACTTAATGCTTTATATTATTTGCCATTATGGATATGGATATCCCTGACAATATAGTTTTATTTGTATGTTAGGTTAATTAGTATTAACAATAGTTTATTGAACAAGCAATAGTGGATTTATCGGTTTATAAATTATGCTAGGCAAAACAAATTGCATTATCCAGGTTCAACTATCATGCTTGAACCATAATATCTTTTTTTCTCTCTTCTTCCACCCTAAATGTTTAAAATCAATCACAGCTTCATGTTATTTTGAAATTAAAATCAATCACAGCTTCATGTTATTTTGAAATTAAAGAAGGCACAATTCATTTTGATTGTTTTTACAAATCCAAAATTTCAACCACAGTGTCTTTATTTGTGCATTCTTAAAATAAAATTGTTGTGTTAGTCTGAATGTGATGCAGCCTATTTATCCCACATCGTAGCATCACATTCTAATAACTTATCTAAATTAAATATGGTAGTCTACAGGTTTTAGAATAAACATTTGAATAAGTCCCAAATTAGTATACTGATTATTTCAGTTTCCATATTCAAGAAGGTATCATTGCTCAATTATTCTTACATGCTTTAGAACAGTGGTTCTCAACCTTTCTAATGCCATGACCCCATAAAACAGTTCCCCATGTTGTGGTGACCCCCAAGTGGGTGTGGCCACCAATAAGAGGGAGTAGGACAGCTAGGGAAAAGGGAAAAAAATGGCGGACTGCGTTGTTTGGCGACCCCCGTGAAATGGTCATTTGACCCCAAATGGGGTCCCGACCCACAGGTGGAGAACCACTGCTTTAGAATGAGCCAAACAAATATATCTATAGGTACATACAATTTCTCAGAGCAAAATGAAATTAGGTTTCACTGAATTATGTTCCTTAGTTATTATAAACTGGCTGTATGTATGTATGTATGTATGTATGTATGTATGTATGTATGTATGTATAATAATTGATACAACAATTAAAATAGTAAGAAGGGAGTATTCAACTTTTCTCTGGGATCAATATAAATTTTACTGCTTTATTTATTGTACAGTATTATGGGAATTTTATAGTAGCCAAAACTACAGCTGCTGATTTATGAAAGCACATTTTAAAAGACATTGATTTTCTTTTCAGTTTATAATACATTTCTTTGTTTCCAATGAAAATTTCTAGTAATTGGACTTAAAATTGGATCTTTTTTTTTTTTTTGTCTGTTGGGTATGGTTTCTTTTCAGATAAATGATGCATGCAGTTTTTGGAGATAATGCTAGATAAAACTATTTTGTATAAAAAGCAATAAATAGCAGATTCATCATTTATTGGAGTGTGATCAATGTATTTCAGAAATGCTCCCCAGGTTGAATTTTTTTCCCTGAGGCTTTTAGATTAAATCTTTACCTTTTTGAATTATGACTCTTTAGAAATGGTTTAAGTCAATAAAATAAAAAAGCAGATGTTTAATGGTATTTAGATGAGTTTAAAAAATGTCTTCAGGCGTTGCGAAATATTTCTTTAGCTTTCAGCTTCAAAAGCTGACTTGGTTTTATTCTATTACTACCTACTGTTTACAAATAATGTGTACTTCTCAGATAATGGTTATTTTTTATCAAAAGTAGGATACATAACTAAACCACTTTGATTTTCCATTTATGAATATAAATATGGGATTGACAAAACTGTCAAACTACATTACAATGGCTTGGTTTTTAGAAAATGAAAAACAAACCATAAGCTGTTTCTCAGCAGTTTTCTAATAAAATTTCACATTTATATATTGATAGTAAAGTTAATCTGAAGTTTTATGTTTTTGTTCTAAGTGTCGTTCATCTTAAATAAAAACATGCTGGAGGCATGTTTGACTTAAGTTGTGATTTATTATAAATTTGTAATGAAATTACATTTTGGATTATAAATATTATATTTGCTGGGATAAGATGTTTCTTTTTGTGCTTTCAGTTTCAAAGTCAAATAGTTCTTTGTCAGTGTTTGTAATTGTGTGTATAGGTAGAACTCTGTTAATGATGGTATCATTAACCAGAATCGCTAAACAATGTGGTCATAAGGCACATCAGATGACAGCATTGCTTAATGATGGCATGCTCCCACTGCCATTGTTCAGCAAGGATCACAGGTCATTAAGTGAGACCCAGGCAACTCATATACAGGCTAGTAGAGAATGAAGATATGGCAGGCACACACCGGGCCAGGGGTGGCTGATGCTCTGGTGGGGAAGGGTATGCGAGTTTCCTGCACAGTAGGACCATGACTAGCTGCTGCCAGGCAGTGAAGAGTGTGACTGATTTACTTGTGAGCGACTTGTGACATTCTCTGCCGGCTTCCCAATTGACTTTGCTTATGGAAAGCTGGCAGAGAAAATCACAAATGACAGTCATGTGATGGTGGGACACTGCAACTATTGTGTGATCTTTTTGCCAAGAACCTATGATCACAATTCCTTGATCATGGGGGTGCAGTGATGGTTGAACATCTTCTTTTTCCAGTGCCATTGTAACTTTTGACTGGCTGATGAACACACATTGAGGAATACCTCTATACACCACAAAATAAACTTATTTATTTTTTAAGTTTCTGCTTTTGTATTTATTTCTATGACTTAAATCTATAATGCAATAACAAAGTTTGGAACACCAGTATAATTTACATGGAGCTCTTCATATAAATTGTCTTTTTCTAGTCATGTGAATTATTGCATTACCTGAATAAATGTAAGTGCACCAACACAGAGGGAATTACTTTGTTTTCCCGAAAGTAAGATCTATTCAGAAAATAAGCCCTAGTTTGATTTTTATGCATGTGCCTAATACCCCCAAAATAAGCCCTAGTTAAGAGCCTATGCAGCTGGACACCCGCCCATTCTATCTGGTTGTTCGTGGTACTGCCACCACGAGGTGACACAAGGCAGGTGGGGGAGAGGGTGGAGCTGCCCCAGGCATCCTGCACCTGTTTACCTCAGGGTAAACAGCCAGACCTCCCATACCCCAATACCTGCCTCATCTCAAGGTGGTGGCACTGATAGCACTGTCCAGTAGGAACCCATGTGGCTGCTGCCAGACCACTTCTTCTGCAGCTGACTGCCGACGTTCTCATGAGTCATCCCCGGCCTCCGTTTCACTCTCAGAGGCCTTTAGGAAAAGGCCTCTGCACCTGCAGATGGAGCTCCAGGTTGATGCATGTGTTGTCCCTGGCCTCTGTTTTGCCAGCAGAGGCCTATAAATGATAGTGTTTTTTTGATTCTTAGTGACACAACAGTTCATTCAAAGCCTAATTTGTGTTTTATATTGGTGCATTTGAACATTATAGAACCAAACTTAACATTGATCTTAATTTAGTGGATCTTGATGTGAAAAGTTGATACCACTTAAGAATTTCCTGAGTGTTTATATCTCTTTGTAACACAGTTAAAAAAATTCTTTCCTTCTTACAGATCAGGATATAGTGTGTTACATAACATAAAATGTAACATAAAACAACTAAACATAAAACAAAACTAATAAAACTTACATAAGCTGTATTCTAAAAATTGTATTCTTTTTTCTGATAGAAATAGCACAGCTAACTAACTATGACAGTGGAGCAGCAGCAACTCCAGAAACGGATGAACCGGTCAGTGTAAATCTTTTAATCTCTTGTACTCTTACTATTAAATAAATAGTTTCTTCCTTGGCTGAATTCACTTATAATGCAAATTATTTTTTAAGTTATGGGAACAATCATAATGAACTAGCTTATCCTTAATGATAAGCAACATATGTCATTGCTAAGTGAAAAACAAGCTATATTTTAGTTTAATGTTATTTGGGAAATAGCTGTTTTTTTATATTCAGCTGTCATACAAAATAAATCAGACAAGAATATCAATCTGAATCTGGGTCTTTGTGTTCTTTAAATAACTGAAAAATTATCATTGTCCTATCCATACTGTCACATATTGCACAGTATAAACACAGACATAAAAACTCTAATGCTGTAAGACAAAAAATAAGTTTAGAGTAAACATTATGTATTGCTTCTTAATGATGATACTATATTTCTCATCTAACACTGATTATAATTGTTTTATTATGGTTAATCTTGATGGTGTCAAATGTTTTGTAAGTAATATCTAAAACATAGTATGCAAATAATTAAAACATAGTGGAAATATAATTGATAAAATAATGGCTAATATATTACTGGGTGTTACAGAAAAGACCATGTTTATTTGATGAATGGCACTATGTCTGAAGATTTGCTAAATATTGGTTTAGCAAATTGGTTAAAAGTACAGAGGACCTGTGATGGTCCTTTTGATCAGAATGGAAAAAGATGCTTCAGAATCTATGGGATTTTCATGTAGACCTGCCAATACTTAGAGAAGCTAAGGGTTATTTTTTTTTTTAATACCAAGATCATGCTTCTGATTTCAAGAAAAGGCACCATTTGACTTAAGGAGTAGCCAACAAGTGTTCATGCCATCTATTGAAGTTTATCTGAAACTCTGTACAACCCCATTGCTAGTGTCTTGTGTAATAATTTTCCTCTATTTATTTTGAAGAATTCTAATGCATCACTTAAACTTAAGAGGAAGCCTCGTGAAAATGATTTTGAAACAATTAAATTGATTAGCAATGGAGCATATGGGTGAGTAAAAATAAACAAAATTCTCTGAGATTTGTTTCACAGTTTTCTATAACTTGGTATATTTTTCTTAATGTGCACAAAAATTGTATTTCTTTTGGAGGAGTGCTAAAAATATTGCTGTGGGAAAATGTCAGAAGAAATGTACTGAAGCCTATATGAAGTTTAAAATGAAATGCGTTTGTCATTTCTTTCTCATGAAAATGGATGATTCCAGGGAGAGGGAAAGAGGGAATAGATGGCCACGGTGGCTTTATAGCATTCTTCAGTGATGCTGAAGAGAAAATCCCAAGTTGACAGAATGAAGTAATTGAGAGGTGAGCTAGTGGCTGTGTGAAGCACAAATAGTGTGGTGGCTGACATAGTCATAAATCTGAAGGGATACCCTACTTCATACTTCAGCTGTCATGGAGGTAGAGGAGAAATGAGAAAGAAGCTCGGTGGAATAGAGAATGGGAAAGAGAGGAATTTGCTGGTAGAGCTCAGAAGTCGGAGAGTAGGAATTGAGGCAAATGAGGAGAGATATTGTTTTAAGGGATTGGTTGAGAATGAAAATATTTCTGGAATAGGAACCGACAGCAAAAATTGATTGTGGTGCAAAGAAATATGTTTTATGTATCGATAAGTAAAAATAAGTACATCCAGAGAGCTTCTGATTAAGCAAGATTCTTCTCGTGCTTTTCCATCAGACCCTGGGATGCATAGAAAAATTACAAAAACAACAACAACCGACGTTAGCGCCTAGGCTACAAAATTTCTCAGGCACCAAGAACTTACCTCTGAGTAATTCTTTATTGTTATTCACCTATAGATAGAAATCTTGCCAAACAACAATTTGCATCACTATAGATACACTCTGGAAATCGCTAGAGAAGAATCTTCTTAATTCTCTTTCTCCTGACCAAAACTTTCCATGCTTTGCTGCCTCTTTGCTCTCTGGAATGCACCCACTTCCTCCTGGGAATCCAAACCACCCTTCACTACAGATTTGCAGAATGACATTCTTCTATAACTTCCAGCGGATATCAAAATTGTGGCCCCTAAGAAACACTTCGATTATGACATTTAAATTTCTACTTTTATAGTTTTCAGTGTTGCCAGCAACTGCAATGCTTTGCTCAGTCACATAGAAATACAGTCTGACACTCCCCTGGTGATTATATCCTTCCCCTGTAACATTAGTTTGGCACTTTCTGTTCTTTCAGCTTGACAAACTGATCTCTCCCCCCTAGCTTTGATTTGTTTTTGCTTTAACAAGATTTGATTAACATTGGCTTATAAGCAGTTTATTGCTGCTTCTGCTCTTCCAAGGACCACAAGCCAAAGAGTGTGAAAATGTATGGATTCTGCGGGTGTGACTTGTAGTGGTTTTGTCATGTTGTATTACTTGCATGAAAACAACTTGGCATTATCTTTACTGCAAATGAACTATTTTTAGCACCATTGATGAAAAAGTTAACCGGTGGAAATAAGTAATGGTCATTGTCCCTCCTATGACAAAAAATTGGGGGTTTATCGGACCAAATAAAAGAGACTTTAAGAACTGACACAGCAAGCAACTCTTTGAAAGGAAGGGAGTCAAAGGGAAAAACAGTCAGAGAGTTGCAATTAGAAACAAGTTACATAGAAACTATTTCGCACTGCTGGAACTCAGAAACAGTTTTCAGGACTCCACAGAAGAATCAAGCTGGGTATTTTCAGAGAAAAGAATGAAGACAGCAAGAACAGAAGAAATGATGTTGGATCCCAGAAGGGCAGAGGAGATGCAGCTGTATCCTGATAGAAGATGAAACAGTCATGGTGGTAAATAGCACTACAAGGAATGAAATTAAATGCTTTTCAGCTTGGCAGTTTGTTTATAAAGTGTGCTGCCTGCTCAAAGCAAGGATTAGTGACTGAATAAACTTTGAGTCATATTAAATTGCTAATAATAAGTCATCCCTTCTAATCCAAATGGGAACGGAATACTGCAAAGGACTGAATATTTATGAAGGAAGCACAAAACCCTGGGGACCTAGGTCAAGTGTAGGCAATCTTGGCTCTTTTATGACTCGTGAACTTCAACTCCCAGAATTCCTGAGCCAGCCTAGGTGGTGGTGTCATCCATCCTCTTATTCCTTGGAAGAGAAATCTTAAACGATGTCACCCCACTCTGCTTTAGTCAGGACCATTTAGAATATTGTGCCCAGTTTTGGGTACAATCATCTAAAGAGGACATTGAAATACTAAAAAGGGTTCAGAGGTAGGCTGCCAAGATGGTGAAGAGATATATACAGTGAAAAGAACTTAGTAAAGATAGTCCTTGATTTACAACTCCTCTTGGGACCAAAACTTCCATCACAAAGCAGTGTGGTCATTAAGTGAATCATAATGTGACCATGCCCAATTTATGACCTTTTTGCTGGAGTCATTAAGTGAATCACATGGTTGTTAAGTGAATCCAGCTTCTCCCTTCAGTTTACTTGTTGGAAGCCTGCTGGGAGGGTTACAAATGGTGATTACATGACCCAGGGACACTGCTACCATCATACAAATATGCTTTGATTTCAGGATTTGTGAGAAAAGATACAATTTGAATTCTTGATGAAATAATGCAATTATAATTTGATTGATATAATGGAAATGAATGGGACTTGATACCTTGATTGAAGTATAGGATATAATTTGTTCAAAAAGACTAAAATTACTAAGTGATTTATATGAATCTGTATGCATTTGCTTGGAAGTCCAAATGAATGAACTTCGTAATACTATATATAGTGTCTAGGTCAGTGGTTCTCAACCTGTGGGTCGGGACCCCATTTGGGGTCGAACAACCATTTCACGGGGGTCGCCAAACAACGCAGTCTGCCATTTTTTTCCCCTTTTCCTTAGCTGTGCTACTCCCTTTTATTCTATTGGCTTTTGAAAGCCAATAGAATAGACTCTCTTGAATAGAGTCTAATTCTATTGGCTTTCAAAAGCCAATAGGAATTGTCCAGGCTGTCTCTGCCCTGCTGAGCCCGCCAAAAGTCCCATTCTGCAAACGGTGCTGCACCAGTTGAGTAGTCCTCGACTTACGACCGGTTGAGTAGTCCTCGACTTACGACCGGTCGGGGGGGGGGGTTGCGGCATTAAAAAGGTTGAGAACCACTGGTCTAGATTAAAGTAGATGGAAAAACAAATAAAACCAGTATAATTGCTTTTATTGCACGGCCAGTTAAGAAGAAGATACAGATAATGATTTCCAAAAGTAAACAAGATTTTTCAAACAGGCATGAAGTAGTAATAATGAAGAACTTGCATTACCTCCATGTCTTTTGGAAGAGAAACTCTGCCAATCATCATTGTTTAAGGAATGTCTATCTTGTCTTACAGAGGATGAGGAAAGGCACAATACATCAGATATTCCTGACAGAATATAACTGATAGAGAAAACTTAATTTGATTAGCAGTATTCCAGTATTTGAGGGGCTGCCACAAAGAAGAGGGCGTCAAACTATTCTCCAAAGCATCAGAGGGAAAGACAAGAAACAATGGCTGGAAACTGACCAAAGAGAGAAGCAACCTGGAATTAAGGAGAAACTTCCTAACAGTGATGACAGTTAACCAGTGGAGCAGTTTGCCTTCAGAAATTGTGGGCACTCCATCACTGGAGGTTTTTAAGAAAAGACTAGACAGTCACTTGTCTGAAATGGTACAGGTTCTCCTGCTTGAGCAGAAGACCTCCAAGGTCCCTTCCAGCTTCTGTTCTGTTCTGTTCTGTTCTATTCTATTCTATTCTATTCTATTCTATTCTATTCTATTCTATTCTATTCTAATTTAGGAAATTGAAGTAACATTAAAATTAGGTGGAAGTGACAATGTAAATGCTGGATTGAAAATATTCAAATGTGTATTTTATAGTAAAGTAACATTGATTTTAATAAACTCAGAGCAATAATAAATATGATTGCCTAGTAGGAAAGCCCTAATGGAAGAAACCATTTGAAATATATGATTGTTTTCCTCCAAGAAAGAAAATGATATTGAGTAGAATGGCATAAGATATAGTCCTGCATCCTGTATTTGTCTTTTTTTTAAAATGACTAAAAATTGGAGAATTTTTGTATCAGACTTACAGAAGACACAAAATTGGATGGGATATCCTAGAAGAATGAAATACAAATCAAAATTTAAGAATACATTGAGGAGTAAAATCATTTTGCAAACAAAAAGCACATTTACAAGTATGGGATAAGTACAGAGAAGAGCAACAAAGATGATTAGGGGACTGGAGGCTAAAGCATATAAGGAACGGCTGCTAGTTTAATGAAGAGAAGGACGGAGGGGGACATGATAGCAGTGTTCCAATATCTCAGGGGCTGCCACAAAGAAGAGGGAGTCAAGCTATTTTCCAAGGCACCTGAGGGCAGGACAAGAAGCAACGGGTGGAAACTAATCAAGGAGAGAAGCAACCTAGAACTAAGGAGAAACTTTCTGACAGTTAGAACAATTAACCAGTGGAACAACCTGCCTCTAGAAGCGGGGAACGCTCCAACACTGGAAGTTTTTAAGAAGAGACTGGACAGCCATTTGTCTGAAATGGTATAGGGTTTCCTGCCTGAGCAGGAGGTTGGACTAGATGACCTCCAAGGTCCCTTCCAACATTATTATTATTATTATTATGATGAAAAAGTTGTTGGAATAGTAGTTGATTACCAATTCCCAGGGTTGTGTTATATAACAACGGTCTCCAACCTTTCTGGCTTGGCAGCCCAGGGAGGAGAGGAGATGGTTTCATGCGCACAGCTCCATTTGAGCGCGCCCACCATTCACATAAATAGAGTATTTGAAATTTTTCCTGAAGGTGCTTCATAAAAAAAATATCTTGAAACATAAGCTATAAATACTTACACAAAGTTCAAATTCTGAAGAGGTAAATATGGCTTTAATTTAATGAGAAATGGTGTTCTCTAAAATACGTTATGAGGAAATACAAAAGGTGAATATATGATTTGAATTTTTGATTAAGTTAGTATAATTGTAATTTGAATTTTAATCTATTGTAATAATATTGGTTTGTCAGCACTGAATTATGGTATGTTTCTGAGTTTTCACTTGTTTGCTTTCTTTTTTTTCTGTATACTTTCCTCTAATCTGAAAATTAAGAAATTAGAGTAACACTTTCTGTATATTAATTATCATACGACATATAGCATAGTAGGGAGGAATCAGTTTTTTTAACTTCTTATGCTAAATCCTGAATATAATAACAATTTTACCTATGAAATTCATACCATTTGCAACCTAGTTGATAATCAATGTGTTAATTTTAATTTATTATTTAATTATTACCTAAACTATTAATTTATTCTTAATCTATTAATGCAGAACTGGCTCAGTAATTTTGAGTGTTACAATGATTACCTCAGCTATGAATTTTATGGTGATTTTTATATTGTTTTTACTACTGTATTGTTTGGTTGTTTTATATTGTTTTTATTTATTTATAAGACTCCTAGAGCATATATATGACATAGGCAGCTGTATAAATTGGAATAATAGATAAGTGAGTTTTTACTTATTTATACTTATAATTTTTCAATTTTCCTTTGAAACTTTGAACATTGTTAAGTACAATAACATTTTACCTAACAGTGTACTATTACAATTGTAATATTGTGCCATATCTTTTTTTATGAAAAATTTAATGAAATGAAACTTAAGGATAATTATCAAAATATTATGAATACTTCTTTTATGTAGTTGATTAGATAAATTGGGATAGCAAGCTGCATTAAAAAAATAAATTTTATTACTTCTCAAATGTTAAACTTTTCCTACCAGATTGTACACCTATTTAGTATTACAGATTTTTAAATGGTAATTGATTTAATAATTCCCCATTCCTTTTCTTTCCAAGTGCTGTTTACCTGGTGCGTCATAAAGAAACAAGACAGAGATTTGCAATGAAAAAGATTAACAAACAGAATCTCATTCTTCGAAACCAGATTCAGCAGGCGTTTGTTGAGCGTGATATCCTGACATTTGCAGAAAATCCATTTGTAGTCAGCATGTATTGTTCCTTTGAAACTAAACGCCATTTATGCATGGTCATGGAATATGTGGAAGGTACAGTCTATGTTTTATATTATGTGTCAAGTGCAATGTATTGTAATATTGAGAAACCATAAATGAATATTGAAAATTAGAAATGTCAAATGTTTTATCTCTTTACTTAAAGGCTGAGTCTCCTCCATATGTCATAGTGTTCCTATAGCAATAACGGGGCTCGAAAAGGGAGACATAGCATCAAGTCTTTGCATGATCATGAGATTATCTAATGTCATCTTGTCTTGTCATAATCCCATTTTAATTTACCTCATGGATTATTGACAAGATAAATGAGAGTAGGAAGGCAAGACTCCAACCAAACTAATCCTGATTGGTACAAAATTATCCCCAAGTCATAATGCATGTTCATTGAGCAAAATGCTTTCTCCCCTATAGTATAATCAGCAAATTAGTGTACAATATTTTCAATTTATCCCATTGAGTTTTTAATCTGAACTCTAAAAAAGAATTTCTATATGCCCACACTGAAGTTTATTCTGTTTTTTGTTTGCTAACAAGGAAGTTTTGTTTTTAATACTGCCATCTGTTTGCTAGTCTGAATGCTGTGGTTGATTTCTCTGTGTGGCATAAAATATAGCAATATGCATTATGTTTTAGGTGGAGACTGTGCTACTTTGATGAAAAATATGGGCCCTTTGCCTGTAGATATGGCCAGGATGTATTTTGCTGAGACTGTTTTAGCACTGGAATATCTCCACAACTATGGAATAGTACACAGAGATTTGAAACCTGATAAGTATGTATGTAGCATGTAATTAACAGAAAATATTTACAGAAAAACTAAGAATGTATAAAATGAAGCAAGAAGCAGAAATGTTTATTTTATTCTTGTTATATAAATTCAGAATTCAGAATCTGATTGTATTATTTTTTAATTCTATAAAGGATAATTTATGAAATAAATCCATAATTATGATGAATATTAGTATAGATATTCAAGATATTTATGTTCATAATGTGTTCATTGATTAATATTTCATAACTTCTATTTTTAAAATTTGTTTTGAGTACACCAATGAATTGTAAATTTGGTGTTATGTTTAATATTTAATTGTGAATAATTTAAATGAACTTTCTTTAAAAATATGACTGCATACAGTTTACAGATTTATAACTTTAGTTTTTTAAGGTATCAAGTCTCCTCCCATTATCCCTTAATGAATAAAGACTGTCTATCTTGCGATTTGATGGACTTCACTAAGCTAGTAGCACTTTGTTTTCAAAATTAAATATCCTCTATGAAACATATCATTCCAACATGTTTGCAGATAGGATGTGATTATAATAATGACTTAATATTAAATGGTAAACTGAAAAGACTGCTCTGTTGCTAATAGTTACTTATTGTTATTCTTTTTTGCAGTTTACTAGTAACATCCATGGGACATATAAAATTAACAGATTTTGGGCTGTCTAAGGTTGGTCTCATGAGTATGACCACCAATCTTTATGAGGGTCATATTGAGAAGGATGCTAGAGAATTTCTGGATAAACAGGTAAGCAATGTTTGTTTTCTTTCCAAAAGTTTAGCAAATTATTTTTAATTTCTATAATACTATTGCAAATTTCTATATAAGAGTTATCTTTATTTTTGCACTGCAGATTGTTTCAAATTTGGCTTTTCACCATTATGGTCTATTAGTAAGATGAATGGTCTAATTGAAAGCAAGTGAGGTTGTGAAAGAGACAAATTGAATGTTGTTTTTATAAAGAATTCAGAGTCTCAGCAGAGTACTTGTGGAACTCATGATGCATTGTACAGTCAAGGATGCTAAAAATCCTAGCTATGGCCCATTTCCCCTTAAGCATGCCTCATTACCATTTACCCACAATCTGTTCAGTCTAAGACTTATTTAAGATAAAATTGTTCAAGTTTTCAATTTAAAATAAGAATAATCCAAACATAATCAGAATAAATATATGTATAACATATTTTGATTTCAAGTTGGCAGACAGTGTCTGTGAAATATTCACTTGCAAAAGTTAAGTTGGAAACTTTTATTAGAAAATGTGAAAAATTAACATGCTTTTTTAAAATTAAAAAAGGAAAAGAAAATTTGAAATTATTTAATGGGATAGACATTATTAAAGTTTACAGTTTTCTTTTTTACTGTTTCCTTATTTAGGTTTGTGGTACACCTGAATATATCGCTCCAGAAGTGATTCTAAGGCAAGGTTATGGCAAACCAGTGGACTGGTGGTCCATGGGAATTATCCTTTATGAGTTTCTTGTTGGGTGTGTGCCATTCTTTGGAGATACACCAGAGGAGCTATTTGGACAAGTTATCAGTGGTAATTATCACATGACAGAAGTGATTTTCCTTATATCATTACACTTTCCTTTGGGGATGGCTATCTGTGATGGAAAGTGCAGCTGGAACGGGGTGGGGGGGGATCTTGGCACTGTGATTTTGGTTTCCCAGGGAGACACAACACATTCCAGATAGGGGCCCAAAATAGAAGACTGCTCAGCCTTGAATTGGATGGGAAAGTAGAAGAAGTTCAGAGTAGCCATACCCTAAAATCTCCCAAAGTATATCTATTAAGTTAGAAGGTTATGGCTTCTGGCAAAATTCTACTAGGCATAGACAAATAAAGAACTTGATTAGATTTCAACATGATGTCTTTGGGTTTGGGGGTGACACTACCTGACCAGTCTTAATTCCTCAGTCAGGGTTTTATTATTTATGAAAGGCTATAATATTATATTAGTTATAGTTTACAAAAGAAAAAAGGTAATTGTCCATCTCACCCATCAGGCAAGAATGATAAGTCTGAAAATTTAAACTTCAGAAAAAATAGAATAAATTCACTAAGAAATATTATATATTCTTTGTAGTGTGTGCTTAATTTGCTTTTATAATTTGAATCACTTCCATGCTTTCTCATTCTGTAAAGTGTTATAGTTTTCACTGCTAGAAGGACCTTTTTTCTTCCCAGCTCTAAAGTCATTTGAGTAAATGTGTTTGCTTTTCAGTAATTACAATAACAGCAATCCCAATTACATTAGCAAATACTAGTAAAGTTGTGACTATGTATTAAAATATACATTTAGAACAATTTCTGTTTGCATGTTCTCAGTATAGAGCAATTGCGATTAAAGAACCTGGGAAAGGAATGGAAAAGGAAAAATAATTTGCTACAAAGTGCCAGAGAAGAATAAGATCATAAAGAAATTAAAAGTTAAGATATCGTTAATCATATATAGAGCAATTACATTATAGAAATGAGTGACTATATATATTTTGAAAGGAGCGGAGAAAGCAATAAAATAAATGACAAGTGCTTTAAACAGAAAGAATCTATTTAGATTAATGCTTCAAACTAGCATAGTCTAGTCTAATCTATATTTTAAAAAGTTCACATTTATTTCATTTGCATAAAATGGAAAATGCCTAATAGCATAATGCAATAAATTAGAAGAGGTGTAATAAAAGCCTGAAACAATAGTTTCCCAAATAATAAATAATGGGGAAAGGAAGAATTCAAATGCAGTTCACAGATTGTTAATGATTTCACTGGTGGCTGTTACAGTATAATGTTATTTCTGTAGCAGCTGTTCTTCTTTCATTTAAAATTCCATAACCTTTTAGGTTGTAACCTGCAGGCTGAACCAAAGTATTGTTATGCAGCTTGTGGCAAAACTAAATACTAATTGAACAACATCTATCACTATTCTAGTTGGTGTACTTTCATGTTTTCCAGATGTGTAGAAATAGATACCTGTTGTTTATGTTAAACAACCTATGTTTACTCATTTCCCAATATATTTTACAAAGTATGCTGATAAGGTCTACTGATAAAAGGAGGGGGTAATGGTAAAGAAAAAAAATGCAATTGTGTTTTTAAAAAGGTTTTTTTTTAAATAATCTGGCATATTTTTAATAAAAGTGAAGGAAATACATGGTATGCCTACTGTTAATGAGCTTTTTATACAATATGCTAGTTGTTCATAATACAAGTAATAAATATTGTTTCTGGTATGATGCAAAGCTATATGAAATGTTTAATTAGTACATATAACAAATGTTTTAGCTTTGATCCTTTAGGGTATCAACACATATTTATATTTTTCAAATCAAATTTAAATGGCATTTTAAGAACTGAAAACTGGCAAACTTCAAAATAAGCTTTTATTTATTTGTGTGCTTGAACTCTTGGATGTATGCTTAGTACATTATATAGTACAATATAAGTATAATAAAGAATAACATTAGGCAATACAAAAGTGTTTCAAACATTTTGGGGGCTCAAAGTCTATACAGGATTAAAAACCAAGAACTGAAAATTAAGATGCCTGGATTTGTCCATATAGAATGCTACAACATTAAAAACAACAACAACAACAACATATTTAGAAGTGGTATTTCTTTCTCCTAGATGAGATCAACTGGCCTGAAAAGGATGAAGCACCACCTTCAGATGCCCAGGATTTGATTGCTTTGCTTCTGAGACAAAACCCCTTGGAGAGACTAGGAACAGGTTAGAAAATTTTGCTTTTATTTTCCTACATGTTGGAAGCATTATCTCTTTGGCTGCGGAGTGTTTGATCTTTTGTTTCTACTTAATAAATACCTGCGTCTGGTTGTAGTTTAAAAACGTATTTCCTTGTTCTCTTTGTTTTACTAACTTAAATAATAACTAAGGTGGCATTGAATCAAACCACACCTTGTAATTTTTTCTCATTTTCTAATCTATTTTTCCCATTTGTTTGTTTATTTATTTGTATCTTGCCTTTATTATTTTTACAAATAGCTGAAGGCCACAAACATATCTAATATTCCTTCTTCCTCCTATTTCCCCCACAATAGGTCAATAAATGCTAGTCCTCACTATCTAAACAATTTGCTATCATGGTAAAGATTGTAGAGGATTCAGAATTTATTAATGCCTGAGAGACTTGCAGAGAACCTGGAATGGTTTAATCTAGATCAGAGGTGTCAAACTGTGGGCCCGCGGGCTGGATGCATCAAGCAGAAGCTGCGCGCACCCCAGCTCCGGCAAGGGGGAAAAAATCGCGATATGTCATGACACGTCGTGTGAGGTGGCAAGTTTGACACCCCTGATCTAGATAATAGTACTTTACAACTACACTGTTAAAAATTTATTATGTTTGTCATTACAGTAGAAGCCCAAAATTTTGATGGGATCTCCATGCTCTTCCATTTGCACAGATGTGTATGTATTTGTGTGTGTGTGTGCGAGATAGAGAGATAGAGAGAGAATATCAACATTAACTCTTAGTAAATGTCCTGGAGCAGTGCTATGGTATTGTAATGGATAAATAACCATCCCATAGGGATGGTTAATTAGGAGTTGTATTCCTGGAATTGAGAAATATATGATTTGTTGAAATACAAAAATTGTTAATCAGCAGTGAATTTTGGAATGCAGGGTCAAATGCTGAATCCTGCAATCATAACATTGGTCATACATATTTTGAAGCAGTGCACCAATTCTTTCTCCCTCCCCCTCCCAATACTTAAAATCTCACTACAGTTGGGGACTCAGACTAATAAAAGTCTCATTATGTTTATCTGTTTGTCTATTTGTACCTTCAAATTAGCCCAAACATTATACTGCAGCAATTTTGAACCAAAGTACCTAAAATCCACTAACTTTAAAAATACATAAAACTCCTGGAACCCATTATTCCTGTAGAATTGAAATTTCCTCTACGTTCAGACCAGTCTTATTTGCAAAAGGTCGTGGCTGTTGCAGCATCCCCAAGATCATGTGATTTCCCAATACTCCCTGCCACTTCCCACAAGCAAAATCATGACAGAAATCAGAGGTCACTTTAACCCTCACTGCTTTTTTCCCACTTGTAGTAATTCTGTTTATCTGTTTAAGTAAGTACATATTGACTTATTTTTGAAGTTCATTTGCAATTATGTTTCTATTTATGATACATATACTTTTCTTAGATGATTACAGAACCATTCAACATTGGACAAAAAAATAAAAATATGGTCAGCCTATAATTAAATATTTATTTTGGTCATCTCAGACCATGCTATCTTTTTCTCAAAGGATGACCCAGCTTGCCACAGGGATTTCTGATAAAGATATAAAGTTGTCCTTAAAACCTAGTCTATATTTAGTAAGTGTACCAAATTTAAAGAATTTCTGCAATTCCTTCCCCTCCCAATAAAAAGATAAAGAAGCAGATCTGTCTTTTATACTTCTTTAACATGGTCTGTATTGCATTGCATTGTATTTTATTAATTTTATATCAAGGCAACAAAAATAACACATCATAAGCAAAGTAAGATGCCAATGTACATTAATAGGTATTAATTTTTAAAAGTTACAGAGTCACAAATTAATTTGTTCTTAGAGTAAAAGTTGGATAATTTTGAGTAAAAGAGCCTAAAGACAGAGTTGGAATTTTTAAGCAAATATTATTCCTATTGGAAGAAAATGTAACTTGGTTTGATTGGAATGAACCCAGAAATTTAAAGAACTTTCTCATAGGCAATCAGTGGAAAGCATGACGCTAAAATATATTTTAGTTAAATTCTTTATGCACTAATCTCTTATAATAGGTTCTGCTCTAACTAAGGAGGATTATTCCAGACTTTTCAAATATAAAAAAGTATTTATGTTGTATGTTGAAATATAAATAACTGAGAATAAATTTGCCTTTAACCTTTTCCATATTTTTCTGTACTTTTTAAAATCTACTGCTATTCCATGCAGAATAAAAAGCCTTATTTCTATTTCCATTCAGCATTTTAATTAATATGCAAGAACTGTTTTTCAACAGTGTCACAATTATGACCTCTTTAGATAATTTTCAAAATTATTGAAATGTGTAACAATATTTTGTATATTAGACACATATACACATCATAGTCATATATGACTAAAATAAATTTATTGTCATATAAAATTTCATACTTTGATGTCTAACTCTTAAGAATAGCTTGAACAATTTTGGTATTTATAGGAGCAATCAAGTTTGCAGATTTTTCTTTTTCTTTTTTCTTTTATAATTGGTAACGTCAGTTCAGTCTAACATTCATACTTTCCAAACCAAGTTACACTGCTGTTATGAGAAAATTGGCTGAAAATTTCTACAGTGTATAATCCATAATGAGTAAATATACTGCAATAAATTTAATTAGTGATCAAACTACAGCTGATTTTCAAGGACAAAAAACATTTTCATTCTTTTTCAGTAGGGAGGATTTCTTATATATGATGGATTGAAAATCTATCACTTTGTTTCTGCCTTAGCTACAGTAGCAACCATCATTCATTATTGACAATGCTGCTTTGGAATTCTGGGAATTGTAGTTTGCTGCATCTGGAAGTAATAGAAGAGGAGGGAGGTATCATTTCTTTTCAGTGGAAAATGGAATTTCTTATGCTTCAAAATTCTGCTTCATGAGCCGTGATTGTAGAATTGATTGCAAATATGTCGATGGAAAAAATATTTAGTTTCTATAAATATTTAGACTACTCTGAGTAATTACTGTATCCCTGAAAATCATGAATAAAATGAATATTATTTACAATCCAACAGTACATTTCCAAATGCTTTACATGCTGACAAAGTTTGTTTATGTATCAAATTTGAGTATTGTGTGAAAACAAAATTTAAGCAAAAAATGCAAGTAGAATGTTGAAAAATATTTTTAAAAAACCTACAAGGAATCCAGTGTTTTAATACGTATTTGCTTTCTGCTGATTTATAAATAAGCTTTCTTCCATTGATATTATGTTTGAGTTTTGGGTCTAATATAAAATTATTGTATACTGCTTAATAACTTAAAAATACACTAGTTGTTAATGGACATATTGTATTTTCTTTGATGTCCTTTTTCCAAAGGTAAATATTTCTCAATAGTTACAAAAATTAGTTGCATGAAAAACCTGCAGTCCTTCTAATCATTATATGTAAATCTGGAAGGTAATTCACTTTTCAAAAGTATGAACAATTTATTTGTATATATAATCTGCAATAGTTTTCTCTTGCTCCACCAGGTGGTACTTACGAAGTGAAACAACATCAGTTCTTTCAAAACTTAGACTGGAATAGTTTGCTGAGACAGAAAGCAGAATTCATTCCTCAGCTGGAATCTGAAGATGACACAAGCTACTTTGACAGTATGCCTACTTCAATAGAGATATACAAATATCCATATATTAAATGTTATGGTTGCAATAGTTGATTTTGAAATGCATTTTTGTTGACATCTAAAGATTTTTGAGTAAAACTTATTCAATTAATTTGAGCCCATGTTGTTTTATAGCTCGTTCTGAGAAGTATCATCATATGGAGACAGAAGAAGAAGAGGATACAAATGATGAAGATTTTAATTTGGAGATAAGACAGTTTTCTTCATGTTCACATCGATTTTCAAAAGTTAGTATTTAAATAGTTTGCATGCAAACATATCTAATACAAAAATGTAATTATGAATTATTGCAAAATAATTTTGCATATAAATTTAAGGTTTCAGTATGTTAATATGGGTGAGCAACTCATAGCTCAAAAGCCACTTGTCATCCTCAGTAGCCACCTGTGCATATCCTCACAGGACAATAAAATTCTGTTCCCAACAGCTCAAAGAATCAGTAGGTGCCAAAATAATTACCATGAAGTGCATTTTTTTTCATACTGAATGAAGCTGTTGAGGGGGAGGGTTTAAAGTAAAGTTTACATTAAGTTTGCAATTGATATACAGTTGCAATAAACTTGATATTCTACTATAGTACCTTCTTGGATTATTACGAATAAATTCATTCAGAGGGACTGCCCCATTTCCAAATTCTTTTTGCCCACAAGATTCAATTATTAGGGTTATGAATGTGTGTTTCTCTAATCTTTTCCTCTAAAAGATTTCCATTTATTTGTCAATTGGATTGTCAGCTTATATGTTATATTAAAGGTGGGAAAAATTCCAAAGTGATTTATCTTGATCTGATTTTTTTACACTGCAAAAATCTGGTATTTTAATAAGGGTATGTAGACTTTTTATATCCATTGTATGCTCTTCTTGTATTCAAGGTGGTTGCAGTTAGGGGAAGAAAAGGAAAGGAAAGCCAGGGGAAAATCATCAGGCAAGTTGGTACACAGACATGCAAGAAGGAGAGGATAGATGAAAGAGCAGGAGCTTTGCACTACTCACCTGTTTGGGGTTTTTATTTGCCAAAACCAGAAACAACCAAAATAATCTGGATTTCACCTTGAATATAATGTGAGCTACTTAGAATGATCCAGACAAACCCCATGATATATTTATTCCTTGTATGAAAGTAATCAATAGTTCGTACATATCTTCATCTGAAGTATTTGAATCATATTACATACTTTTCTGAAGTTCTGTTTGATACAGTAATTGTTAACTTTTCATTATTTTGCCCTCATCCCCAACCCTTGCATACAGGTTTTTAGTAGTATAGATCGAGTCACCATTCAAACTGAAGAAAAGGAGAATACAATAGAAGGAACAACAAATGTGACACTAACATCTTCAGAATCTTCATGCTGGAGCTCAGAATATTCTGATATGTAAGTAATATTAATAATATGTGATTACTATGCAACATTTGTGAATGTATGTATATTTAGTGTGTGTTGACATGTATTATCATTTTAAATATAGGCAGCAAATATCTACATCTGTTTCTTCGGATACTGAAAGTGTTAAGCAATGCCACAGTTCAGGGTTACTTCCAAAATTAGCTATATCAGCTGAAGGAGATTCAGAAGAATTACTGTGTTCTGTTGGATCTCATAAAGTTCAAGAAAAAACTGTGTTTGCAAATGAAGAAACTGTTCAAGATGAAGTAGAGGTGGAGGTAACAACTCCAGCAAGCACAATTAGTAATTCCACACTCTCAGGTATGATCCATATAAAAATGGCTTTTCTTAGATCTACTTATTGAGCGGGCTATAATAACAATTTATCTTGATTTTTTTCAACTGACGTGAAATGGATCACTCAGATTAGCACATTGGATCATTTTCTTTATATCACAACGTATGGGGAATGAACACAACTTTCTTTTATCTCTTACCCCTTTTGTTGCAAATCCCTTCCTTGGTTTAGTTATAAGAGCACGAAGGACTCCATAAACTTTTGATTAGATATGTACATACAGTATAATTTAATAAGTACAATATTAGGCCAGCTATATATCTACTTGTTGAATTAGTCCTTATTTGTCTAGCTTATTGATTAAAATATCATGGAGGGTACTAGCATAAATGCTTTGCTGAAATCAAGATATATCTATGCAGTACCATTCCTATAATCTGTTAATAAAGTTATTTAATAAAAATTGTATATGAGTAATCTGGTAAGGCCTATTCTTGAGAAATTCATATTAATCTCTTTAAAGCCCAAGGCACATGTTTGACTCAGCTTAGATTAATTTAAAGTCAGAAGCTCCAGCATTTAAGTGATCACTTTTCTCCAATGTTTGTACTGTTGCTGCTTTCTCAACTAAGTTTTCTATATTGTTTAATAACAAGTGATACTTTTTGCCCAAAATGGTATTTTATGAGCATACAAAAATAATCAGATTTGGTCTAATAACCTTCCCTCTTTTATATGAGCTCTAACCTTTTCTCTTTTGGTTTTATGCTGTAAATGTTTATGGAGATTCTCAATCATTTGGTCATAGATGTCCCAAAGGGCTTTTTCCAAAAGGCAACTGGACTTTCTTGTTTTTTTTCCTCTGAAAATATTTCTCTTCTTATCCAAAAAACTTCTTGATAAGAAGAGAAATATTTTCAAAAAAAAACAAAAACAAAAAAGTCCAGTTATCTTTTAGAAAAAGCACTTTGGATATGTTTTGTGTTGTATTTTAAATATTGTAGCTGAAAGCAAGCTAATCCAACAACTTAAGCAGGGTTGTGAAAATTAAGCGTATTGTTAAAATAAGGGAAAATGGGAAATTTAGTGCAAGGAAGGACAAAGAAACTAATATTAATGCTTGGTCCTCATCCCAAAATGATGATTAATAACTGTGCAGGTGTTTGTTCTAAAATTTTATTGCATGAGGTTCTACCAGAAAAATAAATCCTCATCTTATTGTTTGACTTCCTCCCAAATCTTGATTCAATGTGTTCATTCTTTTATTTTGTGCAGCTGGTAGTTTTTCAGAGCACTTGGATCAGATAAATGGAAGAAATGAAAGTATGGATAGCACAGATAATTTCTCAAAAACATCTAGTGAACAAGCATCTCATATGGCTCGTCAGCGATTAGAAACTACAGAAAAAAAGAAAATATCTGGAAAGGTTACAAAGTCTCTCTCGGCCAGTGCTCTGTCCCTTATGATTCCAGGAGGTAGACACTGTTTTATAATGATGAAACTTATGTGAAACTGTTTTATAATGATGCTTATGTGATTCTTTTTCTCTTTAAGCAATGCATCTTCAACTGAACCTTTCTTGTGTTAAAATGAGTCACATTTTTTAAAGGTTTTGCATGGTGTGTACACTGAATCTTTAGTAGTAATTAATACTCCCTATGCAACTTATTGTTATCTTCTTCTAAAAGAAGTTGAATTATCTGCTATCAGCAAAAGGAATTTTGATTTAAACAATGGGCTGGATCTAATCCAGAAGTACGAAGCAAGTAGACAGTGGCTTGGAATGCTAAGGACTGATCCATTCAAAGCCACCTTGCCTTTTATCTTCTAGGTGTGTTATCCAGATCAGCAAAACTGCTGCCTTTCCCAGTGCAGATACACGCTTGGATCAGATAAATGGATGAAATGAAAGTATGGATAGTGCAGATAAATTCTGAAGGCTGTCTAGTGAACACATGCAACAAGAGAGAAAAAAGAAAAGAAAAAGAAAACACATTCATTACATTAAATTGTTACACAGAAAGAAATACAGAACTGTATTTCTATGGACAGCACTAGTCCTATAAGACTTGGCGATGAGGAGTTAGAATGAAACTGTCTATTCCATGTTTTCCCTTTGTCTTAACCATAAAATAATATTCTGCAAAACATGGGTATACTATACAGTATATTATAGTAAGAGTAGGAACATATTCTGTCTTGAGATCTTAACCAAAAAGATCTTAACCATAAACATTATATAAAATACATAAACCTGTAGGTTGGTATTTTTTCCCACCAGATAAAAGAGAAATATTTTGGCATGTTTTGAACAGTGGTAGATACTTCTTAAAAAACAAAGCTGTGAGTATGATAACGTAGTATATTAACATATATATGAAACTGAATATATTCCTAAATAGAGACCATTTCTTTTCAGATATATTTGGGGTGTCTCCTTTGGGAAGTCCAATGTCCCCACATTCCATATCTTCAGATCCTTCATCTTCCAGAGATTCTTCTCCAAGCCGTGACTCATCAATTGCTCCTGCAAGTCCCCACCAGCCTGTCATAATTCATACTTCAGGCAAAAAGTATGGATTTACTATCCGAGCAATCAGAGTATATGTGGGTGATAGCGACATCTACACAGTTCATCACATTATTTGGGTAAAATTTACAATCTCTTATACCTGATTAATTTATTTGTAGGTTATACTTAAATGAGACACCACATTTAGTGTAATTTAATAATGGAAAAGTATTACTTAGTATACTATGTAATCCAGCTATGTTCATTTTGGTTTCAGATCCTCTTTACATTCTTAAAAATTATTGAGGGCCCCAAATATCTATCGGTATTTAGTATATTAAAAATTAAAACTGAGAAACTTTAAAATATTTAAAATATTCGTAGGTCCCCTGGAAGGGCTTTGGGAAACTCCAGAATTCTCCAGACCACACTTTGAGAGTCATTGATTTAGTCTGAATTGGAAATAGAGCTAATGTGCCTGAAGGACAAAGTAGCCCTAACCATTTAAAACAGAATATTTGAACTTAAGGGAGGAAAATGTATGGAGATTTTTACCTTCTTTAGGCTTATTAAAATGAAAAATAGTTTCAGAATAACAATCTTAATATATAGACCCTGGCAAGTGTTTATTCTTTACTAATCTTCAGGCTGATCATATTTGTTATTAAGGTACCATAATTTCTGTGGGCCAGTTCCAAGTTTGGGTTCTCTGATCTTTCAGTCAATGTCCCCTTTCCATTTTGTCTGCATCAAGATGAAATTCAAAAGAAAAATCTTCAGGAACAAAGTTTAGTTTTTTTAGTAACCTGACTTACCAATTCAGCCAAAAATGTAAATGGCATTAAAATTAATATTTGTTCTGTCTTGTAATTTCTTGCTATGGCAGTATTTAATTAACAAAAGAAGTTGAATCATTCCCTTTATATGAATCCAATACTAATGGGGAAGAGAGGATCTGAAGTCCAGGGCCTTGTGCTGCTGCCTGAGTCCATCTTTTCTGATCAATTCAGCTATAACTTTCTTTCCCTCTTTCTCTCACTATCCACTTTTTCTTCACATATTGGTTCAACTGAATCCAGTTTTCATTCATATTTTCTATATGAGCAAACTACCTCAACATTCTTCCTTAATACAGCTAATCCTCATTTAGCGATTGTCCCATTTAGCAACTGTTATAAAAGTGATGAAAAAGTCATTTTTGAATGATCCTTGCATTTATAGCCTTCATAAGACCATAAGGACGACTGCAGTTTCACTTAGCAACCACTTCACTTAATGACAAAATTGCCAGTCTCAGTTGTGATCACTAAATGAGGATTATCTGTAATGGCCACTCATTTCTGTATTCAATCCACATTCATTCCTCACCTGTCTGTTCTTAACCAGATTTTTTCTTGTTTTATCCCACACATTTTTTTTAAACCCATTTCCTGTGTATTCGTATTTCATGTTTCTTCCAATATCTCCAAATTTCACTTGTATATAACAAAACGGGAAGAAGCATCCAGTTATGCATAGCCATTGTTCTTTCCTTTTGCAAACACTCCTCATAACACACTACCCACTGCTGTATCGGAATTTGTGTGTCATAAAATTTCTTCATCCATTTTTCTATCTTTATGGAAAAAGAACACAAATTCATCTATTTGCTACAGGTTTTCATCATTTATATATAATTTGCAGTTGTTCACTCCATTTTCCCTACCAAACATAACTTCCTGGGTCTTTGATACATTAATTTTTAGATGCATACTCTTGCATCATGCAGTATATCTAACATTTGCTGCAAATCTTTCAGGTTCTCAGCCAACAACATGGCATCATCTCCATCAAAAGGTACTCATGCATATCTCTCCAACCAACATTCCTCTAATTTCTGCACAAACATTCCTTTATCTGTAAATACATGAAACAACCATGTAATGAGATATCCTTGTCTTGAAAAATGCAACAGTAATTTTAAATGAAAAACAATTCCCCAACACCAATAGGAAATCTTGGATTTGTATATACTTGTAAAATGACTTTGTCTGCTTTACAGCATTGAGTTGTGCTGTCACCAACTCAAACTGTTTAGAACTGCCCTTGGTTTCCCCAATTTTTCTTTCATGATAGATCAGAATGTGATGATTTGGAATGTAGAAATTTAAAAATGAAAACCATGGCACATAACAATCAGAAAATTTAACAATAACAATTAATCTTTAAAGTTCAGTGATATTAAAGAGCAGAACTGTTTACATTATGAAGTGATGGGATACGTTTTTGTGATAGATTCTGTGCCAGTGGCATGTGGAAGAACAACAAAGTAATCCATTTTTTTTCTTGATAAATCCAGAAGCTACTGTATTATATTTCTTCAACAAAGTAAAGACAAATATATTTGAGCTTATGTATTTTCTTTTACTTTCTAGAACATTGAAGAGGGAAGTCCAGCTTATTATGCTGGATTGAAGGCTGGTGATCTCATTACCCATATTAATGGAGAGCCAGTGCATGGCCTTGTTCACACTGAAGTCATAGAACTGTTATTAAAGGTACAGTAATCTGGCAGAAATCTGTCCCTCATGCTATATGTTCTGTCACTCATTCTTTTTTTTCCCAGACAGTGATTTTACCATAAGTTACTCATTTTGTTATTTAAGCACATATACAGTGTGTGTGTGTGTGTGTGTGTGTGTGTGTGTGTGTGTGTGTATAAAATTCGACACGCACTAATTTTACAGCAATAATATATTGGTCCACAAACTCAGTGGAGAACTTGTTTCCACTAGGATATTTACACATTTCTAACTGTGAAGTAGGACTTTAGAGCTGCCAATTAATATGTTGAAGACAATTATTAATTAGTCTGTGTTAACATATTCTTATATTTTTATCACAAATAATTTATTAAGTTGGAGTATTTAATTAATATTGATTATGAATTTATAAAACTTCATCAAGTTATAAAGGGGTTTGGAATATAATAGTACATATAAATTACAGGTGTTTCTTTTTTAGTGTTTTGCTCAATTAGCATCAAAATCTGCCTGTCCAGTAAGTCCTGACAAAGTAGACAAGTTTTAGATCCTACTTTAAAGAAGAGTCATTTGATAAGAGCCAAGTGGTCTGCATTCTTTGTCTCAACACCTCCTTTTGGAATAATAACTCTGCACACCCACTTTCCATGTGTGAGCTGTGAGGGGCTGTAACCATGGGGCTGCTAGTGTCAGTGCGCAGCTCGCCTCTCACCTAATGCCGTTGAGAGACTCATGGCTTGGCTAGTGCTAGTGAGAAGCTTGCAGCTCAGCTAGCACCAGCGAAAGAATCACGGCTCGTGCCTCGGCTAGCACCGGTGCAAGACTCGCAGCTCAGCTAAGGGCAGGGGGTGAGCACACACATATGCACATGTGCACTGGCCAGCCACTCATGTGGCCTGGTGGCCAAAAGGCCGCAGCTCATAGGTTGGGGATCTCTGATTTAAATGACATTCTGACTTGGGACATGTCTCAAATAAGATTAGATTTCATATGACCCAATGTTCCTGTTCATATGATATGCTATACTTCATGATCCAGTTAGTTAAGCAAATCATCTAAACATGATTATTTTGTTTCTGTGCCCTGCTCTCCCCCGCCCCCAATTTTGATTCAGTAAGCCTTGGAAGGGCCATAGAGGTTAGGGACTACAGTTTGCTTCAGAAAAGTCCTGCTTTGATTTAGACTTAATTGGCCTCTTCACCTATTTCAATTCCTTTTAGTTTGGTTTTTGTTTAAATTGGATATATTTGTTTATATTTATCTCTTTTTAAAGAGGTCAATGAATAATTAAAAGCCTTCCTTTTTTTGTCCAGAGCACCTGGTAGTGATTCTGAACCATATGCATTTGGTTAATCAAGTGGAAAATAGTTTAAAAAATCACATGTCATGAAAACAGAGGCATTGAATGTTCCTCTCTGAGCTAGAGGAGGCATCCTGGGAGGCAACCTGGCAGGATAGGTGGAGATGCATTCCCAAGTTAATGAAGAGAAAAATGGCAGAAATATAATGATATAAAATAAAACACTTCTTGCAATTAGCTGTCCTTTGAACTGTGTAATTATATTTCATCCTCTTCCCATTTTTTCTGCTAACGCCTGATAAATAGTGATGGTATACCATACTAAAGGAAGCCTCCAGCAGCTGGTCTTTTCAAGTGAACTCAGATCTCTTTCATATCACTGTCAAGCATACACTGGGCATAATGTTGCTCTTAGAGAGACTAAAGTTATAAAGCAAAATAGCAATTTTTTTTTAAAAAAAAGATAATTAGCTTTATCTGAAAAAAACTCTTCTATGATTCTATCACCATATATAATTTGTCAGCTTCAGTGCAGTAACTGGCCTTCAGAGTATATCATTAAGACCGTGTTTTCTCTCATGAGAATTTGCTACAACTTTTAATTGTTGTTCTCTCAATAGATGAAAATGTCACATCTTGTTATACTGTATATTCTGTATTACCAAAAGTGTGTAAATTCAAATCATTTTAGGAGGGTTTTTAAAAAAAATAATTTTCTTTTTGTACATTGAAATGGAAGGCACAATGAAAGAGTTTTAGGAAATGGATTTTTATAAAGTCATTTAAAAATATTTTGTAATATTTTTACAAAAAGTCAGTAAAAAATCTTACCATGATTTAATTTATAGGGGGATTAAACTGTATGACATTTTAAGTATAAAGATAACTGCACAATCTGGCTAATGCACTACTGGCTATATATTTAAGTTTACATAGAACGTATGGTATGTGTTATTAATCTGTAGCCCTGCATAAACAATGTATATGTTCTGGCATTAACGAGGATCATATGGCTTACTTCATTCTTTTTCAACCTGGATGAGGTTGTGTGAACATGAACTTCCAAAATTTTCAGTAATCCCATTTGGGCTGCAGAATTCTCGTGGTTGTGATCCATACCTAATTTTTTATTCCTTTCACTTAATTTATCCAAAATTGGCTTAATGTTTATACACCCCAAGACTCTGGTTAATGCCCTGAGGGCAAAAACACAGTTTGTTGCAGGCAGCTAACTCTTAAAGATTGGCAAAAAATGCTTAAAAAAAAACAGCTAGTGGAATTTTGCAATTTCTAACCAGATTACAAACAGATATTTAGGCATACCTAGGGGGCTTAGATGTATCTATTTAAAATGGCAGTTCTTTATTTTACTTTTGCTTTGGATAGCCAATTCAATGCTCAATAACAATTTGTATCTGAGAATCCTGTGAGTTTGAAAAAGATTTGTCATACAAATAGTCCTTGGATTATGATGGCAATTGGGACCAAAATTACCATCGTTAAGTGATGCAATTGTAAACTGCAACATCACATGACCTATTGTTAGCAACAATAATTCCAATCCTGGTTGCTGTCATAATCCAAGATGCACAGGTTGTTAAGCAGGAAGCATGGAAGTTCTAGGTAAGGCATCTGGGGGTGCCACAAGGGAGGGGAAGCGACCCTGGGAGGAGGGGTGCAAGCCACATGCAAATGCAGGAAGTCTTGGGGATAAGAGTATGGTGGGCCAGAAGTACAGGTAGCCGGGGGATAAAAAGTGCAGTGGGGTGAGAACTAAGGAGCGCTGAGGGACAAACTGGGTGGAGGGGCTGGGGGACTTGCAGTACCAATAACACTAGCACTTAGACTTATATACCACTTCACAGTGCTTTACAGCCCTCTCTAAGCAATTTACAGAGTCAGCATATTGCCCCCAACAATCTGGGTTCGCATTTTACTGACTTCGGAAAGATAGAAGGTTGAGACAACCTTGAGCCGTTGAGAATTGAACTGCCAAACTGCAGGCAGTCAGCAGAAGCAGCACAGTATTCTAACCACTGTGCCACCAATGCAACCTTCTCTATTGGCTTCCCCATCGACTCTGCTGTGAGAAACTGTAGGGAAGGCCATAAATAGTGATCATAACTGCAACCATCATAAGTGCAAGCCAGTTGCCGAGCACCCAAATCATTGTCATGTGGCTACGGGGACATTCCAAATTAACATCACTTGTAATATGAAACTAAAAGCAAGAAAAATACTGCTCATAGTAAAAATCTTACTTATAATGGCTTTGCTTAACAAAAACTAAGATTTGATCATGAGAGTGATAGAAAAAATTCTTTTATCTATATAAATATAGAAAACAGGATTTCTCAAACATCTATTGAGAGAACAACAATTTTATGCTATAGATATATTATTAAATACAAATCCAGGGATAACTGGTCAAGACACAAAAGAATAGTGATGATAAAAATCAACCAAGTTGAAGTGAACATATCTCCCCTCCCTTTTAATATCTCAGCAGTATATCAATGTCTACAGTTTTGTGATAGAACTCACCAATGTACTAGATTTTTTTTCTAGTTCACATATTAGACCCATATTCTCATTATTTTGTTCCTTTTTTTTAATAAAGTCTTTATAGTGGTACCATATTGTCCTGTTTTCTTATTTAACAGAGTGGCAATAAAGTGTCAATTACTACTACCCCATTTGAAAATACCTCAATAAAAACAGGACCGGCTAGAAAGAATAGCTATAGAGGCCGAATGGTTAGACGGAGTAAGAAAACAAAAAAGAAGGAGAGTTTGGAAAGGTGAGTTATGATTCCTTAATGAAGAGAAAATTTGTAACATTTCTATAATATGTGCTTCTTTATGTTAGACATATCTTTTTAAATAGTATTTTCACTCCATTCAAGATTTCCAATTTTTCTTACTCTTACTAGCATTAAATATTGCCTCAAAATCTCTTAAAATCTCCAAAGTTTTAATCATATGTCTCATTAGGATATTAGAAGCATATCATTTCGTTAGAATAATTTAAGATTGTGCTTTTTATAATGGTTAATCTGCTTGAAAGTTGCTGGGGTGGAGATCCTTACTTTATGTATTTACATGTAAATAATATGAGGGGTAGTGGGATTTTTCTTTCTTTTTATAGCAGATCTGTCTTTCAGGAGTTTTTCAGAAATTAAGATTTTGATTAATTAGGATTTCTTTAAAAAGGGTTTACCATATGGCTTTTAAGTGCTATTATTGCTATTTGTAAACTGCTCAGAGTCACTCAGGTGAGATGGGCAATGAATAGATGGATGGATGCCTGGCACTTGTTATTAAAGCATTATCCTAGACTTCTAGAATAGAACATTGGAAATTAACTCTTACAGTATGTAGATTTTAACAAATACCTCTGTGATTTACAACTTAAGTGCCTAAACATCTAGCTGTAATGTAAAGTAAAACATTGGTAAGTTTTTAACTACTAAGGGAAAAATTCTTGTTTTCGTATTAGGAGGAGATCTCTGTTCAAAAAGCTGGCTAAGCAACCCTCACCTCTTCTTCACACAAGTCGGAGTTTCTCCTGTCTGAATCGATCATTATCATCAGGAGAGAGCTTACCTGGTTCTCCAACTCATAGCTTGTCCCCCCGATCACCAACACCAAGCCTTCGTTCCACCCCTGATTTCCCCTCAGGTAAGGAATTGGTAATTAAAGATTCTCAGTGAAAGAAATGAAAAGTTTTTCAGGCACTAACCGCACAGTTAGTGTGACGGTGAGCTTATTTTCATGAAGTTTCTTGTGTGGCTATATGAGTGTCAAACATAAAACTTCTAAGGCTAGAGAAATATGATCTTTGATCTCTGATAATATTTATCTGTATCACACTTGAGAAATATTTTTTTCATGATCTGTAGATTCTATGAAAATAATGTGTTCTATGATAGCTTCTAAATATTGAAATGAAGAACTTGATAATGTTTCATTTGTTATTGTTTTTTCTCCTAGGAACAAATTCTTCCCAAAGTAGTTCTCCAAGTTCAAGTGCACCCAATTCTCCAGCTGGCTCAGGACATATTAGACCCAGCACACTCCATGGTTTAGGACCCAAGCTTGGGGGATCAAGATACAGATCTGGAAGACGCAAATCAGCTGGCAGTATTCCCCTTTCACCATTGGCAAGGACTCCATCTCCAACACCTCAGCCAACCTCTCCTCAGCGATCTCCATCCCCCTTACTGGGTCATTCAATAGGAAATGGAAAAATAGCTCAGGCTTTCCCCAGTAAAATGCATTCTCCTCCCACTATTGTAAGACATATTGTCAGGCCTAAGAGTGCAGAGCCACCAAGATCCCCACTGCTCAAAAGGGTTCAGTCAGAAGAAAAACTTGCCCCTTCTTATGGCACTGATAAGAAACACTTATGCTCACGCAAGCACAGCTTAGAAGTAACTCAGGAAGAGGTGAATAGAGAAGCATCTCAGCGTGATATAACTCTTCAGAATCTGGAGGAGAATGCATTGGAATCTCCTTCGGTCACACGAGTGAGGCCTGCAGAACAAGGTTGTTTAAAACGTCCCCTTTCCAGGAAACTGGGCAGGCAAGAATCTGTTGATGAACTGGATAGAGAAAAATTAAAGTTCAAGATAGTTGTGAAAAAGCAAGATCTGGCAGAAAAACAAGAATATTTGCAGAAAACAAGTACCGTACATGAACTTTGCAGTGAATCAGAAAACCCTATTATCTCATGCCTGGATGACAAGGATAGCAAAAAAGTGTTTCAAAAAGCTTCGGAAAGATCAAATTACTCTGAAGTTAAAATTACAGCTTTGGAGACACAGTCGACAGGCGGCATACTGAAAGATACTCTTCAGAAGAATACAAATCTGAAGTCCAATGAATACAGTGCTTCAGATGCATGTATGTCATGTCATAGCCCTGCACTTAATGAACTTAGTCATTTGTCTTATGATTTCAAAAGACTTTCCCCTCCATGTACATTGCTAGATGTTCTGCCTCACTCATCTGAGAAGCTGGCAAATGGAAAAGAAGGAAATGTAGATAAAAATGCATCAACAAAAGAATTTGTCAAATTTGAAAGATTAGATAGTAAACTTGCAAATATAGATTATATTCGAAAGAAAATATCTTCTGAAGAAAGTGATGACAATTCTAGTCCAGTACTAAAGCCCAAATTGGCAGCAAGCATGCTTGAGTGCCAACAGCTTAATTCAACTAAGCCTATAAATATTATGCAGAGTTCCAATTCACTTGCTGAAAGCCCATCATTTCTTAGCAATGCTCATGCTGCTCAGATTAGTTCCATTCCTTTTGTTCCCCTCAAAACCTTGAACAGCAGAGCAGAACCTGGCATGGAGAAATCAACCCTGATCTCCACAGAATCATTGGCCTGGAAGAGTTCTTCAGATTACAAGTTAGAAGGAAGATCTATTTCTTGCTTGAAACCAATTGAAGGTACATTAGATATTGCTCTACTTTCAGGGCCACAGGCTTCAAAGTCAGATGTGTCCTCAGGTGCATTCCAAGGTGAGCAGAGTATTAAAAATGATGAACTCCCCCAGTGTGACAACAGCCTGAAAGCTGAGCCATTATCTCAGAAGGTGCTACCAACTATCCAACAATCCAGACCATACAAATCTGATCTTCTAGAGCTGCAGAGCTCAAAGCCTAATAAAAACACACAGCATTCAATTGCAGCATCTGTGATGATTGAACAGCAGTCAAGAAAATCACTCTGTAGTTTCAGTGCTAATGATTACTCCTCTGTAAGGGAGATCTGTCAAAAAGAAGAGACAAACCTGGTTAGTGCAAACAATATGAAATCTAATGGCTTCCAGAATCAGAATTCTGCTTTGATAACTTGCAGAGCTACTGAAGGACAAGGGAATACTGAAAAAGGCAAACGAAAAGAGAAGAAACATGTTAAAGAAGTATTGGAGAGCCACGTGAAAACCGAACAGACTGATGATGAGAGGACTGCAGATTTCTTAGTGAAGAGTCTCATTCCAGATTTGGTTTCGAATCAAGACTCTAAGCACAGTCAAAGGTATACTTTGGATATAACTGCTCATTTACAAGCATGCGGTACAGCAAAAGTACAGGCATCAAATTCCAAGATGAAGCCCAAAGACGTCAAGGATATGCTTAAACAGCCTGCAAAGGAAGATGAAAACATCACTGGAGAATTTTCAGGAAATGAGTTTGGCATGCCTAAACTAAGAACTAATGCTTTGCTTTCCCCAAAGTGTTTCAGTTCCGTTAAAGTAGAAAAAACAATGGTGGCTGCAACTGTGCAAAAGGATAAGCCTCGAGACCTGGGATCAAAAGAGCAGAGGCAATCCAAAAACACACAGCCTCCAACTGCTGATAAGGAACCTAATTTTGCTTCTAAGCCACAAAGTAGCAATTCTGATGTTCCTGCAGTAAAAGAACCATTCAACAGACCATCTGCAGCAGATGTTCCTATGTGTTATAGCAATCAAGAAACTCTCTGGCCTGCTGTGGAGAACAGCACTGTTAAACCAAAGCATGTTCTTGACGCTTGCTCCTCTAAATTAAAACATTCTGAAAAATTTGCACATAAACCATTAGCTACACAGGTAAAAGAAAAGGAAAACGGTGTACTGGGAATGGCTGGTTCTCGAAAGGAGGGGAAAAACATGTTTAAGATCACTTTGGATTCTTTCTCACATTCTTCAAACTCTCAGAGAAAGCTAAATAATGGACAGGTACAAACAGAACAGAATTTGGTTATAGAATGTGGATCAGAACTACCAGTCCAGCTCAATAGAACCATTGGTGAAAATCAGCTTAAACCATTTAGTAAAAGCCAGGGAACAGAGAATACAAAGCCTTTTCAGAAGGAAGAGACAGCAAGCTTAGGAGATCCAGTTGATCGAAAGCCATTCTATCTACGGAACAAGCCAAAGGTATCCATTGCAAAAGAGTGTCCTTTGCTGAACAAAGAGGGAGATAAGGATTCAGGTAACCCAACAGTTTCTTCAGAAAAACAACCCGAAGGAAGGAAATGTACCGATGCACTTTATTTTCAAAGTGATAGCAGGAAATTGGATTCCAGCCTCTCTGTTTCTGCTTGTGATGCCAGAGGAAAGGCTGTGGAAAAGTCAGCCATGGGTAACAAGAACTTTCAGGACTCTAAAGGAAAAGGATACACAAATCCAAAGCAACTGGCAGAAGGGAGTAAAACCAATCCAACAAAACATTCCTCCTTGACCACATTGCAGAATTCATGTCGCGCGGTTGGAAACACTACAAAGCAGCTGGATGGCCCATTCAGCTGCTCAGAACCTAGACAGAAAGCCCCTGTTTTGCCTTCCTCAAAGGCTAAAGTGCTATCAGCAGCACCGCCCCTTGAACCAAGCTGCAAGGAAGTCAAAAAGCAAAGCAGCTTTTCCTTCTCAGCAGATGGCAGAACAGAAACTGTCTCGCCATTGAACTTTCACTGTACTTCACCCCCTAAAGAAGAGCAAATTCTTACTTCAGATTTGGGGGGAAAGCCCAGAGGTCAGGAGAGGTCTCACTCTGCTGGCACTATGGACATAAAAGGAAGAGACCCCAGTCTGCCTCAGTCTTCTGCTATAAGAAAACAGAATGTAGGCAAAGATTTGCCAAAGTCAGGGACTACAAATGACTCTCTCAATGCACTTTCATTGGACAAAGATTCTTCCCGGCAAAAACGAGGAAAAGACCCCTCAAGACACAGCCCTCACAAAAACAGCTCTTAGTAGTCACTTGCAAATAGGACATCTTGGATGAAAATCTAGTTCCTTGTCTGTCTTTTTTGTTTCTTCCCAAAAATCAGCACTGTGTAGTATTTTCTGTTAGAAAAAAGTGTGCCACTTAAGCAGGGTCTGTAAAGAAAGACTCGAGTTTTATTCCCCTTTCATAAATGTCTTCCCAAATGTTACCGGTTAAACTGTTAGCGTATGGTATTTGTATAGAAATACTTTTACAAGTTGAGAGACTTACGGTAAAGTGGGCCTGGGGTTGTGGCTGATCATGGCAAGTTCACTGTAAATACTTTGTGTGTTTGTTTTGATTTACAGTATCCAACTGCTGCTGATTGTATTGTTTACTCTTTTTTAAGAGTTGCTTTGCCACCAATTTGCCATAATCAAAGAAGGAACAAAATTGCTAAAGCTTAGGACTAAACTGATCCCACAAATGTATTGCTCTGATGGGAGGATGAAAATAGAAAGTTTTTTTCTTGTTCAGAATTGTACACCCACTATAAAAATCTAAGAACATCAAAATCTAGTGCTTTCTAATGAGTTTAGCTGCATAAGACCTACAGATTCATACTTTTGTAGGTGAGCTAGACTTACTCATTTAAACCAATGTTTCTTAAATTTGGTAACTTTAAAATGTGTGGACTTCAGCTCCCAGAATTCCCTAGCCATCCATGCTTGTTGGGAAATTCTGGGAGTGGAAGTCCACCCATCTTAAAGTCCTCAAGTTTGAGAAACACTGGCTTAAATGAACGAACTGCAGTTCTTTAATGCACAGTGATTGTCTTTATTCAGTGTTGATGTTAGGAAACAGAAAGAACTTCTATTGTCTTCTCACATAAAACTTCCTTGTTAGAAGACAGTTTTTGAATAAAAGGAAATGTCCACATGTTCCTTTTTCTTCATGGCATGCTAAGTATACTCATCTTTATTCAGATCATTTTAACTATGGTTTGGCCTTTCTGATATGATACTTATGTAGAAGCAAATCTCTTAGGACCACATTTCATTTTCACTATGATGACAGGTAAATTTGATCATTTAGTGGTTCAGTTTTCTTCGCTGTTTTATGACAAAAGTGGTGAAGGGATGCATTGTCCATCATTTTATCTAGATAATATATTCAGTACCTGATAACATTTAAATACTTAGCTGGGGCCTTACATTGTAGATTAAACTTGCTGCTTTTTTGCAAGTGATGCTAGGAGTCACATTCTGGTTGAAGTATATTAAGTATCTGTAAACATTTCATAGCATGATATTTATTTGTATAGAAAATAAGTTAATTTTTTAAAATAAGAAAAACATTTTTAGATTAAAAGGGGAGAACATGTTGGAGCTATTTGGGGCTAGAATGTGAGCATGTTTTGTTTAATGTTCCTAAGCCTTACTTTAATTTCATGATTCATGAAATAAGTTTAAATGGATGACATTTGAAGGAAACTTGATTTGGTTGGAAACTTAAATAAAAACATCAAAGGTTATGATAGACGAGAATGTTAAAATGAAAAGAGAATTCATTAATTTTTCTTCCTTTTTATATAACTTTATAGAAGTCCATTTAATGCTGAGTCTCCTCCAGGGCATTTTTCCTGTTTGCTAACTATGGACCGCCGAGCATAACCTAATTATAAATTGACTGTTTATAAGATCTTTACAAGTGTGTTAAATGCATTTCTCTGGGGAAGAAATAAACCAGGTGGGATTTGTTCATATTTATAAGCTTCAGAAAATGGTATCAGCAGCCAGTTTCTAAATGTCCATCGAGTGGTAGTATAGTCATTTGCCACTCATGAGTTATTTAAAATAAGCAGAGAAGGAGAAATACTCTTCAGGTATTCCTGTCATTTATAGTCTGAATCTGTGATTTGGGAATAAAACTGAATGCAAATGTGCCCCCAAATCAAAATGTCGCTCTTTGGGAAGTATTTCATAGTTTACAGTTGTACTAGGGGGAGAAAACCCTTTCACTTTTTTTCTTTAAAGCACATTAGCTATCTTGTTTACAAATATATCTTTTAATGTATATTTTGTATATAGTGCTTTATCACTTTTGCCAAATATTTCCCCTCATTTTGAAAATATGGTAGCACTTGAGTTTGCATTCATGTAATTCCTTGTTCGTTAATGTTTACCTTAAAGTAAACTGTTAGAGGTCCTCTGTATTACTTGTCAGTCTTTGTGTAGCTGTATATTATAATGTCCATTTGTAGTATCGCCTACTGTTAGTTATCAAATTATATAAAAAATGATTAGGATTTCTGCAATAAAGTGTTTGCAGTCTCTTTTTTTTTCTTTAAGAGATCCCCATGATTGTCATAGAAATTGCCTATTAAATGCAAATATTTATACATGGAAAGTTGGACAATATTGAAATAAAAAGGGCATGAAAGAAATCTGGGTTTATTGCTTGAACAGACTTTCTTGAATTCTAAAATACTACATTTTAAATATTCAGGATTTAACAGAACAAGAATGTGCATGAGATATTTTTTTGTTATATTGATAAGTACAAAGTGCACCAGAGCTTCATGTGAATTATGTGGAGGGGACTATAAGAAAAGGAAAGAGAGTTGGTAAACATTCTGTCGCTTGGAAACAAAATATGATTCATTCTTCAGTGAAATATGAAAGAGTGACAGAAGAAAGATTGTTGATCATAGACTTAGTGGGTTGTAAATTGAGAATAAAAATAAAAAAGTAAATCTTTATAAAGATATAAGAAAGAGGAACAAACAGCAACATTTCCAATAAACTTGAAAGTACATATATGAGAACTTCAACAACCAAATTAGAGTGTTTTTCAGTACACAAAGACTTTATTTATGACTATATATGTTATATGCTCACTTTGTCCAATGGCCTGTGTAAAGATGTAAATATGTCAGCACATCCATTCTGACTTATGACATTTTTTAAAAAAAATATTTTATTAGGTTTTACAAGGATAAGGAAAGGATAGGATCAGTATGGGTGTTGGGTGGGGTTCAGGAGAGGGATTAGGGTAAGGGTAGGTAGAAAAATGGGGTTACCCCCAACAATAATTCCACGCTTTAGCAAGCAGACTGTCGTCCAGATACAAATATTAGAGGACAGTAATTAATATAATGATAAATAGCTATAATCAATAAGAATATCCATAATCATAAAAATATTAGTTAGTCAATAACTATCATTCATCCTAGTTAAAGTCACAATCCTTTCTCGCTAGATCATATTGCTAACCATTAATAAAAATTTTCCCATGTTTTAAAATAAACTGAGTCTTCTTTCTCTTTAATCTCTAAGGTTAATCTATCCATTTCTGCACATTCTAAAATTTTTGTAATTATAATCTGGTCAGATGGTAAATTTTTGTTCTTCCAGAATTGGGCAAATGCTATTCTCGCAGCTGTCAATAGATGTAATATTAAATATTCATTCTCTTTTCCATAATTGAGTCCTAGTATTCCCAACAAAAACAGTTCTGGTTTAAATATTATCTGTATTTTAGTCATCTTTTCCAGCCATATATGAATCTTAAACCAAAATTTCTTTGTGCTAGGACAGTGGTGGCAAACCTTTTAGAGACCAAGTGCCCAAACCGCAACCCAAAACCCATTTATTTATCGTTGCATGCTGGGTGGGTGTGGCTGACTGGGTGGGTGTGGGCTCAGTGGTCACAGCCAACTGGGTGGGCATGGCCACGGCGGGTGTGGCCACCATGATGGTGTTTGTGGGGAGGGATGCTTGTGGGAGCCGGGAGGGGTTGGGGGAGATCCAGGGGGTCTCTGGCGGGTGGGGCGGTGGACAGGAGGCTCATCCAATTCTATTGCTCGCAGGTTGTCTGCACTCCACCCCCCAATTGCTTTAGCTTCACAGCCTAGGGAGTGAGATTCAGCCCCCCGCCTCAGGGCCATGCTCTTCTGCCTGATGCTGGCAGCTCCATCATCCGCAGCAGCCGGAACAAGAGGCGAGTCGCAGCAGCCCATTAATCTTTTTGCTGCATCAGCATCCAGGGGCTTGCTATTACCTCCTCCACCCAAAAATCTAGGTCGAGGTGCAAACCCAGCTCATGTGCTTTTGCTCAGGAGGAGCAGCTTATTATGGTTGTGAACTAAGCCATAATAAGAGGTCTTCTCACCAATTTATGGGGGGGAGGAAGCCCTTGCCCGGCCTGGGCGCATCCACTTGACGGATCTGATGGGGGTGGCTTCTGTTGCTCTCACTGGTCAGCCATGCAAGGAAGCAGGAGGAGGTGGAGGGGCAGCCGGGGGTCTGGAGCCGCCTCGGCTGCTCACTAGCAGCCCAACGAGGCAGCAGATTTGTGCACCAGCTGCCCCTTCTGCTTCCCTGCAGGGCTGACCGGTCAGAGCAGCAGCAGAAGCCATCCCCATCAGATCCATAGAGTGGATGCGCCCAGGCCGGGCAAAGGCTTTCTTCCAGCTATCCCAGAGCGATTTCCGCCTGCACCGATGGGGCTCTGTGGCCAGTCCACCATTATGCAGGACAGCCAGCATGCTGTGGCTGCTGACAGACACCGTCAGCCCCCATGCGCTTGCTGGCTTCTGTGTGTGGGGGCCGATAGTATCAGGCAGCAGATCCAGAAGCAAAGCTCTGCCAACCATCCTCGTGCTGGCGTTGGCGGCAGAGGAAGGCAGGATTTGGCATGTGGGCACCCTTTGCCACTGCTGCCACACATTGTCCTGCATGCGCCTGCGGGCAGGGAGGGGAGGGCATCTGCCACAGCTCACCTTCCCCTGCCACTGCCCCCACCAGCGCAAGGATGGTTGGCACAGCTTTGCTTCCAGATCTGCGGCCGACCGGGCTTTGTGATGCAGGGATCACCGCTGCTGCCACCTCCTCTTGCTTCTCTGTGTGGTTGGCCAGTCAAGGGGCTCAGAGCAGCAGCCACTGTCCCTGTCAGAGCCACCCTATAGACAGCACCCACACCAGGCCGTCCCAGGGCCGTCTTCGCTCACGCCGATGGGGCTGCACTGCGGAAGGGAGATGGCTCTGTTTTCACTCACTCTCCACCAAAACTGCTCCTTTTATATGTTTCCTCAGCCCGCCCAGCTCTTGCAGCTATTCCCGGACTGCGCATGCGCAGAGAGGGGAAGGGGAGGAGCCCAGAAATGGTGTGTGTGCCCACAGGGACGGCTCTGCATGCCACCTGTGGCACGCATGCCATAGGTTCACCACCACTGCACTAGGACATACCCACCAAATATGATAGTAGGTACCTGGTTTTTGTTTGCATTTCCAACAATTATTCGATACATTTTTAAACATTTTTGCTAATCTAACCAGTGTCAACCACATTTTATATAAATTTTCTTTGTATGAGGCTGCTTTAGTAAGTTTAATATTTCTATGACTTATGACATTTTCTGGAACTGAGAAATTGATACAGGTATGTGAAGAAAATTGAGGATGCTTTTTATTCTATCATTGTGACCATGGAATAGATAATAATACAGCACAAGATTGTTGGAAAGAATGCCAGGGATTATCAAATGGAAGGTAGCTGGTTTTCAAATAGTTTGGTTCCCTGGGTTACAGATTTGTACAACATTGTAGACTTTAGGTCATAGAGTAGATTTCCAGAAGAAATGTTTTACATATCATAGAAGAAAGGTATATTCCATTGGCATTTAATTATTCAGAAAAACTTTAAAGAAATTATTCCCAGGTAACTGGATTCTAACTCTGGAAGTATCAATAGCATTTTATTGGAGATTATTTTAGACCTTTACTGGGCTACAAACATATTTTCCACCACGTGAGTTCTGTATAGAAAAGAGATCAATTAATTAACCAATATTGTATCATGATCATTGATCAAAGTTTATGGAGTAAAGTATTTTGAGTGGATGGGATTATCTAATGGCATGTTTGCCATATCCCAAGATGTGTAGATGCAATGAACACTGACAAAATGTGACTGAATAGGTAGGTCCATCAAATGTACTGGCAATGGATGTATCTAAAGAAAAATGAGTATTCATTTGAACATGCTTATAAACTGCATCAACACAGAAGTGTTTATAGTTTATTAAATACAACTCTGTTCTATATCCCCACTTAATATTCTAAACCAGGGATGTCAGACTGGTGGCCTATAGGGCGGATGCGTCACAGAGGCCACGCCCACCCTGGCTCTACAAAAGCAAAAAATGTCACGATACTTCACAATACATCACATGATATGATCGAGTTCGACACCTGTGTTATAAATAGTATATTTAATTATTTTAAAATGTTTCCATTAAAGATATTACATTTTGTCAGTTAATAACAATGTTTCTGTAATTAACACAACATCTGGATTTTTTTTCTTTAAAACCAAATAGTTTTATTTTGAATTGGAACATTTTGATGAAAATACCACACAGTTTAGTGAAACAATTTATACACTTCAATAAGTAAGGTTCTACATTTAGGCAAGAAAAACCAAATGCACAGGTATAGTATAAATGGTAATCAATTGTGAGAGGGATCTTGGAGTCCTAGTGGACAATCACTTAAATATGAGCCAGCAGTGTGCTGCAGCTGCCAGAAAAACCAACACAGTTCTAGGCTGCTTTAACAGAGGGATAGAATCAAGATCACACGAAGTGTTAATACCACTTTACAATGCCTTGGTAAGACCACACTTGGAATACTATATCCAGTTTTGGTCACCACAATGTAAAAAAGATGTTGAGACTCTAGAAAAGAGTACAGAGAAGAGCAACAAAGATGATTATAGGACTGGAAGCTAAAACATATAAAGAACGGTTGCTGGAATTGGGAATGTCTAGTTTAATGAAAAGAAGGACTGGGGGTGACATGATAGCAGTCTTCCAATATCTTGGGTTGCCACAAAGAAGAGGAGTCAAGTTATTCTCCAAAGCACCTGAAGGAAAGACAAGAAGGAATGGATGGAAACTAATCAAGGAGAGAAGCAACCTAGAACTAAGGAGAATTTTCCTGATAGAATAATTAATCAGTGGAACAACCTGCCTCCAGAAGCGGTGAATGCTCCAACACTGGAAGTTTTAAAGAAGAGATTGGACAACCACTTGTCTGAACTGGTATAGTGTTTGCTGCCTAAGCAGGGTGTTGGACTAGAAGACTTACAAGATCCCTTCCAACTCTGTTATTCTGTTCTGTTCTATTCAATATTTTATTAATTTTAGTAAGTTATATTATCTTAAAAGCTTTTAAAAATCACATGTAGGCCTTATTCTTTGTTCTACAGAATGTTTGTGTTAGTGTGTTTTGAAAGATAGCAATTCTATATAAATTAATAAATATTCTTGGTTTTTCGTTACTATCAGAATAAGGATTTTTGTTATTTTCTGGTAAGGCGTTTTCCATAACATTTACATTAGCTTTTGGAGATATAATTATTGTATAGTGCAGGGGTAGGCAACCTTGGCTGTTTTATGTGTCGTGGACTTCAACTCCCAGAATTCCTGAGTTCTGGGAGTTGAAGTCCATGACTCATAAAACAGCCAAGGTTGCCTACCCCTGGTATAGTGTATGAAATTCTGTGTCAGATTTGAATTGAAGAAATAATCATGGACACATAAAACTAACCCAAATTTTCCCCACTGCTTGATAATTTTCCAAAAATTAATGTTCTAGCTTTGACCACAAGCCTATGCATTAAATTTAGCTTAATTTATAAACTTAAGTTTTAATGCATCTCTCTCTCTCTCTCTCTCTCTCTCTCTCTCTCTCTCTCTCTCTCTCTCTCTCTCTCTCTCTCTCTCTCTCTCTCTCTCTCTCTCTCTCTCATACACATATACATACACAATATACCAAGCACAAAACAACAATTGATAAATGAAGGTAAAGTCTTTCTGAAAATACAGGCAATCTCCAGATTAAGAGCAAGTTCCATTCCTAAGTCTGTCTACTTCTAATTTTTACATAAGTCAGAACTTATACATACAAACTGACTATTGATAAAAATGGTGGAAGGCATTCTCCTTCCTGAAACTGGTTAAAAATTGAAACTACACAATGTCTTCATGAACCTGAAAACAGGCTGCATATTAAAACAGGGTTTCAGCAGTTTATTAGCTTAAGGAGAATGTGGTCCACCATTTTTAGTAATAACCCATTCATAAGTATAAGTTGTCTGTAAGTCAGACATTTTTATCTTATAGACTGCCTGTACAGAAAGCTTATACATTGGTTCAAATAGGCATTTTCTTATACATTCCCATGCCTAATGCCAGGGTTTTTTTGTCATAGAATGCCCAGAACGGAGTTCTGGCACCTTTTTTGGATGGAACCTTTTAGAGTAGGCAAGGTGGGTTGTATGATGTGTGTGAGTTCCGGCACTTTTTTTTATTTATTTTTTTTACAAAAAAAGCACTGCCTAATGCAGAGAAAAATGAATATATACATGGTTGAGAATGCATGTAACTTTGGGAAAGGATAAAGTAGTATGGTGTGCCCATGAACATAATGTCCCTCTAAAGAGAGATCATACAAAATTGTCCACAGAATATAAGTATTAAAAAAGATATTCATAGCTACAAGATTTACATTAGAACACATTTAGCTATGAATCAGTTTTAATATATTGCTTTCTGTTTTTAAACCTTGAAAAGAAACAAGTGTATATTTGTTCTTTTTTAAGTACACAGAGCTAATAGCAATAGCGATAGCACTTAGACTTATATACCATTTCAGGGTGCTTTTACAGCCTTCTCTAAGCAGGTTACAGAGTCAGCCTATTGCTCCCAACAATCTGGGTCTTCATTTTACTGACCTCAGAAGCATGGAAGGCTGAGCCAACCTTGAGCCAGTGAAACTTTGCTTAGTGTGGAGAAAAGCAAATTCTTACACTTAGGCAGGAAAAGCCAAAGGCACAAATAGAGATTGGGTGAGACCTGGATTAAAAACAGTAACTGTGAGAGGGACCTTGGAGTCCTATGGACGATCACTTGACTATGAGTCAGCAGTGTGCAGCTGCAACCAAAAAAGCTAATACAATCCTGCGTTGTATAAACAGAGGCATAGAATCAAGATCACGTGAAATATTAGTATTGCTTTACAAAGCCCTAGTAAGACCACACCTGGAATACTGCAGCCAATTTTGGTTGCCATATCACAAAAAAGATGTTGAAAGTTTGGAAAAAATTCAGAGAAGAGCCTGGAGGCTGAAACATACGAAGAACAGCTGCAAGACTTGGGTTTGGCTAGTCTAAAGAGAAGAAATAGGGGAGACAGGATAGCAGTGTTCCAATATCTGAGGGGCTACCACAAGGCAGAGGGTGGGGGGATCAGGTTTTTCACCAGAGCATCAGAGGGAAGGATGAGAAACAATGGTTGGAAACTGATCAAAGAGAGAAGCAACCTGGAATTAAGGAGAAACTTTCTGACAGTGAGGACAATCAACCAGTGGAACATCGTGGGCGCTCCATCACTGAAGACTTTTAAGAAGAGACTAGAATGGTATAGGTTCTCCTGCTCAAGCAGGGGGCTGGACTAGAAGACTTCCAAGGTCCCTTCCAGCTCCTATTCTATTCTATTCTATTCTATTCTATTCTATTCTATTCTATTCTATTCTATTCTATTCTATTCTATTCTATTCTATTCTATTCTCGAACTTCTGGCAGTGAGATGTGAATCAGCCTGCAATAACGCATTCTAACCACTGTGCCACCATGGCTCATTAGTAGGCCTAGATATATTAATCAAACATTTTGGGGCTATGTTCATGAATTTTGATAATAAAACATTTTGATTTTCAATTATAGTCTGTCATTTTTAGCAGTAAAATGCAATTATAATATGCAGACATGAACCAAGATCAGAACCTCTAACTATGCTTCTCTAATGTTTAAGTTCACACAGACTAGCAAATCATAATAAAAGAAAAGAAAACCCATCATGACCAATATCCTTAAGGTTACTCTAGAACAGGGGTCCCTGTCCCCGGGCCGTGGCCTGTTGGGAACTGGGCTGTGCAAGTGGCTGACAAGGCTGCAAAACTCCATTGGTATAAGTGGTGGGCACAAACACAAAACATCCCTTACCCCCTTGCTGCTGCCACTACCACTGCCAGTCCACAAAGCCAGAAACCCCTGTTGGAAACCCCTGTTCTAGAAAATAGGGTGTAAAAAAGAAGGACAGAACTGTAGGCTCTGTCATTGAAGTTAAACTATGCTTTAGAATTACAGGTAAAATATGTTTACATTTTGTGAAATGTAATAGAAGGTATAAGGTATACTTCATCTTTATTTAGAAGAAGAAACAACTCATTAAAACACCAGTGTAAAAAAAAGTGTATATTCTGGTATATTAATATATTGGTATTAAACCCTGTACAGAGTTAGGGGAAAATAAGTAATTTTAATATATTATAGTGAAACTTTGGAGCTTGGCATATCAAAAATTTGGAAAATGACTAACTTGACTCTGCTGGTTTGTTACCGCCATCGCCATCCCCAAACAAAAGAGAAATAATTCTCTACATAGTTATTTTAAAAAATACAGTCCTATCGTGTATATGTATTTTATATAAAGAAATGTCATATAATTACAAAAATGAAATATGAGTAAAACAAACTCATTTTTGGAGGGTCCAGGGCTATGCAAAAGCACAGTCTCCATAGCCTCCAAAAATTGTGTGAAAACCGAGGGTGCTTTCAAGATTAGTGTTGTTGGTTGATAATGAACCAAAAATGTCATGGTGTGCCACCTTTGACATGCATGTCATAGGTTTGGTATCACTTTACTAATGAGTAAAAAAAAGGTTTCAGAGGAAAAGGGGAGGATGAAGGGCATGTAATCTTCATATTTTTACATCATTAAATCAATCGGAAAATTGAGTTCTCTCCTGTTTCTAGAATATTACATTACTCTGTTCTTCTCCTATCTGCCATAACAACGAGAGCTTGGAGTGTCCTGTTATTACAGTGGTTATCAACCTGTGGGTCGGGACCCCATTTGGGGTCGAACGACCATTTCACGGGGGTCGCCAAATAAGGCTGTCTGCCATTTTTTCCCCCTTTTCTTTGGCCACGCCCCTGGCACCCGGTGATATATAAGTGATTGGGGGTCACCACAACATGGGGAACTGTATTATGGGGTCACGGCATTAGAAAGGTTGAGAACCACTGTGTTATCACCTAATACATTGAGAGAATGATATATTTCTATATTTTTTAAAAATTCCTACATACTTACTTTCTACCAAAAGCTTCTATCTGTTAATATTTTTGCTTTAAAGCATAAATGATCAAAATGAAGGTCACTACAATTACTATTATCACAACAAGAGTAATCAATGCTATTTGTGCAGTGCTATATCCACAGGACAGATTTATAGAGAAAAGCTTAGTACCACTTAGTGATTTGGGCTCAGCGCACAAGGTCTGTTCAGAATCTTCAATTTTATCTATGTTTTCCTTGTACCAAGTTAATAGTCCAATATTAGAACAGGTGCATTCCAGTGGATTGTAACTTAAATTGATTATACTCTGGCCAGATAGTCGAGTCAACAAATCATGTGGGATAATATGGATCCCATTATTGGCAAAATTGAGATAAATGTTCCTGAAATTGGAAAACACATCTGAACAGAATGCAGTAAGATTGTTATGATGCAGATCCACATGTTTTAACTTGCTGAGAGCAGAAAATGCTTTAGCTTCTATCGCTATTAATTGGCAAGAAGCTAAGGTTAACACCTCTAGATTGGGTGCTTTCTGAAAAATGTTATCATTGAAAATGGTGCCAGATTTAAAGGTATTTCCATTCATATTTAAGACAAGCAGGCTGCTTAGACCTTGCAAAATATTCTGCTTGCTTGTATCAATATGAGAGAAAGAAAGGTTAAGCATCTGCAAAGAATGTAGATTGTGGAATGGGCCTTGAAAATTATTGATGATAATATGTGTAAAAGAGAGATCAAGAACTTTCAAGTTAGAACATTCATTAAATGTTGTGTTATGAAATGAAAGTTTGTAATTGTGACTTAAATTAAGGTGTTGCAAGCCAATCAGACCATGCAGTTGGTTGCTGCAGCAGTCTAGGCTTTCTATGTGACTCCAACTCAAATCAAGGTGTTGAAGCTTTGACAAGGATTCTAAACATCCAAAACTCAACTCCATGGCTTCATGATTCTGCTGGATATAGAGATGGGTAAGAGAAGGGAAAACAGAAAAGTGGATGTCGCAGAGATTCAAAAAGTAATTCCGATTGAGATTTAATTCTTTCAGTAAATTCATCTGAGGAAGACTCTGTAGCTTAGAAAGGGAGGTATGGGTCAAGTCCAATCTTTTCAGTTTGGACAAACATTGGAAAGTGTCACCAGAAGGTTCTAGGAAAGAGTGATATTGTAGACTGAGATAGTCTACAGAGATGTTGCATATGCCTTGCAATGTGCTCTCTTGAATAGGACGGTTGTCTACACCCAAAAAAGTGCCGAGCCAAAGGATAGCAGTGCTGACACCTTGCAATCCATCCAATATCACAGAAATATTACAACTGCCAAAGTCCAAACTGTAGAAGGAAAATGAATTAAAAGTCTTGGGCTCTATGTGCATGATCTTGTTGTCCCTAAGATTGAGAGTCAGATTGTTAGCTTGTTTTAATGCCTTTATGTCTCTAATTGATATTGTTTGTATATTGTTCATCTGTAAATCCAAGTATTTGAGCTTTCTAGCTGGAAAATCTGATAGCAGCTCCAATGTTTGAATATGGTTACTTCCTAGTAACAGTGTTTCTATGTTGTGTAGATCCTGCATTGGGATAAATGCTAAGTTAGTGATCCCTGTTTGGGTTAGATCAAGATGCTTCAGACACTGAGGACCCATAAACGCTGTTGAGGCCAGAAAGAGAAGATTATTTCCAGTAAAGACTACGGTCTCCAGGAAAATATTGCTTTCGAAAGTGCTTTCATATACCCAATTAATCTGACACCTTTTAAAAGAAAACAAAATCTGGTATTAAAAACAAAGCACAACTGTGGATATAATTTAAATAGATTCCTTATTTTTGTTTCAGGAGATCATTAGGTAACCATGTAGTTAAATGAAACATTTCATTTTTCAATAAATTTAGAGATCCAATCAACATTAACAGATTTTAGATGGTTATCAAAGCACATCATGATATGTCTCTTTAAACAAGACAAATACCTATCAATTACAAGTTCAGAAGGAGTGTTACAAGCTTGCAAACTCTGATTAAGATTTATTCAAATTTATTTTCTTGAGTGAATCATTGAAAAACACCAGAGAAAATAAAATTTCTACATGAAAGTACAGGACAAGTTCTGGTAACATTTTAAAGCTGATGTCAAATATTACAAGAAATAAAAGCTGCCATATTGACACATGCACATAAATGTACACATACAGAGGCAATGCCTTTATTACCAAACAGCTGCAAGTTTTCATGTTTTCTAGAACTCTAATTTTTGAATATTATTGCAACTATTATTGAGACTTTTAGAACTTCATCCACAACAGCAATGTATGAAAAAAACTGAAAGCATAAAAAGAGATATGGAAAAAAAATCAGAGTACAGATAGCCTTTGATTTACAACCACAACTGAATCCAAATTTATGTTGTGAAAAATTTGTTAAGTGAGTTTTGCTCCATTTATCGAATTTTTTTGCAACATTTGTTAAGTGAATCACTACAATTGTTAAATTAGTAACACCGTTGTAAAGTGAATCTGGCTTTCCCATTGACTTTGCTTGTCAGAAGGTCACAAAAGGTGATGACATGACCTTGGGACACAGCATGGTCAGAAATATGAATGAGTTGTCGAGTAAATCACATGACCATGGGGATGCTGCAATGGTTATAAGTGTGAAAAATGGCCATAAATCACTTTTTTCAGTGCCATTGTAACTTCAAACTGTCACTAAATGAACTGTTGTAAATTAAGCACTACCTGTTGTAATAGTGTTGTAATAGGTCCCAGCAGACTTGAGTTCAATTCCATATTTAACTATCATGGTTCACTAAGAAATTTTTATTCAGCCATTTTCTCTCAGCTTGGTCTACCTCACAGAGGTATTGCGAAGATAAAACAGTGCAGAAGAATAGTCATGTGAACCATCTTGAAATTTTGAAGGGAAGACAGAATCTAAGTCTATTTCCCATAGTGTCTGCCCAGCCTGTGTGCTTCAATAATGTTGGCTTGCTTTGGGTCCTGTCAGGCAAGTAATGCTATCTAGCAACACCCAGAAGGTGAATCCTCTCTGTTGCACATCTGTCTATTGCAATAGCTTCCCATGGAAAATTCATATGCCCTCCACCTTGTCCGCACTCAAGAAATTCTTTAAAACCAGTTTTTCTAGGTCTTGACTGAGCATTTGAGTGAATGCTTTTACTGTAGAAGGATGCTGTAGAAGGATGTTATGTTATTCTTTTTATATAGTGTTGTTTGTTTTAACTTCGTAAACTTCCCAGATCATTCTGCAACTGGGCAGTATAAAAATTCAACCAACATACCTACCTTGTTAAGTCTAAGTGCACCAAGGCCTTCAGCCTGCTGAATGTTGATTGCTGAAGCAGATATAGGAAGTTGAAGCTGAAATCAAGAACTTCAGTGGTGAAAGGCAGTTGTTCTGGAATCTCTCTCAATCCTAAACCTTCGCAACTGTAGCTTGTATTAATAAAAAACTGTAAAAATTATATATCAAGTTAGAAACGTGCAGTACATCCCTATAGGTAATCCTTGACAACTGAGCCCAGAATTTCAGTTGCTAAGCAAGACATTGTTAAGTGAAACTGACTTTTCCCATTGACTTTGCCTGTCAGAAGCTCTCTATGAAAGTTGCAAATGACAATCCCAGGAGCTCTGGATGTTGCAACCATCGTAAATACATGCTGTTTGCCAAGCACCCAAAGTTAGATAACGTGACTTTGGAGATGCTGCAATAGTCTTAAGAGTGAAGACTGATTATTAGTCACTTTTTCAGTGCCCTTGTAAGTTTAAACAATTGCTGTAAATTGAGGACTACTGATATATGCGAATGTATTATATGTATCTCTCCAGTTTTATGTTTTTTATAAAACCATTGTATTTTAAGTACATATGCCAACATATAGCTAAATACGCTAACAGAACAAATCAGAAACCTGACCCTAACTCTTTTTTTTTAATCTCTATCAGGGACAAACCTGAGCTATCATTAGAAATGACACTGCTAGGAATCTGAGGTAAACTTTCATTACCTCTTTGGAGGGAGGGCAAATTATAAAGGTTACACCAAATTATGCACCTTTTGGAATGAATAAAAAGGGTCAGAGAATGACATTTGTCCTTCTGTTTAACATTTCTTTTAAAAAAATAATGCTAACAGTATTTTCCCTGTTTTTGACACTTCACTAAAATTTATATTACTACCATTTATCTGTTACTGCTGCCATATAATGGACATATTTTTTTTTTTTAAAAAAATCAGTATTGCAGGAAAAAACAACAACCAAATGAATGATATTGAAAGTTCATGATTTCATATGCTGTTGACATCTGGCTTATGGGTTTTTTTGATGGTGTCTAGTGTACAATGAAGAGCTCAGTGTGAAATACTAATCTCACATATAGGCTTTCTGTTCATTTTTTAATGCAGAAAGTTCACAATAAGTTGACAGTTCAACAAATGATAAATGATTGAAAAACTATGGCTATATAATGTGTGCATGACCTTGAAAACATTTCCCAAAATATTATAACTGCAGATGGGACTCCCTGCCATGTTGCACAATAAATAACTATGTAAGTAAAACACACTGCATTCAATTCTAGTGTGAATTTCTCAAAATCTTGGAGAAAACATTGCTAAATACAATAATTACAGAACACAATTTTCTTCAGCTAGAGTATAATTTTCCTGTCAAGAAGAGAACAATTAGAAATATAATTAGAAAGTGAACAGAAAGAGCATAATCAAAGACATTTATTTCTATAAAGCATTTTAAATAGTTTTAATTTCTTTCCATTCAAAATACCTTATCTAGATACTATAGTATAGGCCAGGGATAGGTAATCTTGGCTCTTTTTATGACTCATGGACTTCAACTCTCAGAATTCCTGGCTGGCTCAGGAATTCTGGGAGTTGAAGTCCACGAGTCATAAAAGAGCCAAGGTTGCCTACCTCTGGTATAGACTAATTTGATCTACTACAAATAAGTACTGCTGCTCTGTTTTAGACAGCACGTGGAAAATTAGCATCCTATGGAAAATGACAATGTAAGGAATCACTATTTCCAGCAACTTTGTTGGGGCCAACCCCAGCCACCCATTCTGCACCAAAGAATCTGTTCTCACAGAAAGTTGCAAATTCACTAGGCCATCACAGCAGGTTTAGAGGACAGGTGATGGAATGAAGGAATTCACAAGGAAGGACAGACAGAACCAATGATCTCCTGGATCAGAAAGAATATTTCTTGCTCATCTTTTCTTTAGGTGGGAGCTGATCTTCCTTTCTAGGTTTCTAATATTACAGAATTATTACATTATTTTTCTCCTGTGGGTATCTTTTTTTCTTAAAATTACTCACTCTGAGCTATTTTTGAGTTGTTGAGGAAATGTAATATTCATTACATTTGAGGAAATGTAATATCATATTCATTCATTCATGTATGTATGTAAGAAAAAAAATCTAGAAAATAAATATGATAAAATTGACTCTAAACATTTCCTATCTAGGAGTCAATGTAGTTTTTCAGCTGCTTTGCTTCCTTGTTTGGTTTTTTTTTTTTTTAATATGAGAACAACTTGGAGAAATATTTGTTACTATATTACTGAGGCTATGAATTTAGGAGCAGATCAAACTGATTTCATGGAACGTTTAAGTCAATATGTATAAATTATTATAAATTAAGGTGCCATAACATATTTTTTGAAAACAAGTTTGTATGGGGGAATAGAGAGAGAGAGATCTTCTCAGCTAATACTTAGTTTAGATATTTCTGCTATAAAACCCACATCAACCAAACTCTTGTTGTGACTAACTTTTCAGAATGGAAAACTCCTCAGATAAAAACCTAAGAGCACTATTGTACTCAATGTATTACAAAGACGTTTCAGCGTACTTCAAAGATGGGAAAAGCTGGAGAATGGATCCTTGTGACTTATGTGAACAATTGGTACTTTTTGAAATATTCCCCTGTTGAAGTCTAACATAAACTAAGTATAACCAGGAGCTTAGTAAAGTGTTCTAGAATTAGTGAAGAAGGAGCAGTAGGATTGTTAATCTACAATTCCTTTTGGGGTTTTGACTTGAAGTTTTCTTCATGGGTGAAAGCCAAATTGATGAAAGTAGATGGAAAATTGCATTAAGTGACTATTGCCTGGTTTAGTTAGTGAAGGATTGGGGGGGGGGGGAAATGTTGCCTGTCTTCACAGCAAAATGAGAAAATATCAGTGCAAGTCAAAATAGAAAAGCTAAAAGAATAAAAACACCTCAAAACAGGCTCTTTGTATGATCGTATAATTTATGTTCAAAGTTTCATTGGTAAAAATTTTTTCCAGATTACTCAACTATTATTGGAAACATTTTCTGGGCTAGTAAAAAGAAAATATTAAAATATGGGAAGTGAAATCATACTGTGTTCTCTAATAGACTGATGTGAGAGTAAATTCAGCTTTGTTGTAGGAAATGGTAATATAACTTAAAAGAATAAATTAATATTTAATGTCTAACATGTACAAACCTAATTGATACCAATCCCTGTATATAGATACTTTCTTAAAATACAGAGAAAGGTAGGGTACTTGGCTGATGGCCCAGGATCTAATTCTTGTACAAGATTAGATGCTGATCAAGTATACATGTCTTTCAGATATATCATTGTCCTTCAAGTGTTACTCTCTGCTTCTGCAGCCGAGGACAAAAATAGGTAGCTGCAGGACTGATTACTTCCCCCAAAATCTGCCTGACCTATTAGTCATGTTGGGAGAAATTATTCTTAGTCACCCACTTTGAGGAAGTAAAAGAAGGTAGAGGTTAGCCTGGCTCCTTTCCAAAGTACATTCAGGAAGTTGCTAAAGACAGAGCTCTTCCAAAGACGATTCTGGTTACCCTCCTTGTATTTTATGATTAATTGAAGTTGGGGTTTTAATTTTGTTTTAATTATTATGACTGTTTATATTCATTTTTATCATAAATGTTATTTTTAATTCTGCCTGGTTTAAGTTATGCAAACTGCTGAGGGCTTTGACTACAGCAAGATATAAACACCAAACAAACTTGTTGTCTTCCATATTGCCATTCTTTATCATTGTCGTGAGTAGCACAACAAATCTGGAAGATACCAGACTGTCTGTTCGTGGCCCTGGATTTTGGTCTTTACATCTAGACCAGGTTGGAGCACTAAGTCATAGTCCAAAACAACCCCCAGTAAATTCTAATCATTTTTTTAAATAATTCAGACAATTACTGCAGGAGCATTCAAAGCTATAGTCACTGACTTCAGTTGATGGGGAACTTCAAAGCCCTGCTCCCATTTTATAAAAGATCATTCCTGGGGCTGCTACTTGATTACCTTGCAACTGTACCTTAATGTTTGTCAATTATCAGTGTTTTAAAGTCTGTACATTCAGATGGTTGAAATAGAGGTTTATACATAGTAGAGTTCTTCTATGACAAAGAAGTAGCCATTATGAAATATCAAACTGTGAGTGGACTAAAGCATATACAACTTTCTGAAAAATACTTCATTTACCACCATTCATACATGTGCCAAGTCATTTACTTTTTTCATCCTGGGTTGCGTTGTTGTTTTTTTGGCACATATCAAGAAAGCAATCACTTGATCAATTCAAAAAGCCTGAGGGAATCTGAGGCCGCTAGCCTTTTCCATAACAGCTGTAAAAGATGTCTGTGTTAGTGAGCGTAAGTGTGCCATGAGAAGCATCACACCCCAAGGTCTAGTTGTACAGAAATGAGGTGCATATAAACTGCTTATAAAGCCAAGCACCTGTTCAAAAGCCCCTGGTGCACGTAGATAAAAAGTGCCAATGGTCTGTTTTCCTCCTAGCCCCTCTTAGTCCAGCAGCATTTGGCAAATGTTCCCTGCATATGCCAATTCCAAATGGTGCCTGAAAACTCCACATGGTGTCTTAAACAGCAGATCTCCAATCTCCCTTGATCCTATTTGTTTTAAGGTTCTTGGCCACAAATAGAGAAGAGATAGACCACCTTAACCTGCTTGCTTATTGCCTTGAACTGCCTATGTGGGAATTTCAAAATGGTATCTGCTTCTAAGCAGGCACATGATTCCATCTAACTAATATGTATCACTGTGAATATGAAACTAATAAAATAGAATCACAACTAGCTATAATAATGGGTGCAAAATCAGCCTGATTTGGGAGGGGGGGAGGCAAAAGCAAATTTGCTTTTTGTCCAGCAAATGTGCTCCTAAGGCACTGCATTTATCTGTATATTTTTCTGTTTTACCCAGCAGAGGACTTTCAGCCCTTCAGTGACCCAATGTTAGCATGCAAGTATTCACTGCTCCCAAATTAATTATTGATTCTTTCTTGAAGATGCTTTTCTCCCAATAGAAAGACAAATAAGTGATCACTCACCTCAGTGCACATCTGATTGAGGGGTTTGGAGACTTCATAGCTAAGACCTAAAAGCCCCATCAGAAGCCAGCAATATGTGCAACAAACCATTAAGAGTTTGATTAGATTCTCCACACGCCTGTAATGGAAGACGGATGAAAAATAATTTTCTAGCGTGGGGTTCAGAAAAGGCATTTGGAATCTAATGCTTCAAGAGCGGCCAAAGAGTGCCTGAAAAAGATGTTGTTTCCCCTTAACAACCACAGGATTTTCGTGAAGCGTACTTTTTTCAGTTCCTCCTCTTGCTCTGTTTTTCTACTTTTGGTTTACCTCCTAAATATTTGTACCATTTTTGCCATAAATTATTGGAAAAGTTCAGGACCTTGTGAGAAACTTGCTATATTTTGCAGCCAATCTTAGAACAACTTATTCTACTTTGAATGACATTCAAGTATAAAGTGGGTACTCTTAAATAACTGAATTCTCTGAGTCTATGATTTCCTGAAAATATCATTGCCTTTGTTTCTAGGAATTGGGTAGGGATACAGTTGTTTAGATAGTCTTGGAGGTTCCCCTGATAACTTATTAGAGGGATCCAAATAATGATTGAGGAGCCTGATCAGTGAACCTGTAACAAAGGACTGGGAAACATGAGAGAACAGAATGGAATACCATGGAGTAAAATATGGCTTGCTGGCAGACAAATCTTTCATTTTCAAATTTTAAGTCAAAGATTCAATTTAAGAGTAGCAACAAGTAAGGAAAACTTTACAATCTTCAGATTATATACTGAGAAATTAGGCAGGGAGGAAAATATTGAAATAATTCTGTATAGCACAGCTTTGTTTAGTGCATTTCTATCTACTAAATAGAGGTGTTTAGTTCTTCTGCCATGGGAAGACATTAAATTGTGGGTGTCCTAATGCCCTTCCTTGGGTACCCATAACACATCTATTTGTGTATAAGGCACTGGTGCCATTTTAGTGCCAGACATTTTATAGGTGAGATGAGAATGTGCATTCTTGAGCAAATAGTAGTTTCTAAGTTCATCTCCTGTATGCTTGAATATTTAAACAATCTCCAGAATTCATCTACACACACACACACACACACACACACTATAATAATATACTAGGCTAAGAATCACAATGTGCTATATGACTTATTGCAGCTTTTAGTACAACTGCAAAAGCTTTAGAGTTTGAATGTTCTTGATTTGATCCCTGGCACAGTGGACTGATAGCAGGTGCTTTTAAGGTCTTGTGGGTTTTGGGTAGAGGATGTGGTTAAATGAGGCTGAAATGCAAAACAGACAGCGAAAGCCTTCTGTTGCAAGAGAAGCCAATGCATCTGCCCAGCCACATCAAGGTCAACAGAAAAGCATATGAATGTGTTCTCCAGGACAGCACAGGGCTGTTAAATACACGCACTTATAAATGCTATAGAGTTGTTAGTTATTGATCTGCCCTCCCACTAGGCATTTGGCAACAAACTCTAGGACGTTGACAATGAATGGGAGTCCCAAGCTTTAAAACTGCTGAACAAATAACAGCTCCACTAATTCAATCAACTGAGTTTCAAGCAATCAGGATGCCATCTGGACCTAATCTAACTCATTGCCTAAGAAGATAAAGACATCTGGACTTCTTGCACGCCAAGGACATGCATGCTTAATCCCCAAGGCTGTAGGCTGTGGCCAGACTCATGCTGACAAGTTTTCTTAATTATGCTGAAATAATCTTGCTTGGCAAGGGCTGGACACTTCTTTCTTCAGAAGGTTAGGAGGATCTCATTTCATGTAGAATAGAAAGAAGAGTCATCTTCCATTTTGGTGGGAAGGAGTCATATTAATCTGTATGGGAAAGAGAAGACAGAATTACATGTTCAGTTGTGTTCAGCTTTCATTTCAACATTTTAATTTTTAAAATATATTTTCTACTGAAGCCAATGCAGATATGTTGCCCTTTATATTGGCACATTATGATGAGTCAGAAGTAGTCTTGTACCTTTTGTGTGCTGATGCTCTAATGATCCTCAGCAACTTTAAGCTGCATGGATGTCAATTCCCAGAATTCCCCAGCCAGTATGCTCTAATGTACTTGATTTTCTCTCTGATTCTTTTCCTCAGTGGACAAGGAGCATGAGAGTCAGAGCAATGTCATATGCTGAGCTTTCAAAAACATGTCTCCATGACTGAAGATGTATTTCCCCATATTGAAAGAAGATTCTGAAAAAGCAAAGGCCAAAGAGAAGCTGCAATAGGAGCAGGCTAGGAATCTAGGAAAAGCAGTAAGGAAGCAGGTGAAGGAATAAATAGATACCAAAAGTAGGAGGCATAAGGTGAACAGGGACACTTAAAGAAGGCAGAAGCAAAATGTTGAGACTCTTTGTGCCATCATGATCTATTAGGGTCCCTAGTCTGCTATTCCAGATGTGGATGATACTATCCCATCTCCAGCAACCAACCCTGGATTAACTATGAAGAAAAATGAGCAATTGCTTAGGACACCAAGGCCTAATAGCTTGGTGCCCTAGTAGCTTCACTGCTACATTCAGCATTAATTTACAGAACTTATTGATTCTTAATGTCCTGTCAGTTAACCAATGGAAGAACTGATAGGCATTATTGTTTGTCTGTGTTTAGAGAACTGGTTGGCCTTAATCTGGTCCTGATCTCCTGTGGAGAAGTAAAATTTAACAGTCCATCTATTCAGCTGCTAAAAATGGACAGGGAAGGATATACCTTTTTGTTCCTCCAATCAAAATGCTTAGACTGGCCCGCTGATGTGGCAGCTCTGCTTTGAGCCAAAATGCTACGAGTCATGATGTATTTCTTCCTCAAATGCGGGTCACAAAAAGCTTTGTTGGCAATCCATCTTTTTTCTTCAGCATGTTTCATGTTCAGTATATGCTACAATGTCATATTGTAAACCATCTTTAACTGACCCCAGGGTGGTGAATGGCAAGTAACTTCCATAGTTAATGTTAGTCCTTAGTTTAGTCCTTAGTAAGTAAAAACATTTAATTTAATGTTAAGGAATTTAACATTTGCTGACATTTTTGTCATATCTCCAACTGCAAAAACAGTTTTTCAGTGAGTGATTTATTGATTTGGTCTGTGTACAATATATTTGCTGGTAGCAATTATATAACTAGGTAGTTATCTTGGCAGATTTATTTATCTTTTTGTTCATGTGTAATTCTTTTGCTTCCTTAGTAACACAAACATCGATTAAAATTATTTAGGCTAAATAAAATATACTGGATATGATGGAACTATTGTTTGCCAACTGATCTGGTATAGTATTTAAGGCAATGGGATAGAAACTGTAAGACTATAAGATTATTTTCAATAGTTTTATTAAGAATTATACTAAACAGATAAAACTAATAAAAAACCTAATTAAAATATATTAAAAAAAGAAAAAATATGGAAAAATGTAAGAAAAATTCCCTCCAAAGACAGTAAGAAAAAGAAACCTCTTTTCATCCCACGTATAGTCAAAACTAACAAGTTATCTTAAATTACACCAGGTAATTTCTCACCCCATTTTCTATAAACTCATCTCTAAGTTTTCAGCTTTTATAGATCACAAAGGTCCAGTAAAAATTAATACCTAACAACATAAATATATAGTCCCTATTTTAATTTAGTCTAAATCTCCGACATCTTTTAACAATTAAACATTATAACAGCAACAAGAATAATGAAAGCTATTAATTATTAGAAATAATATCATCTTATTTCATATCCAAAAAATAATATAAATATTACAAACTAATCCATTACGCTATTGGACACTTCAAAAAGAGAAACTATGCAATGCAGATAACTATTAACATTACCAAAAATAACAATTCATTATTTAACCAGAGTCAGATAAACCAAATTTGTGTTTTTTTTCTTCCTTCAGCCATCCTTTTCCCATAGATAAAAATCTAACTCCCCAGGCTTCCGGTTCATCATGCGGCCGCCATGGACGGCTGGGAGACTTGCTCTCTCTCCCCCATTCAGTTTCGCATCTCTGGGGATCCTGAAAAGGGCCAAAAGTCACCCCAAAGAGCAGCAACTCTAGCGTCAGAGCAGGCAATCTCTCCAGCCGCCATGCTACTTTTCAAATATGTGAATGTAATATTGTAAAATTAATAAAAAACTTGGGGGGAAAATCTAACTCCTCTTTTCTTCAAATCTCTTTGTGTCTTCTCTTGAAATACATATGTAATTTCCATTAAATAACTCCAGTATATCTCTTATATTTCAGTTTAAAAAGATAATCTACATTGCTCTTGGGGGTATAATTTGTATGTCCCTTTTGATTTTTAGGTGATTATCAAATTCCACTTGTAAATTCAATATCTATTACATTAGACTAAACCAAAAGACAGAGATATGCAACATTGTCAACTTGGTGTCTCATCAAGCTTTGTGCAGTACGTTGAGCATCATTCTCCAAATATATGCAGGGCTTAAAACAATTATTGAGAGATTTGGGTTTTTTAAATGTAGAAATTACTTTAAGACAGCTATTTTACACTTCAGCCCCCAGCCTCCATAATGTAAAATCAGACCAACAATTTTGACTGCATCCAGTGTAAGAGGACCACAGAAGAGATCCTGGTGGGCATGCATTGTTCATGGATGACTGTTTTTCCCCTCTTCTCCAAGCCCACAATAGGCAGGTCAGATTAAATGAAACCACGTTATAGTTTCATTTGATGTATGAACCCAAACTCTAAGTCTGGTGCAGTTTGGGCTTCCTCATTTGCTGCTGCTTCTTCTTTTTTTGATATACATCAATCCATTTGTCTTTTCAGGAGTTTTCGGATGCTTGAGTGTCTGCTTAACTGGTTCCAGTACAGTCCTCTGGGAAGAAGCCTAAAGTGCATCATTTGGCCACTGAATCTATCCCAAATGTAACACTTTTGATTAAAAAGCAGTCATAGACTTTGATGTTAACTAGACATTTAAATCTTTGTGTGCTTATAGAGAAATGATCGATGCATACTGCTGGATCTGGGTTATTAGAATAAAAAGATCTTGTATGAATCTTTGTACACTAATTGAAATGTCAGGGCCTGGAAATAAAAAAATAATAATACAATATTGAATTTCATACAGCAGAGACACCTAGTGGTCATTTGCAATAGTTTTTATTTGTATTTTTTGTGCCTTTCAATTAGTGTTGACTTTTGGTGATTTTCTGGACAGGTCCCTGTGGTTTTCTTGCAAGATTTTACAAGTATATTGCTATTGCCTCCTTCCCAGGACTGAGAGACATTCTTGACCCAAGATCACCCAGCTGATTTTTTACATAAGGTGTACATAAGGTGGGACTACAACTGTTTTCTACCTGGTGTCTCACCCATTATAACAAACTTAAGTGTTGTATGGTATTGGTTAAAAAAAATGCCCACTGTCTGTGAGCTATCTTCTAATATAGAAGCTATTGTTTAACAAATTAGAATACATACATATACAGTATGACATTATCAGATTATGTAGTCTTGATATGAGAGAATTCAGGTATATAAATAGGACAAAGGGCTCTTGAATGCTTTGAGGCAATTTTGCCATTCTCTGTCAGGGTTTGAGACAAAAGATGAATTAGGACTGTACCTGTGTGACTCTCACATCTGGAGCAAGCAGCTTTGAAGAGCTTCTTGAAAATCCTGGTGGAGGAAATTTTGAGAATGAAGAAAGATGTTGTTTTGAAAGTTTGAAATATTTTGAATAAATAAGGCCTTTGTTTTTCCTTGATAGCAAACATTGTATTAGATGGGAGTACTATAGGGAGTAAAGCCGCACCAAATTCAGCACATTAATATATCTAGATTTATGCAAAACAAAGCAGATCAATTCAGTGGCAGCAACTGTAGGATAGATTCTATCCATCTACAATTCAATCGATTGTTTTCCTGGATGTCACCCACCATTTTGAAACCTATTATCCTTCAAATGTGTTGTATTCCTAGCCAATAGGTCCAACATATGCAGAGGACAAAAGCTGGATTAATTCTTTCCTTATGATGAATGGAGGGTGGGGACTTACACTATAGACAATTATACTGGCTAAAAATTATAGCTAAATGAAACGTCAGTGCTTCCTGACTTCCTGATTTGAGATGTGATAAAGTTTGGAAGAATGCTACTCATGCACTGAACCAGCCTCCTTGAAAGATTGTGAGCAGATCAAGGTTACAGTGGACTGTTTTCCACATTATACCAAATTATAATATTTTGTGTGTGTGTGGGGGGGAAGGGTTAATACAGTCTGAATCCAACTATTGTTGACCTTATAAACCAATGGTTCTCAACCTTTTTAATGCCGCGACCCCCAACCGGTCGTAAGTCGAGGACTACTCAACTGGTCATAAGTCAAGGACTACTCAACTGGTGCAGCACTGTTTGCAGAATGGGACTTTTGGCGGGCTCAGCAGGGCAGAGACAGCCTGGACAATTCATATTGGCTTTTGAAAGCCAATAGAATTAGACTCTATTCAAGAGAGTCTATTCTATTGGCTTTCAAAAGCCAATAGAATAAAAGGGAGTAGCACAGCTAAAGAAAAGGGGGAAAAAATGGCGGATTGCGTTGTTTGGCGACCCCCGTGAAATGCTCGTTCGACCCCAGATGGGGTCCTGACCCACAGGTTGAAAACCACTATTATAAACAAATCTTGTGTCCATTATAATCTTGTGAACTATCCCTTTCCCCAGTGGTGGGATTCAGCTGGTTCACACCAGTTTGGCAGAACTAGTAGCTAAATTTTGTTGAGTTCGGAGAACTGGCTGAATGTACACTGCTTCTGGAAGTCTGTTCCAGGCCTGGGAAGCCTGGAGGAGGCCTCCCAGGCCTAGAACAGCCCACTGAAAGTGAATGGATGCATTCTGGAAGTCCATTCTAGGTCTCGGAGGCCAAGGCTTGCATCCATGCAGAGAACCATTTGTTCAGGTATTTGAATCCCACCACTGCCTTCTCTCCCTTTCTCTTGTCTCAAGGTGAAACCAACTTACTGGAATAGGTAGAACTCAACGCACTGTTAGAAACAATTGGTAAAAATCGAATGTTGTGTTAGGACTTTTCCTAACACTTGGTTTCTGCTTGGATATATCCCTGCCACTTCTCCTTTTGCCTGCCCTGCAGTAAGTTTTTGCTTGGGACACAGGGAGAAGAAGACAGTAGGAATATCAAGAAAAAAGGAAAACGTATTTCAGAAGAGGGACATTTTTTTCACATAAAATGTTTATATGTCATTTAATATACGGGTACATCCTTTCCCCCACCCCCAAAGACAGAAGATACAATCCACCTCCCATGATAGGTACTGAAGAGGCTGTGTCTGCTTCATTGGCTTTCTAGCAATAGCACTTATTACTTATTATTTAGCACTTAGACTTCTATACCACTTCATAGTGCTTTACAAAACTCTTTAAGCGGTTTACAGAGTCAGCATATTGCCCCCAACAATCTGGGTCCTTATTTTACCAACCTCAGAAGGGTGGAATGCTGAGTCAGTCTTGAGCAGGTCAGGATCAAACTGCTGGCAGTCAGCAGCCAGCAGAATTAGCTTGCAATACTGCATTCTAACCACTGCGCCATCATGGCTCTTCTAGTTGCAATTTTCTGTGAAGTAAGATATGGGGCCACTACTCCACGACTTTTAGGGTGACTATCGGTTCATGCTCCTGCATCCCTATGACAGTCATAGAAAGATGTGTAGTTCATAGGTAGCATGGAGATGAAGGTGCTTTGTTTCATGTTCCTTCATAACCAAGAGAAGGATGGAAGAGGCTTAAGGATGAAATGCTTAATAACAACCAGAAGCATAGAACAAGAGTTTCTCCCACAGAAATGCACCTGGGAATGTTGTTGCTCTGTAGCTCTTTGCTGGATCTGACCCATTTTCAAAACAATCTTTCTTTTCCTGGAGTCTTCTGCTATACCAAATTTGGTCTCATTCAATTCTGTTTGTGGAGTGTTATCCTACTGATGGACAAATTCCAAACTCTCTATAATTTCTCTCCAACATTCTGTTCAGTTAAGAAGAATAGAAAGAGTGTCCTTGGCATTTATTCAGTGTTTATGCTTTTGCAGAATGTAAACCAAAGGCATCATGGCTTGTGGTCCCAGACAGTGTATCTTAATGAATATTTCTGTAGGTTTTGGAAACAGGGCTGTTATGTTTTCATGTTCATCCTCTTTTGCATTATCTTCATTTCTACTTTCAGAAACATTGAGAAATATTAATTAGTATTCTCCAGAAATCAATGGTTGCTTGGTTTGTTTTCAAATGTAGCCCAAATTGATTTTCAGTTTTAACTCTCCACACTCCCCATTTAATTATATAATAGATTAATAGACATAGTTTCCACATTAATGCTTCTTTGTTGCTTCATCTTTTTAATCAGGAATGGAATTATTTTTTATACATACTTTGATCAATCTTGATGATGAAAAAGTGCTAACAATTTACCAAAGAGCCTGACATTTCATTTCAAGCGTTAGTGACTTGACAGCTAAGTAAATTGCCAATAAGATTGTCAAGTTATTTATTATTTGAAACACCTTTTCTTTTCCTGGAGGTATCTCCTATGGTAGAGATTTGAATAATTGTACGTGGAAATTAAAAATACAGTATTCTTTGAAAAGCCAGCATCTACCATACAGTCAGATTATTGGTATACTACTATAGAAATAATTCAAAAGAGTGTTTAGTCAGATCCAAGCAATTAAGCAAATAGATCTATATACCAGGGGAGATGAAGACACTTTGGCTTCACAGGTCATTGATTTGAAGGCCACGTAGCAAAATGGGTTTTGCAATGTTGTGAACTGCAATATGACACTGAGTGGTGCAACTATCTTGCAGAACATCCACCATAAAACATGCAGAGGGAAGTGACATGGAATATAGTCCGGAATCCCAGGACAGAGGGGATGAACTCCAAAGGAGCAAAAGTGAAGTTTAGATCTTGAGTTTGTATGAGAGAAAGAGAGTTAAGATGGCTCATCCCTAGTAGTTCCCAGAGTATATGTTTAATAATGCAAGTACAGGTAGATCCCAAAATTTCTGTTGCTAAGTGAGACAGTTGTTTTGCTTCTGAATTTTGCTTCACTTTACGACTTTTCTTGCTGCAGTTGTTAAGTGAATCACTGCAGTTGTTCAGTTAGTAACATGATTGTTAAGTGAATCTGGCTTCCCCATTGACTTTGCTTGTCAGAAGGTCACGAAAGGTAATCACATGATCCTGGGTCACTGCAGCCATCATAAATATGAATCAGTTGCCAAGTGTTGGGATTTTGATCATGTGATCATGGGGTTGTTGCAGTGGTCGTAAGTGTGAAAAATGGTTATAAGCCACTTTTTTACTGTTGTAACTTTGACCAGTCACTAAATGAACTGTTGTAAGTTGAGAACTACCTGTAGTCTGCTTTAGTTTGGTAAGACTTCTTCTGTAGGTGAGGAAAAATATGGGAAACTGCTTGGAAGAATCTCAGTGTTCTTTCTTTCTTGGTTTTTAGAGCTTGACAGGAAGAGAGTAAAAGATTAGTAATAGCAACAGCAACAGATTTATATACTGCTTCACAGTTCTTTATAGCACTTTTTGAGCAGTTTACAAATGTCAGCATATTGCCCCAACTCTTGGCTGTGGGCAGAGGTAGCCTGCAATACTGCATTCTAATCACTGTGCCACCATTGTCTCTAGCTTCTACAATAGATTCTCTTGCTTTCTTTTGAAAACTCTTCCCTTTCAGCATTTGTTTAAGAAAGGCCCTTCAACTCACAGAATCCTCAAGGTGGTAGTGATCTTTGGGGACATCAGATCTGATGTCTGATGTTCAGGTCAGAAATATAAATTAAGCCATCCCTGAAATATGAATATCTAACCTCTGAACAAACATATGTATAAAGTATGCATGTTACTTTCTTAAGTAACTGATTGTATTATTGAATGGCTCTTACTTTTACTTTTTTCCTTACGTTCAATCAGAATCTTCCTTCTTGGAAGTTGACTTCATTGTGCTGTATTCGATGTTTTAGAATGATGGACAGCAGGTTTTAATCTTCTCCTGTGTGACAATCTTTCCAGATATCTTCCCTTAGTTTTCTCTGCTCAGGATTAAAAATATAAATCTCTTTTCATAGCACTTTCTAATCTTCTAATCATCTTCCATGCCCTTCTCTGAACACATATCAGCTCATCTGGCTCTTTCTTAAAGAAGGGGAGGTGCTCAGAATTGAGTCCAATCCTCAGGGTGGTGATTACAGAATAGATTGGAGGTATGGTTTAGAAATTATACTTCTGAACATATTGTCTAAAATTGCATTATTACATTACTATCACATATTCAGTCTGCAATCAACTATTTTCACACCTTTTCCTATTCTTTGTCTTCCGTTATACTATTGCTGGTATTGCCACATCAATTATCCACACTGTCTTCTTTTCAGCCACAGCTAAAGCTGGTGTGCTATGAATCAAGAATTTATCAGTTTGTATTCAGAAATGCTGCAATATTTTAACCTGCTCATTTCTGACCACTTTTTCAACTCTACATTCTTATCAATATTTCATTAGTGGCACATGATAATTTTTACAGACGTTCTAGTGAATCATTTTGGCAATGGTGCTATTTCATTGTTTAAAATCTTCTTGCATGACATGAGCGTGTGGTTTACTGTTTCTTCTGTCTCTTTGCACAGCCTGAATTTTCAATCAATTGATGATTTTTCAGTTATGGACTTGATTGCATTAGTTCTAATAGCTTGCTCTTGAACAAACAAAATCAAGCCTTCAGTTTCTTATTTTTTTTAGATTCCATTTATAAGCCACTAATATGTTTTATCTTGATCCACTTTCCCCTCAATCTTGCAGAAATTGACCAGAAAATGTTCAGTTTTTAATCCATTTCACTCGATTTTTAACTATTTATGCTGTTACTATTAGTTGTTTCATTGGATTTTTACTAAATTCATCTTTAGTGCTTTTTCTTGGCAGCTTTCTGTTCTTATTTTCATTAAATTATTTCAACATTCATGTTTTATTTCCTGAACATTCAGTAAGTTCCAGTTTTTAACTTGTATCAATGATTGTTCTTGGCTGTTTCTTATGTAATCAAGCAATGCATGTTTTTTTTTCCAACAGTTTGTCTGACTTGAAATAAATCTCTGCCTCCATTTCTGCAGGACAGAAATAATTGATCAATATCACTACAGGGATATCATGCATTGTGAATAGTTGTTAGCTTTCTTTTTCAGTTCAAGCTGTCCAGTTCAACTTGTGTCCAGTTAATAATTCCAGCAAGGTATCGTATCACAGGTGTGGCCTAGCTATTGATGGTTTTGATGATGTTTCTCCAATTCAATTTTGTCTTTAGCACTTTTCTCACTTTTTGGTGTATTCTTTATTAACCATATTTTTAACTTGTCCATGCTTGATGTTATCCAACTGTAAAATGGCCAGATACTTGCAGGCTTCATTTTGATGGCTCCTGATGGTTTGACCATTTGACATTTCAATTCCATCACTGTTCATGATTTTACTCTGATTTATTGATACTACAGAACATTTCTGTAGGTGAAATTCACTGCTGTATCTGTGCTAAAAAAATCTTATGTTAGTTGTCAATGACTGAATTTCAATTCTGATTTTTCATAAAACTTCAGATCATCCATATAAAGCAAAACTGAGACTTTATTAGCATTTTTTTTTTTTTGCTGTTTGATAGCCAAGATTTGTTTTCTTTAGAATCACGGAAAGTGGGATCATAGCAATGACAAATATAAGGATGATAATGAGTCACCTTGAAGATGCTATTCCTAATGTTAAGAAGTCCATATTTTTCATTTCCAACCACCAAGACTATCACTGGCAGTCTTTCTTTTTCTAGTGGTAATTTTCTGTATGCCATAATTTTCCTTTTTTAATTATTCTTGTTGGGGGTTCACTTCATAGACTATTTCTATGCTGATCTGTACTGGCTCAGTTGTCATTACTTCTTCAAAGTCATAATTTCTGTAGTTCCTACTAGTTTTTTCCTTTATATTTGCAATTGTTATTTGAGTTAATTCTATTATTCTTCTATTGTTTCGAAGGCTTCCATTTTTCACAATTTTTATGAATCTCTTCCAGTTCTGCATCCCTGAATATTTAATTTTTGGTAATGAATCTTCTTTAGCTTATTAATTGTTGCCCAGTGATATTTGAATATGTATGAGTTATTTTCCAATGTGCATTCACTTTAAGTTTTATTAATAATAATTTGCTTTAAGTATTATTATATTGATGATTGAGTAAGCTACTGTTAAATCCATAGTCTAAAACTGACGGAACTTAATAATTCAAGTCCTAACCAAGGACCTAAGAAATATTGAGGTAGCATCTAAGAATATAGGCAGTTCCAAGTAAGGTGGTTTATTATCACAGATCATAGCAAAGCATCTTCTATTGAAACTACCGAAGGTAATTTGGGGGATAAAGTTCTGACACTGAACTTGTGCTTGTCTTCTTTGCATTTGAGAAACATCATTATAAAATGATTTTCTCGTTCCCTTCGCCCTCAAACGGTGCTCAATTTGTCTTTTGTGGTGGTGTGCTAATCACTGGAAACATACACTATAAAGCACAAGTTGTTCCTGGCAAAAAAATGTGAGCTGTTCCTTATCCTCCTGCTCAGTATACTTGGAGAGGAGCCAGAGGAGACGAGAATAAAAGAAACACAAGCGTCTGTCAATCTGAAAAGCCATTTTTGCAGAGTTCCCTGGCATGGAGAATTAGCTCTCATGAAAAGTACTTCCTAGGATAGGACAGGAGGTGGCAAGGGACACAGTTGCAGGTGATAAGCCCCCTGGTTGTTCTCATGCTACCTGCCTGGTTTTATGTGCTGATGTGAAAAGAATCTCAATGTCACTTAATAAGCCACAGTTTGGCTGCTTTTCATCCCCTCCTCTAGATTGGCTTACCATAATAAAATGAAAAGAGGCAAGATAGCACTTTGGGAGATGAGTTTATCCTCACCGGTAGAAGTTTATAGTGATAAATGAGAGAGTGAGAGTAATAAAGAACAAAAATAATTGCTTCATTGATAGTATCTTCACAACTTGCCTCATAAATTATTCCACCAGCGTTATCAGTGGCTTCTGTTAATTGCCTCTCCTGCCTGCAGTGTGAAGGCTGTGCTTGCAGCAATACAAATTTTATTCTTCACTATCCTTCCTTTTGACAAAGATCTGAGTTACTCCCTAAACCTGTGGAAATATATTGCAGCAGGCAATCTTCTTGAAGTCAGAATGGGGATATTTTTTTTCTTTTAAAAAGACCTTGTATCGTGAGGCAGTGATGTGATAATGTTACGGGAGGGACAGGGCTGAGATTTTCATCTTTATTTTGATGATAAGAATGGACTTTAAAAAAAATCAAAATAAAGTCATTAAGTCCAGCAGAGACTGGATGCACCTGTTTTGTTTCTATTTTGGAAAAAATACCAAAACAACCTATGCAGCAAATATACAAAGAAAGAAGGAAAGAAAGAAAGAAAGAAAGAAAGAAAGATAGAAAGAAAGAAAGAAAGAAGAAGAGCTGGGGTCACACATGGTCTGCAAAATTCTTGTCTTAAACAAATCCAAAGCTAGCCTTCACTTAGTGACTGACTTGTTTAGTGACCCTTTGCAGTTGCAATAGTGATGAAAAAGTAAATTTGTGACCAATTCTTGCATTTATGACCTTCACAGGCCTGTAAAGCAAAGGAAAGGTGAACTAAGTCTTGGTTTCACTGAACAACTGCTTCCCAGCTGTAATTGTGGCCACTAAACAAGCACTTATTTGCCCTGTATAGTTCTGTGTTCTTTCCTAAACTTGTCCCCATGCTGCTATTTGTGAAATGTAATGAGAGATTCCTGACCTTGAACACTATCATGAGTGATGGAACCTTCCTCCCAGAGCTGAAGTATAAGAATTGCTCTGTTTCAGTAAAGTGGAATGGAACCTGTGTATATATAAATGAATGGAAAGATGCATATAGAATTTCAGGCAATAAGCACAATAAACCAAATGCACAAGTACAGCATAGGTGGCACCATGCTCAATAGTAGTAACTATGAGAGGGACCTCTGAGTCCTAGTAGACAATCACCTAAATATGAGCCAGCAGTGTGCTGCAGCTGCCAAAAAGGCCAACACAGTGCTAAGCTGCATTAACAGAGGGATAGAATCAAGATCATGTGAAATATTAATACCACTCTTCAATGCCTTGGTAAGGCCAGACTTGGAATACTGCATCCAGTTTTGGTCACCACGATGTAAAAAAGATGTTGAGACTCTAGAAAGAGTACAGAGAAGAGCAACAAAGATGATTAGGGGAATGGAGGCTAAAACATATAAGGAACGGTTGCGAGAATTGGGTATGTCTAGTTTAACAAAGAGAAGGACAAGGGGGGACATGATAGCAGTATTCCAATATCTCAGGGGCTGTCATAAAGAAGAGGGAATTAAGCTATTTTCCAAAGCACCTGAAGGCAGGACAAGAAGCAACGGGTGGAAACTAATCAAGGAGAGAAGCAACCTAGAACTAAGGAGAAACTTCCTGACAGTGAGAACAATTAATCAGTGGAACAGCTTGCCTCCAGAAGCAGTAAATGCTCCAACACTGGAAGTTTTTAGAAGAGACTGGACAGCCATTTGTCCGAAATGGTGTAGGGTTTCCTGCCCGAGCAGGGGGTTGGACTAGATGACCTCCAAGGTCCCTTCCAACTTTACTACTACTATTATTATTATTATTATTATTATTATTATTATTATTAAATATTCAAAATTTAAAATGCAGCTACCAATTTTATTTATTTATTTATTTAATAGGTCATTCATCTCCTCTGCAAGGCAACTCTGTGCGTAGCTCACCATTAAAATCATAAATATTAAAATACATTAAGGACAGAAACATGAACCAAAAGACAAAATTGGTACCGTGGTAGCATTTTTTCAGTTAATCCATCAGCCATCTCTAACACAGAGCTGCCCCCCCCCCGGTCAGGACCCCAGGATAGTTGAGGATGTACTGTTCTTCCAGAAGGCCCAAAGGGTGGGGACAGGCTTCACCTCAGGTGGCAAGATGTTCCAAAGAATGGGGGGGGGGGTCATGGCAGAAAAGGCTCTCCTACTAGACCCTGCCAGCTGAAACTCTTTGAATATTGGGGCCCATAGCATACCCTTTGGGCTGGAATCAAGTGGGGTGGGCTAATACAATTTGGGTTAGATTGTCTCATGCCATGAAGGGCTTTAAAGATGATGACTAGCACTTTGAACTGGACCTGGAAGCAAACTGGCAACCAATATAGTTCACGTAGCAGCAGTGTTACATGCGCCTCCTAATAGCAACTAAGCTACAGTGTCCAGATACTCTTCAGGGATAGCCCTATGAAGAGTGCATTGTAGTACAGATTGTCTTCATCTTACAACCACAATAGGGACCAGACTTTCTGTTGCTAGGTAAGGCGGTTATTAAGTAAGTTGCACCTGATTTTACAACTTTTTTTGTCAAGTGAATCACTGCAGTTGTTAGATGGATCATATAGTTATTGAATGAATCTGACTTCTTCCATTGACTTTGCTTGCTGGAAGCCAGCTGGGAAGGTCTCAAATGTAATTACATGACCACAGGATGCCACAACCATCATCCAAGCATCCGAATTTTAGTCACTTGACTGTGGGGATGCTGTGATGGTTGTAAGTGTGAAGACCTGTCATAAGTAACTTTTTTCAATGCCGTTGCAACTTCGAATGCTCGCTAAATGAATGGTTGTAAGTCATGGACTACCTATTATCTAAATGGGAGCTGATCAGGACATGAGTGACTGAATGCAGGACTGAATCCAGGAAATTTTTTTAATCAATAGAGTATGAGCTATCACAGAATATGAGCAATAAACAGGATGAACTAGAAATTCAGGTAAATGAGGACAGATATGATATTGTTGCCATTACGGAAACTTGGTGGGATGGAACACACAAATGAAACACACAGCTAGAGGGATTTAAATTATTTAAAAGAAACAGACCAAATAAAAGAGGACGTGGAGTTATTCTCCATATAAGAAATAATTACATCTCTACAGAAATAGAGCACAACAATGATAAAAACTGTCTTGAATGCATTTGAGTCAAAAGGGGAAAAATGACATTGCCATAGGTGTATACTATAAGCCACCCAACCAAACAGAGAAAATAGATGAACTTTTTGCTAGTCAGCTAACTAAAGTATGTAGGAAGCACATCACAATAGTAATAGGGGACTTTAATTACCCTGACATCAACTGGGAGACAACTCTGCACCAAGTGGAAGATCAAACAGATTCCTGACAAACCTAGCAAACAACTTTGTCGGCCAAAAAGTAGAGAAGGGAACTAGGAGATCAGCCATATTGGACCTAGTTCTCACTAACAGAGATGAAATGATAGACGATGTTGAAGTCACAGGAACCTTGGGAGGGGGAATGATCATGCAATATTGGAATTCAACATTATGAAAGCACAAGCAATAGAACACAGTCAAACTAGAGTCTTGGACTTTAAAAGAGCTAATTTCAATAAACTTAGAGAGAGCTTGGGAAGGATTCTATGGATGAGAATCCTCCAGGGGAAAACAACTCAAAAAGCTGACCTCAATACCTAGAAAGATTCTGGAAAAGATAATCAAACAATGAATTAGCGAATACCTAGAGGCAAATAAAGTCATTACCAAAAGCCAACATGGGTTCATCAAAAACAGATCATGCCAGACAAATATTATTGCATTCTTTGATCAAGTGACAAAATTAGTGGATCAGAGGAATGCTGTGGATATAATTTACTTGGACTTCAATAAGGCATTGGATAAAGTAGACCACAAGCTACTACTTGATAAGATAGAAAAATGTGGGTTAGACAGCATCACCACCACATGGATTCGTAGCTGACTGACCAGCCTTACTCAGCATGTGGTCCTCAATGGAACTGCACCTACATGAAAGGAAGTGTGTACTGGAGTGCCCCAGGGCTTTGTTCTGGGCCCAGTACTCTTCAACACCTTTATCAATGATTTGGATGAGGGGATAGATGGGGAACTCATCAAATTTGCAGACGACACCAAGCTGTCAAGAATAGCCAACACTCCAGAAGATAGGATTAAGATACAGAAGGATCTTGACAGACTTGAACATTGGATACTATCTAACATGAAATTTAATGGTGAAAAAGTAAGGTTTTATTCACATTATGGCCTGAAAAACCAAATGCACAGGTATAATATAGGTATAATAGTAACTGTGAGAGGGATCTTGGAGTCCTAGTGGACAACCACTTAAATATGAGCCAGCAGTGTGTTGCAGCTACCAAAAAAGCCAACACAGTGCTAGGCTGCATTAACAGAGGATAGAATCAAGATCATATGAAGTATTAATACCACTTTTCAATGCTTTAGTAAGGCCACTTGGTCACCACAATGTAAAAAAGATGTTGAGACTCTAGAAAGAGTACAGAGAAGAGCAACAAAGATGATTATGTGACTGGAGGCTAAAACATATAAGGAACGCTTTCTGGAATTGGGTATGTCTATGACAAGGGGTGATAGCAGTGTTCCAATATCTCAGGGACTGCCACAAAGAAGAAGAAGTCAAGCTATTCTCCAAAGCACCTGAAGGCAAGACAAGATGCAACGGATGGAAACTAATCAAAGAGAGAAGCAACCTAGAACTAAGGAGAAATTTCCTGACTGTTACAACAATTAATCAGTGGAACAACCTGCCTCCAGAAGCTGTGAATGTTCCAACACTGGAAGTTTTTAAGAAGAGACTGGACAGCCATCATCTGTCTGAATTGGTATAGGGTTTCCTGCCTGAGTAGGGGGTTGGACTAAATGACTTCCAAGGTTCCTTCCAACATTATTATTATTAATATATAAATAATCTTGTGATATGTTAAAAACCATCACCAATTATTGTTGTTGTTGTTATTTCCACCAGTATGGAATTCAAATTCAGTTAAATTGACTAGGTTTTCCAAATGTATTTAGTTGCTGCAACGGTGGTGCCAGAAGTCCAATAGATGTCTTCTAAGCCTAACCAAAACTCTTACTTTCTGGTGAAGGTTCCTTAATTTGATTTTGGATATGAATATATTAAAAGAAGTGCTTTAAAGGAGGGCTGGACGAAGCTCATTAGCCAACGGGTCACAAGCAGATGGAGTTTCTGCAGTATTCTCTTCTTCACCATTGAGTCAGGATATTTTGATACTTTTGCATAAGTTAACAGAAAATGCACAGAATCCACTCCAAAGAAAGGATTGATAAGGTAGGTCGGTCGTATTCTATGGTTATCAATATAAATAAAGCTTCAAATATTAAATCCACAAGGTGGCGCTAGTTGAACACATTAGGGCACAGTTGGTTTAAATAACTTAAAAATAAAAGTTAAAAATCGGAAGGCCTCCAAAATGGAGGGTGGGTTAATTTTACATGTCTTCCAACACAGACATCTTAGCTGGCAGGCATTTGCAAAAGGACCTGGACATGGAAGTGAAATGCTATCTGTATCTGAAACAGCTCAGCATCAGATTCGCACCAACCTATCTGTGGTTCTGATCAGGGGAACTGCATTTCTTTATCCAGCAACAAGAAAATGTGGCCAGAGACCATAGCAAGTTAAAGGAAAATAATATATTCTTCTTTGAGAAATACCACAAATTAGCTTACTACAAGGAGGTGATGCTTAGCCTTGGAAATGAATCTCATTGAAAGCAAACATGGGTAACAATAGTGATTCCTGAATATTCAAGCTGTCAGTGAGCCTATCTGCTAGGGTTAACTCACCTTGGAGCCTCTAGTTATATTGAAGCTGAAGTTCCCAGGATCCCAGCCAGCATGATTAAAGAGACTGGGATAGGTCCATTTGTTACAGGAATAAGCCACAAGGGTTTAATGAGATCTACTACTGAATAAGCATGAAGTTGTGATTTATCAGGCACTCTGCATTTACCTTTCTCTTTAAATTCACTTCTCTTATGTGGTTATTGGATCAGCTTCAACTTTTCAATTAAAGGGACCTTGGAGTCCTAGTGGACAATCACTTAAACATGAGCCAGCAGTGTGCGGCTGCAGCCAAAAAAGCTAATACAATCCTTGTTTGTATAAACAGAGGCATAGAATCAAAATCATGTGAAGTATTGTACCACTTTATAAAGCCTTAGTAATGCCACACCTGGAATACTGCATCCAGTTTTGGCCACCACATTACAAAAAAAAATGTTGACACTTTGGAAAAGGTGCAAAGAAGAGCAACTAAGATGATTGAAGGCCTGGAGACTAAAACATATGAAGAACGGTTGCAGGATTTGGGAATGGCCAGTCTAGAGAAAAGAAGGACTAGGGGGGACCTGATAACAGTATTCCAGTATTTGAGAGGCTGTCACAAGGAGGAGGGGGATCAATTTATTTTCCAAAGCTCCAGAAGGCAAGACAAGAAACAATGGATGGAAACTAATCAAGGAGAGGAGCAACCTGGAATGAAGGAGAAGCTTACTAACAATGAGGACAATTAGCCAGTGGAACAGCTTGCCTTCAGACTCCAGATTTATAAGAAGAAACTGGACAGCCACTTGTCTGAAATGATATAGGGTCTCCTACTTGAGCAGGGGGCTGGACTAGAAGACCTCCAAGTCTATTCTATTCTGATTCTAAATGTGAACTGTTCTAAATCTGAGTAAGTAGGGTACCCTCCTTCTCCATTTAGTATTTATTTAGTCTTGCTGAAATAATTTCCTTTTTTTCTTAAGGAATTGCAGGGCAATCTTTTGTCCTCTCTAAAAGGCATCCTTCAGATATTTAGGATTGCAATTCCCACTGTCAGGTGCCATCAGAACCAATGGGAACTATCCAGAACATCTGTCTACAAGTGCTCTGTGAGCTAAATTAGTATAACATATGGGATTTGACTTTAGGCATGCAGAAATCTGAACTCAGGTGTCCCAGATCCAGGTTAATACTCTGTCGTTTCTGCCCTTTCATTTACTATATGTGATGACACACATTAGAGTTATCTTCTGAGTACAGTAATATAAATCATAATAAGACTGCCGAGACTATCAGCTGCTAATGAGATATGAAGGATGCAAGCCTGTTAGGTTTATTATTGAATTATTTATAGGATGATTTACAACAAACCAGGTTTTCCTGTCTAAAACCCCCTTCTCCCAGCTGTTAGTTTTGTGAATGGAGTTCCGGAAATAAAAACCAAGAGAAGAGATCTGTATATTGTGTATATTTCAAGGGGAGAGTGAGAAATTTGAGCAAGGAAAGGATGTGGGACAACCTCTTCCAGCTCACATGATATGCTGTTCTCACATCTACATCTACACGCGAATGAATAATTTCCCATCTCTTGCATCTCCCCAATTTCATTTTTGGACCTTTCTCCTTGTTCAATAGTGAGAACCTTTCTAACATAAGGTTAGTCACCCCATTCACCAATTTAACAAAGAGGCATTAGTAAGCTTCAATTTTCTAGCACACACTGTTTTGAGATATGCTGCCATCACCAATCTAGTGCTTTCCTATTGTTTTGGAACTGTAGAGAAGATAAGAGGTATGGAGATCTCTTATCATCTTCTCTACAGCTCCAAAACATTTGGAATGCACCAGATTGGTGATGACAGCATATCTCAAGACAGTGTGTGTGAGAAAGTTGAAGCTTAATAATAAACCTTACTAAGTTGAAGCTTACCAAAACATCATCTCCAGACGAAACTGTACATTGAATGGTTGTGGGAACTAGGTATATCTAGTCTAATGAAGAGAAGGATTAGGGGGTGACATAATAGCTATCTTCCAGTAGTTGAGTGGCAGCCATAGCGATGAGGGATTGACTTATTCTCCGGAGCACCTGAGGACAGGACAAGAAGCAACAGGTGGAAGCTCATTAAAGACAGATCCTACCTGGAACTAAGGAGAAGTTTCCTGACAATGAGAGCAATTAATCAATGAAACAGCTTACCATTTTTTGGAGGTTTTCAAGAAAGGATTGGACATTTATTTGTCTGGGATAGTATAAGGTCTCTGGCCTTGAACAACGGGTTGGATTAGAAGACTTGATTTTTAATCCCTTCAAATAATGTCATAGAATTTGATTTCTTTTCACTGAATACCAATAAATATATTCAACATTAGTAGTTTCCCCCCCTTGCAAAACAGGTCTACAATATATAAGCTTTCACAACTCCATTGACTGTTAACAGGTAAGTCCAACAGCAAAACTTCAAAATGCTCTGAAACAATCTATTATTGGTTTTAAGTCACAGAAAGTCTGCAGCAGCTTCAGTTTCAGCCTTATCCACTACTGTCATTGTCTCTGGTCCATCCAGGGTCAAATATCCTGGGTGGATTTTTAATCATAACACTTTTCCTTAAAATTATAACTAGTATCTTTCAATATAATTGAGTTTCATCCCTCAGAGTTATGGATCTCTTTTGTCAATTTCTCCACAACGTTTTCAAAAAGTCCATGAATTTTCTTTAGAAAGTCCAATTCATCATTGATCCATTCTGTCATCTCTAAATCTCTTGGATTCATAGCTCTTTCAGCCTTCTCCACCAAACCTGTAATTCTTTTCCAACTTTGTCAGCCAAAATTAATTTCCAATCTACCTGATTGCAAATCTGATTCTGCTGTTGCCAGTATCTGAGTATCCTCTTTAGGTTGATTTATAATTTTGTTGCTTTATTGAACCTAGAGGGGACTATATATGGGTATTTTTTATTTTGTGCACTTTTTATCATATTTCATTATGTTCTGTTTTGGGGAGGCTGATTTTGTATTTTAACTTTTGAATAAAAAATATTTTTTACACACACACATACATACATAAATACATAGATACATAGATACATACAAATTCTTTCAGGTTTTCTTTGTCCCTTGTCATAAAATCCTTCAAAACAGGATTTTCTCTTTTGAAAATCCAATGTAGAAAAGTTATCCAAAGTATTCTTTGTCATTTCTATATGCTTTTTAATTATTAAAACATCATCCATTTGCATATCCAATGTAGTATTTTTTTTCTATATTTCTTGTAGTCTTTCATTTGTAAATCAGAGTCCATTGTTCATAAATATTCTTTAATACCTGTATGTCCATTAAAAGTATATTGCTCCTATTTGTATTAGTGAGTCAAATTTAATTCTTCTTTGGTTAAAGTCTTTATTTTCTTCTGGTTCCTTCTAGTGTCCAAAATTCTATCCTATCATTTTTTTTAAATTCAAAACAACAGCATTTTCCCATGGGAAGGTTTCTTATAATTAATTTCAAAACCTTATTTCCAAACCATTGGATCCATGATCCATTAGACTAAGTCTGTTAGAATTTCCAAAAACAAGTTCAGTCATAATGCAGCCTATATGGATACAAGGATCACCAAGCCTAATTTCTTAATCACTTTTGAAATTACTTCTTAATTGCTTTTCAGCTACTGTATTAGGTACCTTTGGACTGAAAAGTTTTTATAGCATTTACTGATGAGTTTCCTTCAGTACTTAGTGAAAGAAGTTTTTTTTTAAAAAACCCTATTTTTGGAATAAATAGCAGAAGGATCACCCAGCTGTAAAATCAATAAAATGGCATTCTGCATGTTTTGATTTAAGACCTACACTACAATGCAACTAGGCAACTTTACCCCATTACAAGCACATTGGATGATGGTCTTTATTTGCAGACTACCAGAGAAAACATATAAAAGTTTTACTTCATTTCTCTTTGTGGCAATGAAGACAGTCTCTTGCTTTTATATCTTGGAGCTCAATTGACCACATTACAATGTTTGCATGCTTCTGCAGTTCAATTGGACAAAGGGCTATCAGCATCATATTGTGTTCTCAATATTCCAGGATCATTATGAGTAAAGGAGATTGGCAGGTCCACTTTTAACAGCTTTGAAAGGTTGGACTTTTGGCACCAAAACTCTGTAGAAGTGCTCTAAGATTGAGAAGCTTCTTCATATATTTTCTTCACACACATGTGTGTGTGTGTGTATGTGTATGTGTGTGTGTATGTTTGTGTGTAACTTAAAATTGTTTCCTAGGCTTTATCTCCTGCAGCTATATTCCTTGGCAAAAACATAGAGGCATTTTCCCCTCCCATGAGGATGTCAGACCTGCCTCAGTCGGCCCCCTCAGGAAAGTAAGACTCTTCAATCCATCAAGTTGAATAAAAAAAAAAACTTTTACTGAGAGAAATTGGATGCAGTAAAGTCAGGCAGAATCTGAAGATCCTGTGCAAATCACAAAGCAATTCTTTTGGTTTCCCAACCCCAACCCCACTGACAAGTCTACCAGTGGACAATGCGGTGCCGAAAAGATGTTTTGAGAAAGCTGAGGTGCTAGGCAGATAACTGTTCACACTTAGGGCGTGATGGCCTTGGAATCTGGCTAAAACCAGCTGGGAAAGAGTCTGTTCCATCTCTGAAGACAATCCCCCTCTTTAATTCTCAAGCGAACAGCAGAAGCAAAAAATCCCAGGCATGCCATCCCCCCTCCCCCTCAGCACAATGGCAGGACATCAGAGTACAAATGGTGAACCTGACAGTGGAGGGGAAATAGCAGGATGATGGTGACTACTCTCTCTGCTTCTGGCTCACTTTCTCTTTTTCTTCCTAGTCAGTTTTTGGTATCTGCCCCCAGATTTCATCTGCAAACAAAGAGAAGTAAAAGCTGCTCACTTGTTTCAAAAGGCAAGTATAGCACTGATAAAAACACAATTTGTCTGTGAAGTCCTGCCATCTTATCTGTCCATCCTTGTAGTTATATGAAAATTCTTTAAAAGCAGCCTATCTGTACTTATATCAGCTGTGACTGTATGCTGGCATTGCTATTCCATTTATATCAGCTTATTCAGATAGTTCAACAGGTTAATTATATTAAATTAGGAAAGGAAAGGGATACGAATATCTCTTGTTTAAGTAGTATCCTTACTTTGGAATATTTTACTGATGTACCTCTGATATTTTTATTCTGGGTTTTATTCTAGGTTTTATTCTAGGTTTTCCAGTCAGGCAAACAATTAAGCAGGGTCAGATTTCATCCTATTTGTAGGAGAGAACACCAGAAAACTCTCCAAGATGCCTAGAAATTGGATTAATCTTGAAATTGCAAGATCTGAGTTGTCTGAAAATAATAGGAAAAGGCTAAGGGCTGCTGAGGCCCAGACAACTAATTTAAGTGTGCACAGTTGGCTTTTTTTTTCTTTCTCTCTTGAAAATTTTTACAGCATCTAAACATTTCCTCTAAAGAAGTTTATGAAATGACCTTTTTAAATGTCATGCATTTCAGAAGCAATGAGGGTGAGAAAGGTTTGAAAATATTTCTTGTAATTAAACTGATCCAGGGTCACCCTCTCACAGTTACTGCTCTTAAGCCAGAATTCACAATCTGTACCTATACATTTGATTTCTCTTGCCTAAATGTAGAACCTTACTTTTCTCACCATTGAATTTCATTTTGTTAGATAGGGCCCAGTGTTCAAGTCTGTCAAGATCCATCTGGATTTTGAGCCTATCTTCTGAGGTGTTGGCTGTTCCTACCAGTTTAGTGTCATCTGCAAATCTGATGAGTTACCCTTCTATTCCCTCATCTAAATTGTTTATGAATATATTGAAGAGTACTGGGCCTAAAATGGAACTATGTGGCACCTCATTGCTTACTTACCTCCATGTAGATGTAGTTCCATTAAGGACTGCATGTCGAGTGAGGTTTGTTAGCCAGTTCAAATCCATTTGGTGGTGATGTTATATTAGAGTAAAGCTCATGAAATGATGGCAGCAAAATAATCTAACTCAGTTCCCCACCCCCACCCCCCCAAACTTGACAATGTTAAGATGTGTGGACTTCAGGTCCCAGAATTCCTCAGCCAATATGCAAGCTGGGAAATTCTGGAAGTTGAAGTCCACACATTTAAAGTTATTTAGTTTGAAAAACACTGATGCAACTAATTTTTATGATTTACTCTAAATAGAATTTATAGTAAAAGACATGGATTTTTGTTATTGGGCACTCTACATGCTTTCTTATGGCAATTTCATAAGGCACCCAGATGTCCCTGTTATACTCTTTAGCTGCCGATTTTAACTCTTGTTTTGTTTTTGTCTGTATTGAGATGGGAAAATTCATTTAGGCCAGAGATAGATTTTTTTTTAATATGGTTGGGCCTGCAATAGTTGAGTCAATAACAAAATGGTATCTGCAGAAGAACATAAAGATTTAAAGAGTTTTATAGATCCTCTTCAGCAGTAAACATACCAATTTTATTTTGTTTTTATTCCCAAGTAAACAGAATATTGCACTACTGTTGTTTGGTGGTTTGTCACCAGCTGTCAAGAAGACACAATCCAGGTAGCATTGGGAATTACAGGAACAACAACAAAAAAAAAAAAGTTGAAGGGGTAGCATGGCCTGTGGGTTCGGGGTTGCTCACCTAATTTCTGCTTAGGAGTGGTTGGCTTGTCTGCTGGTGAAATTGTGTTGGCTTTAGTATCAGCACTGAGGAAATGATTCCTACGTATGTCCCTAAACACCCAACTTCTCAGCATGTACAATGATAGTTATATGCAACTGTTTATACATATTTGTTTTGTTTTTCTTACCCCTGTTCAACCTTAAAATTTGGCTCGTCTCTCTTCTGCAGGGCTTCTGAGGGCATAGTTGGTGGAGCCTCCCTCCCTCTCCCTGTGAGCTGCTTAGTAAAAAACCTCCTACGCAGATAGAGAGTGAGAAAGAGTGCTGTCTGGCAATGCTATTCAGTTTTGATACTTAAGATAAATTCTAAGTGCATGTTTATATCTATTTGGCTCCAGATCATGGATCTCAAAATTCTACTGAAATCCCCAATAGATCTTGCCAGCCTGAGATCTAGGTAGAAGTAAATCCCACCAGATCCAATGGAATTTATTTCCAAATATATTGCGAATCTAAGCACGCATCTCTTTACCAAATAGCCTGGCTGAGGAGGAGGAGATGTGTGGTGATCAGCTGTTTTTCAAGCCAGTTTTAAATATGGGCTCAGTTCTTCTCCAAAAGAGTGCTACTACATAGCACTATTTCAGAAAAGTGCTAAACCCATGTCTAAAAATTACCTATCAGCTGGTATAAGCTAAGAGTTTGGTTATTTGGGACTATCTTTGAATGCACACTTATACAGAACCACAGCAAGTTTTGACAGATTGCTAATCTCCAAGTCTAGGTATCTGACAGAACTTGTCTCTCTTCCCCTGTCTAATTAAGGACAGTGGCTGATGGATTGTTTTCCCATAAGCTGCTGGTATTTGATGGGAGGGGAAATGAAGCTGGGGAAATCTATCAGTCACTTTTCTTAACTTGTCCTGCATGAAAAGTGTCAGAAGAAGAGCATCACTTGCCAGCTTCTTTGTTGAAGCAGATTAGAAGTTGGCTTCTGAGCAATGCAGTTTAAGCTGAGTCAGGGGCTGAAGAAATGCACATTAAGATAGCCATAAGGAGCAGAGGGTAATCTTTCTTCTGGTATGGACTGGCTATAGTAAATTTATCTGAACCAAGGCAAGAAGAAAAGAACTGTGTGTGGGACGTATTGCAATAGTGCTATATTGCAATAGCATCACATTTGCTGCAGATTCCTTCAAGTATGAAGCTGATGTTGCTGAAGCACAGTGTAAAGATCCCAAATAATAGATTGCCAAATGTAATCTATTTGGAGGCCAAATCATATGTCTTTATATCTGCCTGAATTATACATACATACATGCATGCATGCATGCATACATAGATACATACATACATACATACATACATACATACATACATACATAATGAGCATTTCTTTAAGACAGATTTCCTTGCCTGTTTGCTGTAATGTGAGTTCAACAAATTTACTGTTATCTTCCTTAGGTCTTTGTTCTGGTCTGAATACTTCTCAAGCAGGCTTTGCTGATTCTATCTCAGAACACAATTTTGCATATCTGTGCAATTTTAGGTTGTTATGATCATTTGTGTGGAACTTCCATATTTTATAAGGAATATAGAAACAATTTGGGTTTTCTAAAAGAATATTGCCTTATTATTAACAATTTTCTTATTCACTTTATAGTCAGTCTTTCCCCAAAAAGGTCAAGGCACTACATATTTATCTTTAATTTTTAGAATGTCCCAGAGAGCTAAGTTAGGGAGCTTGAAGTCACCCTGCAAACTCCATGGTTCATAGGATCTTTAAAGCGATCTTCCCAAAGTCAGTTCAGCTACTTCACTTCTGAACCATACTACCACATATAGTATTTGGGGAGTTTGCTTAGTTTGTCTGATTTTACTTTCATTCACAAACTGACTTTACTAACTGTGTCAAATTCAGAGAGAAAATCTGATGGTGGTAACTGGAAGCAATCCTGTTCCATTTCTAGGAATTTTTTCTCCCATAAATATAAACCACATATTCATTTGTCTTTTGACATTTTTAGTCCACCTTTTTTGGCCTAGGTTAACATATTGCAGAAGAAAATGCTGGGCTTGCTTTATTTAATGGCTTTATAATAACCTGGTGTACCCTGCTGTTTTAAAAGCTGAGAAAGTGTTGGTTCCATAATTTCTTATCAGCTAATGCTGGTGTTATGAGAAAATGAGAATAAATTCAGGATACTTTGAGCACTATTATCAATGATTGCAAATATTTTTCATTATTTTATGGCATGGTCTCTTGCTGTTACACCATCATTATAATAAATATGGTATGCTATTATATTGCCTCAGTGCTCAGCGTGGCTCCATCTCTTGTAATTCCCATCCTGTTGGAGTTTTATTTCTGGTCATCCAAAGGAAGGTGGATTTAAAAGACTGCCTTTATATTATTGTAAATTAAAAAAATATTTTCTATGGCTATGAAACTTTAAATCCTTGAATCAAAGAAATTACGAACTCAAGCTAGAGAAAAATCAAGCATGTGTTTACAACATAGGTTTAATAGTATTTTAGAAAGATAGCATCAATGACAGTCATTTTGGTTTAGTGGACTAAAGCACCACAACTGGGAGTTTGTGAGTTGTAGTGCCGCCTTGCCCTGAAAGCCAGCTGGTTGACTTTGGGCTAGTCACTCTCTCTTAGCTCAAATAACCTCCCAGGGATGCTGTAGAGAAAATAGGAGGAAGGAATATTAGCTATGTTCTCCATCTTGGATTATTTATAAAAATAATGAAGAGAGGGTATAAATACATAACATATAATATAGTATAATATTTAATCAATACTTTCTATGGATTTCTCTCACTGACTCCACCAAGGATTCATTAAGGTGATAGTTCTTATTCTCCAGGGGAGTTGACAATTAAATTATAATGTTATAAGGGCAGGATTTGAATTACTGACCAAGTTCTGAGCTGCTGGAAGGAACTACAATTTGGGAGAAACATAGCCCCTTGTCCATTTACTGTCTTTTATTCCCTTTTTTGGAAGCCTATGACTTCTCTGTACTACTGACATTTAAAAGTTCTTCACCCCAGTCTACCACTCAAAGATAATGAAAAATTGACTTGATAAACAACAGCCTGAATAGATGGCCAAGAACAATTACATCAATTTGGTTCTAATAAATGGTTGTTTGTACATGACCCCACTTTTTATGAAAGTGCCTATGGCCTGCTTTCAATATTCCAAGCCTGCTCACCAGCTAAAAGATTGACTGAGAAGGTTTCTACTGAACACTTTATAGAAATATTTTTTTCTTTTATATATTTTTTTCTTTTACATTTATGATTGGAGTGTGGAGACTTGGTAAAATGAAGGGTTTGTTTAACACAAATTAAGGAAGACAAAAGGTATGCAAATGGTCTAATTTTTTCCCATAAAAATCTGATCTCACTGTCTTGAATTTAGTGTAGAAATTCATTTCATTTATGCTTCTGGATAATGAGTCCATTCTTCATTGATCTCCAACATCCCTGAGTGCTGGATCTTATAAAACTTGCTTTTTCTCATCCGATGGTACTTGTGACCTTCAATAAAGTGAAACAGCATTAGAGTATTGTTTGCATATGCAATTATCTCCTAGGTGTCCCCTCAGGTACAAAAATAAATAAAGATTTTTTGCATTCAAAACAGAAGTCAGCAGAGATGCTGGAGAAAGAGAGGCTGTTCCATTATGTTTTAATGCCTGTGGGAATCAACCTTGCAAAAATATTATTGTGCTACCTGTTTAGGTAAAAATACAATGTTATGTATGCCATTGCAGTACCAAATAACTTGATTTTAATATGATTTGTGAATAAGAAATAGCACCCCTTTGTTTACTGAAAGGGGAAAAGGAATATATGGAAATAAAATTAAGCTTTTCTTTTGCAAAGGTTAATTCATTCCTGGATAATTGCCTCTTTTCTTTTAGAATTGGGTTCAAGTTGTACTTGGGATTGAAAACTTTTAGCATTTTTTTCTCGAATGAAATGATTGCTTTGAATCAAGTGTAGAAAAGAATGCTTTACCACCAGTGCCATTTCTTAATTTTAGCTTCTGGTTACTTGTTCCAAGGATTCCCTTTAGTGGAATTAAAAGGCTACTAAACCAAATACCCAAGAATGCCTCAATTAAGACTCCCAAGAAAGCAGAACTCTTGAAACAGACATCATTTCAAAAGGAACTTTTATTGGAAGGTGTTGACAGCATAGTAGAAGGCAGGATCCGAAGGTTTCCCCCACGAATTAATAAATCAAAAGAGTCAATGTAAACCCCACCCCAACTGTCCATCCGGTCTGAAAATGTTGTGGGAATGGAGCGATAAGGCACCGCTTCCATGGCAGTTAGATCTCTGCGCCTCTTTTTCCACACCCGGAGATAAGGCAGATGGCCGGAGGCACATTTCATTCTCACCCTGAGAAAGAAACATCAAAGAGGATAGAGCAAGGAACAAAAACTAAGGAAATACACTAGCAACTCCAAGCTGCCCCCTTCCTCCAGAAGAATGGCAGAACCTGAAAAACAACAGTAATTCCCTTGCCCATAGAAAGACAGAGTTCTGACATTTAATTCATTTGTCAGGTCAATCATGGAATGGTTAGTTTATTTTTCAACGTAGGTTTTGTTTCCCTTCTTTGTCCCTATTGTTCAGGGAGGAAGAACCATTTTGGAACACAATAAAGGTAAAACTATAACTTTGTTATCCTTATTTTATGCTTAATTTTCAATCAAAATCTGATTTGTCTCACCTGGATTTGCATTTTGGTTTTTGTCAACAAAATCACTGGACTGGATTGCTGCCTGTTAAGGATGCTGTTGTGGTGGTTCTGCTGCAAATAGTGGACATTTCCCACATGGCATCTTCCATTCTTTATGGTTCTGTAAGAAGTGGCCAAAGAGGGCTATCTAGCACCCCTAACCTGCCTTTTGGATAAGTGAGTGTTGGATTTAGAGCAGGCATTATAGATTGATCTAATTGATATTGAGGAAATACAGTTTTAGGCTTCTAGCTAGCCCTATAATGAGTACTGAAAATGAGTAACAAATGGAACCTTAAATTTAGATACTGTAGGGCAAAAAAATAGCAGTGCTGAAGAAAAATGGGAAACCATGAAAACGACACAACTGTGATACGTCTTATTTTGGGTATCACTCCTCTCATTTTATTGGAATTATATATAAACCATTACATTTTAGTTATAAGTCAAATGTTGTCTGGATCACAATTTTTCCAGGACTGAAGAGCTGGTAAATCTCATCCCTGAGACAATGAAAGAGGTGAAATTTAGCACTTGATTGTCAAAACTCACATCTGCATTCAAAGTTAAGTCTGTGTTTCCTAAACCCAAGGCCTTTTGCATCTGCACTTCATATTTTATTTGACCAATGAAGGATGCTGTATCAAATCAGCTCTTGGGTTCCAGTGAAGGTCATGTTAGGCAGAAATAATTCCATCTGGCGACTAGCTAGCAATGTGCTTTTATTTAATTGGTAAAATGAGCTTATCGGTCACCATGCCCCATAGTCAAAATATTGAATAACAGCCTCCAAGGAAAGGGTAGGGTTGAAAACTGAGAACTGTTAGCCGAAAGAATGTGGATTTGGAGGCTTCTGAGTTCTTTTCCCCCCCTTTTTACTAATCCAGCAACTTGGCATAAAGCACAATGTTTGATTTGATGCATAAAAATGAATTAGTCCAACATTTCATACAGCTTGCTCTTTCTCTTCTAGTGTAGCTCCATTTAAAGTTTTGGGAGGAAGCAAAAATATTTTGTTATTAGGCATAGGGTGAATTACAATTCAAGACCAGTTCATTTCTGAAGATAAAATTAAAATCTTCTGCTTTAATTTGGGATGCATATTTGTATATTTTATTGATTTAAATTATTCTTATTATGCCTTCAAAGATAAAAATTCAAAGGTGTCTTATAGCTAAAAACAAATCCAGCCAATATTACAATATGACAACATCAGAGCATAAGTAATAGCAAGAGAAAAACCTAGTCTTTTTTCTTTGATTCTACCTTAATCTTGATTTTCTTCATGATAACCATTCAGATTTTTTTGGGATGATATCCTTATGGATGGGTTATAGTGCATGTAATTTTGAGGTGGTTGAAGGACTTATATGTATCACTATATATTTTACTGATCTTCAGCCTTTCTAGATTTCCATGTGTTCATTAATACCATGCTTTCTATGAGATTTGCTTTGATCGGAAAGTTGGAGAGGCAGCCGAGCAATGGAGTTCACAAAATGTTCATGGTCACCTTCCAAATATCAACAAGGTCTCACCCCTGCTAAGAAAGTATATTTCACATTTGTTAAGATGTTACCTGCCCAATAACTGTTTATTGTCCTCTTTTATTCTCTATGTAACAAAGAAATAATTTATTCATTTCTAATTACATAACTCTCTTTAAACATGCTTTTGAGGGTAAAAGCAACATTTTATTTTGCTTTGTTTTATGTCAACAAACAACAATTTTAGTTGGCTTAGTGACTTATTTTAGAAGCTGAGAGGATGCCCACACCCTGCAGTTTGATTATGACATGCATATTTTATTTGTTGGGCTGTTTGCCTCATGTCTTTGTTCTTCTTTTTGATACACTGGCTGGTCATAGACTGGAATAAACATAAAACAAATACTTTCCATTCGTGGAGGAAAGATTAAGAACTAAATTTAAATTGCCCTAAGTTTTCTTTATATTTTTAAGAAAAACTCTGCCTAATGCCATTTAAGGTATGTGATTGTTGTAATGTAGTTACTACCTGCTGCTCATGCCTACGAAATTCATACCATAAGGCTGAACAAGGTTTGGACTTTTACGCAAATTGGATGGTAGGCTGACAAATGCTGTAAATAGAAGCAGAAGAAACAAGCAATCATTGTTACTGCAAATAGTCTCCAAAGTTTCTATACCTCCCCCAGATACAACTTATAAGTTGTTTCCCATGGATCTGTGTACACCTCACTTCCAAAGATTATTTTCTGGCTGCTAGGTGTTACTTTTTAATGAAAGGGAAGTGGACTGAGACCTTCATCTGAAGTTGTTTCCCCCTCCTGCTTTTCCACGGGCAAATTTTCAAAAAATGGAGGAGATAGGATCTGGATCACCAATATGGGCCTGATACCTTTGTTGGAGTTCACTATGTTCCTTGTCCCACTTAATTTGAAATTTAGACATCCTTTTCATTTAAAGAGTAAAGGGTGGTTAGCATTGCCTCCCAACAAAATCGCAGCTTAAGGTTGCATTTCCCACAATAGCTCTGGGCCACATAATCCCCAGGCATTTTCTTAAAAAATAAAATGTTGGGTAGCTACAATCTAGTGCTTAATTTGTCTTATACAAATGGGTACTTGAAGATAGGGGTTGGACTAGATGTCCAAGATCTTCCAGATCTGATGTTTTGTTGTAGGTCATATCCATCATGGCAATTTTTTCACAGCACATTATTAATATTATATAAAATAGTCTGATATAACAGAATGATACACTTATCTTTGGAATACAAATATACACATCTGTTTGGGGTACGTGTACACACCTATAAGCACATCTGAGTAAATAAAAAAAAATCCAAAATGTGCCACTTTGTTGCCATGGTGGGATTATTTAAATATTCAATGATTTCTTTTCTGATGGATTGTCTTTTTTAGAATCATTATTGGTATCCTTTAAAGAAGTCTGGGAAGATAAATATAAATTAATTAGTACATGTACTAAAAAGTTGATTGCAAATGTATTAGAATCTCTCCACCCTGCCTTTAATTTGTATTGATGCAAACCTAAATGGATTGATCTCTATATTTAAAATGGATATATAATGGATCGATCTCTATATTTAAAAAGTGCAATCTTAAAACAGACTACTGTGTTTTTTTAAAAAATCTTTTGTCATTGGAAACATTTTTAGTCTATTTGCTTGAAAAATAAAATATTTATGCTCAATGTACAAAGTCACAGAATACCTAATGAGAAGTGAGATCCTGGAAACTCATTGATAACCAAGGGAGGGCAATAATAAACTTGGAATTTATTTTAGATAACCTTCAAATATTCTGTCTATAAAGAATCCCTGAATTGTCTGCTTTTTAAAAAGACTGTAGCAGGTACAACCTTTGCACAATCACATTAATTCACCTGGTTTTCCTTTAAAAGTTTATATCAATAGGCTATCCCCATTGTGTCTAATTAGTAAGAATTCTTATTTAGTTTATCTGTTATATCAGGGGTAGTCAACCTTGGCTCTTTTATGACTTAGCTGGCTCAGGAATTCTGGGAGTTGAAGTCCACGAGTCATAAAAGAGCCAAGGTTGACTACCCCTGTGTTATATTTATATCCTGCATTTTCTCCAAGAATTCAAACCAGCTTCCCTTCATTTCATCCTCAAATGACAGTCAGGTGAAATAGGTGGGGCTGGGAGAGCGACTAACCAAAATATGTCAGTCAACTTTCATAGGTCAAGTTTTTACCTTTAAATGTGGGTCTCCTTGACCCTAATCTAACAATTAAACACTCCTTCACACTAGGTTTCCCCATGACACACTCTCAGATTTCCCAAATTCCCAAACTCCGAAATCTTGTCCTTCTCTGAAGAAAACTAACAGTAATTATTTAAAAAAGCGTAGGCAGTTTTTCCTAGTCTGAAATGTGCTTTTATTTGTTTATCTTTGGAATATTGGGAGGATGTTTTTTCTTAGTTCCTATCCCAATTTTCTGTGACTGTGTAGACCAGGGGTAAGCAACTATGGGAACTTTACAATTTGTGGACTTCAACTCTCAGAATTCCTGAGCCAGGGAATTTTGGAAGTTGAAGACCACAGGTTGTAAAGTTGCCACAGTTGCCCACACCAGCCAAAACTGAATATGCCTTATGTTAAAGTATATTACTCATAACTATAGTCACATGAATTACACATGATTGGAAGTTTAAGGGAAAAATAAAGCTTATGTTATAAACTAGGGTGGAAGCAGAAATGGCTTTTGTATGCTGAGTCTAATTGACAAGGTGTGAAACATTTGGAGCATCAGTGGAAAAAAGTGCTCATTTTTAAAAAAAGTCACAGTATTTCAACATTGGAAGGATAAACTGAAAAAACACACACATGGCAATACATGGCGAGGATCAGGAAAAGGCAACAGATGCCATAAAAGATCCTCTTTCATGCTCTCCCTATACCAGAATTGTGCAGACGTATGCTGGCACGGCCTCAGTCAGAGTGCAGAGCAAGGCTGTATCTTACACATCTGGAAGCTATTTGGCAGAGTGGAGAGTTCAAATGCTTTCAGCCTTAGCTGGTTTTAGGCATATCTAGAGCCCAGTTCAGGACACTTCAGTGCACAGAACTCATTAAGCAAGAATGATAGAGAGCCTTGCCAGCGAGGAGAAGGTCCCAGGGAACTTTGGAGCCAAACATATCTGCACTATCAGATGCTTCTCTTCATCCTGCCCCTCTTTTGGCTGCACTAAGAAATGGGACAAATAATGGAGGGACACATGGCCCGGGGTGGAGGGGGAGAGTTGGGGAAAAAGAAGAGTGAGAAAAAAAAAAAGGCATCACAGCTGAGTGAAGGTTGGCTCTCTATCAAAAGACAAAATGTACTTGGACAAAATCCAGTACATGAGTTAAGTTGAGTGCAAAGCAAACCATTCAGCGCTTAGAAAGAAGAAAGAAAAAAGCTCCTTGCTTCAGAGTTACACAAAGGGGTCAACTTTTTCTTTCCTCACGGAAACCAATCACAGTTTGCTGTTTGTACTGAAAATGAGAATGTTCTTATCACCTTAGGGATCAAGGGACTCCCACCCCACTTCATTACATCTTACTTGTTAACTGTTTCTGCCTAAGTAGAGGTAAACTTTCTGGTAAGCTTGCAAAGCTTTTTAGGCTTGGCCTGCAACAACTGTGATAGCAAGTACTGATAAAAAGCAATTGGCTTTTTGAATCCTGCTTGTCCCTTGCTTGACCAGAAGACTCAACAAAAGAGTGAGAGACAGATTATGGAGAAGAGTTATGCAAAAGCCTGCCTTAAGGCTGAAGAAACAAGAATGCAACATGCTTTGCACAACTGCATGGTTAAAGTCTCAGTACTTTGGTTGTTAGCCTATGAACAACCACTATACAGTTATAAAATTAGTTTATTGCAGATGCTACAACTGAGTATCAAAAGATGGACTTTGCATGGTGATGGTCCTCTCTTCAATCTTTGCCAGTTTACCCTTATTTCAGTTTACCCTTATAATGTTGTATTCTGACAATGGGTCTCTAGAGCAATACCCTGCAGATTTAACCAAGCTAAGGTCCATTTTTGGCCTTTGTACAATACTTTGGAAGAAGGGGCAATTTTAAAAAAATAGGTAGGGTCAGGACAAAACTGTGCATGGAAGAAGGACAAAATCTATCTTTAATTTATTTAATGTTCATTTAAATGAAATATAGTTAACATGATTACTTCTGATAACTTTCGTCTTCTAAGACATAACTCTGCCAATTACAACAGGGGAAGGGAAATTCATGGCTAATATTTCATGATTCATAAACTTCTTTTCAGGTTGAGAGTCACATGTAGATATTATGGAATATATCAATGACCATACAGGAGAAGGAATCTAATAGGTGTGTGCTAAACTGAAAGTATCAATATCAAAAATAGTGTACATGTGCATGTGTATCTATATCTATCTCTCTGTGTGCACGTGTTAGTTTATAATTTTGGAATATCTTTTATTGAGGTAATATACTGAAATCAGATTTTTTTCAAAGTCTGGAAAAAAGTATAATCTTTGTTTTAAAGCTAATAAAAGCAATGGGTTGCAATAAGTGAAATTCATAACATAAAAGCTAAATAAAATAAGGCTTACATAGACCATTATGTCTTAGAATAAGATCCTTAAATCTACCTCTGTGTAATAAAACTTTCTATTAAATTTAAGTGAAAATACAAAATTCAGATTTTTAATCCTCTCCTTTCTATGGATCTGCAATTTTTCTAGCATCAACTACCTGTTTAGTTTTAAAATGTGTTTTTAAAGGTCAAAGAGAAATAGCTGAATTCTTTGATGATACTTTTGAAAGCATTATTCATAAAACTATCACAAAGGCACTAAAAACTTTTTGAAAACCAAAATGATATGAAATATAGAAAATGAGTTTTATGAAGAAACTCTCATGTGATTTGCATGTTGTATTTTTTATTTTACAAAATAGCTGCAGAGCTCCATCCTACCGTATTCTGAGGCCCAGTATAAAGGTTTGTACTGACCTCATTAATTTTTGTGTAGAAGTTTCTTGTTTCTAGATGGCAGCCTTTATGAACTAACTACTTACAGATGGAAACATAGTATAGGTCACTAACTACATCATGAAGGTATTGATTTTGCAGAATATTGCCATATTACAATATATATTTTCAGTCCCCCCCCGCAATACTCAGTGGAGTTCCATTTGGTATAAATCATGTGCTGATAAATAGTTTTTGATAAACTAAAGCTGCATAGTACAAGAATCCAACCCTGAAGCCTTGAGTATGGTCTCCAAAATTGTTACCAGATTGTTATTTTGTAAAATTGGAAATGACCTCAATATCAATATTTAATATGTCCAAATAGAAATGAAATCAAAATTTTGTTATGTTATGTCTAGTTGGCTAATGAAACATCTGCAAGAAAACAACCAAGCTCAGAGAACACTCCACATTTCAACTGTGAGTTACACATATTCTCTTCTATTGAAATCCGTTGTTAGCATCTCATTTGCTCAGGACTGCAAGTATCATGCCATGTACTGTATCTCTAGGAGTGTGCAAAGTTCTGCCCTTCTTTAAAAGCCCACTGCTCCTTACACAGAATGCTAAAGAGAATTAAAGAGGAATTGTGTGAAAAATGTAAATTGTGTCTTGCTGATGTACTTGGAATACATAATGAGTCTTTCAGGAATGGGATGTAGCATGACAAGAAAAACACTTAACAGTGATTTCTTAAGTAAGGAATATGGGGTTTGGAGCTATGTTCCAATATAAACTTAAACTCATATAACTCCTTGGCAGGCTTGCAAAAAGTTTCTGTAGAATTTCCTACCTGTCATATACAGTAATGAATCTCTTTTTTATTTCTCATGCAAGTCTACTTCTGCTGTGTCAGATATGGAGGAATAAATTAAAAGTTTTAACTGTCACTGTTTTGGTTGTCAATGTACCTTTTGATATATAATCTGGTCACTCCATGACACAAACCAGTTATTCTTTTGCTTATTCTGACTGATGCTAAACATTGGCTCATGGTTTAAAATGTATATCTACTCCAACTTTCCAGATCATTTTTTTAAGGATCCTGCAGCTTGTTTCCTTTTAAGGCAGTTTCATCTCTCTTTCTCCATTATGTTTGACCTAGTTCTCAGGAATGAGCCGTTTTTCACATTTAAATTAAACTATACATTCCTACTGAAGTGTTTTCACCTTACCCTTTATTTCTGTATTTCCAGACATAGATTATTAGATGCAATTTGGTAATTGTATGTTGGTGCTTCATTCAACAAAGCAGAGAGGTAGTACTGGAGTAGTTCTATCCACAATATTCAACCCATGGAGGCAATATTTAAAAAGATCTTTTTGGAGTTACCAAAAGTTGACTTTTGGGTAGCGGACTAGAGTCCTCTTCATTTCAGAGTGAAAGAAAGGGCAGAACAAAAATGAAAATGAAACATAATTAAAAATAAATTAATGTTCTATATCTTTAATTGCAATTACCTTCTGGTATTTTGATGCAATTTTTGGAAGGGTTTTGAGAGTTGTACTCAAGGTTTGAAGGGGCTTGTGTAGATTTGGGATCTTGGCTTGTAAATTTTGTTCTAGAGTTGTGTTGTTTGTGGAGGTCACAGCATAAAGATCTAGTGGGTCCTCTGGGATTATTGTACCAAATTTCACAACAAAGTAGTTAAATAACTTAATTTGTAACTATGATGAGCCATTTCTAAATTGCTTCCAGTGTTTTACCATTGTCTTAACATTTGGGAATGATTATTGGATATTGATGCACTGTTGTGTGTATACTTACATTTGTATGCATTTGTATTTGAATATGTGTTTGTGTGTATGTGTGTGTATTGTTGCACACTCTCCTGAAGAAGGCAGGACAAACATATTAATGATATAAAACAAAGGATTCCTACCAATTGTCAAAGCTCACATATATTAAAAGCTCACATACATATATCACATATATGTATGAAAAAAAGACCAACATTCTTCAGAAGGTAGCTGGTAAAGTTCTTAGTATGATAATCGAAGATACTGACTAGTTTCCCCTTACTTTTTACCAACTCAGATGGTAAATGATGGTAGAAAAGAAGAAAATGCTCTGTTACCATGATTTCTGGCTAAGAAATAAGGGAACTTCTAAACACGATACAAACTAAACCAAACAGCTTGAAAATGGCCTACTTTTTTTCCCTCCAGATAGTTTCATAGTTACACAACCAGCTAGCATTTCAAATTGACCAGGCTTGTTTTGTGGCATACTTTAAATATTAGGTAATCCTATTCTGGCTCTAACAACTTTTTCAATTCCAGCATCCTATCAACCTCTTGTATGCATAATCACATCTTAATATGCCTTCAGGTCAATTTGATATAGACCAATATTAGTTTTGCTATCACAACAAACAGGCGGCACCATGTATTTCCTTGGTTACATGTGCTTTTGTGGCATTAGAATACAACGTGTACCAGGAAATGAATCACATGCAAGGAACCTGCTAGGCAATACATGTACATGAGGGTTGTCACTTAATAGGAAAATATTCAGTTTGCTGTAATAAATATCTTCAGATAGGAGTAGGAGAGAAATCTTAGCCTCTGTTAATAAATGAGCTTTTGAAATGGTGCAAAGTCCTTATGTGGCTCTATCATTAAAGAATATTACTTGTCCCACCATGCTGTAAAGCAGACATGTCAAACTCGCGACATCACGTGATGTTGCGAGACGTATCGGGACAGTTTTGCTATTTCCGGCAATGGGGTGGGCGCAGCTTCTGGATGACATGTCTGGCCCGCGGGCTGGCAGTTTGACACACCTGCTGTAAAGCAATTCAAACAGTGTGGGGATTTGAATAGTGGAAAGCTCAGCAGCTTGCAATTAACAAGGTATGAGGGTTGAGTGCACTTTAATCTTTTTTTCTACTTCTAGTAATTTATTTCCATTTTCTTTTGCTGGTTCTTTTCACTGAAAAAGAAAATTCTTAAGTCAGGCTGGTATGAGAAAGAGGTTTGGTCCTGGAGTCCATGGAAAACATAAGAGGTAGGCAGTGCAAGATGGTGTATTGTCTTGGGCTACTCTTTTTTACAATAATAGACTTCTGGATACAGAGGAATACAGAGGTGGCCATGAAGAAAATATTTCACAGACATTAAAAACTATCAGCTTAGTTAAGAAAGACAGGAGAGGATGAGGAAGAAACTCAAGACTGAAGTGCCTTGACTCTGGATGTATGAAAGAGAGAAAAAGAGCCAGGCTTTCAAGATTCTGTTAGTATACCGTATGTCAATAAAGAAGACTTGTAGTATTTCTTGGGGGTGTCTGTTTCCTGACCTGGTCTATATCAAAGGGCTGACAACAGCCGTTAATTTCTGTGTTGGGGTAATGAAGTTTCTCCTACAGCTGCTTCTGCCTCCCAAGGAAGAAGAGCTCCAGCCATCTGACTGCCCCTCCCATCCCTGTTCTGAGGATGTGGAAATTTAGGTTAAACACTCAAGACGTTTAACAGGCATGGGAAACAGAACAGAACTTTCCAAGCTAAAACCTAGGAATGAATGATAGGAATAATGAGATATTTCATTTTGGTTTTAGAAAGATACATTTAGACTAATATCTGTAGTCTAGGCAAAAAACTATGCATACATGAGACCTATAAAAATCAGCGCAAGGTTGGCAGACCTGAAAGGAAACAGGAAAATGAACAGTTCCCAAAAATATTCGTCTGAGACCACAGTGCTCGGTCCAAGGGATAGAGAGAACATTGCATAAGAGGATAATGGATATAGTTAATGCACTATTTAGAGCATGGAAAGAATGTAAACCTAAAAGGAAACATCATTTTAAGAAATAAGAAAATCCTGATATCCTGTTAACAAAAATAATCTTTTGAGCAATGGGCAGAGCTATGCAGAGTGCTTATGCGTCAGTTAATATAGCACACGGCCAGAGTGAAGAGCAGAATCCTGCAAAAGCTAACTGTAAAATGCTGGTTCTGTACGCCTTCATTAGCATTAGTACAGAGCGAGCAATCAGGAAAGAGATCTTAGAATTATGGTGGAAAATGATAGCTCAGTGAAAATGTCAACTCAAATGCCATGCCTGAAATTTGGCTTGTGTGAAGCAATTTGACTTGCCTCAAGGCATTTTGTGCAAGGGCCTTGACATGATTCATCTCAGCAGTTGCTTTGCCTTGCCTTGGAGCTACACCCAGCAGGGCCAGTAGCTTGCTGGAAGAAGTGCTGCGACTGAAGCAAGGCTGGATGGAAGGGATCGCCTCATGAAGCAGCTTCAAAGGGGTACTTTGCTCAAACCATTTTCCAAGCCAAATATAGTTCCCCCGTGGAATTCCTGGCTCGAATCATTGGGAAAAGCAAGGCAACTCTCATTTAAATCATTCAGAAGGACTGAAATAAAATGATCTAGGAAGTCATGTTGCTATCTACATTCATGGATGACTACTTGAGTTGCTATCTACATTTTAATCCCCACATCTGAAAAAAAAAAGATATTATAGAGCTGGAAAAGGTACAGAAAGCCACAAACTATTATCTGACTAAATAGGTTCTTGTGTATGTAAACACTATCACTTTTGCCTTTTCATTTTGGATGAAGCCAAGTAATATCTCATACAATATTAGGACTTTGGACTCATCTACTGGAATTGAGGATGGTAGAAGAAAGTACATTCTTGCACAATACATATTTAATTCTTTTCTTTTTGGGGACTAGTAGGCAGGATAGTTACCAATTTAGATGATAAGGAGGATAGACACATTCATAGTGCAGGATAGGCCTATCTGTAATTGTTAACTTGATAGTTATTTACTCTGACTACTGAAGCACAGGCAGTAATCCTTAGCCAGCTGTGCAAGAAGAGAGGCATAGGAGTGCTATGGCACTCCATGCTTGCCACTTCTTTGCAGATGTTGATTTCATGATAAAACACTTGCAAGACTATATATATATGTGTGTAATCCTTAACAATAAGTTACAATTCTGTATCAACAGTCTCTATGAAAGATACAAGAAACACTTCATTTTCAGTAGCTTGCATCATTTGTAACCAATTATCAAAGGAAATGGAGAGAAGACTGCTTAGACTGCATCTATAGCTAAGGATTTCGCTTACCCCAATATAGGAAAAGACCCTAAAGAAATAAAGAATGCCAAAGCAAGTGGGCTGCTGTATAGTAATCTATTTTAATTCTCTACAACACCTAAATTAATGAATGAAAAAGAATCCACTAAACCAAATCAGCATAAACCCATTATTACTTTGCAAAAGGACAAAATCACTTTAGCCAGGAGAAGCCCTGTAAGATCCAGCTGTGCATTAGGCAAAGGAAAGGCACTCAATTGAACAATTAAAATGTTTTATGTCTTATATATGGAATCAAATCTGTTTTCAATAAACTATATCACAGAGAAATGATGTGAAATAATATTTAATGGCAACCATTGCTATATAATGTAATATGGAGAAGGCACCCAAAAGAAAAATGGACTGTTTGGATTGGACTGTGCAGATGATAAAGCCAGGGCATCAAAGAATTGTAACCGCAAAAACAGAACAACCAAATGGCACTGACAAATAGGGCACAGTGACCCAGAAGCTGTTCCAAAACCAAAAGGTTTTTGCCAAGGGACTGAAATTGCTGCCAAGGGTGAATCAGTCTAGATGTGCAGTTTGCATACAGGCCAAAGGCACGAAGTCAATGTATGTACAGAAGAAAGAAAAAGAAACAGAGAAGTCATTAGTATTATGTCAGTCTGCCCATGGAAAGTAACTTGTAAAAACAAACAGCAAACCGTGAGCTACTTTTTATGAACGGATAAGTAAAGGACTGAGGTTGGAACATGCTTTTGGATTCTTCTCCTAATAGGTTGTAATTGCTAACGCCAATAATTTATATTGTTTAAGTTAGTCTCCTTTCTTTTATCATTATAAAGCCTGTTTCATTAAATACCATTCAGGTCAGATTCACGGTCACAGAAACACACACCTAGACACAGAACACTTCAACTTCCAAAAGTACATTTGTCAACTTCAATTCAGCTTTTGAGATAGGTTGTGAATAAGAGACATTCTTTGCTGATAGTTATTTACTTCTATTACCGGTAATAAAAAATCTCAATGAAAGGGCTAGACATAACCTGCAAGGACAGCTCCCCAGGCAAGATTTATTCATTCCATTCTTGTTTTAGAAGGTAGCCTTAAATATGGCTTGGTGAAAGCTCCTTTGGAGAAATTCTGCTTCTTTAATTATGTCTTGGAATATTTTGTGTGTTTAGATTTAAAGGCCAAAAAGATTATCAGAGTGAGTGTGTGGTATCTTGATATTTGAGTAATATTTTTGAATGCTTCTCCTTAAAGATGGCAGCTTAATTACAAACTTGATTAATATAAGAAATGTGAAAAATAGTAATGTGTTTATATTGGCGAACATTTGAAAATTATGGGCATCTTTGCCTTTGAGATATCAGAAAGAAAGAGATAGTAGAATGCATCTCATTGATTTTCTTCTTTCTACAGTAGTAGATTTCAATACTTTTTATTTTATTAAGAATAAATTAGGAAAGACCCATTCTATAGCTTTACATCTGCTAATAGATCAATACTCCCCATAGGATGTTCAAATTTTTCATGACCATTATTTCTACCATTCTATCAACATTTTGTTGCAAATGATCTGATAAACAAGATTAGTAATACGAGGGCAATTCAGAAATAAACCTCTGTTTGGTTATCAGTGACAGACACTTGCAGATACTGTATAGAACTTTTATTATATACATTAGAAAACTACAACATTACATTCCTTTTTACATAATCATCATTCAAATTGAGACACTTGCCATAATTCTTACAAGGTTTGAAATTCCTTAGTAGTAGTAGCTTGGTGCCAAAACTGGGCTATTGGGGGGGGGGGGAGATCAAAAACATCCCAACAGAACTTCTTCAAAAATTATTGGGTGCATCTAGTGGTGTGCAGGTGAGCATTATCATGAACCAACATCACACCGGAAGCCAGCATGCCCCGATGCTTGTTATGGATGGCTCATCTGAGTTTTCATAATGTTTCATACTAGACTTCTGAATTGATGGTTGAGTACTAGCAGTACTCCTTTGGTTCTTTACATTTGGCAGGATTTTCTATGGCACCAGTTCTGGTGTGGTGTTGGTTCATGATAATGCTTGCCCTCACACTGCTAGACGCACCCAAGAACTTTTGAAGCAGTTCTGTTGGGATATTTTTGATCACCCCCCCCCTATAGTCAGGTTTTGGCGCTGAGTGACTACTACTAAGAAATTTCAAACCTTGTAAAACGTTATGACAAGTGCCATAATTTGAATGGCGATTATGTCAAAAAGTAATGTAATGTTGTAGTTTTCTAATGTGTATAATAAAAGTTCTGTAGCAGCAAGTGTCTGTCATTGATAACCAAATGGAGGTTTATTTCTGAATTGCCCTTGTATGTTAAGCAGTGATAGATCTGTGGGAGCCACACCCAAGAATTGAACCTTAAGTCTCTGATTATCTGAATGGCTTAAATGTATTTATTCTTGTGAGAATCAAATGACTGTAATAAAGAAATGATTACTATCATGGCTAGTGACCAGCTTTGCAAATGTAACCTGATAGACCAGATTTCTCAATTTAGGAAATAATCAATCAATCAATCAATCATGATACTTTTATTTTATGTTATTTTATGTCCCAACAAACTGGGCCATTTTAAAACCAATACAATATTTTGTATTTCAAACCAATATTAATCATTTAACAAAGAATCTACAGAAGTAGCATTCACAAATCCTTGCTTCATTTGTTGCTTTTGAACAGTAAACTTAAAAGTTTAAGAAGCATCTATGTTTTTCAGGAAAAGGTACATCTGATGAGAAGTCACTATGTGTGAGTTGCTGTACAGATTCATTAAATAAATAAATTTCTACCAGCTTTCTTACTTGCACATTTTCCTGCTTGAAAATGAATTAAACATATAGGAAAAATATCACCTTTTCCAATATGATCATCTCTCCTTATGTTGGATTATGATCCCCACCATAATCATGCTAATATATTTTGTGGGAGGCTGGGTGAGATTTATAGTATAAATACTTTTAAGGTACCCTCAGTGGCTAGCATTATATGAAAGCTGGATTTTCTATGTGTGAGGTAGTATCTCTTTCAGGAACAGTTAGATATTTTATATGGTCCACTCCTAAATGAACTAACATGATTCATATTTTTGGATTAAAAATAAACCAGAATTCATTCATTCATTTTTCCCCACTTAATTGAGCTTTGTGGTAGTATTCACAATATTAAAATGCATAGTGCATTAAAATTCATGCAAAATGTATATTTTGAATTAAGATGTAGACAAAAGTAATGAATTTCTGCATTTTTTAAAAAAACACAAGTATGAATGAGAGTTAAAAGCTGCAGGTTTTAAATCTCTTTTTTTCCCAAGCCCATTAAGTCTTCCCACTCTGGCCCTATTTTCTACTATGTGTGGCTTCTTGGTATTTTGCCTTGCCATCAAAGTTACTGCTGCTACTACCTCTTTTCAGAGAGTATCTCACCTGACATCTTTCCACTAACACTTATGTGTGGCACAGATATGGTTCCTCCAACTTATACTGCTATTCCAATGTATTAAATGGGGGGAATACAGGTTGTCCTCAATTTACAACCATTGTTTAATGACAGTTCAAAATTTCAACAGCCTTGAAAAAAGTGACTGATGACCTGCCCCAAAATTATGACTGTTGAACCACTTCTGAGGTAACACGGTTGTAATTCAAGTGCTTGGCAACTGACATGCATTTATTATAGTTGCAGCATCTTGCAGTCACATCATCACATTTTGTAACCTTCTCAGTTGGTTTCTGGCAAGCAAAATCAATTGGGGAAGCCAATTAACATTAACAACCCATAAATCACTTAACAACCATGATAAAAATGGTTATAAAAATCAGGTCTGATCATGTGATGACTCATTTAATGACTTAATTGCTTAGCGACCAAAATTCCAATCCCAATTGTGGCCATATGTCAAAGCAATAATATCCTATATTAACAGCGTTTTATATTAACAGTGTTCCATTAGTCGGAACTTTGACACCATAAATTGAGGATTACCTGTAGTAAGAATCTCCTTGCCCTGTAGCATACAGGAGTATATCTAGACATTTTATGACTTCCCTCTCACATCTCACAAAACATAAACAAAATCAAACTTTATTTCTTATAAAAGGAATCTAAATTACTGTGTTTCTCTGAAAATAAGACCTGGTCTTATTTTTTTTGTCCCAAAAGAGGCATCAGGTCTTATTTTCGGAGGATGTCTTTTATACTCACCTCCAGCACTGACAGCTCTGCTGAGCCATCCAATTCTTCTGGAGCCAAAGGAGCAGAATCATTCTGCAGCTGCATTCCAGCCTGCATTTTGCAGTCAGGCCTTTCTGGAAGGCCACTGCAGCAAGTACAGAGATATAGATTCAATACATAGCTCGGTCCTTGGCTACAGAGGCCTTGCAGAACTGAGCTATAGATTGAATCCATAGGTTGGTTCTTGTCTGCAGAGGCTTCCAGAAAGGCCTATGACTGAGAAATGCAGGCCTGGCTGCAGAAGACGTCATAGAAGAAGTGGGCTGTGAGATAAGTGGGTGCGGAGCATGTGGGGAGCTCCACACTCCCACCCCTCCTAGCTTGATTTTTAGATCTGTGCCTCGCCCCAAAACTAGGGCTTATTTTTGAGGCAGGACTTATATTAGGCCCACCCCCAAAAATCAAGCTAGGGCCTTACTTTCGGGGAAACGCAGTATATGATCTAAAAAAACCCCCTGATTTACAAAAATACATACAAGTTTCTCAACAGAACACAAGATGAAGCTGGTCTGCTATAATTAATGAACCAGGACAGGATTTACTCTTCCAAACTAAATTCCAGCTTATTAGAAGTTAATGAGAAGTTAATAAAACTCCCTGGCCACAGCCACTATTACACATAATGCCTTATTTGTACAGAGAAATAAGGATAAGGATAAGATTTAACTATCCCACGGAGGTAAATGAAGATCAAAATTCCGATGCACTGTCCTGACTAAACTTGGTTATTTATTGCTTCTTAAATATGATTCTCTGGAAGGAAAATTCTCTGATTATTTTACTTTGACTTCCCCTGACTTCTTGGGATAATTCTAGCTATTAATCAGAGGTATTGTGGAAACAGTACATTCTACTTGATTTCCCAGCTCAAGCACAGCAACTTCTAACTCTATTTCCCAAGAGAGTTCCAAGACCAACCTAACAGAATTTGTTAGTAAGTTGTTAATACAATTAACTCTGGAATAATTTGGAAATTATAACAATGCAAACAACTAGCAGGGTTTATATTGTTCCACTGTTAGAATTTCTAGAATGGTACATCATCTATCCTTGTTAGAACTATTAAAGGCATGGTAGAGGAAATTCTGAAAACTTCATTTCCAGAACACTGAAAAAAAAAACAAAACAGTTTAGGGTAGGCTTGAATTTTTTTTAAAAAAATCTTTAGCACAGAATCCTGAGACGAACAGCCCTCATTCAGGATATTTTGAGTTCTAACTTCAGAAATAATTTCTTGGTCCTCTCTTATCTCAGTTTTGGCATACCAACATTTTGGGAAAGTTTGAGAAACCATAGCAGAAAGAAATGTCCTACCTTGGTTTCTGTTGAGTCCGTGGCGGGAAAACAGACACAAGAAGCAGCTGGAGTTCTCAGTTTCTTTTATTCAGCGTTCAGCTTACAGGAAGATGGCTTCAGCCTCGCCCAAACGCCTCGCAGCCTCTTATATAGGCAACTCCCGGGTAAATGGGTTACTTTTCCCGCGCCAGCACCCGCGCATGCGCACGGCGCTGGCGACAGCCTGTCTGGTCCCGGGCAGCTTTGCACCTGCCCGGGACTGCCTGCAAACGCCCGAGCCGTTTGCAAGGCTCGGGACATAACACCCCTTTCCCCCGGGCTAAAACTACTACCAACATACAACATTTATTTTATATGACAATTTGCTCCCCAGTGCTCCCACTGTTTACTGGCTTTTGCCTTGCCAGCAATGTTATGTAATCTTCTAGGTACTTAGGAGATTTCTTTGCTCTCTGTGATCTTCTTAGCTCTGGGTTACTGGCATAAGTCCCCTGACTGGAGGGAGGCGTGAGCCTGTTCTCTCTATTGTGCCCTTGTTTGCCGCATGCCCGGCAGGTAGCGGAGCGGAACTTGCAGTCGGTTCTCCTGTGGCGACCTCCACAGCCGAGGCACTCGAGCGGAGCCGAAGAGCTTCCCTTCTGGTTCTCTTCCTTCGCGGGGTGTAGACGGTCGACTTCTTCGTCCGGATCCTCCTCGGAGTTTCGTCGGACGTCTTCCTGGTGCACGGACGCACCCTCTGCACTGCTTCTGATCGGCCGCATGTTCTTGACGGCGCCGCTTGCTGCTTCTTCTGCGGTGACTTCCCTTAAGGCGTCTTGGAAGGATAATTCTTCCTTAGCGAAAAGTCTCTGTTGTAACTCTCGATGCCTTAACCCGCACACGAATCAGTCCCTCAGTCATTCCTCGAGGTCCTTGAACTCGCAGGGCTTGGCGGCCTTCCGTAACGCGGCGATGTATTCCTTGGCTGACTCACCGGACCGTTGATCCCTCTGTTCGAAGGTGTGGCGCCATGAGATAACGGACACCTTGGGGTGGAAGTGCTCCTTCAGCAGCTTCTTCAGGTCTGCGTAGCTTACAGACTCTACTGGGACAGGTGCTGCAAGGTTTTCTGCGATTTCGAAGGCGTCTTGGCCGCAAACGCAAAGCAGGGTGGCAGCCTTCAAGCTATCTTCCCTCACTTGGTTTGCCTTGAAGTAGTTCTCCATTCTGGATACGTAGGACTCCCACCGCTCTGGATGTGAGACGTCGAATTCCGAAAGCCTTCCGATTTTCGCCATCTTCGGATCTTCAGGAGACGGGTCTATCAGCCAGCCTACCCCCGAATGCGCACCGGATTGGCGGGCAGCTGCCGAGTCGACGCCGTTCCTCTTCCGCCGCTCAGGACTCCTTGGGTAAGCTTACACTTCTTCCTTTCCAGGTAGTGCAAGGCATCCCACCTTCGTCGCCAGTGTTGAGTCCGTGGCGGGAAAACAGACACGAGAAGCAGCTGGAGTTCTCAGTTTCTTTTATTCAGCGTTCAGCTTACAGGAAGATGGCTTCAGCCTCGCCCAAACGCCTCGCAGCCTCTTATATAGGCAACTCCCGGGTAAATGGGTTACTTTTCCCGCGCCAGCACCCGCGCATGCGCACGGCGCTGGCGACAGCCTGTCTGGTCCCGGGCAGCTTTGCACCTGCCCGGGACTGCCTGCAAACGCCCGAGCCGTTTGCAAGGCTCGGGACATAACAGTTTCTGTGGATCATTATCTTAATAACTAATGAAGTAAATTCAGGAATCTGGTCTGAAAACCTCATTTAATTTGCGTAAGATCAGGCTGCAAAATAAGCTGCCTGCTCAACCTGGGATACAAGAAAGGTTCACCTTTCATGCTAAGGTGTTATTTGCATTAACCATGGTTCATTGAATAAGCAACAATAGTTGAGATCACACATCCCATTAAGCATAAACCATAACATCCAAAGCACTGAAACCGGTTAATGCAATACACAAAGTAATTGGACCAAATCAAGACAAACAAGTTAGAACAAAACAGTTTGTTTATCATATGTATATAATAAGTATAAATAAATATATTTCTCATCTCTAGCTATTCCAAGGATTCCAGCAACACATCAGCTTGTACACCTGGTATACTGCCAAGGAGAGATTAGCCAACCCAAACAACACCTACTTTTGTATTACAAGCCTTAGGGATACTATGATCATCTCTGTCATGTAATTATGGAATAAGTATTGGTTTCAAAAGGCTTTAGCAAACCTAATTTGCATTCATATTTCTGTTCCTTTATATAAGACCTGCCATCTAGACACTTTTTTTTTTAACTTCAGAGTTCATACATTGCACTAAGCCACAATCAGTTTTTGTTTTGACTTACCAAAATGTATGGATTAAGCCAGGGTCAGAATTCCTAAAAACATCCTGTGGTTTGGTATCTGCCTTATTGCCACAGCTTGCAGGTCCAGGCCAGATTCACTTTTCATCTTCAGCATACTATTTTCCTTCTCCCTTTTTCACTTACAGTAATTTCAGTCTTTATATGCTGCTTAGTGGTTTACACAAATGGGAGGCTATAGAAACTGAAATGATAAAGAAACAGATAAATACCTGGGAATTAAATCAAAATGCAAAGAATCTGGTATTTTTAATTTTCATCACCTCAGATCTTTTAATATTTTCTTGTGTATTATGGTACATAAATTCCAGTAACCTATAAAAATTATATTTCTCAATAATGTTTATGCACTGATTAATGCCACTCTTTTAAATCTATTTTTTCTTTCTTTTATATAGCACCAAAGAAGCATGCCTGGAGATAGCTAAGGTCCACATGTTTCTTTCCCAAAACTATTGCAACAGGTAAAAGCAATATGTATTTTAGACAATCTCTTTCCTTGGTTGTTAGTATTGAAATCTATTGTCACTAATATAACCATGTCTCTGTACTTTGAAATCACGAACAACTAATCTATTTTGCAGCAGAGTTACCATTCAGATGATGAATGGATGGTGCAGTTCTGGGAAAGCTTATATCTAAAGAGTAATTTTATTTCAAGTCATTTAATTTAACCTTAATGTGCAAAAAGCACTGAGTCTTTTAATGGCAGACTTCTGTTTGAAAGGCCAGACTGTTTTCAGCCCTGTTAATCTGAGGGTCTGACTATGTGTTGCACAGTCTATCAGATTGTCTGACAGATAATTCAGTTGTGGGAGAATAGTGGGTAGAAAACAAGAGATTCTCTGGGCATTTTTCCTCCCCTTTTAAAATATCTATTGCCTTAATTATATGTCTGCTCTGTAACAGTCTACTGTTTACTATAAGATAATAGGGTAACTCTGCTTTTCGAAAGACAAGCATTGCAAAAACCTAGCTCATTTATTTTAATGGCAGCCATGAAACTCTTGGCAATTAACAATGTGGTTGGAATCTCATAATCAAGTAGATTAGGTTTGCCATCTGCAATCGAGGGCTTTTCTTCTTTCTTAAAAAATATTTCTATTAAAACAATGTCAGGATTATTATTAAATGCTAAATATAATTCTCTATTTTCAGTGCAAACATTCTGTAGTGCAACAATTGCCTGAGTTCTCGGCATCCAGAGAAATGCGACCAAGAATGTGTCAGTCTCTTGCACTATATCTCAATGATAATACTTGGGAAAGGTTGCAGGATCAGTGCCTGGCATCTTTAGTAGGACTGGAGAAAACCTTGGATTCCTGAGTGCTGCTACCAATCAGTCTAGACAATATTGGGCTAGTGATGATGCTATGTTTCAGAATACATTTCTGGTGCCACTTCAACACTAGGTAGAAACACCATTTCCAAATTCTCCACCAAATTTGTGGGAATGAAATTGAGTGGGCAGATTTTCCAGGGGAAGAAGAAATTTACTTAATATTTCTTTGGTGAGCTTAACACTCCTAATTGTAAGGATGGGCCAGTGTCTCATGGCTTGCTTTGAGATTTAAAGGCAGAGTGATAAATCAAGGGGCCTACAGATCACCACTAACCTCATTTTATAGTGAAGAATAGGATATTCACACACAAACACATACCTGTACTTAATTAAATTAAATACATAGATGTATTTAAATACATAGATGTATTTACTCTGACATGAAGATTTTTCTGAAGTTCTCTTCTTCTTTGAAAAAGAAGAAAGCAAATGCTTTCTTAGAACACCGAGTAGGAACTGGGAAAAAATATGCAGGAAATTTTTTTTGCATAGGATTACTCTATATATTAATCTGACTTCCATAGGGAAGGTTGGAGGGAGCTGTCAGAAAGGCTCGATTCAGATTGTTGATCATTTTACTCAAGGATGTCTTCAAACTAAGGGCAGTTCACCAAAATCTCAGGAAGAAATCTTTATGAAGTCTGACCTTGAATATTTTCTTTAGCTAAAGATGACTGAAGCTGTTTTTCTACATGCACAGCATGGGATCTGATATAATGAGATTCTCTGTCCAATTCTGGTTCTCTCACGAAGAATATGTTCATTATAGAAGTTTCAATAAACAGGGTTTATTGCTTTTTTAAGTTTAGCACTACCGGTATATCTGATGAAAAAAAATATAAAGTATCTTGACAACTCAGATCCTGGAAATTTATATTGAAGGCAGATCTTCCCAGCTTTGGATAAGCTGCTACAACTCTCCCCAAAGTTGTTTCCAAACTGAGTTTTATTTTATTAAAGTATACATTCTGTAGTTTTAATCTTCCTGCTTCTCTTCTGACCCATCCGCTTTTGGGAGTATGCATTGGGCATATCTAACTTTAACTAAGGCCATTGGGATAAAAGCAGTTGTATATTCTGGTGACACCAGATGTTGTGCATAAAATAAGAATTCTAAAATAAAAATGCTGAAGCTGTTGTCATGGAGTTCAATAAACTGAATAACTTGCTAATTCAGGGCTACATTATTCTTTGATCATTGCTAATTCTTTCTGGCAATAGCTAAAAGTTTTTTGACATTTACATAACTTAGTTTACTTCACAATAAATCAGTAGTAGTAGATGTGATTTCTTATTGCATGGATACACAAACATTAAGCCATGGCCCTCCAGATGCTGATGAATCACAAATTCCATCATTCCCATGCAGCATGAGGTAGAGTACAGTAAAATACAATTGAATTATATGCTAAAATTACTATATGTATATTTCTATTTTCTGCAGACAGCCATCAATTTCTAATGGATCTCAAGTCATTATGTCATGTTCCATTTTCAAAGGCTGTTTAAACAACAAACTATAGTATATAAATTTAATATACCGTACCCTGCCAGTGTGAAGCTTTTACTGTTTCCTGGGGCTTCTATAGTATTTCTTCATTTTGTTGTTACTCTTTTATCCTTCAGTCATAAATCATTTCAACAAGCTGAATAAAGGAGCAGCATATTTATTTCAGGAGACATGATTTTCTGGATTCACTAGTGGAGATGTGGAAGTATTAGCAGGTGCACCACTCTGGCAATGCAAACACAGGAGATGGAAATAGCTGTTATACTGAAGTACAAGCAAAACAGATGAAAAAGTGAATACAAAGGTAGACCTTCAGGCAACAGATGGCAGATTTCTTGCTTCATGGAGCATGACTATTTCCCGTGCAAGAAAATAATGAATCACTTTGGTTGTTTCTGAATGTGTGTATACTGATTTTAGTTATTTATGGGATTTATCTACAGCCTCAGTCCAAAGGCAGTCCAGATGATGTAAAGGTATTAATAATAAAAAGAATACAATGATGAGGAAAAGACTGAGGATGATGGAAAGCCATGAAGATTACCCTCACCTGTTTGGAGAAGGTAGATTCTTCCAAAAGAGAATGTCTGTTGTGTCATGTAAGTCAGTTACTAAACCATAGAAGCAGATTACAGTAGCCAGTTTGGTCAAGGCTAGGGTTAATCAAAGTTTGAGTTCTGAGTTCTAATTCTGCCTTAGTCATAAAAGCCAGTTCAGTAACCTTGGGCCTGTCACTCTCAGCCCAACGCATCTCACAGGATTGTTGTGGGGAAAATAAGAGGAGGGATTATTAGGTGGGCCTCCAAATGATTGGCTGTTTTATGTGGATTAGGACTTAATAGTACTGAGAAGTACACAGCTTCTATGAAAAATGGTGTATTTAAAGACAAAAAAATCTGGCACATTTCTCAAAGTTCTTCTACTTGGAAAATACAGGTTGCAATCCTCCAGGAGCAATTCTTGTGGACATTTAATCAAAATGGGCTACAGATCTAGGCACTTGAATAGAAAGATGTGCCTGAAGAAAATGAGAATATGCTTCTGCTAAAATCATTTATAAAGCATTGACCTGTGCCCAGGGGAGGCATTATCCCATATTAGAACAGCACATTCTATTCCACTGTCAATGTCCAAAGCTTCAATTTAATTCCATGAAGTGCTTATAAATAAATCAGTTGACGAGCCTGAAATCTGTTTAACCACAAAATGGAAAACTGATTTTCATATACCGATATGTGTGGTAGCAGGTCTCTGAAATTTCAGGTAACATATTTCTCTGAAATTGTATTCAGCACTTTCAATTTCCTTGATATTCTTTCTTGGCATGAGACAGAATTTTGGCTAGGAGAAACAAAACAAAACAAAACACCACAATATTTTTGCATTGAATTCTGACCTGATTATATGGAAACAACACAACATATGCATCAATGACCAACATTTACCATTGTAGTAAATTCACATTTATTATTACTTGTTGCCATGAATGTATTGATATAGTTTTAATGGTGTATGTATGTGAAATATAGCAAATGATGCTAAGAGCTGCCATCCTGGAGAAAAGTTTTTACTACAATAATTTAGGAATATTGAATCCAATAACTGGAGGTATCTAATGGAGTCCTCTTTTTATTTTAAGCAGTGCCTAAAGGGAAGACAACTTTGAGCTATTTAACAACTCCAAAATAAATAATACATAATAAAATAAAAAAGAGAAATACAATTATGCAAATCAACTTCACTTGATGACTTACAGTTGAATGTCTGAGCAATCCACACCTGAAAAGTGAGTTTTATGTCAGGTCATATCAAATTGCTTATGGAATTATTCACTTTGTGTTATATGCTATGGCACTTTTAAAAAATAGTTTGTAATTTCTTCCTATATTGAGATAACTGATCTGCATTAACATTAAGCAACCCAGTGAGAATTATTTGTTTGCTGCTTTGTTCATAAAATTCTTAATAGTTTACAATTGAAAGTGGTTCTCTCATGGCTGTATCTCACCTATCCAAGCATCATGAGCTGACAGCCTGACATTAGCATGGGGAGGGAGGGAAAGGGAAAGATTGGAATGTAAGGAAAGGGGGGGGGGTGGAAGCCCAGCTGAGCCATGTGAGAAGTTCCAGTCAGTCAAAGTCAAGTAACGATATGTAGAACTGAGAATCAAGCATCTGTTTCCTGAACAATATACAAGCACCTGATTGGACATTTGTAGATGACTGGGGGGGGGGGAGGAACTTTGTGCTAGTTGCACCAGAAAACTTCAGATTCAGCTTATGCTACTTCTGTAACCATTTAAGCTTCAGTCAAATATACACTTGGCAAAACAAATGACCATGAGTCTTTGTTTGCTAGCTGACCGAGTGGGATGGTTGACATGTTCTTGATTAAGGATATGTAGGCCAACATACCAGTGTAGGATCAGAGCAGGCTGCTTTAAAGAAAAAAGGGCACCACTTAATGTTGAAGACAAGCAAAAATAAGAGATATCTTTAAAAGCTGCAGCATAAATTGAATGAATGAATAAAAAATCTTCAATAGAATGTATTCTAAATATGAATAAATAAATTTGAGTTTCTGATATATTAGCCCAACAATTTGATCTTTATGAATTACACTATAGAGTGATTTTTATAGACATTGCTGGTTTATACACAAACTTTGGATTTTTTTTTTTGCTTTTCCACATGTGGCAGTTTCATGGCTTAGAAAATGGTACCAGGGATGTTTAAAATATATGTCAGGATAAATATCTACCTTAAGGGAAGCACCATTCCCCATATACTCACTTGTAGAATGCCTGTTTTGTTTCATTTTTTAATGATTTTAATTTTAAAAAGAGCAAATACATGCTAAAGCAGGATGAAATAGACTGATAAATGAAAATGTGTGGCATGGAGTGTCCTATTTGTTGTTAGCAAGCAAAATCTGACATGGGATCTCCACAGATACATACAGAAAGAGGTAGAACTTGCATTGTGACATCACAGCACTCATTTCATTATTTCTCCCCCCCCCCACATACACACACCTATGGTGATACAAATTGGAGAAATGAATCCCCGGGTTTAGATGATATGGTCACTTGAGATTCTTCCCTCTTTAGCCTGGTTTTCTTCAGATGGGTTTCTTCAACAGCGATTTCTCCATCAGTTTCAAATCTCTGTCTCTTTTATTCTATTTTTGCTATGCTTTGCTGCTGCAAAAATCTTTTGTCAGAAAATTTCTGCTTTTCCATCTTACTTTAAATGTTTGAAAGTTTCTTTTGAATTTTGATAGGTGGTCTTTGTAAACCTATCTTATTGTTAGACAATGCAGAAGGTGTTTTGTTGTGTCTGTTTTATCTCTTTTTATCTCTTTGAAGTCTCCTGTGTGTTCCAGAATTCCAAAATTAAAAAAGTCCAATAGGAGAAACCTGAAAATCTCTAGGGTGGAGCACATTCCAAAAATGATGGTGAGGAAGTCCTTTGGCTTTTAAATACAACAGTATTTTAGAGATATGTATTAAACCAGGCCAGGATTAAACTGCAGCTGCTTTAAGAGTTATACAACTTTAATGAATAGGCATTAGTAGCATCTTTTTTCAGGCACTTAAAAATCATGAAGAAAAGGTTGTTTTTTTTTTTTTTTTAGTAGCAGAGAAGGACTGGCTCAGGTAAAATCCAAAACATTTCTGAATCATTTAAGAAGTGTGCACATTTCTAATTTATTCCTTGGGATTTAACTGAAGCCTGAGATTTGAAAGGAGGGGCTGCTAGAGAGTTAACTGCACTGTGAAAGGCAGGACCATCAAATATACCCCTGGGCACCTAGTAACTAAGTTAGTTGAAAATCATTATGCATTACTCATGAGAATTTGACTAACTGCCTCTTCTCCTTTGAAAGGGATTTTGAATGCAAATTCTTTTTCATCAAACTGACTGAGAAGAGCTTAAAAATGCAGGAAGATTTTCTGTACAATATTAGTTCATTAACTTGCTGATAATAGAACTGAAAATTTTGTATAATCAGTGAATGAAGCTTCTTGTCATCTCAGAATTCTTTATTTTACATAAAGCTTTTACATACTTGTTCAGCTACATTACTTTATTAGCATACAGTTTATGCAAATAAAGATTGATGTATGAGCCAGTTCAGTCTGATGATTCATTATTCTTGATAAGCCACAAAATAATGAGAGCAAATAATGAATGCTTCTGCTGAAACATAAATTTTGCATCTACATGCTAATGCATGTTTTTATATGGAGGGCAGTCATTCCCAGCTTTTGGCTAAATAGTTATTAATATGAAGAGACATGAGCCTAAGAGAATGGAACAGGCATTTTGATGTAAGTGAATGTTTTGTTTTTACTATGTGAAAGGAAGCCTTGAAGAAACTGTTATTCTTAGGTAGACCACATTAAGACCTTTTAGATTCTAAGCAGGCCTAGAATTTGCTTAGTAGGATATAGGGAAGACTTAGAATGACCGATGCACTAAAAGAGGCCATATATTTAAATATAATCTTTTATATGAAAGCAGAAGACATTAAAATAACTGTAAATAAATATATATATATGTAACTGTAGTGGGAAACATGATGTCTAGGTGGCCAACGTGCCCAGCTTCTGTGCCAAATCTTCTGCACTGGCGCAGTGGTTAAAATGCAGTATTGTAGGCTAACTCTGCCCACTGCCAGAAGTGTGATTCTGAATGTCTGAAGATTGATTCAGCCTTCTACCCCTTCCAAGATTGATAAAATGAGGACCCAGATTGTTGGGGACAACATGCTGACTCTATAAACCACTCAAAGAGTGCTGTAAAGCACTGTGGAGTGGTATATAAAACTAAGTGCAATTGCTATTGCTATTATTATATTAATGATATTATATGATATTATTATATTATGCTATGCTAGATTACACTACACTATACTGTGCTATTTTATATAATACTAATTATATTATTATTTAAAGATTTTAAGAAAAAAACCAATACAAATTTTGAAAGAAAAAAGTAGAGAAAGTAAAGTAATAAGTTACTGAAAAAAGTATAAAGAAAGAAATAGAGAAGAAAAGAAAAAAAATTATAAAGAAGTAGCTTCCAATCTTCTTAAAAGCAGTTACAAATATGTTTACATTTTATTATCTCTTTCTAAGGGTATAGCTAATTTTCCTTCTTTCCATTGTCTATCCTTTCTAATCATAAAATCCCATTGTCTATCCTTTCTAATCATAAAATTCATAAATCACAAGTTTATATATTTCTTTTTTCCATAAAATATCCATAAGAGCTTTCCAATCACTATTTTTTGGCCAAATTCAAATCCTCTGTTGTTTGTATGAATGATTCTTTCTTTTTAAATGGGATTTGGACTCTAATACTCTTTAAATTCAGGCCATATTCAAATATAGGACTTGTCTTTTAATAGCTAAAACTACATTATGTAAAATTCAATATATGTTCCCACTTCTCAAGCAACATTTTTCCTCCAGGATTGTATAGGACGTGGCATTCCAGTGTGGCTCAGATTTCATTATTTTTCTAGCAAATTCAGTATCTAATTCTTTTTCCATCTGAGACTCTAGAGCAGAGGTGTCAAACTGCCGGCCCGCAGGCCAGTTGCATCATATGGAGGCTGTGCCCATCCCAGTTCTGGCAATGAAAAAAAAAGTTGCAATATGTTACAACATATCATATGATGCGGCAAGTTTGACACTGTGCTCTAGAGCATAGGTTGCACACAGGCTCCTAAGAACTGCTTCTATTATTTTAATAAGTTTCCTATTTCTGATTATCATGATGCCATAACTGTAATCAAAATTGATCTGTAAGAACAAACATTTTCATTTTTTAGACTGTTCTGGTAGGTGGGGAGGAGGGAAACGAGAGTCTTTTTTGGGGGGAAAATTGGGTTCTGTCCAAGATGTCTATCCATGTTTGACTAGAAGGCTTGTTTCTTGAGTGGTTTTGCAAGACAGACATTTGTAAAGGGACCAGATCACCCATAAAGGAGGGAGCAACACTAAGTGAGAACCCAAATTATATAAATATGAATTTTTTAAAAATGAAATGTTTACATGGAGTGAATGTCTTCTGAATAGTTTACTGTCTGTTGAAAGTATGACATAACATGATTCATTCAACATCTTCTTGTGGGTGTATTTGACAGGATAAAATTTAGGGATTGTCCCAAACAAATATTTTTTATAACACTCTTAAGCTTGCTATGAGCTGTGGTAGCGCAGTGGTTAGAATGCAGTACTGCAGGCTACTTCTGCTGACTGCTGGCTGCAAGCAGTTCGGTAGTTCGATTCTTACCAATTCAAGGTTGACTCAGCCTTCCATTCTTCTGAGGTTGGTAGAATGGGGACGCAGATTGTTGGGGGCAATATGCTGACTCTGTAAACTGCTTAGAACTGTAAAGCACTGTGAAGCGGTATATAAATCTAAGTGCTATTGCTGCTTAGTGTAGTTTATGTAGTTAAAACATTTATATATTTATATCCATCTTATAACAAACTCTGGGCAGTCCCTAATCAAAGTGTATCTCCCAATCAGATTATAAAAGTGATAAGGCCAGGTCATGTTCTTGACATTGTGAGATATCAAATTCCTGTTGACTCAGTATAAATTCACCTTGTTTTTGGTTTCAGCAAGGCATCTTTAAAAATAGAAATTCTATATATTTTTATTATTTAATAATGCATGTTTTCCCTAAAGGACCAAACATACACAATGAATTATAGCAACTCATTTTTAGTTACTGGAACATATATTATTCTCATTATCTGGCAGTAATTTTTCATGAATCAAGTCTATGTTGTGCACAATTGTTACATGTCAATAATGTTAAAAAAAACACCTTCTCTTTGAGCTTGAGATTTGGATTCCATTGTTCTTCAGTTTTCAATGGCAAAGTTCTAACTCTCCTGCTGTTTGGGGGTGTTGCAAGGCTTACTCTTATACTTCATGTAAAAAGCTAGGGATTGTCCTAAATAATTTTTTTTAACACACATAAACTTGGTAAGTTTGGGGCTACAGTTTGTTACTGTCATAGGTTTATGACTTTTCAGTGTTGAATGGAATCACTGGATGGGTTCAATTACTTTTAATTCAGTATTAATTTTGAAGCTTTCAACTGTATTCCTTACTGAACACATTCATGTTTGGTAGTGCTGATCCTGTGACTGTAAATACAATGAAGCAAATCTTATGCCTGCTGCTGAATTATCATTCTTCCCAATATATTACTATGATTAGAATTATTGTATAATTCTAATAATCCTCATAATTATAATTCAATAATTAGAATTATTGTATGGCTAGGACAAATCATGCCACCTGCATAAATCAAGAAACTGAGAGGAAAGCTGCTTTGTAATTAAACTCACTCTTTCTGGTTTATATGTGTCAATTTATATTAAGCAAATTCTACTCATTAACTGTTCTATGCATACATTAAATCATTTTCTATTTTCTATGCATGTTTATTCCAAAGTAATCTTAAATACTTTCAGATTAGTAGAGATTAGCATCCTAATTCTAAGTGCTAGCAGTAAAGCTAAAACAAAAACATCTCTTGATCTTTGAAAGAAGTATTGATTTCTGGGCTGAAATGCAACTTCATTTAAAAATATCAAGTGTTTTAAAGTCCTTGCTTGCAAACACTCACTTGATTCCCTCCAAGATTTTCCAGGATGTATTTTTACTTGTTTCACCAAACTTTTCAATTATAGGAAGTAACTTGGAATTAACTGGGTTTAGTTTTGAGAAATTTAGCATACAACACTCTGCATAGCAGGGGTATCAAACTGCCGGCCCACGGGCCGGTTTCATCATACCGGAGCCATGCCCACCCCATTGCCGGCAATGGCGAAAAAGCTCCGATACGTTGCGCGACGTCACATGACATTGTGAGTTTGACATCCCTGCTGCATAGGAAAAAGAGATGGATTCATATCCAGCACAAGCCACAAGAGCAGTTTTATTCAATATGTAATCTGTAGAACAAATAATAAATATAGATAGGATCCAATCTGGGTCGACCCAATCTGGGACCAGAAGTTTAGTCTTCAGAGTTTTCAGACTCGTACTGGAGCCCCCATCCTTAGGGAACTTCTCTCTAGCAGAGTGTGTGCTGTTCTGTGTGTGGTATTTATAGTGCCTGTTGTAAGTGGCTTTTTAGATGTTGATTGGAGTGTGTTGGCTGGCTTTTACATCATTTGCTTGTGCTGTCATTTGCTGGGCAGCACAAGCAAATGACAGCACAAGCAAATGACTTAAAAGCCAGCTTCTAAGTACTTGATAGGCTGGTGGTAAATCAGCACCCCTGTTGACTGACAAGGGGCCTGTTTCTCAGGCTTCAATCACTTCCCTGGCTGTTTTTGTACCTGCTTATCCAACAATATTAGTCATTGCAAAGTTGAAAGTGTGTCCTTGTTCATTGCAATGTGAGGCTACCAATGATTTTGGGTCTCCTCGTCTGACTGCTAGCTTGTGTTCTTGCAAGACAAGTTCTCGGAAGACAAAGCCACTGGTCCCGGTGACCAATCCAAATTGGATCCTGCAACATTATCCTGGAACACGTATATTCGCCTTCATTCGTAAAATATAGATAATCTGATTAACTTGGAATTGAAAAATAAGGAGTATGTAATTCTTTCTTTTGGGTCATGACAAGTCAAATCTAGACTGCATAATTAGTGCATTATAGCTTTATGATAGAATACTTAAAACAAAATGTTAGCATGTGGATTGGTTTGTCTATTTTTACATAGAAATTCATACCTACTCTTCAATCCCTTATTCTGAAAAAGTCTAGTAAAAAGACAGCCTTCTTGCCATGACTTCTGCCCTAAATTGGGGCAGTTTGTACTTCCAGGTGTGAAGAAATTTAATATTATTAGCAACAACCATTCCGGCTGGGGAATTCTGGGAATTGTAGTCAATTTATTTGAAAGTTATCCAGACTGTTTCTCAATCTCAGCAATTTTAAGCTGTGTGGACTTCAATTGGCTGGGAAATTCTGAGAATTGAAGTCCATATTGTTTAAAGTTGCTGAGATTGAGAAACACTGATACAGACTTTATGTTTTTTATGTCCCTCTTTGTTTATAACACTCTCTCTCACCCGAGGCCTGGTCCAAATATTTTGCTGTCTAAGGCAAACAATAAAATTGCATTGTTTCCAGATCCAAAAACTGAAACTGATTCCAATACTGGTAATGGATAGCATTGTTACAATGATTGGGTATTAGAACTGCCATTCAAAGGGCACATCCTCCAGGTTTATGTTCTGGAAGTAGGAGGTTTGGGGGATGTGTTCATAGGATAGGTTTTAGGAAAGCCTGGAATCCTACCCCTAAGTAAACCTCTAGTAATCATAGTTAACGATGTACATGTATGTCAGGTATTACAAGGACTGATGAATATACAGGTAGATTGTAAAATATTAACAATCCTGTTGACAAATCAATTTAAGTAAATTTAACAAAAGCTATTTCAGTTCCTTGTATAAATATTAATAAAGTAACAGGTATTTTACATTTTCCCCATGTTTTACCTACTCATTTTATTTCTCATACATATTAATAAATAGAGAAGAAAAAAATAATCCAATTTAGGAAAAGGCTTAGCAGTGGTAGATAAATCACTAGATCCCAGGATTGATGGGATTACATTTTAATTTTAAGGGAAAAAGCAAAATAAGAAAAGGATTTTCATAATAGGATACCATACATGCAACTCTCCTGTTATACCATGCATCATATGCATGATGCATATTTTTCTGTTATCCTAACCTAACATTTGGCTGTGATGCCTTTCAACAAGACTTTTCACTGTCTAATGTACAGTTGGTTGTCTAAACACACACCCAAATACCCAAACATCTTTCTATATAGAAAGATCTCTTTATAAGGACACTGTTTATTTTATGAACTTCTCATCATTTGCTTCTTCATAAGGTAGTATTACCTTTTTACCCGACTCTGTCTCTCTGTCTATTTGCAATTTGTAGTATTGGTAAGAAAAAAAAATAGGAATATATTTTTTTCTATAATAAAAAGATGATCTGCCTCAGGAAGAGTTTAAGCTCAGGAACATGCATACAGTACAGCAAAGTCAGTGACAGGTGATGGGAAAGTCTGAGTTTCTTAAGTCTACTTATAACCAAAACCTGCAGTGTACTCTCTTATGGGAAGGATGTCACAAGTGAAAAAAAGGATGTCACAAGTGAAAAAAAGAGGAAGGAAGTGATGAAAGTTCTGAGAATAGCCATCTACACAATAGGAGGCATGCAAAGTTAAGAAAAGGCGATTAAAATGCAGAGTCCCTCTACTATCTCTGTACCGATTGCACAAGTGATCAGTGGGTTTATTAATGCAGATAGTGATCCATGCAAAGCTGAATTCCAGCTTGATTTCTTGGAAAGCACTCTTTGAACTTTATAGATTTATTTCACAGACACATTTGTCAGATCAGACTGAATTTACAACAATTACATTTATTCATTTATCAAAAGATCTTTTAAGAGAAAAAGCTCAAAAACTGAGCACATATTTGACTTGTACTCTTTCTTTGTAGCAAAATGAAAGACTCTCTGGGCAGAAAAATGCCTTTCCTAAGCAAAGTCTGAATAAAATGTATCACATTTATTTAAACATGGTTTCTTCTTGGAATTTAAAAGTCTTGAAGTTTAATGCAGGAGCTCTGGAAGACTTTCTCTTCAAATAAATGTGTTCTTTCATCCAGTTTAGTCTACATGATTCAGATCAAGCAGAGGAAATAAGGAAAAATGGCATAGCTACCCAAATCTCATTCTGTGCAGAATTTTGATGGCAGAGAAAATATGCACGGCAGACAGATATATTTTAAGGAAGAATAGTGGTAATATTTAAACAAATGGCAGGCAGAGCTAGTTATTCTATTACTAACATTTTCCATATGGCATACAGAATCAGAGTAGCAATGAATGGACATCACAACTGCCTTTCCACTGTTGATCTTTGTGCAGTTATATGCATATAACTTTAATAGTTATAAGGTTGTATTTGAATCTTTGTTTAGTTGTCTGAAAGTTGTGACTATGTCTGTTGTGACAGACAGATAGTTAAGTGAGAAAACTATTTTTTCTCTGACTTGTCTTCACTTTTCCTGCCTATGCCAGACCAGAAACTTACATTTAGATTTTTGCAATTAAGGGGATGAACTGCAAGAAAAGTCACATTCTTCTTTGCTTATTGGCCATAAGTATTCTGTAGGAGGGTCTACAGCTCTTTCTGTGTTATGAAAGAAAATGTAGTGTTGTCTTACTACATTCTTTATAAGGACATGAAAAATATCATTAAACCTGGCTCCTCTCTATCCTACTTGCTTGTTGAAATTGTGAAACCAAAGGTGCTTGCCTAGTAACATAACAATACGCTGAGTTGATGTTTTCATGGAGGATAGAAAACATCTGGCTTGGGCAGACTGTTTGCATTTTGATCTAAGGTAATAAAGATTCACCTAAAAATAAACCCTGCATTGGGAAATATCAACTTTGCATTTGAAAGAATTTTGAAAATATCCATACTTTCATATATTGATTTATTTCTAAATTAGCATTTAATTAGCTACTTAAATAAATGAGAGAATTAGTCTATTGTGGATGCTCAAAAACTGACATTAAGAAAAACTTTAATCCCCCAAATGGAGTTGCTTTTTGGAAGACCAAGGCAAATATTACATTTTGTTTTTGGCTTTAAATTTGCACCTATATGATAAGAGAGTTTACACCATTATGATAAGAGAGTTTGGTAGTTTTTAGTCTATGTGTTTAATGGGCAGCTTCAAGGAATCCGAGCTCTTACAATTAATTTTAAATTTATTGGGCAGTTCTTTAAAACTTATTTGCATCTTAAACTGCCATCTGGTAGCCAACAATTATGTAAAATAGGATATATAACCATCCTATGGAAATTTTAAGGTGTTACCTTAAGGATAAATTATAATCCATGGGAACTGAACGGTATCAATTGGCATTTATTTTCTTCTTCCTCAGTTTGTGAAATTGATGGTTGCTAGATACAATGCTACTGGGAGTTCCGACTTTTCCATCTCTCTCTTTCTCTCTCTCTCTCTCTCTCTCTCTCTCTCTCTCTCTCTTTCTCTCTCTCTCTCTCTGTTTGTGTGTGTCTGTGTGTGTATGTGTGTAGGCCAACATTTTCTCCAGCATTTATCTACCAGACTAGCATGTTTGAAATATAATTGTTCCATATTTTTTTGACAGAACCTTTTGTATAAAAAAACATAGCCCTGTAATGTATGCTGTATATCATTGAAAAGCCATATGGAAATTCTTAGCTTTAAAAATGTTATATGAATATTAAATGAATATTGGCTTGCTTGTATATTTTGATTTGTTACAATTGTGCTGATGGGAAACATAATAAGAGCCAAGCAATAAAATTATTGGAGTTCACTGTAGAATACTTAAGTATTTATTCTTTTTCCATAGGTGCATTAGTTCTTAATGCTTTCCAAAAACTTGAGTATAATATGGTATAAAATATATTTTAGCCTTTCATTTAAGCTTATCCCCACCTTATCATGACAACTGAGTCCGGTGTTTCCTATATATATGTGAAAATGGGCACTATACTTGATAAGTGCTTTAACTGTAAAATTAATAGGAATCAATTCTAATAATTCTATACATTTTTCATGAGGAAGAAACTGGCAGATCTCTAGTTTAAAACCTACAATTTAACACCACCTCTTTAGTTTAATTTTAAAAATAAAATGCAGAAGTGAAGGCAATGATTTTTGTCTGATTTAGCAGTTAAAATCTTTTGATTTTTAACTCTTTAATAAATACTATGAATAATTGATCTGAGGCTGGTTATTATATTTTTAAATGAATATTCTGCCAATAAGTATTTTGCCAATGTCAACTGGAGAGTATATTACTTAGAGTTAATATAGAATAATACAAAATCAATTACAAGTCAATAATTCCAGATACAGTATTGCTTTTAATTGTTCAATGATTTAAATCAGTTAAATGACTGGGCTATTCACATCATTACAGGTCATCTCTTCAGTAATAAACTCCCAAAGGCTACTTTTGGCAGCAGCAATAATAAACCTTATGGTAGCTTTAAGTAATTTTAAGAAGAGACAGCATTTTCTGTTATGGTGAGTGTCCTATGCAACATCATTTCTCTGGAGATCAGATTTGACTGGCCTTTTATAAGACCTTATGGATGTTACTGTGTACCAGGCTTGGATATTAAGATGTGCAGTGCAGCATATATAGTAGACAGTACTATGCTAAGTACTGAATATTTTTTAGACCATGCTTGTGGATGCTGTTATTTTTCAAATTTTTATATATGCTTTATATGTGTTAAGATTATAAATAAGCAATAATATGTAACTATTACATTATATAATTTGATACAGTGGGAATTATAGTATTTTTTAATTTTATTTTGAATTTAATTTCCATTTTTTTCTTCATTGTGCTAGGTATATTCAGTACGTTCCAATACTTTAGAGTTCTTTCTGATCTTGTTGAGATACCAACTGCTAGCAACTTCAGTCAAAATGGTAAGCAATACTGGGAGGATCACAGTTTTTCCTTCCCTGATATAGGTTAAATGAAAATAGTTATATATCAAGCAGTGTTATATTCCCAACCCAACTATCTGTGATGTGGCTGGGAAATTTCCTTTACCATTGTATTGTTATAGATTTAAAAAAAAAACAAAACTAAGAGCTATTCATATAGTAGAGAAGACCCTGTAAGGATCATTAGCCAAACTGATCCCAAAGAAATTCTTCCTGCTTCTAAATATAAGCAGATGATTGCATTGGTCAATGGGACATTTTTTCTTAACCTTTTAGGATGCCAAAAGTAACACACTCTGGCTATTTCCAGTTGCTACCTAGCTATCCTAATATTAGACACGAACAGTCTTTGCTTCAGGCAAACATTTCTGAGAAGTGAATAATCCTGGACATTAAGTGGAATTCTATGAAGACTAAGCTCACGGAAAAGGAAAAACATGAAAAAGAAAACCCATCTAAAGCCATGATGATGAAACAGTTATGGAGAAGGGACTATAGGTTAGTAATGCTTCATAACTGATATTTATAGTAACAAAAGAGTCAAAGAGGTGGTGATGGGGAGGCAGGGAACCTGTTTGGAGAGATTCTACCATAGCATAATAATGGCTAGGTGAAACAATGGCAACAAACGTGGCTATGAAGCCCTTACAGTTGGAAGGGTGATAGTACCTGGCACAATTGAAACTCTTTAAGGACAAACAATCTCATAATGTGAAATGGAAAGCTATTTGGATGTGATCTAAAATCAGATTTTAAGCAAAAAGGTTTAATGGTGTACCTAACCCTACTTTCACACTCAGTATAGAAATAATAATATCTCACAGAATTGCTAGGAAGAAACAAATTGCTAGGAAGAAACAAAGGTAAGCAAGAGATCTATAAAAATAACAGATTCTAGCAAAAAAAAAAAGAATCTACCTGGACAAATTCCCAGTGCCAGCTGGATAATTCTGGAAAGTGCACAAATGGTGCATTTAGGTACCAACTTTCCCCTGTGATGTATAGAAGTTTTCATCCATTGAGGTTCAGGAGATTCTGGCAGCTAAACATTTACTGGTATTGGTTTTGATTAATCCCAGTGTCCATCACCAGATCCTGTGGTATGAATTTCACAAGTTTATTGTCTCAGCTGAATATAATACCAACAAAATAATTCATTAAATTAATTTAATATATAGATATAGATGGTGGTGTCTGTAATAACCAGAATAACATATATACTCAAATATATTGTTATGGAATGCTGTGATTATGTACTTGCTTCTTGATGGATGTTACAAATATATCAGTGGCAGTAATACTGTGTGTACTTCATTTGTCGCCCTTTGCCCTAGACCCCAATAGAGGTGTGCAAATTTGTTTTGGTGGGTGTGAAAAAGGGATAATTGTCATATCTTTCATTGGTCCTTTTGATTTTAAAGCAGAGGAGCATCTACACTTAAACCATTTCTTCATAGTAAATTATTCCAGACTGAACTATGTTAACCTTCATGTGTACATAGATAATTTAACCATGGCAATATATTAGAATTCTGGCTAATTTTTGAAAAGATGAAAAATTAATGACCAATTGGTAACATTTAAAAATTTCAGTAATGCTTTAAAAATAGAATAAAGTGGTCACACTAAGACTAGTCATTGTGTATGTTCAAGGTTGTCTTTTGCCTGTAGTTTTCTGTCATTTTCATATGCTCCTAGCCAGCCATCTTCACAATACCTTGTGCTTAAAGAAAGTGGGTTTGACAAACTAGCTTAAATTCAATACTAACTCTGCCATATATACACCTACAGACAAAAAACAGAATAAAACCAATCTATGATTACAAAGCTATTGCCATAGTAACACCATGAAGTTTCTACAGACAATATGTTTTAAAGAACTGATGAATAACAACAGCAGGAAGGTGACCATTGTGGAAACAGGATCATGTACTGGAGCAAGGACATCCATAGGATTGGTCAATCAATCAATCAATCAATCAATCAAAATCCTACCCTTTTAAAACGTTACATAGTGGGACACTTATACAAAGGAGCAAGACTCCACTTACATAATCATTTTGATGTCACTGTCTGTACTATGGTCACTCCTAGGGGGACGTTTGGACTGGACCAGCAGGTTCTCCTTAAATACAAGTGCTGCTTTTTTTCTTGGTGTGTATTGTATATGCAATTGGAAAGTACAGTAACAATGTTGGGAGAATTCTATATATGTACAATTGCCTAATGCACAAGCCATTTTGTACTTTTTTGCACAAGCATTCCATAGGCAGAGTTGACTAGCATTATTTCCATGAACATTAGTAGGGGATTATCAGACTGAAGTCAATATAGCGTTACAGGGTTATTATCTAAATTAGGCAACAGCTGATTCTAACAAAAACTCATCCTGTTAATCCTTTAAAATTAGACATATCAAAGAAATTGTTGAAGGAGTGATTCATCTTTAAAACTGTGGCGCTGAATCTTATCTCTCCCCTTTTAATATTGCTGATATAATACACCTTTAGAATTTTTAAAAAAACCCTCTTTATTGGTTTAGAGACATCAAATACAGCCCTGAACTTCTGTTTACCTGATTTATATACAGTTTTATACCCAGAATCCAACTGAATATATAGGCGTAAATACATAAGACATTTTGGAATATTTTTTACCCATAATTGCAATTATGCAAATCATATTCTCTTAAAAAGTAATCAGCATAAATTAAATTCTTCATTAGTTGCTTAGGGGATCAATATTTTCTTTTTCATTGGATAAAACAAGAATGAAAGAAGAAATAAAATCTGCCCATTGTTAATACCTCATAGTGTTTTCCAAAGAAAGCAAGCATCCCTTGTGCATTCAGGCAGCCCTGTTGCCTGAGAATGTAACAGAGTTAGTTTTACTTGAAAATAATCCACCATCCAATGGTTAAGAAATTCACCTGGAGGGTTGGATTTGATTAATGGCTTTGCCAGATGAATGCAGAATTCTTGAATGCCAGAAGTTTGTATATTAATGCAAGATGCTTTGCTGGCCACAGAAATAGCATATGCTTTAACTATAACCCAGATATCATAGCCCAAAATAGCACATTGTAGTGCTTTGAAATTTAATGAATTTAAATCACTGATGGCAGTAGCAGATACAGCACTGAGAAGTATGTGGGTGTACCATACTTATAAACTTGATCCTAGGTTTTAAAAACATGTATTGATATTTCACCAACTTCTTCAAGATTCAAATCATAAAAGCAGTATGGTCCCAAAATGTTTGTAACTTCAAGTTATGTTCTTGAAACCATAGTTCTACAGATATATATCAAGAGAACTCTTACCAGTATGCTACCATCCTGATATATTGGATTTTTGCTCTTACAATTGTTTAGCAATGCTGGCTGGAGTTTATGCGAACTGAAGTTTAAGAAATGTGAAGACACTATTTTGAGAAAGACAGTCTAATGTGAGCTTTGAACAGTGCATTGATGTTGGAAATGCATACTTGAACATATCTAATATATAATTTTGAGTTTTCAGACTAAAACATGAACCAAAATATATTTGAAATAAACAGTTCTCTGAATGTTATTATGTAACCTGTCAATAACAGGTAGATATACCCAGTGCTTTTTTGTAAAAAAAAAAAAAAGGTGCCAGAACTCACATGTCATACATCCCTCCTTGCCTACCCTACAAGGTTCCATACAAAAAAGGTGCTGGAACTCTGTTCTGGGCATTCTATGACAACCCCCCCCCCCCGGATATACCTATATATTAGGAGATGTCTATACAAAAGTCCATCCAAGTCTATACAAAATTATATTTATAAAAATGTGCCAATACATTACAGTTGGAAAAGCTGTTTGCAAAGGTAAAATTGCAAACAAATACCGTAGTAGGTGACTTACCACAGTTCATTTAGGGACTACTCAAAGTTACAATGGTGCTGAAAAAAGGTACTTGCAGAATCCCCGTAGTCACGTGATCAAAATTCAGATGCCTGGCAACTGGTTCATATTTATCACCATTGCTGTGTCCCAGGGTCATGTGGTCCCCTTTTGCGAACTTCTGACAAGCAAAGTCAACAGGGAAACCAGATTCACTTAACAACCGTGTTACTAAATTAACAGCTGCAGTGGTTCACTTAACAACTGTGGCAAGATATGGGGCAAAACTCACTTAACAAATGTTTCACTTAGCCACATAAATTTTGGACTCAATTGTGGTCATAACTATTCATATTTAGGGAAGCATACATGACATACAAATTTTATTCCAGTTTTTTAAAATTGATTTATTTATTCTTTGTTTATGTCCTCAAAAAATATTTGTTGCCTTGTCTAGGCATGGGGACTTGGAAGCCTTTTTAGGGAGTCATTCGGCTCTTCCTGAATTCATTTAGTTTTTTCATTTTTCTGAGAATTTTGAAACATTTTAAACTGTTCCTGAAACCTCAAAACATTTTCATGTCAAGCTCTAGACAAACTCTATAATATATTCAGTGGATATCTGACTTCTGCCAATTGGCATAACTGCATGGAATATTGTAGATGTAGAATTCTGAGCAATAATGAATGAATCCAGCTTCTTCTCTTTGAGAAAAAAATATGAATGACATACAATAGTACTAGGGCACACTGTCTAATTCTGCCCAAAGTGTAAGTACACTTGATTTATATTACTTAAGAATGGAATGTGATTATACCAGGGGATCTGAAAATTGGTTCCAAGGAATCTGGTTTTGCATTTCTATTTAAGAAAGTTGGGAAGCTTTGTAGTTAAATCTCTATCCACATTAAAGGAGAAGACAAGTTCACATTTTTCATTTCATGCATTCAGATGACAGTTCTAGGACTGACAGACCATAAATGTCTAGGAAAGGCAATGTATAAAGTTGGGGCAATTGTTTATCACTAAGTCTGTTTTTCTGGATACTGTTCATTATTGCTTCTGTAAAGGGAATATGAAGCTGAGTTATCCTTTTCTAGTATGAATGCCTTCCAGGGTGGTTGGATTTCAACTTTCATAATTCCCAAAGACAAAAAACTTTTGGGGAGAGGTTAGTCCTCAATGAAGATGTTTCATGGCTCATCAAAACCTAAGTCAAGCTGAATAGAATAGAATAGAATAGAATAGAATAGAATAGAATAGATTTTTTGGCCAAACATGATTAGACACACAAGGAGTTTGTCTCTGCTACAGAAGCTCTCAGTGTACATGCAAAACAACAGAGTAATAATAATTATAATAATCATACCAAAAAGGGAAGATAATAGAAGAGATAAGAAGGGTAATACAGCCTACATAAGGACAGTCCTGTGGGAATTAGGTGTTCAGCAGAGTGATGGCACAAGGGAAAAAACTGTCTTTTTGTCTAGTTGTTTTGGCATGCAATACTCTGTAGCAGTGTTCATACATACATACATTACATTTATAAGAGACATGGAAAGATACATGCTCAGCATCACAAGACAAGATAAAAAGATCTGCACATGGATTACAGAACAAACGAAAATATACAATGCCATCAAAAGAGTAAAAGAATTGAAATAGGTTGGTCACATAGCAAGAAGAACTGATGGAAGGTGAACTAAAGCACTCATAGAATAGATTCCACTTGATAAAAAGTATCCACAAAAGAGACCTTGATCAAGATAGAGTGATGACATTAGCAAGTATTGCGAGTTCAACTGGCAAAAGAAACCTCAGGACCATATTGGTTGGACACATCAGAAGAGGCCTTCATTCTGCATTGGATAGACAATGGCTAGAATGATGATGATGATATATTACATTTGATCTTAGCCAAAAGGCAGATATATTTTTGGTTATTTTGGTTATTTTATGCTTATTTTAATATTTTTTAAAATTTACACTTACTTTATTTGTTAAAATCTCATGATTTCTTTTCTATATTTTAAAAACTTTTTGGGATTGTCGAGATCAGGGCTTTTTTTCTCATAGAATGCCCAGAACAGAGTTCTGGCACCTTTTTTGGATGGAACCTTATAGGCAGGTTGTATGTGTGTGAGTTCCGGCACCTTTTTTTTTTTTTTTTTTTAGAAAAAAAGCACTGGTTGAGATTATATTAGTTTCTGCCTCCTGACAGATATCATTCTGGTTTTGCATTAGTGGTCCCCCTTAGTTTAAATTTCAGTTTGACACAAATGCACAAACTTAGCTCTTAGGCTGCTACAACACTTGCATCATATATCCTTTCCGATCTTCCAAACTGTTCTATTTTGAACTTTATCTACGAAGCCCTCCACAGAATTTGTTTACAGTAAAAGATGGGAGACAGTTTTTGGATTTTTAAATCTGTTGGCTTCCACCCACAATTTAAAATGTTCCAACACTATATAACAGTTTAACATTGTCTGTTTCACAGTCTGGAGTCTGGAGTTTTTTTCCCCCCAAAAATAATTCCAGTGAAATTGGCTTCATAAGAGATGTATTTTAGTCACGCAGCACAGTATAACCTTTCCACCACAAAGTTTCTTTTTAACTGGCACTCTATTTATAGTTTGTATTACGAAGGTTTATCCTTCAGGCGCAATCTAACAAGGACTTTTTTTTTGGCCTCTTCTTGTGGGAATGGAACATCATGATAAAATTCCAGAATATTAGCACAACTTTCTAAAACATATATTATTTATTATAGACTTTGAGCAGAGTACAGCTTTTAAATATTCTTTTAAATGTTCTACTTCTTCATAAAGACTGATAGAAAAGCAGTTTTCCTAAAACATTTACTGTATGTATGCGTTGATCTCATTATCTCTGTAAAGTGTGTGTGTGTGTGTGTGTGTGTGTCTGTGTGTGTGTGTGTGTGTGTTTTACTAAAGGAAGTTCTTTGGGATCATGGGGAGGGCTTCGATGGGAAATGTAGCCTAGTAGTGAAGCATATCTTCTGACCTTTTGTATCCCCAAGTGTGCCACATTTGACATGGTTTATTTTAATGGGTGGGAAAGGATTATTTCCCTTGACCTAGACTTCTTGAATGGCATAAAAATTAACATATAAGAATAACATACTGACAGGAAATTATTTATGTTTACTACCCCATCTGTAAAGAGCACATCAAGTATGACTGGAAAAGAAGAAACAAAACATCAATGATGTAATTGTGTTCCACAAAAATGGACAACCAAAACAGTTGCGATGAGGAAGTTAATAGTAACAGTATAACTGAGTTGGAAGGGAGGGTCTAGTCAACCCTCTGCTCAGGGAAGAGACTCCGTACCATTCCAGACAAATGGCTGTCCAATCTCTTCTTCAAAATCTCCAGCGCTGGAGTTTACAGCTAGCTTTGGAGATATTAAAATTAGAGACAGAATTATAATACCATACAATCTTTTCTGTCATACTATTACCTCTAGAATGCAGGCATAGCATTCAATGAAGCTAAATTGTAGGAGATTCATGACAGATAAAAGGGCAGTACTTCTTCACATTTCATATGGTTGTCCTCTGGAATTTACTATCACAAATGCTGACCAGAAATTACAACACAACTGTGTAATGAAGCCTTAAAAAAGCAGCTCAGCAAATGCAACTGCATATGCCAGTCATCTCAAGCATATAATTATCCATAAGGTAGTTAAGGAAAGAGAAATAAAGTAATTTTATAATTAATAGAAATTCACTGGAAGTTAGGGGAAATAGGACAATGAGATAATTTCTTTTCATGCTGGGAATTAAAGAAAACTCTCTGCTAATAAAGTTTTCTCTTTATGTAATTATCATCTTTCTTTTTTCCAATATCAAACCTGGTGGTCCATTGCCTATCAGATTAGTAGTGAAACAGTGCCACCCAATGACAAGCTTGTGATCTCAGTGCTGAGGGTATGCAAAAATATGTTACCTTCTGTACACATATTAGCTAATGTTACATATCTGCTATTAAATACATTAGCTTCTGCCTAAGGTCTTAGCAGTCGAGCAAAGATTGATTATAGAGTGCCCAGGTGCCACAAAATATTAAACAGAATAAAAGAAAAATGGGTAATAATTGGCTTGAATCCCTTTTGCTGCTCAGGCTCCTTCCAGTTGTATTGGATTACAAAATGAATCAATTCTCAAAGTATTTGTTTGGAGAAGGTGTTTTATTCTAGAGACAGCGATGAGAACTAAAACTAGACAGACAGAAACTTTATTTCAGTCACTGACCAATAAAAGTATATTCAATAAAATGAATAATAGAAAACTATCCTCTATCAGCAAGAATTATTAGCAACCATTTGTGAGTGAAATACACAAAATATAGCAAAATTTTGCTACTTTTAGAGAAATACATTTATCTTTATTGTTTAACAAATGGATGAAAATAAAAGTTATCAGAGTGCCCTGGAAATTAAAATAAAAGAAGGATAATCAACTAGTGGTGAATGTCCCTGTAGAATTGACAAGTAAAATAGTTTCTGCCCATTTTTCCGAAATATATCCCTTTGTTTTTATTTAATATATTTATTAAATTTATATGCCACCCATCTTGCCTAGAGATGACTCCAGTTGGCTTTTAACAATAAAAACAATAGTATAAAATAGTAACATAGTAAGATACTGAATATTAACATTACAATTAACTAGGATGTTTAAGGAAGGGAGAAAGGTATAAAAAAGGGGAATGTTTTCTCAGTCTATTTCCTACTTCCAGTATGACAGGCCCCCATCAGGGCCCCAGACCAATTGGCAGAGTCATGTTTTCAGCCCCTACAGAAAGCCAAGTGGATGGGTGTGGATCTCACCTCAAGGGAAATGATGTTCCAGAGGGTAGAAGCCATGGCAGAAAATGCTCTTCTCCTAGACCCCACCAGTAAGAATTCCATAATCAATAGTGTTTGCATCATGCCCTTTCTACTTGTGTGAGTGGGCGGGCCAACTCCCTTTGGGCAAGATGATTCCTCAAGTAAACTGGACCTATGCCATAAAGGATTTTAAAGGTAACAATCAACACCTTAAATTGGATCTGGAAGCAAATTGGCAATCAGGGCAGCTCACACAACAACATTGTCAAATGGAGCACCCTAGGGCCCCCAAGAACTATCTGTATGGCTGCATTCTGTTCCAGCTATAGCTTACAAATAGTCTTCAACTATAGCCTCTTATAGGGTTCATTGTAGTAGTGCAGTTTTTACAGTTATATAGCATGCAACTAACTCCAAAGCCCAGTCCTGCTGATGTTGCATAATGTGAAGGGTGCAGAGAGGGAGGAAGAGATTGTAGAAGATTGTAGAAAGAAATGTTGTCCTTTCTTATCTCCTCCTTTTGCTTGGCTTCCTAACACCTTGCAAGCCCCTACTATACTACAAATTTATGTTTACTGAAGTGCATTAATTTTTTATGATTTTGAATTTTCTCATCTGCAACATTTTGGAAAGTAGACTTATCAATTGGGGTGTTCCAAAGGTACTTTTCAAAAAGCAACAGGACTTCCTTGGTTTTTTTTTCCCCTTGAAAACGTTTCACTTCTCATCCAAGAAGCTTCTTTAGTTCAGCTTCAGCTTCTTCTTGGATGAGAAGCGAAATGTTTTCAAGGAAAAAAAAAATCAAGAAAGTCCAGTTGCCTTTTGAAAAGCATCTTTGAGACAACCATGACCTGGATGATTGAAAACCAGGAAATTAAAACTGGTCTTCAAGCCTATTTGAGTAAACAAGGAACACGCAAAACTGTATCAGAGAGCAACTGGAACCTTAGTAGAATTCAGCTACATTTACCTTCTATTTGCTGGGATCTAAGCCATAATATAGAGAGCCAGTTTGGTGCAGTGGTTAACAAGAAACAAGGAGACTATGAGTCTACTTCTGCCTTAGGCACAAGGTCTGCTGGTGACTGTGGGTCAGTTCCTCTCTAAGCCCTAGGAAGAAAATAATGGTAAACCAGCTCTGAAATCTTGCCAAGAACACTGCAGGGACCTGTCAGCACAGCAGGGACCTGTCAATACTGACTTGAAGACACACACACACACACACACACACCACAATATATTGACTTACCAAATACTCTCTAGATGAGAGATACTGTCTTGCATTGAGTGTGCTCAGGATAAAACTGGATATTTGGTGTACTCAGGGTAAAACTGGATATTTGTTGTGCTTGAAACATTGGATAAACATGCCAAAACTAACTAACACTGTCCTAACTGCTAACAAGAAATGTTGCAAGTGACACAGGTAAGACTTAGTTGATAATCAAATTTACTCTTTCCTTATTTTACTAAAGAATTTTCAAAATTATATTGAGTTTAAAAAAACCAACAAACTAGAGATGGAGGCTCCTAATTTACATTAAAAGTAACAAATCTGATGCCCTTTGACTACATTTCCCCCATTCAAACTAGAATATCTTGCTCTATATAGCTCTGAAAAAGAACTTATTTTTCATTTATTACCCAAAACTCTTTAGGTCATGACATGGTGGTATTGTGTTGGTAAGGAGATTGTTAGGGATAAGCTGTAAGAAGTAGCCACGGCTGTGCAGGATGCCTGTCTGGATTTTTAAAAAGAAGGATTAGCATGTCTAATTAAGAAACATTACCTGTTATTTAAGCTTTATCTGCATCTGTGCTTTGATTTCCAATATGAGGCCTTTTCCAATATTTTTCATCTAGGCTGTGATTCATAAACACTCATAAGTAATTGTTATTGATCCCCTGGGATTCCAGGAGCAGATGGATTTCAGGACTAAAGTGAAGTGATTTGGGATTTTTTTTCCCAGTACCAAGTTAGAGTCACAAACTTCTGGCCACAAGGATGTAGACAATTTTGTTTAAGGTCAAGCTGGCTTTACTTTACTTTTGTTTTTAAAGGCTATCCTACCACAAAGGATTTGTTTATTTTGAATTTTGCTAATGCACTTCTTAACTGGTATGAGATGATTGGGAGCATTCCTCTGTGTTACTTCTGTTTATTACATTTGACATATAATTTTGAACATCACCATTTCTATTAAGTTTGTGTCTTACTCATTTGCTGCTAGAAAGACACAACATTTAAAGAGTTGGATCACTGCTGCCTTTTTCCACAGAGCTGAATTTCAGTCAACTTGAAATAATGGGCAAACAAGTTTGCTTTAAAAAAACAAAACAAAAAAAATCCCAAATCAATAACAGTGCACATCAGCCAGCTAAATTGTTGTTTATATCTGGATATAATTAAAGTATATAGCTCAGTGTGTAATTTTGACTGGGTTATGCCCTTTGTTTTCAAGTACATAAAGGGCTAAATGAAAATTTTGTTGTGATTCATTTTGTTGCCCTTATCAACAAGACCCTTCCTTGCAATTTTAATAATGTTGTTGTTAATTGCGAAGTCGTGTCCAACCCATCGCGACCCCATGGACAATGTTCATCAGGTCTTCCTGTCCTCTACCATCTTCTGGAGTCCATTTAAGTTCACACCTACTGCTTCAGTGACTCCATCCAGCCATCTCATTCTCTGTCGTCCCCTTCTTCTATTGCCCTCAATCTTTCCCAGCTTTAGGCCCTTCTCCAGTGAGTCCTTCCTTCTCATTAGGTGGCCAAAGTATTTAAGTTTCAACTTCAGGATCTGGCCTTCTAAAGAGCAGTCGGGGTTGATCTCTTCTAGGACTGACCGGTTTGAACGCCTTGCAGTCCAAGGGACTCGCAGGAGTCTTCTCCAGCACCATAGTTCAAAGGCCTCAATTCTTTGGCGCTCAGCCTTTCTTATGGTCCAACTTTCACAGCCATACATTGCAACTGGGAAAACCATGGCCTGGACTATACGCACTTTTGTTGGCAGGGTGATGTCTCTGCTTTTTAGAATGCTGTCTAGATTTGCCATAGCTTTCCTCCCCAGGAGCAAGCGTCTTTTAATTTCTTGGCTGCAGTCCCCATCTGAGGTGATCTTTGAGCCCAGAAAAATAAAATCTGTCACTACCTCCATTTCTTCCCCATCTATTTGCCAGGAATTGAGAGGGCCGGATGCCATGATTTTGGTTTTCTTAATGTTGAGTTTCAAGCCAACTTTTGCACTCTCCTTCTTCACCCGCATCAAGAGGCTCTTTAGTTCCTCTTCACTTTCTGCCATTAGAGTGGTATCATCTGCATATCTTAGGTTGTTGATATTTCTCCCGGCAATCTTAATTCCAACTTTTGATTCATCTAGCCCTGCCTTTCTCATGATGTGCTCTGCATATAAGTTAAATAGGCAGGGCGACAGTATACAGCCTTGCCGGACTCCTTTTCCAATTTTGAACCAATCAGTGGTTCCGTGTCCGGTTCTCACTGTTGCTTCTTGACCCGCATATAGGTTTCTCAAGAGACAAATGAGATGGTTTGGTACTCCCATCTCTTTAAGAACTTGCCACAATTTGTTGTGATCCACACAATCAAAGGCTTTAGCATAGTCAATGAAGCAGAAGTAGATGTTTTTCTGGAACTCCCTAGCTTTCTCCATGATCCAGCGTATGTTGGCAATTTGATCTCTAGTTCCTCTGCCTCTTCGAAATCCTGCCTGTACTTCTGGTAGTTCTCGATCCACATACTGCTGGAGTCTAGCTTGTAGGATTTACTAGCATGTGAAATGAAAGCAATGGTGCAATAGTTTGAACATTCTTTGGCATTGCCTTTCTTTGGAATTGGAATGTAAACTGACCTTTTCCAGTCCTGTGGCCACTGTTGAGTTTTCCAAATTTGCTGGCAAATTGAGTGTAGCACTTTTACTGCATCGTCTTTTAAGATTTTGAATAGCTCAGCTGGAATACTGTCACCTCCACTAGCTTTGTTGTTGCTCAGATTTTCTAAGGCCCATTTCACTTCACATTCTAGATGTCTGGTTCGAGGTCAGTGACCATCTCATTGTGGTTATCTGGGATGTTAAGCTCATTCTTGTATAGTTCTTCTGTGTAGTTTTGCCATCTCTTCTTAATCTCTTCTGCCTCTGCATTTTGGTCCTTTATCATGCCCATCTTTGCATGAAACGTTCCCTTCATATCTCCAATTTTCTTGAAGAGATCTCTGGTCCTCCCTATTCTGTTGTTTTCTTCTATTTCTTTGCACTGTTCATTTAAGAAGGCATTCTTATCTCTTCTAGCTACTCTCTGGAATTCTGCATTCAATTGGGTGTATCTTTCTCTTTCTCCTTTGCCTTTCGCTTCCCTTCTTTCTTCAGCTATTTGCAAAGCTTCCTCAGACAGCCATTTTGCTTTCTTGCATTTCTTTTTCTTTGGGATGGTTTTAGTTGCTACCTCTTGCGAACTTCCATCCATAGTTTATTTATTTATTTATGAGACTTATATACCGCTTTAAGTGCAAGCACTCTCTAAGCGGTGTACACCAGTAAGCAATGTATATATATATTTACATTGCCCCCAACAATCTGGGTCCTCATTTTACCTACCCCGGAAGGATGGAAGGCTGAGTCAACCTTGAGCCGGTGAGATTTGAACTGCTGACCTGCTGAACACAGTCAGCTAAAGTGGCCTGCAGTACTGCACTCTAACTGCTGCACCACCTCGGCTCTTCAGGCACCCTGTCTATCAGATCTAATTCCTTAAATCTATTTGTCACCTCTACTATATATTCATCAGGAATATGATTTAGTTCATAACTGAGTGGCCTAGTGCTTTTCCCTACTTTTTTCAATTTAAGCCTAAATTTTGCAACGAGAAGCTCATGATCTGAGCCACAGTCAGCTCCTGGTCTTGTTTTTACTGATTGTATAGAGCTTCTCCATCTTTGGCTGCAGAGCACATCGTCAATCTGATTTCTATGTTGACCGTCTGGTGATGTCCATGTGTAGAGCCGTCTCTTGGGTTGTTGGAAAAGAGTGTTTGTTATGACCATCGTATTCTCTTGACAAAATTCTATCAGCCTGTGCCCTGCTTCATTTTGTACTCCAAGGCCAAACTTGCCTGTTATTCCGGTTATCTTTTGGCTTCCTACCTTAGCATTCCAATCCCCCATGATGATAAGGACATCATTTTTTGGTGTTAATTCTATAAGGTGCTGTAGGGCTTCATAGAACCGGTCAATTTCATCCTCTTCAGCACCAGTGGTTGGGGCATAGATTTGGACTATTGTGATATTGAATGGTTTGCCTTGGATTCGAATTGAGATCATTCTGTCATTTTGGGGATTGTATCCCAGTATTGCTTTTCCTATTCTTTTATTGACTATGAAGGCTACTCCATTTCTTCTGAGGGATTCTTGCCCACAGTAGTATACCTGATGGTCATCTGAGTTAAATTCACCCATTCCTGTCCATTTTAGTTCGCTGATTCCTAAGATGTCGATGTTCAGTCTTGTCATCTCTTTTTTGACTACGTCTAGCTTGCCTTGATTCATGGATCTTACATTCCACATTCCTATGGAGAAAAAATCTTTGCAGCATCGGACTTTCCTTTCACCACCAGATATATCCACAGCTGAGCGTCCTTTCAGCTTTGGCCCAGTCGCTTCATTCTTTCTGGCGCTACTAGTACTAGCCCTCTGCTCTTCCCCAGTAGCATATTGGACACCTTCCGACCTGAGGGCTCATCTTCCAGCGTCATATCTTTTTGCCTTTTAGTACTGTCCATGGGGTTTTCATGGCAAAGATACTGGAGTGGTTTGCCATTTCCTTCTCCAGTGGATCACATTTTGTCAGAACTCTCTGCTATGACCTGTCCGTCTTGGGTGGCCCTGCACGGCATAGCTTATAGCTTCATTGAGTTACGCAAGCCCCTTCGCCACGACAAGGCAGTAATCCATAAAGGGGAATTTTAATAATGCATTATTTAATAATTTTAATAATGCATTATTGTTAATCTAGTCTTGTTTACAATAAAATATAGATCCAAATTATTTTATTTAATCAAATTCCATTTTTAAAAAATTTCACTTGTAGACCAGAATAAGATAATAAAAGCAGTCAGGATTATAGTCATTCCAGTAATAACAACCAGATATAGAAGATATAAAATAAGAAAAATTCCTAAAAGGTAACATTTCTACTGCAATGGCATAACATTCCAGCCCTAAGATCTACATATGGAAATTTGATTAATATTAATACTAAAACTGTAAAAAATGATTAAGCATATCACTTAGTATATAAAATAACAAAAATAATATAAACAAAAATATGAATATGTAAGAATATAGGAATGGTCCTTATATGATTGGTAGAATCAAATCCTGACAAATTTTATTTGCTATTTTCACAAAACAGCAATTTATGCAGAGATGATATTCTGAGAGTAATAAATGGTCAGAGAGTTGACCTTTCTGAGTTGGCAACCTTTAGAATACTGGAGAAATAAGAATATTTAAAATGTATTTATAAAATACTAAAGTAGAGCATGATTGTCATTTTCAACATGCCCAGATTCACAAGACCATAAATGTTCCAAAAAGATGCAGGAACTGCCTTTTGAATCAGCCAACTGAAAAATACAACAAGGTAAAACGTCCTTCTGTGTTTCAAACTTTCAGCTGTGTAAGATATGCATCAGGTGATATTATATGTCTACCACTGTAAGGAAAAGAAAGATTTGGCACAACTTAAATTAGCCACGTTATGCCCAACATTTGTTGCTTATGAATAGAAGTAGCCTAATACTATCTCTAAGTCAATGAGTAGAAGAGAGAGAAAGATGTACAGATATTAAACCCACCATCAGTGATGGCTTCCATACACAATGGAATCCATCATCTAAAATTAAAGAAACTAGATGTGAAGGAAAAAGCTCATCCATTGGCTGAACATGTAGTACATACTCATAACCTAACTGGCACATTTATTACAACCACTTGAAAATGCAAGCAAGCAATTATGACATACTTAGACTGGGTTCAATGCCAAGTGACAGAGTCAAGAAAAAAGCCAACCTGAGTTTTCTGCCTTTTCAAGTTTTCTGAAATCAACTTGGAATTGCCTCATTCTAGCCAAGAGTTGGGTTTGAGTGCAGACTACATTAAGCAGTCATGGATGCATGAATGTGTAAACTTAGGAAGTGCAATAATTTTTCTATTTATTACCAGAGGGTACCTGATTGCACAGTATGTTGTTATTATGGTTGCAATTGCGTTAATTGGGGAAAAAGAGAATTTCTCTGTTCTTTTGAAATGGCAAGGATCTACTATATATGGTTGCAACTGATGTTGCCCATGTGCACTTTGGTTATATACACCATACTTACATAGGAGGTTTCCTTTTAATAATTTGGCTCCTCTGATTGATCCATGACTTTCACCTTGCCTGCCTTTTATGTTTCTTAGTTTTAATCTAATTTTTAATTGGGTTTTAAAGAGTTAATTATTAGGTGCATATTTATTATTGTATTTTGTTTACTGGCTGTATTATTTGGTTGCTTTAATTATGTGAATGCTATTGAATGAATGAATGAATGAATGAATGAATGAATGAATGAATAAAACTTATGTGCTGCCTGACTCTCAATGGCTTTGGGCAGCATCCAAGAATCAAACAAAGAAACTAAACTTGAAGGTCATACTATGCTTAAGTACTGCTAGCTGCCTAAGATAAATTGCAGGGCCATGTCACATTGATTGATAAAAAGAGTTTCAGAGTTTCCCTTAAGTCAATTTGATCCTTTGTGTTCTTGCAGTCAGGTTCTACTATCCTCAATAAAGCTGCAGCTAGTGCAACATCTAAGGCTGGGCATGAACTTAAGCAGGAACCATGAATCCAGAGGGATACCCAAATTGCAGACTTGCTTCTTCATGAGTAGTGCCTACCAATTATGAAGCAATGTTGGTGGCAATGGAGAATGCTAATGTACAAAATGCAAATCTGACTCAGGTTCAGATTCATCCTAATCTTCGGAGATAGGCTATTCCACAGATCAATTTACATCTGGACCAAGTGTAGCTTCTAAGGATTCTCAAGGGTAATGCCATACGGAATACATTGCAATAGCCCAAATGGAGGTGACCAAGATATGGACAACAGTGAACACGTCTTCTGATCCAGGAATGAGAACAACTGATACACAAATGGATTTGTGCAAAAACCTCTAAGGCATAAATGGCAAGTACTCCTTAACCAGTTGCTGAGAGTCCAGGAAAACTCCCATACTGCACACCAGTTCTGTTTGGAGGAGTGCTATCCCATTAAGAACTAATGATGGAAATTCCCTGGATTCAGATATTTCTCACCAATCTCCTAGCCTTCAAACCCCAAACAACAATCCTATATTAAGTTCCTGGTACAGACAAAAGTGAAGTGTTCCTTCATGTGTGCTAAAAGTTAGGAAAATGGGAAAGATTACATGAACAAATAAGAAAAAGTCAAGCTTAAACATTATGCATTGATACTGAACAACTGGGGAAGAATTGACTTCATTCTAAAAATGTTCTGAAAACTATAAGTTCTCTTGACTCTTGAAAGTGGCGCTTGATTTTGTAGTTGTATATGGACTGCAGCTGTAAATCTGTGCATGTCAAAAAGTTTAATACTGCTGGCTTTTTGACAGAGCTGCAGTCAGAGATGACACAAGAGCTAAGCCGGGTTGGAGTCAAAGCCAAGGAACAATACAGCATATCTAAGGAGGACTCACTGATCAAGAAAGAATGCTGCCTGTTTTTGGGAGAAGCTTACAGCCAACCTGGGCTGTAAGACAGTCTTTGTTGACCAAGACGTTCCAAGTGCAGTGCTTAAAAAACACCACAGATGGGAAAGAGTGCCTGAACACAGATACTCTTATCCTGGTAGATCAGTTTTTCTCAACCTCAACAACCTCAACAATAAAAGATATGTGGACCAACTCTCAGAATTCCCCAGTCAGCATGCTCCAGATATTACAATTTCTAGCATCCTTGCTTTAGGAGACTGGGGCCAGACCTTCTGGAAGTATAATTCAGCAATATTGAGGATCATAGCTTTTCTAAATCAGTATTATCTGGTGATGTACTTCAAGGTTTCATATATATAAATGATTTTGGAGATGCTGAAAGTATTAACTGGGTCCCTTTGCAGACAAGATATGAAATGTATCACAGAATTGCATCTCTTTCTTTAAATGCAGGAAATTATCAATTGAGTTAAAAAATGGAATTTCCGATGTGAAAACAGCCACATTTCTGAATCTTCCTAGCCACTCTATGTTATTAGAACATATGGATCCTACTCTCAGGTCAAGGTTACCCCTGCAATTTATGTTACTTATCTAAGATGAAAGCAACTTGTTTATTAATCAAATGTATATAGCCACCTATCTCATGAGAAATGACTCTGGGCGGCTAGAGATTTTTGTTTTGTGTTGGTTGTGATACAATGCAGTTGCTCCTGCTAAATCTCCTGCTATACCCATCTGTGCTTTCACTACTTAATATGCCAATAAGGGTAGAAGAAATATATTTATGGGACATCTGTCATATGGTATGCATATGTGTTGCAGCATTTACTTTTTATTTACTGGCATACAGCTTTGCCAAACAATAACTCTTAAACCTTATTCCCACATTACCTCCTCTCTGAATACAAATCTATTTTACATAATTTTAAAATCATGTATTATTTTACTGGAAGAAAACTAATCTAAACAATGCAAGGATATTTATAAAACAAACAAAAACATCTAGTTTGTAGAAGTACAATCTAAGCTGTATTTTCAGCTTTTGTTTACTGTGTGCCAAAAATAATACTGTGCTCTTACATGTTATTAATCAATTCTGCTTTTTGTTTTTAATTATGTTTATCCTTTGCTATTTTAAAAATAAAATACTTTATTCATGTATTCATCCAACCTTCATTTTTGCAAAGAGCCATGTCCAAGATGGCTAGGAAACGTTAGATATAATGAAAACCACAGAATCCAAAGAGAAAGGTTGTGTGTTAAAACCATAACTTTAGCACCACCACTGAGAACAAAAGGAGAAGGAGGTGGAGGTGGAGGAGGAGGAGGAGGAGACTAGAAAAAGGTGTCCCAAAGGTGCTTTTTTAGGAGCTTCTTCAGCTCTGACAGAGCTTCTTGGATGAGAAGCGAAACAGCTTCAAAGAAAAACAAGAAAGTTCCAGTAGTCTCCTGAAAAAGCACCTTTGGGACAACCATGACCCAGATGTCTGAGAATCTCTATAGACATTTAGAAAAAGTGTGAACATATTATTTCAACAGATAAATAAATAAATGCTACATAATTATTTTTAACAGATTTCAACTTTGCATCTTGTGTTACCAGTCAGACCTTAGAAAGAGCTGTGGTGGTGCAGTGGTTAGAATCATATTGCAAGCTGACTCTGCTCACTGCCAGGAGTTCAGTTCTGACCGGCTTAAAGTTGACTCAGCCTTCCATCCTTCCGAAGTCGATAAAATGAGGACCCAAATTGTTGGGGGCAATATGCTGATTCTATAAATGTCTTAGAGAGTGCTGCAAAGCACTATGTAGTCTAAGTGTAAGTGCTATTGCTATATATAAGTCTAAATGCTATTGCTATTACTATGAAAGTCAAGACCATTTCTTTTTTACATTCATACACTTCTGGCCACCATTTAGCCAAAGAGAGTCCAAGCCCTATCTATGAGGATATTTCTTCATATTATATGTATTACACATTAAGCTTTAATATAATGCTTTAGTGTGAAGAAGACTTGATCAAATCAGATCTTCAAATGGAACCTTTGAATGAAATCACTGAATTGATATGACACAACATATCAAACAAGCCCCATAAGATGGCTTTGAAAAGATTCAAAAGTGATGTGCAGATCCTCTGGATTTTCTAGTATGTTTTGGCTTTGTGTCATCCCAAATATTTAACATTGCTAAATCCCCTTTAGCAATGTTACAATATTTGAGACAACAGAAAGCCAAAACCTGGATGGTCTACCTGGTATTATCACAAGTAAACAACCAATGAGTTTTATCAACCTTACAAACCCTGTTTACCAGATGGTTTGTGCAAGTGTTTCACTGCCCTTTGTGTCTCAATCTTCTGTTAGAATCTTTAAAGGGAGTTTCATTAAGCAGCAGCAAAGGAGAGATATGATTTATTCTGTTGCTCTTTTTAAATCTGGTTTATGCTATGATCCTCTCCAAAATCTATATCATTTTATCTTTATTCTTCTCTAGCTCTCTAGCTCTCAATCTATCTGTCTGACCTATAGCAAGATCTTGGTAGGTCTCCATGTCCAATTTATCTGCAGTTCTACAGCTCTTTTACTGTCCCTTTCCATTCCCATACATTCTTACTACAGTTTCCTTTAAATAACCATTATTAGTTTTTATTGTCTGTCACAGCCTATTCTTTGTTCACCCCCTTCCTCCAGTGAATAAGACTATGTCCTACTGATATCATACTATATACATAATAGTGATAACATACATATCTCTCAGACCTTTTAAAAATGTTGCATAAGCATTATTTCTAAAACAGGCTAACATTATATGGTCCAATTTTGGGTGTTAGAGTCTTCAAAAAGTAATGACAATTTAATCTTAAAATAAATTTTGAAGATTGTTTTTAAGTTAGAGTGTCTTGGTTTCTGTGCAACTTTGTTAGATAATTTGGAATCTTCCTTTTTCTATTTGCTATTGCTATTAAAAGAGGAGCAGGAGGTCATTTAAATATAAATTGAAAGTGGATCTTGGTTTATTTACACTCCTCTGTATTCTGGATTGAAAATACTCAGTTAGGATGAATTCATATTGAAGCACAACTTAAAAGAGTTTATCTTCTAGCTATAATGTGCTGTTGTTATGGCCAACAATGCACATTAATTAAGGAATGTAATTAATGTGGTGTCTTTGCCTCCTATAGCACTCACAGATTCACTCCACTACCAGTCCACTGACTTTTTATAAAATAAAATAAATAGAAAGCTGTCATCCTATAGATGTCTTTGTGGCAATGATTACTAATTCCTCTCTGGGCTTACTGGGGTAGCAAACATCATTCCAAAGTATGGTAGCAAACATATCTTCTAAAAAATGGCTATTTTAAAAAGATGCAGATATTATGGTTGTTATCAAACTGTTTAATCACATATGTCTCAACCCACAATATTTGCCTAGTGATTTCATTTATTCTGTTATATGATGTTTCTGGGCATTTGCCACATCTAATGATGCCATAGACCTAGTGTTAAACTGGTCTCCAAATAAAGCAAGTTGACTCTGACTTGACTATTATAGCCACAAAATTCACAAACAGAAATTTAGATAGAGATGTGTCTCTACAAGGTTCTTTCATGGAATGTTAAATTCAAGCAAATATTATAGGAAGCATATTAATAAGTTCAACTATTCACTATAGCTCCATTAGCAAATTTATGACAACTTCCCAACATAATGGCAATTTGGGTTCTTTAAAACATTCAAGTGTAATTTAAACTTCCATGCAATCTATATAGGTCAAAGGAAGAAAGGTAATTTTTTATGCTTTTGCTTGGATAAAATTGCCTCTTCTAACTCTTAATTAATAGCCCATTTGACATGGTTATAAAGTATGCTCATTCTAGGCTGCCAAACATCATATTTCAAACCTATCTACCTTGCTATTTTAGACAAGTTAAAATATGTTTTACTAATAAAATGTGAACATATTTTACTGACAAAACAAGCACTTATAGTTCAGTCAGCAATAAGGCTGGCAATATTTAATTGTCTTTTGAGACAAGGGGAAATGCTTATATTAATTTTTAAAAATATAGGGTTGGAGATTTGCCACTTTGTAAGAGCAGATTGAGCAAATTCATTTGGATTTAAGTAGATAAACATTTCTGAGCTCATTTGCTTGTTTTGGGTAAGCAAATTGTATTATTCTTTGTATTTTAGACTGTTAGATGATGTCAGTAAACCACCCACGAATCTTTTTCAGGATGTTTACAAGGATATCAGAAAATCTGATCAAAATCACTGTTGGGTTTCAAGACACCCAGCACGCATACAAATTACTTTATCAAAATCAAAATGTTGAATATTGAATACTAGATTGAAAAATATATGGCTTTGGGAAGTTGTACTAGTCAAAGTAGCTTGAAAGTGATGTAGTAGTTGAACTGTTTTATTTAGCTATAGCTACAATTACAGACATAAAATACAGGGACAGCTTTAGCTATAGACTTTAGCTTTGATATACTTAGATAAACATAAACAAGATACATAGAGATTCTTTCTCTATCTCACAAATTAAAACCAATGTTACATATACTTGTTTTTATAGTGTGAGATTGGGTTAATTAATAAGAGTGACATGGTGGCCTAATGCTGAAGACTCTCGCCTCCCACTTGGAAAGTTCAATCCTAGGAAGCGGCAGATGTTTCTCTCCTAGGGCACAAAGAAAAAAAATCTGCGAACTCCATGTAAGTGTCAGGAAAGGCATCCAGCCAGTAAATTCTCATCTCCATCCAATTGCCCCACTTTATCATGAATTAAGGGCTTACATGGTCATAAAAGAGAGTTTATTGGATTAATTAACAATTATAAGTTGTAATAGAAATACAGAACTATGGTCATGAATAACATATTAGTTGTAGACTAATTAGTTAGTAGATCACAACCTACTACTTGATGAGATAGAAAAATATGGGTTAGACAGTCTCACCACCAGATGGATTCCTAGCTGGCTGACTAGCCAGACTCAGCATGCGGTCCTCAATGGAACTGCATCTACATGGAAGGAAGTGTCTAGTGGTAGGGCTCTGTTCTGGGCCCAGTGCTCTTCAACATCTTCATAAATGATTTGGACAAGGGAATAGATGGGGAACTCATCAAATTTGCAGGAATAGCCAACACTCCAGAAGACAGGCTTAAGATACAGGAGGATCTGGACAGTCTTGAACACTGGGCGCTATCTAACAAAATGAAATTCAATGGTGAAAAAAGTAGGATTCTACATTTAGGCAAGAAAAACCAAATGTACAGGTATAGTATAGGGGGTACCTTGCTCAATAGTAGTAACTGTGAGAGGGATCTCAGAGTCCTAGTGGACAATCATTTAAATATGAGTCAGCAGTGTGCTGCAGCTGCCAAAAAAGGCAACACAGTGCTAGGCTGCATTAACAGAGGGATAGAATCAAGATCACGTGAAGTGTTAATACCACTTTACAATGCCTTGGTAAGGTCACACTTGGAATATTGCATCCAGTTTTGGTCACCATGATGTAAAAAAGATGTTGAGACTCTAGAAAGAGTACAGAGAAGAGCAACAAAGATGATTAGGGGACTGGAGGCTAAAACATATAAAAAAACGGTTGCTGGAATTGGATATGTCTAGTTTAATGAAGAGAAGAATGAGGGGTGACATGATAGCAGTGTTCCAATATCTCAGGGTTTGCCACAAAGAAGAGGGAGTCAAGCTATTCTCCAAGCACCTGAAAGCAGGACAAGAAGCAATGGATGGAAACTAACCAAAGAGAGAAGCAACCTAGAACTAAGGAAACATTTCCTGACAGTTAGAACAATTAAACAGTGGAACAACCTGCCTCCAGAACCTGTGAATGCTCCAACACTGGAAATTTTTAGAAAGAGAATGGAGAGCCATTTGTCTGAAATGGTATAGAGTTTCCTGCAGAGCAGGGAGTTGAACTAGATAATCTCCAAGATCTCTTCCAACATTATTATTATTATTATTATTATTATTATTATTATTATTATTATTATTATTACTACTACTATTATTATTATTACTATTATTGTTGTTGTTGTTGTTGTCTGAAGCTTTTTGGATGTGGCCACAGATTGATTAAACAGCTCCCCTGCTGCCATCCTCAGCCACCATCTCCTCCTGTACATTTTTTCCTTCTAGCAACAATGTCCTTATAATGCTACAACAGCCTCCGATGAAGTTATTTTGATGATCATCTCAAAGCAGTGTCTTTAGGGCAACCAGCAAGAAGTCACCTTACAACAGGCATCATATAAATACCACACACAGAACAGACCAAAGTACAAAGAGACGTTCCCTGAGGATGGGGGCTCCAGCATGAGTCCAAAAGCTTGGAAGACAAAACCTCGGATTCTGGTGACTGATCCAGACTGGCTCCTGCAACATTATCCTGGGACAACCATATTCGCCTTCATTCGCAGAAGGATGTATTTATATCTGAAAGCTAGGAAGATCTGAAGACAGATATCTGCTTGAAGATTTGGGGAGTGGAAAGTTAATTCAGGACGGTTTACAGATTAGCTAGAAAATCAATTCTATCTGTCAGCATCTCCTCTCCCTATCTCAAGGTCATTCCCAAATACTATTACATCCTGTAATGCAACTTGCATGCCTTAGCAAGACAGAATACTGATGTGACAGGCACTGGCAGGACTTATAAACAGATCTAGCTATACACACACACACACACTCACACACACCCTGGGTGATGCATATGCATTAGGAAGAATTTTTAAATGAATCAATAAATTTATAGCACTATAGGAATGCTATGCTATGGATAGGGACTTAAATGTGCATTTCTGGTATACCAAGTGTGGACACCATACTGGAGCAACCCCTCCCCCAACATATCTGTATTGGGATCTGAGTTGCCTCTATAACAAAAGAGTTATAGGAAATCTGTGTTTATGGTCTCATAAATATAGAGATGAGAATGAAAGTCTTCTGGATTCAAGAAATTAGTCCCATCATTTAAACTATAGGACATTCCAATTAAATATAGCAGATATTCACAGTCTATATTGGTTTCCCAACTTTTCCTTGGTTATTAGGCAAATCCTGAATGTAATGTCTAGTTGCACTTTGAAAGCATGTACCTTCAATATTTTGCAAAGTACCACTTATGTGATACAAGAAGAAAATTATAAGCAGAAAGATTTTGACCCAAGCATTAAGTTGTCTGGTTATAAATACCTAATCACAACCATTTTCACGCAAAGTAGCTCATTTCTAAACTGGCACTGAAAGTGAAAATAAACAGGATATGTGTTGTTTTGGTCCTATCTGGATGCCACATGGACCCATGGACCATGAGCATATTAATTACATTAATTACAGCAAAGTTAACTTTCCAGAGAAATTTTATGTACATTTTAGTTTTTCATTTCTGAATTTTTATGTACGGGCAATCCTTGACACATGACCACAATTGAGCCCACAATTGTTGATAAGTGAGACAGTTAAGTGAATTTTCCCCATTTTACAACCTTTCTTGCCACAAGTATTAAGTGAATCACTTAACATTAATTATTGTTTGTTAAGTGAATCTGGCTTCTTCATTGACTTTGCTTGTCAGATGGTCATAAAAGGTGATCACATGACCCCAGAGACTGCAAATGTCATAAATATGAGTCAGTTGCCAAGCATCTGAATTTTGATCACATGACCATGGGGATACTGCAACAGTTGTAAGTGTGAAAAATGGTCATAAAAACCATTGTCACTTCAAATGGTCACTAAATGAACTGTGTAAATCAAGGACTATCTGAATTGAAAGCAAGCATATATATTGTAAATTAAATTTTGGACAATGGTTTCAATATCATGTATTCAATATCATGGATGGCATAGAAATTAAATAAACAACTTTTGAATGACCCTATACCAGTGGTTCTCAACCTGTGGGTCGGGACCCCATTTGGGGTCGAACGACCATTTCATGGGGGTTGCCAAACAACACAGTCCACCATTTCCCCCCCCCTTTTCCTTAGCTGTGCTACTCCCTTTTATTCTATTGGCTTTTGAAAGCCAATAGAACAGACTCTCTTGAATAGAGTCTAATTCTATTGGCTTTCAAAAGCCAATAGGAATTGTCCAGGCTGTCTCTGCCCTGCTGAGCCCGCCAAAAGTCCCATTCTGCAAATGGTGCTGCACCAGTTGAGTAGTCCTCGACTTATGACCGGTTGGGGGTCGTGGCATTAAAAAGGTTGAGAACCACTGCCCAATACTGAAAACTCAGCCCATGTCAAACCAAAAAGTGACCTTTACTTTCATTGTTTTCTTTGTGTGAAATGATAAAATAGAATGCCACAAAAAAAACCCAACAAATACTAAAGCTACAACCAAAGAGAAACAAATAAACAGTATCCAATTAGATAATTAGGAAGTATACCATAGCAGAGATATCAAGAAAAGACATTTTGGATGTAGAATTTCTCTGACTTACCAACATCAGTACAACTAGATCAACACTCTTGGAGAAATATGTCTTTCTTTGTTTTTACAAATTATATTCTCTCTTTCCTTGTATTTAATATTTTTTTTCTCTCCAATTCAACTGTCTTCATTTTCTTCTGGATAATGTCCATCTCAGACTATTATCAATAAACCACAAATTAAATATTGTCTATTCCCCCCCCCCAAAGTACAAAACTAAAAAAATAATTCAGTCCATGTAAACCTCCATCCTTGATTGATTTTAGCACATTGTGCAAGACATAACAAAACTAGCAATTAACAAGTACAACTGATATTGGCAAATTGAAAAATTAGTTTTTTGCTTCCAGCATCAACTGGAGTCATTATGTTTAAAAATCCTTTGCATTCTTTGCCTCAATTTGCAATTAGAATAATTTAAAGTAATTGCAGAACAGAAACATTGTAGCTAGTCTTTTTTTTTAAAAAAAGATTTATGCAGTCAATCTGGTCAATTTCAATCTGATTTCAGTTAGGAAGGAACAGTTTTTCTGCCTTTATTCAATGCTCTCTTTTCTCCTGGTAATTGTTGCATTGGACAAATGTTATTTAATATGAAGTAGGACATAAGACTACATCCTGCAATGTTCTATAAAACTATGAAGGGAGACTCATTTGAATTTCATTTTTACAAGACACATATTTTTGGTTTCTTCTGTTCTTTCCAGAGATGGATGACAAATCCCATCCCATGCACCTACACAATTCATTGTTTGATGGTAGGAGTGGAGACTTCATCTTCCTGATAGGGAAATATAATGTTGAATAAAAAAGCTTCATTTCTATGAGATAGCTATATTAATGTTTTATCATTTTTCCTTTTCTTTCCTCTTTTTGCTTTCTTCTTGAATGTGATGATAATGATTTGTATTCTAATTTTAATATATGGTTAAACACTTTTTGGTAGGGCAGAAATCTACTTTAAAAGTAAATGTATATTATTTAATTTAACAGATCACAATTCTTAAACTAAACAAACAGTTCTATTTCAGATAAGACAACATAAAATTGTACTTAGATCACTGAAGCAATCAGAGCACATTTTTGTTTACAGAAAAATACAACCCATTTTAGCTCCATTCAAAGAATTTAGATTATGCTGGTCTGATAAAAGTAACTGTACCTAAAATAAATCAGAATTTATGTATTTACTTTGCCAGATAAGGAGTAAGAAGGAACTTGTATGAGCTTACAAAATATGTGGTTTAACAGGACATGATCTAAAGATTTATTTGGTCCCTCTCCACAAGGGCACAATCTTAGCTTCTAGTCTAGGGATTTTTAAATCATTTACCCTTAAGAACAGCAGAGGACATTCAGACATGCTAAGGATTAGTTCTTTGTGGAGTTTAGGAAGAGTTGCCTTGCTTAAAAATAGATAACTATTCAAGCATATGTTTTTGGATAAGTCAGATTGATTCAGTTGGACTTCCTTCTGTCTAGCAATAAATATACTAATCCATGCTGCTGTCCATAATAAATTAGAAACATGTTTAAAAATAAAAGCTGTAGAGCAGGTCACTCAGCCAACAAATAGAAATGTGAAAACAGGGAACAATCTTTGGCCAAACATTATTTTAAATAAGTACTGCAGAACACAAAAATACAATTAATAAAGGTTTCGTGGTTAAAGCCCTAGGTTAGAAATCAGGAAACCAAGTTCTAAATTCACTTTAGGATTGAAAACTGGCTGGGTGACTTTGGACCAGTAACTCTCTTTCAACTCACATTAGGCTTGGTCAACAAGCTAGTCAGATCAGTGTTGATACCTAGTTGATCTGAAGAAAAAAAGCAGACCATACACTTGTGGTAAGAAGAAAAAAAATCAGTGTGAAAGTAATATACTTACAGTGTGGATTTAAATTAAGCTGCTTTCACACAAATCACAATCATTAATTGAATCATGTTTTACTCAACTGGCCCATAAACCTATTGAGTACAGACTGATCCTGCACAATATATTAACCATAAATGAATGGCCAATTTGTAGTCCAGGTAAAATATGAAGCAAAATGCAGCATAAAGACATCTTTCTTCCTCAAGCTCATCTTACCAGCAATTGATTCCATTGGTGGAGATCCCAGCCATTGCTCATGTTCACTGAAGATTTTGAAAGCTATCAGGGAGGCCCTCCTAAGTGGAGGGCAAGCCTTGAGGCTACTTAGTCACTATAATTAATCAGGTATCCATGTATTTGACTTTTAATAGAAATCTATTCACTTCCAGATAGCTATAGATTCATCTGTTCATCTGGCTATATCTCTTCCAAAGATCCCTTTGGAACCTTCCATTGTTTGATGCAGAGAAACAAGACAGGGCTCTTCAATTAAAGCAGCTGAAACATCATTAAAGTGCTTTCTTATCAACAAGACATAAGAGAGATAGAGAATAGTTCAGGGGGTTTACTTTACCTGGCAAGCTGTGTTCACCACAACAAAAACATTAAAAGCTTCTGCTATTATAATTATTGTTTTAACAGATTAAATTGCTTTACTGCTGTAGCTAATTCCAAGTACTTCGTCTAAGTCAGGGGTGTCAAATTCGCAATGTCACATGACGTGTCACAATGTATCGTGACTTTTTCTCCATTGCCAGCAATGGGGTGGGTGCGGTTTCGGCATGACTCATCCAGCTCGTGGGCAGCAATTTGACACCCCTGATCTAACTGAACCACAAGGATGTTGTGTCCTATTTCATTTATTATCATGATAAAAGAAAAAGGTGAAATTCTGTTTCAGAAGACACACTAGGAACTATTAATGGCAGAAATGCTTGTTTCCAAAACAGAAGCATTCTTTAATTTTTGCTGCATTTTTAAAAGGAGTTGAAGTTTTTACTTTCTTTATTATGGGAATTACCTTGTTTGTTAGATACCCAAAAGAAAGTTGGGAATAACATTGACTCATGTAACATTTTAAGGAAATTCAGTATGACTTAGAGCCTATTTTAGTTTTCTGGTTATAAAAAATACATTTAAAAACCACTATTGTACTACTTAGTAAATGAAAAGGAAGCAATGGAATAACAGATCAGCACCAGGCCACGGCATGCCAGAAACCAGTGAAGCCCCATCCACAGATGCAGGTAGCATATGAAACCATGCTCCTTCTGGTCCGCAGAAAAACCTCTCTCCATGGAACCAGTCCCTGGTGCCCAAAAGGTTGGGGGGCCACTGGTCTACAATGTATAGTAAAAAAAGTTAAGATGCAGTAGTAAAAAAAGTTAAGATGCAGCTCTGATTGTGCAATCCACCTATTTTTAATGCACATTGTGTGTGCATTAAAAACAAGCAGCCCTGTGGACATCCATGTATTTTGTCATAATTTACAGATTTCTGTGAATATAAAATGATGAGGGAAGAATCATGAATAAAGTTTTGGCTTCCTGGAAGAAAAAAAAATAATAATGAAATTCTTTATTACTGATGGGGTTCAATAATAGATATTACATTAACTGTATAAGCAAAGGAGATATCCAAACAATAACATAAATGAAGTGGCATATAAACAGAAGTAAGTAATTTTATATAGATAGGGAGGTTTGTTGTTGTTGTTGTTAATTGCGAAGTTGTGTCCAACCCATCGCGACTCCATGGACAATGTTCCTCCAGGTCTTCCTGTTCTCTAGGTTAATATAGATTAATATAGGTAATATAGATTAATAATAGGTTAATATAGGTAGGTAAATATTTCTAATCTTGAACACAACCCTACAAAGCAGATCAATATTGTTTTCTTTTTTTTTATTGAAAATTTTTAGATTTTACAAAACAATACAAATCCCTTCCCCGAACCCCCCCAACCTATCCCTACCCTCCCCCAACCTTCCCAGAGCTGAATACAGGCTTAATTAAAAAATTTTCAAAAAGTCTTAAAACAGATATAAACCATAAACAAGTCTAAATACATTGATTAAACAAGTTATAAAATAGTTAGTAATAATATATATATAAAAAAACAAAAATACAAGGAAATACAAGAAAATAGAAAAAAAGAAAAAGAAAAGAAGAAAGAGAAAAAATAAGTCTAAAAATCTATAAAGTCTATGAAATATCTTAAGTTTTAAATATAAGTTATTGAAAAGCTAAGTGATATTTTTTTATATCCAACTTATATTGTATAAAGTCTATCCATTTTTTCCATACCAAAAAATACTTCTCTTGCGATTGGTCTTTCAAGAAAGCCGAAATCTTTGCCATTTCCGCCAAATAAGAAACTTTAAAAAACCACTCTTGCAAGGTAGGCAAAGATTCCTTCTTCCAACATTGCCCTACTAACAACCTTGCCGCTGTGATTAAATTTAACATCAGGTCTCTTTAGTATCACAATCAGAAACAATGCCTAACAAAAACAATTGTGGGGTAAATTTTACCCTTCTTCTAAAAATTCTTTGGATATTCCACCATATCTTAATCCAAAAAGCTTTTATATTTTTACATGACCACCAAATATGATAATAAGTAGCATCCAAACATCCACATCTCCAACATTTAGGCTGTAAGTCAGGATACATACGAGACATTTTTTGTGGATCAAGGTGCCATCTATAAAACATTTTATAAAAAATTTCCCTTAAATTTTGGGCTTGTGTAAATTTAACATTCCTCACCCAAATAGTTTCCCAAGTATCTAATAGAACCGGTTCTTCAAAATTTTGTGCCCATTTGACCATGCATTCTTTAACTAATTCTGCTTCTGAATCCAATTCTACTAACACCCCATAGATTCTCTTAATATGAGTTCGTCTTTGATCTTTTATTTGTTTTAATAAATTCTCATCTTCTCTAAGTAAACCCACATTACAATCTATCTTCCACCTCTCCACTATTTGTCTATAATGAAACCATGAATAAATAATATTTTCTTGTATTAAATCTTCCAAGGATTTTAATTGCCAATTTTTACCATTCCATCTAAGTAGTTGTGCGTAAGAAACACTATCCATCTTGACTCCTCTCCTTATCCCTTCTATCGCATGCTCCGATATAGCCCATAGCGGAATTTTAAAATCACTTCTATAATATTTCCTCCAAACTCGAAGTAAAGAAATCCTTATAATATGAGATTTAAAAACCCTATCAACCTTTTTATTAAAAATTAAATAGGCATGCCATCCAAAAAGTAAATCCCAACCCTCCAAGAGGAGTATTTCTACATTTGTTAAATTAACCCAATCACTTATTGATGTTAAAACCACAGCGTCATAATACAATTTCAAATTCGGTACCTTGAGTCCACCTCTCTCTCGAATATTCTGTATGATTTTAAGTTTTACTCTTGGTTTTTTCCCTGCCCAGATAAATTTGTTAATACCTTTCTGCCATTCATTTAAATTAACCTCATTCTTTAAAATAGATATCATTTGAAACAAAAAAAGAAACTTTGGCAAAACATTCATTTTGATCGCCGCAATTCTTCCCAAAAGAGATAATTGCAACTTCTCCCAATTTTCCAAGTCTCTTCGTATATTGACCCACAGCCTTTCATAATTGTTTTTATACAATTTTGCATTAGAAGCAGGTAAAATAACCCCCAAATATTTTACCTTATTAACAACCTCAAAATCTGTCAACTTAACCAAAGTCTGCTTGCCCAAATTAGTCATATTTTTAGACAATATTTTAGTCCTATTGTTATTTATTTTAAAACCCGAAACCTTTCCATACTGATGTATTAATTGTAATAACTCTATTACAGAATGAGTAGGTTGAGATAAGGTAATCACCAAGTCATCTGCAAAAGCCCTTAATTTGTATTCTTTTTTATTAACTTCTATTCCTTTTATTTGCTGTGATTCTCGAATTTTAATCAACAATATTTCCAAAGTTAAAACAAACAGCAATGGTGACAATGGACAACCCTGTCTAGTCCCCTTCTCTATTGCAAACACCTCTGACAAACCCCCATTAACTATAAGTTGTGCCGTTTGCTTTTGGTAGATAGCACCAAAAGCTTGTAAATTTTTTTCTCCAAAATTCATTTTCTCAATTAATCTTAACATGAATTGCCAATTCAGCTGATCAAAAGCTTTTTCAGCATCTAAAAATATCAATCCTGCAGAAACTTGATTGTTTTTATCTAAATATTCTAATAAATTAATAATCTGTCTGACATTATTCTTCATGTACCTTCCGGTTATAAAACCTGTTTGGTCCATATGTATTACATGATGCAAAACCCTCATAAGCCTGTTAGCTAAGATTTTTGAAAAGATCTTATAATCTACATTTAAGAGAGATATAGGTCTATAATTCTTTGGTAAAGTGAGGTCTTGATTTTCTTTTGGAATCAAAGATATAAAAGCTCTACCCCATGACGGGGGAATCTCTGAACCCTGTAGTATATTATTAAAAAGCTCACTTAAAGGTTGAATCATCTCTTGTACCAATGTTTTGTAATAAATAGATGTCAAACCATCCATACCCGGTGCCTTACCTAATTTTAATTCTTTAATTACTGTCTCAATCTCCTCACTGGTAATCAAACCATTAATTTCTTGTTTCTGATCTTCTGTTAATTTAGGAAAGTTGGCTTCATTTAAATAATTATCTATATCTAAAACTTGTACTTTAGTACTCATATATAATTTTTGGTAATAATCTAAAAAAGATTTCTTAATCAACTCCTTCTGATATACCAATTTACCATTATAATTTATTTTATCTATAGTTCTCTGTCTCTGCTTCTTTCTCAATTGATAAGCCAACCATCTCCCTGGTTTATTAGCATTACAAAATGTATTTTGTTTCATATACAGTAAATTAGTTGCAGTTTGATCAGCCATCAACATATTGAATTGTGATTTAAGCAATTTTATGGATTCCTTAACCTTCTCATCTGTAAGATTTAAAATCAAAGCTTTTTCTTTTAATTTAATTTCATTTTCCAACTCCTTACGTTTCTGCATCTGCTTCTGTCTATAAACATTGTTCATTTGTATCAAGACCCCACGCATGTAAGCTTTACCTGCATCCCAGACCATTGACACTGAAGTTCCCTTATACATATTTAAAACAAAATAATCCTTTAATTGCTCCTTTAACTTTTGAACATTCTTTTCTTGTCTAAATAAATTTTCATTCATCCTCCACGATCTCCTCTCCTCTTTTTCATCAGCCAATTCCATCCAAACTGGACTGTGATCCGTCAATGTCCTGGGAAAATTTTTAACATTCTTTACCCTAAAATATAAATCCGTCATAATAAAAAAAAAAGTCAATTCTTGAAAAAGATTGATGCCTATCCGAAAAAAAAGTGAAGTCTCTCTCCTCCAAGTTATGTTCACGCCAATAATCTCGCAGCTCCCAGTCTTCTTTCAAATCATAAAAAGCTTTAGGTAATTTAGCCTGTTTAAAAGAAGTAGAGGATCCTTTTTTTATCTCTTTGTGTATCTAACACACCATTCCAGTCTCCCATTAATATAACAGATCTGTAATCCAACAAAGTTAATTTTTGATGTAACAGTCTGTAGAATTGTTCCTGTTGTTAATTTGGTGCATACAGTCCCACTATAAGTACTTTCTTACCATACAAGCTCACTTCAATCAAAACATATCTCTCTTGAGGATCAGATTCTACCAAACAGGCTGATAAGTTTTGCTTAACATAAATAACTACTCCCCCTTTTTTCCCATGAGCAGAAAATACAAAATGAGATCCCAAATGAGCATTAACTAAATATTTTTGATCTTTAGATATAATATGTGTTTCCTGCAAACAAATAATATCATTATTATGTTGCTTTAAATAATGAAAGATTTTCTTTCTCTTTTGAGGGGAATTGAGGCCATTAGCATTCCATGTCAGGAGCTTTACCATCTCCCTTAACCAGAAGCCTGGAGAAGACTGCTTGGAGATCTGCCATTGAAGAATGTGCTGCAGATCTCTTAGGTCTTGCTCCTCCCACAGGCACCGAAGCAACTTCTTGAAGAACTTCTTTAGCTTCTTTCTTCTGTTGTTCCTTTTCCTTACGTCTATGTGCTGCACGAGTCATTCTTTGCTCTTTAATCTCTGCTTGTTGCAGCCACTCCACCTGTGACTTTCCAATATCCATCAATACTACTTCTTCAGACTGCTGTTCCACCTCTTTGCCATCCAAGGCTTTCTGCATCATAGGTGGTGGTGAGCCTGCTCCCAGGACCGACTTGTAAAACTCCTTTGCTTTAGAAACTGTATTAAGTCTATAACGCATCCCCGCATGGCTCACAACAATTCCCATCGGAATCTCCCATCTAAATGGCATCAATCTTTTTTTAAGTTCATTAGCTAAAAAAACAAGCTCTTTTCTCCTTCTTAAAATTTTAGATGGGATCTCCTTTAAAATAATAACAATTTGAGCAGCAATCTGAAATCTCTTGTTATAAAAAGCTTGTACAATTTCATTGCGCAGAGATCTCTTTCCAAAATAAATCACCACATCTCTTGGTAAATTTCTCTGTTTTGCAATCCAGAAATTAACTCTGAATATCTTTTCAACTTCTCTGCGTATTTCCTCTTTCTCTCTATTCAAAATAACAGCAAAGTCATTTACCACAATCTCTCTCAAATCTTGTTGTATGTCTTCTTTCAGACCCCTGATTCTTAAAGCATATTCCATCTCTCTATACTGAGACATAACAATGTCATCTTGTGAAATTTCCATCTTTTTTTCCATGCCTTCAAATTTGTCTTCCAGAATATTCACCTTTTCTGCCACCTCTTCCACTCTAGAATCCAACTTCTCCACCACAGAAGCAAGTCCTGTTAAGGCCATAACTATATCTTGCCTCAAGATAGTATTATTCTGCTCTAAAAGCTCCTTCATTTCCCCTCTAATTTGAGTATTATTTTACTCTAAAAGCTCCTTCATTTCCCCTCTGATTTGGACTACAGCATTTCCCATTATATCTTTCATTTCTTGCACTGTTATTGCTGGCAAAGGAGGAGAGGGTGGTGGTGTAGCTTTAGGTTGTTGTACCGGTAAAATCGCAGGAGAAGAAGCCACCTTAGGTACTGTAGAAGTTGCTTGCCTCTTTGAAGCCATTATCAAAAAAAAAATCTTATTTCTTCTTTCCTCCTTCTTTAAAAAAGATAAAAAATAAAAAATCCCTTAAAAGGGGAAAGAAAAATAACAAAGGAGAGTTTAACAAAAAGAAAAAAAATCTTCCCAAAACACAAATCCACCATAAGAAAAAATTTAAGGAAAAAAAAACCATCTAATCCATAACGTTCCATTTCACTCACTTTTTTTTCAAAAAAAAAAAAAAAAACTTTCCAATCGCCATTTTACTTTCACTCTTCACACAAGAAAAAAAACAAAGAAAAAAGAGAAAAAGAAAAAAAATAAAAGTCAATCTTTTTTTTTTTTTTTTTTATTGAAATTTTTCAAAAGTTTTACAAATAAAAATCCACCCCCCCCTCCCCAACCACCCCACCCCCCCCCCCGACTTCCCAGAACTGAATATAGGATTATTTAACAAATATTTTAAAAATAACATTTGCAATTTATAAAATAATTAATAATAATAATAAAAATCACAATAATAATATATATAATAATAATATAGATAACATAAACTTTAAAATGAATAATATATACTAAAAAAGAAAAAAAAAAATAAAAAGAGAAAAGAGAGAGAGAAAGAAGAAAGAAGAAAGTAGACGAAGAATAAAGCATATATATATATATAAAAAAAAAATATATGAATAATAATACATAAAAAATGTATATATATAAAAAAGAAAAAGAAGAAAGAAAGAAAGAAAAAACAATCATTACAAATTATAAAAAGGCTAGATAATATTTTTCCATATCCAAATTATGTTGTATAAAATTTATCCATTTTTCCCATACCGCAAAAAATTTTTCTTGAGATTGCTCCTTTAAGAAAGCCGAAATCTTTGCCATTTCTGCCAAATACGAAACTTTATGAAACCATTCTTGTAAAGTAGGCAAAGATTCCTTCTTCCAATATTGTCCTATTAACAACCTAGCGGCTGTAATCAAATTTAACATCAATATAACCTCCTTAGCATCACAGTCAATAACAATACCTAGTAAAAATAATTGCGGAGTAAATTTTACCCTCCTTTTAAAAATTCTTTGAATATTCCACCATATCTTAATCCAAAAAGCTTTTATATGCTTACACGTCCACCAAATATGGTAATAGGTAGCATCCAAATATCCACATCTCCAGCATTTCGGCTGTAGATTAGGGTACATAATGGACATTTTCTTTGGGTCAAGGTGCCATCTATAAAACATCTTATAAAAATTCTCTCTTAAATTTTGCGCTTGTGTGAATTTAACATTTCTTATCCAAATAAGTTCCCAAGTATCCATTGAAATCGTTTCACCAATATTCTGTGCCCATTTAATCATACAATCTTTAACTAGTTCAAGTTCTGAATCTAATTCCACTAAAACCCCATAAACTCTCTTAATATGGGTTGGCCTTTGATCTCTTACTTGTTTTAAAAAAATTTCATCTTCTCTAAGCCAGCCCATTTTACAATCCATCTTCCATCTATCCACTATTTGTCTATATTGGAACCATGAATAAGTTAAGTTTTCATGTGTTAATTCTTCCAAAGATTTTAACTGCCAGTCTTGGCCATCCCATCTTAATAACTGTACGTAAGAGACCTTGTCCATATTTACCCCTTTCCTTATACCTTCTATGGCATGCCGAGGTATAGCCCATAATGGTATTTTGAAGTCACTTTTATAATACTTTCTCCACACTCTTAGCAAAGAGTTTCTTATAATATGAGACTTAAAAACCCAATCCACTTTTTTATTAAATATTAAATAGGCATGCCATCCAAAAAATAGGTCCCAGCCTTCCAAATGAAGTATTTCTGTATTTGTTAAATTCACCCAGTCGCTAATCAATGTCAATACTACAGCATCATAATACAATTTCATATTTGGTACCTTGAGTCCACCTCTCTCACGAAAATCTTGCATTATTTTAAGTTTCACCCTTGGTTTTTTCCCTGCCCAAACAAATTTATTAATACCTTTTTGCCATTCATCTAAATTACGTTCGTTCTTTAAGATAGGTAACATTTGAAACAAAAAAATAAACTTTGGCAGGACATTCATTTTAATAACTGCAATTCTGCCCATAAGGGATAACTGTAAATTATTCCAGTTTTTTAAATCCTTCTGTACCTCCATCCACAGCTTTTCATAATTATTTTTATACAATTTTACATTAGAAGCAGATAATGTAACCCCCAAATATTTTACCTTATCAACAATTTCAAAGTCTGTTAAGTTAACTAGAGCCTGTTTATCACCATTAGTCATGTTTTTAGCTAATATTTTGGTCTTATTATTATTAATTTTAAAGCCAGAAACACGTCCATATTGTTGAATCAATTGTAATAATTTCACCACCGAAGAAACAGGTTGAGACAAAGTAACAACCAAGTCATCTGCAAAGGCTCTTAATTTATATTCTTTTTTATTAATTTCTATTCCTTTTATTTCTTGAGACTCCCGAATTTTAATCAACAAAATTTCCAGTGTTAAAACAAACAATAACGGAGACAACGGGCATCCCTGTCTTGTTCCTTTTTCTATTACAAAAGCCTCTGACAAACCCCCATTTACAATAATTTGAGCAGTCTGTTTTTGATATATATTGGATAATACTTGTAATATATTTTGTCCAAAATTCATCTCCTTGATTAAACACAGCATAAACTGCCAATTCACTTGATCAAAGGCTTTTTCAGCATCCAAAAATATCAGGCCTGCAGAGACTTGGTTATTCTTTTCTAAATACTCTAATAAATTAATAATTTGTCTAACGTTATTCTTCATATACCTTCCAGTTATAAAACCCGATTGATCCCTATGTATAAACTGCTGCAAGATCCCCATAAGCCTGTTAGCTAAAATTTTTGCAAAAATTTTATAATCCACATTTAAAAGAGATATAGGCCTATAATTTTTAGGCAAAGTAAGATCTTGACTATCTTTTGGAATCAATGATATAAATGCATTACGCCAGGATGGAGGGATCTCTAACCCCTGTAATAAATTATTAAACAGTTCACACAACGGTTGAGTCATCTCTTCTACTAAAGCTTTATAATAAATAGATGTCAACCCATCCGTACCCGGCGCTTTGCCCAATTTCAATTGTTTAATAGCTGTAACAATTTCTTCCTTAGTAATTAAACCGTTAATCTTTTTTTCCTGATCTTCTGTTAATTTAGGAAAGTTAACTTTGCCTAAATAATTATTTATATCTGTAATTTGAATATTAGTACCCTTATATAATTTTTGATAGTATTCTAAAAAAGATTTCTTAATCAATTCTTTCTGATAAACCAATTTACCATTATAATTTATTTTATCTATATTCCTCTGTTTCTGTTTTTTTCTTAACTGATAAGCCAACCATCTCCCTGGTTTATTAGCATTACAAAATGTATTTTGTTTCATAAATAGCAAATTAGTTGCAGCTTGATCAGCCATCAGCATGTTAAATTGTGTTTTTAACAATTTTAAAGCTCCTTTAACCTTTTCATCTAAGGGATTTGAAATTAAAAGTTTCTCTTTTAATTTAATCTCCTCTTCCAAGTCTTTCCGTTTCTGAGTCTGTTTCTGTCTATGCAAATTATTCATTTTTATCAAAATACCACGCATAAAAGCTTTACTTGCATCCCAGACCATTGACATTGATGTTCCCTTGTTCATATTTAAAGTAAAATATTCCTTTAAACATTCCTTTAATTTATGAACATTTTTTTCTTGTTTAAATAAATTCTCATTCACCCTCCAGGATCTCCTATCTTCCTTCTCTACAAACAGTTCCATCCAAACTGGACTATGATCGGACAATGTCCTAGGAAAAATTTTTACATTCTTCACCCTGTTGTATAAATCTGTTGTGATCAAAAAGAAATCAATTCTTGAGAAAGATTGGTGTCTATCTGAGAAAAACGTAAAATCCTTTTCTTCTTGATTACGTTCACGCCAATAGTCTCTCAATTCCCAATCTTCTTTCATATCAAAAAAGGCTTTAGGTAATTTAGCCTGTTTAAAAAAGGTAGAAGAGCCTTTTTTGTCCATTTGTATATCTAAGACACCATTCCAGTCTCCCATTAAAATCACAGATCTATAGTCCAACAAAGTTATTTTCTGATGTAGTAACCTATAAAATTGCTCCTGTTGCTGGTTTGGTGCATACAACCCCACAATAAGAATTTTCTTGCCATATAAACCAAGTTCAAGCATAACATATCTTCCGTAAGGGTCTGATTCTAACAAGGTAGCGGATAAATTCTGTTTAACATAGATTACCACACCCCCTTTCTTCCCAGGGGCGGGAGATACAAAATGAGATCCCAAGCGAGGATTATTTAAATATTTTTGATCTTTAGCTGTAATATGAGTTTCTTGCAAGCAAATAATATCATTGTTATGTTGTTTCAAATAGTGGTAAATTTTTTTTCTCTTTTGAGGAATGTTTAATCCATTAACATTCCAGGACAGGAGCTTTGCCATCTCCCTTGGCCTTCAGCCTGGAGAAGATCCGCTCAAATTCTGCTGCTGATGAATATGTAGCAGAGCTTTTGGGTCTTGCTCCTCCCACCGGCACTGAAGCAATTTGCTGAGTAGATTCTTCAATTTCTTTTTCTTTTTCTTTTTTCTGTTGTTCTTTTTCTTTACGTTTATGTGCTGCACGGGTCATTCTCTGTTCTTTAACCTCTGGTTGAGACATCCATACCACCTGTCCAGCAGTCATCATCCCTGTACCTTCAGATTTCTGTTCCATCTCTTTATCACTCAAGACTTTATGCATCATGGGCAAAGGAGAGCCTGCTCCCAGGACCGTTTTATAAAATTCCTTAGCTTTAGCAACTGTATTAAGTCTATAACGTGTCCCCGCATGGCTCAAAACAATGCCCATCGGAATCTCCCATCTAAATGGCATTTGTCTTGCTTTAAGTTCATTTACTAAAAAAGCAAAATCTTTTCTGCTTCTTAAAATTTTAGGTGGAATTTCCTTTAAAATAATAATATCTTGGGCAGCAATCTGAAATCTTTTATTATAAAAAGTTTGTAGAATCTGATTTCGCAAAGACTTCTTAGCAAAATATATCACCACATCTCTAGGCAAATTCCTCTGTTTTGCAATCCAAGAATTAACTCTATAAATTCTTTCCACATCCCCACGTAACTCTTCTTTATCAATATTCAAAATAACAGCCAAGTCATTAATCACCATTTCCATCAAATCTTGAGTTTTATCTTCTTTCAGACCCCTTATTCTCAAAGCATATTCCATCTGTCTATACTGGAACATAAGAATATCATCTTGTGAAGTCTCCACTTTTTTCTCCATATCTTGAAATTTATAATCCAAAAGTTCAACTGTTTCTTCAATTTCCTCTACTCTGGAGTCCAGCTTCACAACCACTGAGGCCATTCCAGATAGAGCTAGAAGTATATCATCCCTCAAAATAGCATTATTCTGTTCTAAAAGCTCCTTCATTTCTTTCTTCAAAAGTCAATCTTTCAAACTAAAGTCCAAATGAAATCCAATAAAAAAATCCTTTATCCAACTCTGTCCGCTTTTTTTAAAAATAACTCACCCGGTCCCTTTAAGCGCGGAGGTGGTAGCGGCGTTTTGCTTTGTTCCCAAAGGAACAAAGACAGCTGGGAGGCGGAGGCAGCCCGAACTCCGAGGGAGCTCTCTTTTCACCCCCCAGGAAAAAATTCCTGGGGGGTTCAAGAGGCTCTACCTCTATTCAGGTGATACTCCCCTCCCCCCTTCACCCGCGGTTTTGAGCCGCGGAACAGCTGGTGCCTGCTGTTCTCCGCGGTTCTCACACTTTCCCAGGAGGACGGCTACAAAGTAGCCGCCATCACCGTCACTAAGCCACAGGAAGTAGGAATGTTGTTTTCTTACCATGAAAGTTGGAAGTGATAGTGCTACAATGGCATCAAGTATCTTGGTGCCAAATTGGGATTAAACTAAAAATCTTTCAAGTCATATTTTTAGTTCCTTCAACTGTTTCATTATCCTAAAGTGTTGAAGAGGTAACGCTCCCAAGCAAAATCATTTCAAACCTAAGCCATTTCAACTCAGAATCTTTTAGGCTTCTTTTTCACTTTTCCAGAGATGCACGAATCAGCATATCTTTATCTTTATCTAAAATTTGATTGGTTCCCATATCTGTATTAATCTGAATAAAAGTGCATGAAAGTGTTTCTTTCCACACATTTTTCAAAAATACATTTTAAATTAATGGTAACATTTTATGGCCTTTTTGCTGTTCATTGCATCAGAAATGTCAAAATTAATTATCTTTACTAGATAGTTAATTCCCAAGCACCTTGCAATTGGTAAGATTAAATTCCTCTAGCTTCCCTCAAGACAATCTCTCAGTCTTCAGTCATTTTGCTTGAATTATTGAAAATTATTACTAAAGTACAGTATGCCCAAAAGATAGGCCAAAATATACATGAAAAACAATCTGAAACTGAAGTGGATAGACTCCATTAAAATATATCTCTACTTACTGACAACATTGTTTGCCAGTTATTGGACTACAGTTCCCATTGCCATGGGTCATGGCATGCAAATGACTGGCCATACCTGAGGTGGAGTTTACTTCAGTCCTTTTTCCACAGTAGAACATGGTGATAGCTGCATCACAAAGCATGTTTTTCCAGCCGTAAAAAAAATGTTTATCTTTGACAGTTATCAAAAGATCTACATTTATAACACTCACTGGCCTTTATTGTCTGTAGTTTTATTTCTCTCCTCACTGATAGCCTATGCAGAAAATCACGTGACACACCCCTGGCAAAAAGTAAGATCTTCTGGGGTATGAGTTCCTTCCCACATGTGCAAATTATGTGTTCCATTCAGGTTATAATTGGGGCTTTGGCTTCATTTTTGGAACACTCTGTGCTCAGCAACTTGTTTTTAAGCTTCATTTTTTCCATTTAATAATGATCATAACTTTGTTTTAGGCTTTGTTCATATCCCAAGGAAAATAAGGTTTGTATGAAAAATTTCAGGTTTCGATAGCTTAATTATTTAACCAAAACATTCCTACCTTTAGGGTGAAACAAAGAAAAACAAATCTTTTTTGGGGGGGCAAAGGCGAGGGGTCTGAAAAATGGTTGGCCTAGGAGAGCGTGAAATAAAAGAAGTAGAATTTCAAGTCAGAGACTGGTATGGTAAATTATGCAAAGAATTTTACTTGACCCGATTTGCTGCAGAACAAGGCATAAGATGCAAAGTACAGTTTAATCTGGAAAAATTACTTACAAATTATACCCAGACAATTTTCCAAAAGCACTTTTTTTTTCACATTCATATTTCTCATCAGAGGTATTCTTGCTTTGTTCTTGCTGTATGAGATGCCTGTGATGGCCATTTTTTAATTTCTTTACTTATATGTCTTCTAAAAGGTCAGAAGTCCAGCCATAAAATACAGTGAAAGCAAACAACCAAGGCAATGGAAAGCTAAATCATATATAGCAAACAGTAAATTCAACATCTCTAGAGCTCCAATCATGAGGGGATAATTTGTGATCTATGAACTATATTCATCTGCCAGCACCTCTATTGCTTACTCAGAGAGTGGACAGAGCCAATATTAACAATCAATTATCTGAGGATGGGTAAGGGGATTTAAGGGGTAAAAAGGGTGGCTGACGCTGTATTTCAATGACCATCATCAGTGATGAGAAAAATAAGGTTTTACATTTACGCAAGAAAAAACCAAATGCATAGGTATAGAATAGGTGGTACATAGCTCAATAGCGGCAACTGAGAGAAGGATCTAGTAGTCCTAGTGGACTACAACTTAAATATGAGCCAGAAGTGTGCTGCTGCTGCCAGAAAAGCTGACACAGTCCAAAGTTGCATCAACAGAGAGATAGTATCAAGATCATGTGAAGTGTTAGTACCATTTTGTACTTCCTTGGTAAGACCACACTTGTAATACTGCATCAGTTTTAGTCACCACAATTCAAAAAAGATGTTCATACTCTAGAAAAAGTGCAGAGAAAAGCAACAAAGACAATTAGGGGGCTGGAGGCTAAAATGTGATGAAACTGGATATGTCTAGTCTAACAAAGAGAAGGATTAGGGGTGATGTGTTATCTGTCTTCCAGTACTTGAGGGGCTGACACTGAAAAGGAGGGAATCAACTTATTTTTCAAAGCACATGAGGGCAGGACAAGAAGTAATGGTGGAAAATCAATAAAGAGAAATCCAACATAAAACTCAGGAGAAATTTCCTGACAGAACAATCCATCAGTGGAATAGCTTGCTTCCAGATGTTGTGGGTGCTCTATCACTGGAGGTTTTTTGAAGAAATTGGTCAGTCTATGAAGATTCTCAGTCATCCAGGTCATGGCTGTCCCAAAAATGCTTTTTCAAACGAATGCTAATGAACAGCTGTCTGCAAGGAGTATAAATCCTTCCATTCCCCACCATCCAGTCAGAGCTGAAGAAGCTTCTTGGATGAGAAGAAAAACAAGTCCAGTTGCCTCTTGAAAAATTGGTCAGTCATTTGTCTAGAATGGTATAGGGTCTCCCAAATTGAGCAGAGATTTGAGCTAGAAGATCTCTGAGATCCCTTCCAACTCTGTTATTTTGTTATCTTTTGACATGGTATAATGGTTAAGGTGCTAGAGCAGGACGGGGATGGCATAGATTCAAGTATACCCTAACCCAGTGTTTCCCAAACTTGACAATTTTAAGGCATGTGGACTTCAACCCAGAATTCCATAGCCAGCGTTGCTGGCTGTGGAATTCTGGGAGTTGAAGTCCTCATGCCTTAAAATTGTCAAGTTTGGGAAACACTGCCCTAACCCATGAAAATTCACTGGGTAATTTTGTCCAACTTTCTCAGTCCAGTCTAATTCATAAGATGTTTACTGAAGAAAAAAAATATATAAGAAAGGCGTACTACAGATTTTGGGTTTGGGTCCTGGACAAAATGTGGATTCTAAATTTAACAAATAAAAACCAACCAAACAAACAAACCTGAGGGGGTTTTCAGTGAATCTGCTTCCTTTATAATTTTGTAAAAGAAGAGAATCTAAGAGTTTTATGAAATACTACTAGAGGTAGATCTACATTTTAAGCAGAACAGTAATCCTTCTAGCTTAACAACACAGTTGAAAGAAACATCCCCTGTACATAGACAGAAGGGAACAAAATAGTCTGCATGTGCAATGAATGCTTGGAAAACAACCATGTTTTAATACCCTTAAGTAATGCTTAAGGGTATTAAATGCTTCCCAAGTAACTTTAGATGTTACTTCATGGGGATGATTTCCAGGACATTTACTGAGGATGTTTCTGTCCATCAATAGACCAGAGAAGCTATGTCTTTATGTGGTCTCATTCTTGCATGTTTACAGAATGTTGTCATAAGGAAATTAGTATCTGAATAATTGTGTGATTCCTACCCCAGCAGAAACCCTTATCAGACAGATTATTTTCTGTGACTAATATTCAGCTCTCTAGTTCACTCTGCAGCTCTGTGGAATTTTATGGGCATCATTTATAGAAAGGCCTAGAACTTCTCTTTCATGAAAAGCTGGCTACTGGTTAGCTGGTCATCCAGGGTAATCTTTAAAGAACAGTTGTATTGTGATTAACCATAGATGTAAACCTAAAATTGTAATTTAGAAATCTCTGAACAACTTTCTGAAAATTCATGGTGTATAATGGAATGCAGAAAAATGAACCACCTATGTATTTTTCACTTTCCCTTTTCATTAAGCTTGGAATAAGAAAAAAAAGAAGAAAAGTAATAGTTCTATAGAAGTTGAATTTTCTTCCACAACATACAAATACATTTCAGGGCAGAAATGGATCAGACTTTTGCTCATCTGAAATGTGATTGCAAGAATCTTGATATGTTTCTCGCAATTTAAAAAGTGAAAAGCAATACTATACTGAGGTTTTAATACCTCTATTTCCATTAAATATTTTACCCACTCAATATAAACCACATTTTAAACCTTCACAAGATATGAATAGACAGATTTCCAATTTAATAGAAGTGCCTTGGGTTGAAACTTGAGAAATCTCCTGGAGTGATTGAAGAATGAAGAATGAAGCATATTAAATCATTTTAAATCCAGAAAGTGTTCTAAATACCAATGGTATAAAAAGCTCACTATTCAGAGTTAAGTAACAATTTTCATTTAATTTGTTTTTTGATAAGAACTTTCCCAAATTTACCAAGTTTTTCATAAATTATAGGAATACTTTAATAAACTCAAGATAATATAAAAGAGAGATTCATCTATTCAAGGAACTGCTTTACAAAGCTGGCTTTTCTGAGATGGATTTAAAACTCTCTACTTTTAGAAATTGCATCCTGTTTTTCCCTTACAAGTATATCATCTTTATCAGCTTTGTGACAAGTACATCTATTGAATCTGGGAAGTACAGGTTGGGAGTTCATTTGGTCCTTCCTTCCTTCCTTCCTCCCTCCCTCCCTCCCTCCCTCCCTCCCTCCCTCCCTCCCTCCCTCCCTCCCTCCCTCCCTAAAGTTTAATTATACATAGGACAAGAACTGGAATTATTATTTCTAACTGAATGAAAAAGAAAGCAACATTGACAAAATAATTCATGCAAAATAATTTTGCAAATGTCTTTGCAAAATCTTTGTCTGTTGGAATCTTTGCCTATTGGCTGCAAAACATCCAAAGATCTACAGTACTGGGAGATCTAAATCCACCTAGTGAATCTGCTAAGCACGCATTTATAATACTAAGTATTGTAATCAGTTACTAATGCAAAGGCAACACCTTGATCCATCTTCGTTGAAGAACCAAAAGATCTTGTAGGACCTGTGCTTAGTCTCTGCAAATTTACATAGAAGAAATGAGAAGGGAAAAGTCATTCAATTGCTCACAAAGTTGGTTTTACATTGATGAGGGATGATTTATGAACCACAAATGGGAGGTGCCCCAGAACCACAAACTGTTCCTACTAACTTAATGGGAATTGGGTTGAGATGGCTTTGAAATTTAAACAGAAGTGTGGTTTGCAAGTCATGGTATGGTCCTTCAAAAGTCAGGTTAAAAACAAAACATGTATTTTCTTGATTAGGACTGTGGAAAGAAGAAAAAGGGGGTTATCAGAAGTTTCACACTTTCCCTTCTATTGCTTATATAGCTTTGATAGCACTTGCATAATTCAGTGTTTGAAGCAATATAAGGGAGATTGGCTCAGAGTGGAATCAGTGATTAATACCTTAATTTGAAAAGGGTTCAGGCAGCAGAGCTGGGAAAATTCATGACCAATATAAATAAAATTGGACAAGATGAGCTTATGGTCTTGTTTAATGTAAAGTTACACAATTCTCTGCTTTTGTAGCTTGTCATTTTTGTTGTCATCCCCTTGTTACCTTGTATCAAAAATCAATGTTCTTTTGGAAAAAGAAACTAAACCAAAAGTACTGGGAAACTAATGGGAACAAGGATGTTGCAGCTTACAGGAGTATACAGAGGTCAGATCCTTTACTGAGTATAAATGTCCTCTGTGGATTAAATGTTATAAAAGGCTTTTTTTTAGTGAGTAGATTGAGTCAACTCTCCTAAATCTTCCAAAATTCTTTTCTGATTGCCCAATGATATATTCATATTTATGTTTTAATGCAGATTAAAAACAGAGTTGGAAGGGACCTTGGAAGTCTTCTAGTCCAACCCTCTGCTCAGGCAGGAAACTATACCATTTCAGTTAAATGGTTGTCCAATCTTTTCTTTAAAACTTCCAGTATTGCAGCACGGACAACTTCTGGAGGCAAGTTGTTCCACTAATTAATTGTTCTGTCAGTAAATTTCTTCTTAGTTCTAGGTTGTTTCTCTCCTTGATTAGTTTCCATCCATTGTTTCTTGTCCTACCTTCAGGTGCTTTGGAGAATAGGTAATAATAATAATAATAATAATAATAATAATAATAATAATAATAATAATAATAATAATAATAATAATAAAGTTGGAAGGTACCTTGGAGGTCATCAAGTCCAAACCCCTGCTCAGGCAGGAGCCCTACACCATTTCGGACAAATGGCTGTCCAGTCTCTTCTTAAAAACTTCCAGTGTTGGAGCATTCACCACTTCTGGGGGAAGGTTGTTCCATTGGTTAATTGTTCTGTCAGGAATTTTTTCCTTAGTTCTAAGTTGCTTCTCTCCTTGATCAGTTTCCATCCGTTGTTTTTTGTCCTGCCGTCAGGCGCCTTGGAGAATAGCTTCTTTGTGGCAGCCCCTGAGATATTGGAACACTGCTATCATGTCACCCCTCGTCATAGACATACCCAATTCCAGCAACTGTTCCTTATATGTTTTAGTCTCCAGTCCCCTAATCATCTTTGTTGCTCTTCTCTGTACTCTTTTTTACTTCGTGGTGACCAAGTGTGGATGCAGTATTCCAAGTGTGGCCTTACCAAGGCATTGTAAAGTGGTATTAATACTTCACGTGATCTTGATTCTATCCCTCTGTTAATGCAGTCCAGCACTGTGTTGGCTTTTTTGGCAGCTGCAGCACACTACTGGCTCATATTTAAGTGATTGCACCTTTCCATTCTCTTTCATTTTCCTATCATCATTGACCCAGGGCATGGTGTTTGGATTATCTATCAGTCTAATGAGTGAAACAGCTAGCAATAGCCCTGATGTTGCCTTTTATGATGAAAGTTCAGAATTTGATTTTTTAAAGCCTACTATATTCTGAGTAAAGTCTTAATTTTTTTCTGCTCACCCAGTTTGTTTTATTGAAAGGGGAGATCAGAGTATCAAGAATTAAAGATAATAGATGTGAAAGTGAAAATTCAAGTGGCCATCACATGATAGGAAAGATATTAGAAATTCTCTGTTATCATTCAGGGTATTTGCAACCCATTTCTAGTAACCCCAACATAAATACCATAATACAGACAGCTAATGCAGAAAACTAGCTCCTAGATGAAATTAAGCCCTCAGTGGTCAACTGTTCATGTCAATGGGTTTGTGAAGATTAACTGAATATTAATATTTTCCCTTTGCTCTTGAAACAAAGACGAACTCCTAAAGAGACCCTGTGAAAACAAGAGCTCTCATACAAAATTTCTTTTCAATACAAAATTTCTTTTCAAAGATATACCATCAGGAAGATATAGCAGATGATAAAGTCAAACAATATATAGAGGCAGCAAAAATGAGCAAAATCATGGAAGAACAAAAGGAAATGTTTAAATAGACCAATAACCGCAATAGAATTAGAAGCAGCATTGAAAAAAAAAACAATAAATCACCAGGCCCAGATGGAATTCCGGTGTATTTTATAAAAATACACAAGAGTCACTACAATGGATAATGTTGGAGATTTACAATGAGGTGCTGGAGGAGGCGAAGTTATCGACAACTTGGACGGAAGCAATCATCACCCTCATTCCTAAGGAAAACTCAGACCTACAACAAATTCAAAATTTCTTTACTGAATACAGATTATAAGACATTTACAACAATAGCAGAAAGGATAAAAATTTTTTGGAATAACTACATCCACCCAGATCAAAATGGATTTCTACCAGGATGACAAACAAAAAATAATATGAGGATAATAATGAACACTTTAGAATTTTATGAAGTCCATCCTGAAAGACAAGCTACACTGCTTTTTCCTGATGCCCAGAAGGCATTTAACAATCTGAATTGGAAGTATATTATAATGCAATTGTACTATATGGATTTTGGGACAAAATTTAGAAAGATGGTTGAGAAAATATATACTAAACAAACAGCTAGGGTAATTATAAATGATGAAATGACAGAAAAAAATGATATAACCAAAGGAGTAAGACAAGGATGCCCACTTTCCCCTCTTCTATTTATTTTATCATTAGAAATAGTCCTGACAAAAATCAGAAAGGACTAAGAAATAAAGGGTTTAAAAATTAAGAAGGAAGAATATAAGGTCCAGGCCTTCGCTGATGATTTGGTATTCATTTTGGAAGATCCATTAGAAACCAGCTTTAAATTGATTCAAAAAATAGAAGAATTTGGTGAGTTAGCCAGACTTAAGATTAATAAGAATAAATCCAAATTAATAACCAAAAATCTTACAAAGGCACAGGAAAGTGAACTGGAAGATAAAACAAAGATAAGTATAACCAAGATAATAAAATATTTAGGGATCTCGCTTACAGCGAAATGTTCCTCAATTAAGGAAGACAATTATGATAAAATATTACTCCAGATAAAAAAAGATTTAGAAAATTGGGAAAATATGCAAATTTTATTTTTAGGGAGGACCGCTACAGTCAAAATGAATATATTGCCAAAAATATTATTTCTGTTCCAAGTTATTCCAATAAAATTAAGGAAAACATTCTTTCAAGAATTAAATAAATTGGTCACTAAATTTATATGGCAAAGGAAAAACCCAGGATTAAATTAAACTCTTGCAAGATATGAAAGATAAAGGGGGATTGGCATTACCAGAATGGGAAATATACTACCAAGCATCGAGCTTAACTTGGCTAAAAGATTGGCTGGATTTGAAAAATACTAGAGTTTTAACAATAGAAGGACATGACTTACAAGCAGAGTGGCATGTATTCCTATGGGACAAAAAATATAAAATACACAGATACTTTCAAAGACACATAGTTAGGAACGCATTGCTACAGACTTGGGAAAAAATAAAACAAAAACATTATATAAGAATTCCAATGTGGTTATCCCCAACAGAAGCTCTGAAACACCCAAATCTACTGGATATAAATAAGATAATCAGCTACAAGGAATTAGTAAATGAACAGGGAAATCTGAAAGAAGAATTGGAACAAGATATAAAGAAGAATTGGAACAAGATATAGGCAGAGGGGGAAAATGTAAATCATAGAAGATTACCGTTACGAAATCTCTGTTAAAAAAGGGGAGGAGTATACACTGTGTGTGTATGTGTGTTTTGTTTTGTTTTGCTGGTTTAAAAAATAAAAAAAAAATTAAAAAAAGAAAAGAAAAAGAAAACAAGAGCTCTCCAAATATTTCATCTCAGCCTCCTTTTCACTTTCTATCCCATGGTACTCCTAGGGGTAGAAAAGGGGCTAAAAGGGATAGGAATGAGTGAGCTTCCTGAAAGCCAAAATGGGGGTGATTTCTGCTGGAAGTGCTGGGAGACAAGCAGGTAGGCAGGAAGAATCAGCTTCATAGACTTAAGACCATCTGCTGTATTGTTTGTGACTTTACTAGCTCCTTAAAGATCACCATGCTGGAGTACAGATGGGAATTATCTGCTGCAGAGAATGGCTAATTTAACAATTATGTAAAATAAACTTTTTATTATACTCCTACTAAGTTTATTTCTGTGTCAGTACTTGATATAGTTTGGGACTGTAGTTTAGCTTTAAGACTGACATTGGAACTGCTTTGTCTCCAAATGATTCATTTCTAGCGTTCTTTCTGCCCTGCAATGATGCCTAAATCATACTTTTTTAAAGGTTCAGAGTCTTGATTTTGAAATTTTGTTAATAGGGCCTATAAAGTTTATAGCATACCAATGGAGACATTAAATCTCACAATCTTTTTGATTTTGTAAACTGTGGTCTATAACACCTCCTTTTGGGAGGATGTTGTCTTTACAATTATCCCTGCTCCAGTTTCTGTATATATTGTAACAAGACAACAGTTGAACAGGATAATATTCCTAAGCTTTCTAGTTTACTTAACATTTGTAACCCAATAACAACTATTAGATACATCACCAAGGATTAATAAAAACTTGAAACAGTTGAAAATGATAGTAATTTTTTTAAAAAATGAAAATCCAGTAGCTTTTAATTACAATAGTCCAATTTTCACCTCTGTTCTTTCTCTCTTGTACTTAATTGATTATGATTATATGCCCTCTTGTTAACTCCTAGCAGCCACCTACAACAGTTTCTTTATGATGATCTGTCCCTAAGCAGGCCTTTAATCTCTTGCAATATTATATTCATTGCCACTGTTAACAGCATGTATAGTTTGTTGCTGATTGTTCTCCTTCCTTCCATCTTTCCCAGCATTAGTGCTCTTTCCAGAGAGCTAGGCCTTTGTGTAATGTAAAGTAGGATAATTTGAGCCTGGTCATTTGTGCCTTGTGCCTTGATTCTGGATTGATTTTTTAGATGATCCCTCTGTTTGTTTTATTGCATTTTCAGGAGTCTTTTCCAACACTTCAAATGCGTGAGCACTCCTCCTCTCTTGCTTCTTCAAAGTCCAGTTTTGCTTCTGTTGATTATCACAGGGAAAACAAATTGCCTGCACAATTTTTATTTTTATAGATATAGACACATTCCACATCTGAATATCTTTTCCAAGCCTTCATGGCTGCTTTCCCAAGTTTGTGTACCTCTACCAAGCTTCTTGCACTAACATAATGCATTTGAACATTAGGATCCTGCTGAGTCAAACTCCAGACTTTTGGATGGACACAAGAATTTTTACATGATAAATAAAACTGGGCTAAATTACAGATGTATAGTTTTATCCTTTTAAATTTATTTATTTATTAAATTTATTTGCCACCCATCTCACTGCAAGGCAACTCTTAATAGTAATTTTATGAACTCACATTCACACTGGTATGTTTCTCAAAAATTTCCAACTCCACTGGAAATAGGAGAAGGTTTTCTTTTTATGGTGTCTTTTCCTTTCCTATCTGTCCTATATAAGCTGATTAGAAAAAAATAAATCCTCATCTATGATTGGAATCTGATCAAGATAATTCAATTACTATTTTATTCACCATCTTGCTCTAGAATTGCTGTTGCCACAGGTATTTTTCCGGGTGTTCCCAACATGTTGGGATTAGAAGTGTGTCCAGCCCAATTTCTTGGGAAGATTCCTTTAGCAGTCAGCAAGTTGTTAAGCAATTAATCATCAAGTTGAAACAGAGTAGCATGCTTCAAACCATTTCATAATCCCGCATTCACACACATATAACTAATAATAATAATAATAATAGTAAAGTTGGAAGGGACCTTGGAGGTCATCTAGTCCAACCCCCTGCTCGGGCAGGAAACCCTACACCATTTCGGACAAATGGCTGTCCAGTCTCTTCTTAAAAACTTCCAGTGTTGGAGCATTTACTGCTTCTGGAGGCAAGCTGTTCCACTGATTAATTGTTCTCACTGTCAGGAAGTTTCTCCTTAGTTCTAGGTTGCTTCTCTCCTTGATTAGTTTCCACCCGTTGCTTCTTGTCCTGCCTTCAGGTGCTTTGGAAAATAGCTTAATTCCCTCTTCTTTATGGCAGCCCCTGAGATATTGGAATACTGCTATCATGTCCCCCCTTGTCCTTCTCTTCGTTAAACTAGACATACCCAATTCTAGTAGCTCTAGTTAATTATTCCAATACTTTTCTTACTTAGGTCTGATTGCAGTGTTATTTTGTGGTTCAGTTTTGCAAAACTCACTTGCTGCTTCTCCTAATCATCATAGATCAATCAGGAATGCTGTGGTAGCTATCTTTGCAGGATTGTAGGGAGTGACTTATATGTCTATGGAAATTTACCACAATTGCTAAAGGGAGAAATTGAATTCATTTAAAAATCTAATGATTTATCTTGTTATAATTTAAAGCCACTTGTAATATGCACACCTCCAAAGTCAGAGACTGTATATCAGATGCCATTTGAAAGTTGCCATATGTGGATGGAAAAAATATAACTCCAGGAAAGCCTAAATTGGAATAAATCTTTGCACTACTGAGTTCTAATGTGGATGTATACTTAAATCTATCCTTTTAAGGGAAGACATGAAAGGTCTGTATAATAAACATAGATTTTATCTGCAATTTTCTTCCTTAAACTAAAACTATAAAGGTAAGCAGATAATTCTAGGTGAGAAGATAATTTTCTTTCCTTCTACCGTAACTTGAAGAAAATTAGTAAGAAACAGATCAATTCTCTTAATAGTTTGCCTTAAACTTTTTTTTCATTTGCTTCCCTTCAATGGGAAATGGGGAATCTTAGTTATCTAATCAAACCTTCTTCATGCATAATGAAAGCCATGCAGAAATTTAATCACTGCCTCACACCACTTTATGCCATCAACTTGACTACAATTTATAGAATATTTCTTTTATGGATGCACTTTTTTGTCTTTATTCAGATCAGTGTGAGAAAATTGCTTCTATTATAATACAAGCTACATTAATACCATTTCATTATTTTTCTTAACAAAACCCACATCATAAAGAGACATTCTTATTTTTGTCCGGCTAATACTTTAACACCATGGTTTGATCTTAAGTCAGGTTTTGATTAGCAAAATAAGTATAATAGAAAATGCTATTTCTAAAGAACTCAGAATGCATTGTTTGAAAATAGGGATACTGCTTTGATATCTTTTCTCCAGGAGAACTATTTTGTTCACTCTATCAAGGGGGAAAGCAGAAAAGATATTGAATTTGGATTAGGGACAGTCTGGGTGACTATGCAGTGCTATTATTTAATTATTAACAAATCCATTGATATTTTTTCTTTATCGTCTATATTTTAAATGTTGTTTTATTTATTTATATTAACTGCTAGCTTAGTTTGTTATTGCTGTCCTAATCCTAGAATCTAAAGGGAAGAAGCTCCTATTAATGCTAAGCCAGTGCTACTGAAGAAATCATCCCCAAAGCAAAGCAACCCAGAAAGCAGAGCACTGCAACCCAGCTGACACACAGTTAATACAGATCAGCTGTAGATCTTGGCAGCCCTACATTGCAGCTCTCAAGAGTTCAATACAAATGAATCTTGAGCACTTTGGGTTAATTTGACCTTGGCTGCAGATTGCCTTGGGAACATATTGCTAGGATATGGAAGATACAGGTCAACATTTTTTCTGACTTTGCAAATGAATGTTTTGCAAGCAAAGTTTTCATAAAAACTATATAGTGCACAAGGCATGCCAGTGCACAGAGTCTAGCGCTTACTTAAGTGCTATTTTCTCTTTCATCGTTTATGTGCCTGAAGGAAGCTTATTTTAGGTGAAAGAAAGGGAAAGTTTATTGGCAGAAAGAAAATTTATGGAAAGTAGGCCAACTCTATATTTCTCCCCACTGATCCTTTCAGTTCCTTAGTAGAATTTCACATAAGCAAGGCTGTAAAACCTACCATCAGCTCGTGTAAATAATCATCAGCAGAAAGTACCACCAGTCAATCTGTACACATCTGTTGATGTGCAAAATATTTCATATGGATGTCCTGTATTAAAAAGAAGCCATCTGAATTCAATCAAAAAGAAGAAGAAAGAGCTAAAGAGAAAAACCAGAGGTGAGAAATCTAGACAACAGTTTGTGTAGAGAAGAGTGAGTACACTTAAATTGTACTGTCGAAGCAATACATACAAAATAAGAGAAAAGTTCAGTAATGAACCACATGATTCATACACAGAGATTCAGTCCCAGTTAAAAATCATCAGACAGAAAGCAATGGAAAAGCCTACAAGCTCCCCAGGGGTGTCACCATCAGTCAGAATAAATAGCAATAGATAATATTAGATGGATAACTAGTCACAAAGCTATCCAGCAGATTTCTGCCCAACTACAGCTGGAGAACTAAGAGCTACAACCAAGGTTTATGTAGAAAGAAAGAAATATCCAGAAAATTGGGTAATTTTTCACCACTAGGTGATAATTGCAACATAGGAAATAGAGTAGAGTCATATATGATTGAAAGCTACCCTAATTAGGAGGAAAGAGCAAGTTATTTAATTAGGTTTCCTCAGTTGACCTCATTAGTTTTGAATAGAGTAACTTTAAAAAAAAACTGACAGAAGAGCTGACATTTTACAACTAAGCTATAATTATGGGTGTGTATACACACATATACTCACACATTTTCATGGAGAAAATCTAGGAGGCTACTAAGAGTAAACACCAACTTAATAGTACATAATCGTCAATAGGTTAATTTCCAAGATGTTGCCAATTGTACAAATTAAAATTAGCAAAAATAAATGCATAAACTAAGGTTCTCAAATGAGATTTTCCTCTTTTTTGGGGGGGGGATAGAAGAGTAACTTGCATGGGGTGGAAGAAAGCGTTTTGCATTCAGTCAATCAAATGTAGGGCAAATGAGGAGGCCCTGGGGCTTCTTTTTGATTGCCATTCATCTAAATATCTGGCTAACATTGATATTTTAGAAATGATTCTTATGCATTTTTCTCATGAAATCTGATTCTTAATTGGAGTGCAGGGTTAACCCAGGACATTTTGCATAGGCAATAGAAGATGGTATGGTTCTTCCCACTACATAAATAGGCATATCTGATTAATAGCTGCAACTTATTTTGGCATTGGCAATGAACCAGCATACTTTGTTTCTCCTCCAGGGAGACCATGTGGCATACACACTTGCGTACTTTGCCATTATTCCTGTTCCTATACACCTATCATCTGAGCCATCTGCCTTACTCTACCAGCATGGACAGTATATTGTACATTGGAATGATCTAAAGCAGAGTGTCCAACCACAACTTTAAGACTTGTGGACTTCAACTCCCAGAATTCCCAAGCCAGCCATGCTAGCTGAGGAATTCTGGGAGTTGAAATCCACAAGTCTTAAAGATCTCAAGGTTGGATACCCAATCTAAAGTCTGTGTTGAATTACATATATTATCTTATTGTAATGAAATTTGAACTGTTATCCAACAGAGTGGTGGCAGGAGGGTGGTATAGTTGGCCTGCAAGCAATCCCTATGGTGATTTTATTTTTCTGTATGTGGAAAATTCCTGAGGTCATGAGTAGACCTAAGTCAGTTCAGTAAGCAACCATTCTCTATGATCAGTCTAGTCCCACTGCATGCAAGGGAAGAGGGAATTAATGAAATTTTATACTATAGGGTTTTTTTAACTATTTCTCTGCTATCTTTTATTTCTGATCTTCATGGATTTTTGTGACTTGTGAACTGATATATTTTCCTAATTAGACTATCCATAAGGTTATTTTCAGAAGCTTTGCTGAACTCACAACATACACTGGTAGATGAACTCCACATTCTTTTAAGGAAGTTATCTAATCAAAAATTAAGTTTCCTGTGACAAAGCTTGTTCGTGACAAAGGCATGCTGGCTTCCAAAATCATTTCATTATTTTCATTATATTATATATAACATAGAACTTTCTAAGATAATAAAGTCTGATAGGTCTGTAGTTACCCAGGTCACTTTTTTCTTTGTTTTTGAAGATAGTACAAATTTGTCTGCCTCCAATCTTCTCTTCTCTTCTCTTCTCTTCTCTTCTCTTCTCTTCTCTTCTCTTCTCTTCTCTTCTCTTCTCTTCTCTTCTCTTCTCTTCTCTGTCCAATCAGTGTTGATTCCTGGTGCCTGCTTGGACAAGAAGCTACAGTTTTCTTGGCAAGATTTTTGGGAAGTAGTTTGCCATTGCCCTCTTCTTAAGGCTGAGAGAGAGTGAAGGACTCCCAGCTGGCTTTGTGCTGCAGCTGGGATTAGAACTCAGAATCTCCTGATTTCTATCCTAACTCCTTAACCACTATACCAAACCATTTGTCTCTCTGCCCTCTCCCCTCCCTCTCTCCCACCCTTCCAGTTTGGTGTGGTGGTTAGGGTCACATAAAAAAGAATAAATGAATAAAGAGAGAGATAGGGAAAGAGACAGAGGCAATGGCATACCCACAAAAAGTATTTTTATCATTCATCAGAATTACTCAGTGGTAATGGACAAAGGTTCAGCCAGATCATTAGCAAGTTCTTACAGGATCTTAGATTGCAATCCATTTGGTTCTGGAGATTTAAACTCATTCAAGGTCAGTACATATGTCCTCATTATGTTTCTAGCAAGCTCAAGCTGGATTCAGCACTCCAGCATTATCTGAGGAATCCATGCATAGCCTCCTGTCAAAGAAGTCTGAGATGAAATAGTTCAGCCTTTTGTGGCTGTTATCTGTTAATCTTTGCCTTCTTTACTGAGCACATGATATACTGTTTGTTTTATCTTTCTTATTTTGAACGTATCAAAAGAAACTGCCTTTCTTTGTTCTTAGCATCCTTCATTAACTTTTACTCTTTCCACATTTTTTGATAGCAGTTTTACAGTTCTGGGTTATCCGATCTCTCCTTTTTCCTGCTTCATAATGGTCTCTCTTTTCACCTCTGATCTGTGTCCTTTTAGATTTTCAGATTTTTGTTAGATTTTCAGTTTGCCAGAAACTTACAAGTTAAGAGCCTTTGCAGATGAGTTGGTTTTGATTATGGAACATCCTTTAATTAAAGGGAATTGAAACATTAATGGGCAAATTAAAAGCATTTAGTGCATTAGCAGATTTCAAGATTACTAAATGTAAGATTACGTTGTTAACAAAAATATGAAAATAAAAGATTAAATGGAATTAATGAACAAAATGGCTCTTGAGAAGAAGGTAAAATATTTGGGCAGCACTGTGACAAATATGACCTGCATGTTATTTCAAAATAATTAAAGCACAGAATGAAGGTTTTTTTTAAAAAATGTTAAGATAGGAGAAATTACAACTGTCATTGTAATTTCTTTGATAAAAATGAATGTTTTTCCCGGAATGATATTTTGTTTCAGTAATACCTGTTTTGACAACTGATGCACTACTTATACAGTGGCAGAAGAATATATCTGCATTTGTGTGGCAGTGAAAAATACAAGAGTTAAATAAAAAGTGTTATAAGATGTGTGTGTGAGTTCATTTTATGTAGATATTCTCTAAGTAATGTAGGAAACAAAAATACTGTTACTTCTAAAACAGGGGTCTCCAAGCCCTGGGCCCTCTGTTGGAAACTAGGCCGTGCAAAGCGGCAGGCGAGCACATGAGTGTGTAAAGCTGCATTTGCACAAGGGAACCATCCCTTCTCCTCTCCTCCCTGCCACTGCCACTCACAGAGCTGGAAAGATTGGGAACCCCTGTTCTAAAGTAATAATAATAATAATAATAATAATAATAATAATAATAATAATAATCCCCCAGTGAGGCACTACCTTGATGTGGTTGTGGGGCTTGTGTACTCTGAGGAAGATGAGAGCTATGCCAGAGGTTCAACCATACTGGACAGGTCTCATCAGAGGAGTCAGACAAAGAGTGTCTCTCCCATAAAAAATATGGTGAGACGTAAATTTCAGAATGCCATACTGGCTCGGACGTCGCCCGGGTTAACAAGGTCCGTGCTAGATATCAGAGTTCCTGGATATCTGGTGAAAAATGGGTTACAGAACTGTTGGCTGAGCAACCAGGGCCAGCAGCTGCAGAACTACTGGAAGAAAAGGTGTTTACCCGTCGCAGATACACAGTGATGGTAAACAAAGAAATAATGATCAGTTACTACAGATCAAGTCCAACAAGACGAGGATATCTAAAACGAATGCACCAATTCTGGAAAGAACAACATCCAGAATCAGAAATAACAGAACAGAGACTAGCAGATCAACGCCGATTTATAACACGAAATAAAGTATTTACAGAAACAGAATTGGACGAACTGCAAAGGTTTACCCAGGGCAAAGAAATCAAAGCCTTACAAGAAGTAATTCAGAATGTAGAGGCAAACCAGGGGGAGTTGGCAGTGAAAGAATCCAGTAGAGATATACAACTGTTCTCATTTGGAAACCAGGCACCTCTTCCTCAGGAAGAACAAAACCCTCTAACTAAAGAAATAAAAGAATTGAAACAAAGAATAATTGAGCATCTAGAACAGCACAAAAACAACAGAATAAGGCTGCCTGTATTGAAGCTTGTTCCAAAGAAACAGCTAGCACAAGCATTAAAAGATGCAAATACTGCAATAGCAAGTATAAGCACCAATTCACTCAAAGGAACAAACCAACTAATGTACAGCACAGCTGCAGCTATAACAGAATACCTGGGATGTAAAATCAACAAAAAAGAAAAACAAACAAACAGTGCACCACAAAAATGGAAGGTTAGACTAGAAAATAAGATCAGCAAGTTAAAATCACATGCAAGCAAGCTAGAACAGATGAAAGAAAAGAAGCTGAAGAACAAGAAGACCAAAGAATACCTAATCAAGAAATACCACTTAGAAACAAGAAAGATCAAGGAAGCACTGGAAATAATAAAGCAACAAATAATAGCTATAGCCAGGAAAATCAGTAGATATGAAGCTCGCATTGCAAACTATAGGCAGAACCTCCAATTTCAATCCAATCAGAAACGTTTCTACCAATCCATCAATGGAGAAACTGCAAGGAATCAGTCAGTACCTGACAAGGAAGAAACAGTGCAGTTCTGGAAGCAGATATGGGATAACCCAAAGAAATACAACAAGGATGCGGCTTGGTTAAAAGAGGTGGATGCAAATAAAACAGAAGTTGAAATGAAAGAACTAGTAATAACAACAAAAATGGTAGAAAAAAGAGCAAAGAAAATCAAAAATTGGTCAGCACCAGGTGAAGATGAACTGCATGGGTTTTGGTTGAAACATCTAACTGTTATACACCCACTCATTGCCAAGCAATTCAACAATATACTACAAGGAGGAGAAATTGAAAAGTGGCTAACAACTGGGAAAACCTACCTAATAATGAAAAATCCAGCAAAAGGGGCAACACCAGGTAACTACAGGCCAATTACCTGCTTACCAACAACTTTCAAATTACTAACTGGTGTGGTAGCTGATGCAGTACAACAGCATCTAGTTGAAAACAATCTCTTTCCACCTGAGCAGAAAGGAAACCGCCCCAATAGCAGAGGAACAAAAGATCAACTCCTAATAGACAAAATGATCTTGGAAAACTGCAAGAGAAGGAAGACCAACCTGAATGTGGCATGGATTGACTACAAAAAGGCATTTGACTCTCTGCCACATGATTGGATAATAAAGTGCCTAGAAATAACAGGAGTCAGTAGAAACATCAGAAAATTTGTGCAAAGATCGATGGCACAATGGAAGACACAGTTGCAGATCAATGGTGAGAGGCTGGGAGAGGTTAATATCAAGAGAGGAATATTTCAAGGAGATTCATTATCACCATTACTATTTGTTATTGCACTGTTTCCTCTGTCAACAATACTGAATAACTCAGGACATGGCTATCAAACATCAAAAACATCTGCCAGACTATCCCACCTCCTTTACATGGATGGAAAAACATCATCTGAAATAGAATCGCTGCTCAACACTGTCCGTATATATAGCCAAAATATTGTAATGGAGTTTGGCTTGGACAAATGTGCCACACTTACTATCAAACAAGGAAAAATAGTGAAAACTGAAGGAATCAAGATGCCCCACGAAAATAACATTAAGAGTCTGGATGAGGAAGAGTACTACAAATACTTGGGTATCCTTCATGCTGACAACATCAAGCACACTGAAGTCAAGAAAAAGATTAGAGGTGAATACATCAAGAGAGTGAAGAAGATCTTAAAGTCCAAACTCAATGGAGGAAATACCATAAAGGCAATCAACACCTGGGCAATCCCAGTCATTAGGTACACAGCTGGAATAGTGGACTGGACTCAAGCAGAACTAAAAGCAATGGATAGGCAGACCAGAAAAATAATGACAATGAATCATGCCCTTCATCCACGCAGTGACATTGATAGACTTTATCTACCAAGGCAAATAGGTGGGCGTGGAATGCTACAAGTACATCAGATGGTTGAAGAAGAAAAAATGGCTTTGGAAGAATATCTGAAGAACAATGATGAAGATGCACTGAAATTAGTATATCAGGAAGGCTTACTAACTACTGGAGAGACCAAACTGGCCTACAAGAAAGACCAAATGAAGAACAGAATAGAGGCATGGGAAGACAAAGCACTACATGGCCAATACATGAAAAAAATAGCTGGGAAAGCAGATAATAATAAAACCTGGCAATGGCTAAGAGCAGGAAAATTGAAGAAAGAGACCGAGGGACTAATTCTGGCTGCACAAGACCAAGCCTTAAGGACAAATGCATACAAAGTCAAAATTGAGAAGACAGCAACAGACAGTAAGTACTGCCTATGCAAAGAAGCTGAAGAAACAGTGGACCACTTGGTAAGCTCTTGCAAGAAGATTGCACAGACTGATTACAAGCAGCGGCATGACAAAGTAGCAACAATGGTGCATTGGAAGATCTGCAAAAAATATCATTTGCCTGTAAACAAAAACTGGTGGGATCATAAAATAGAGAAAGTCATAGAAAATGATAAAATTAAACTGCTCTGGGACTTCAGAATTCAAACAGACAAGCACCTGCAACATAACATCCCAGACTTAACAATTGTCGATAAGAAAGACAAAAAAGTCTGGATAGTGGACGTGGCAGTGCCTGGAGATAGCAGAATAGAAGAGAAAGAACTGGAGAAGATAACAAAATACAAAGACCTACAAATAGAAATAGAAAGACTGTGGCAAAAGCAAGCAAGGGTAGTACCAATAGTAATAGGCTCCTTGGGTGCAATCCCAAAACAACTGGAGCACCACTTGAACACCATTGGCATTGACAAATTCGCTATTAGTCAATTGCAAAAGGCGGCCTTATTAGGAACTGCTTCCATCCTGCGACGATACCTGTAATACCATCAAACATCCACATCTGCCTATCCCAGGTCCTGGGTAAGGACTCGATAGGTAGACAAAATGCCAAATCCAGTCTGAACATCTGGCTGACTGTGCGATGATCCATAATAATAATAATAATAATGACAATGAATCATGTCCTTCATCCATGCAGTGACATTGACAGACTTTATCTACCAAGGTAAATAGGTGGGCGTGGAATTCTACAAGTACATCAGATGGTTGAAGAAGAAAAAATGGCTTTGGAAGAATATCTGAAGAACAATGATGAAGATGCACTGAAATTAGTATATCAGGAAGGCTTACTAACTACTGGAGAGACCAAACTGGCCTACAAGAAAGACCAAATGAAGAACAGAATAGAGGCATGGGAAGACAAAGCACTACATGGCCAATACATTAAAAAAATAGCTGGGAAAGCAGATAATAATAAAACCTGGCAATGGCTAAGAGCAGGAAAATTGAAGAAAGAGACCGAGGGACTAATTCTGGCTGCACAAGACCAAGCCTTAAGGACAAATGCATATAAAGTCAAAATTGAGAAGACAGCAACAGACAGTAAGTGCCGCCTATGCAAAGAAGCTGAAGAAACAGTGGACCACCTGTAAGCTGTTGCAAGAAGATTGCACAGACTGACTACAAGCAGCAGCATGACAAAGTAGCAAGAATGGTGCATTGAAAGATCTGCAAAAAATATCATTTGCCTGTGAGCAAAAACTGGTGGGATCATAATATAGAAAAAGTCATAGAAAATGATAAAATTAAACTGCTCTGGGACTTCAGAATTCAAACAGACAAGCACCTGCAACATAACACCCCAGACTTAACAATTGTCGATAAGAAAGACAAAAAAGTCTGGATAGTGGACGTGGCAGTGCCTGGAGACAGCAGAATAGACGAGAAAGAACTGGAGAAGATAACAAAATACAAAGACCTACAAATAGAAATAGAAAGACTGTGGCAAAAGCAAGCAAATGTAGTACCAATAGTGATAGGCTCCTTGGGTGCAATCCCTAAACAACCGGAGCACCACTTGAACACCATTGGCATTGACAAATTCGCTATTAGTCAATTGCAAAAGGCGGCCTTACTAGGATCTGCTTCCATCCTGTGACGATATCTGTAATACCATCAAACATCCACATCTGCCTATCCCAGGTCCTGGGTAAGGACTCGATAGGTAGACAAAATGCCAAATCTAGTCTGAACATCTGGCTGACTGTGCGATGATCCATAATAATAATAATAACGTTGGAAGGGATCTTGGAGGTCATCTAGTCCAACCCCCTGCTCAGGCAGGAAACCCTATACCATTTCAGACAAATGGCTGTCCAGTCTCTTAAAAACTTCCAGTATTGGAGCATTTACCGCTTCTGGAGGCAGGTTGTTCCACTGGTTAATTGTTCTGTCAGGAAGTTTCTCCTTAGTTCTAGGTTGCTTCTCTCCTTGATTAGTTTCCACCCGTTGCTTCTTGTCCTGCCTTCAGGTGCTTTGGAGAATAGCTTGACTCCCTCTTCTTCGTGGCAGCCCCTGCGATATTGGAACACTGCTATCATGTCCCCCTCATCCTTCTCTTTATTAAACTAGACATACCAATTCCAGCAGCCTTTCCTTATATGCTTTAGTCTCCAGTCCCCTAATCATTTTTGTTGCTCTTCTCTATACTCTTTCTAGAATCTCAACATCTTTTTTATATCGTGATGACCAAAACTGGATGCAGTATTCCAAGTGTGGCCTTACCAAGGCATTGTAAATTGGTATTAATACTTCATATGATCTTGATTAAATCCCTCTGTTAATGCAGCCCAGCATTCTGTTGGCCTTTTTGGCAGCTGCAGCACACTGTTGGCTCATATTTAAGTGATTGTCCCCTAGGACTCCGAGGTCCCTCTCACAGTTACTACTATTGAGCAAGGTACCCCCTATACTATACCTGTACATTTGGTTTTTCTTGCCTAAATGTAAAACCTTACTTTTTTCATCATTGAATTTCATTTTGTTAGATAGCGCCCAGTGTTCAAATCTGTCCAGATCCTTCTGTATCCTAAGCCTGTCTTCTGGAGTGTTGGCTATTCCTGCCAGCTTGGTGTCGTCTGCAAATTTGATGAGTTCCCTATCTATCCCCTCATCCAAATCATTGATGAAGATGTTGAAGAGTACTGGGCCCAGAACAGAGCCCTGGGGCACCCCACTACACACTTCCCTCCATGTAGATGTGGTTCCATTGAGGACCACACGCTGAGTACAGCTGGTCAGCCAGCTATGGATCCATTTGGTGGTGATGCTGTCTAACCCACATTTTTCTATCTTATCAAGTAGTAGGTTGTGATTTATCAACTGCTTTACTGAAGTCCAAGTAAATTATATCCACAGCATTCCTCCACTAATTTTGTCACTTGGTGAAAGAATGCAATAAGATTTGTCTGGCATGATCTGTTTTTGACAAACTCATGTTGGCTTTTAGTAATGACTTTGTTTTGCCTCTAGATGTTCACTGATTCGTTTTTTGATTATCTTTTCCAGAATCTTCCCAGGTATTGAGGTCAGGATGATAGGTCTGTAATTTCCTGGGTCCATTTTTTTCCTTTTTTGAAGATGGGAACTATATCAGCTCTTTTCCAGTCCTCTGATAGTTCCCCAGTGCTCCAGGATCTTTGGGAAATATAGTTCAATGGTTCTGAGATCACATCTGCCAGTTCCTTGAGAATCCTGGGGTGTAATCCATCTGGTCCTGGTGATTTGAACTCGTCTAGGGTGGACAGGTGCTCACTTACCGTTTTCTTGCCTATCTTAACTTGCGTTTCTATTCTGTTTTTTATGGCACTATTTTTGGTAGATTGGTCTGTTTTTTCCCTTTGTGTAAAGACAGATGCAAAAAATGAGTTAAATAGTTCTGCTTTGTCCCTGTTGCTTGTCACCTTCTTGCCACTTTCCCCCACTCATTTCCTTCACTTTTTTCTTGTTTTTTACATGTTGAAAGAAGCTTTTTCTGTTATTTTTGACTTTGGTCTCAAGCCTTAGTTCATTAGCTTTCCTCACTTCATCTTTGCAGGCTCGGGCTATTTGCTGATATTCTGACTTAGTTATGTGGCCTTCTTTCCACTTTCTATACTTGTATATAGTGTAACTCAGTGTTTTCAAACTTGGCAACTTTAAGATGTGTGGACTTTAACTCCCAATACTGACTGAGTAATTCAGAGATTTAAGGTCCACATATCTTAAAGTTGCCAGCTTTGAAAAAGACTGCTGATGAATCCAATTTGTAGAGGACATAGTGGACAGAAACTAAAACAAATCCTTGCCCGTAATGGCTACAATAGGGACAGAGGTAAAGGAGAAGGCTCATGGCTTGATATTGAGGCTCCATAGAAATGTTTTAGTATTGTGGAATCATTGACACAGTCAAGATCCTTGGATGATGATGATGATGATGATGATGATAATAATAATAATAATAATAATGGACAGTATTTGAAAAGCATTGAAGGAAAATGTGATAACAATTTGACATGGGCATGGCTTAAGATGGAAACCATGAAGAAAGAAACAGAAGGCGCAATACTGGCTGCTCAAAAACAAGCACTACAAACTAATGCCATGAAAGCGAAGATACAAAAATCTACAGACAATCCAAACTGCTGATTTTGCAATGACAAAGTTGAAATTTGTGAGTGCAGCAAAATCGTGCAAACTGATTACAAATCTAGACATGACCGAGTTGCTAAATTAATCCACTGGGCATTGTGTAAAAAATATGACTTGCCTGTGTCCGAAAAGTCATGGGAACATAGGGTGGAAAAAGTTGTTGAGAATGAGAGGGTGAAGATCTTGTGGGACTTTCAAATACAGACAGATCGCCATTTGGAACACAATACGCCAGATATCGCAATTGTAGAGAACCGAAGCGTACAGCTGATTGATATCACTGTACCAGGAAATGCCAGAGTCGAAGAAAAAGAACTGGAAAAAAAATTACAAAATATCACGACCTGGCCATCAAAACTGCGCTATTATGGATGAAACAGTGGTACCCATTGTCATTGGGGCACTGGGAACTATGTCCAAAAACTTTGCATAATACATCAAGAAACTGCAGCTTCCTGCAATAACTCCAGCAATGTTACAAAAAACTGTGCTACTCGGAACATCTTATATTTTAAGGAGATAACTGGTTGACACCTAGGATACTGGTAGCAACCCATGTCAACCATCAGCGCCAGCCAATTTGAATGTTCAGTTGACTGAGGTTCATCTTTAATGAATAAAAGATAATAATAATAATAATAAAAACAACAACACCAAAACAACAACAACAACAACAATGATGATGATGATGATGTTGGAAGGGACCTTAGAAGTCATCTAGTCCAACCCCCTGCTCAGGCAGGAAACCCTATACCATTTCAGACAAATGGCTGTCCAGTCTCTTCTTAAAAACTTCCAGTGTTGGAGCATTCACCACTTCTGGAGGCAGGTTATTCCACTGGTTAATTGTTCTAACTGTCAGGAAGTTTCTCCTTAGTTCTAGGTTGCTTCTCTCCTTGATTAGTTTCCATCTGTTGCTTCTTGTCCTGCCTTCAGGCGCTTTGGAGAATAGCTTGACTCCCTCTTCTTTATATCTCTATGTACTGGACTGAGACAATAGAAAGGGATGTATTCAAGACAGATGGAGATACAGCATGTTTGCATCTAGATTGTTCACTTTTCATAGACACTGGCATTAATTTTCAAGTATACTGTATCTCTTTCATTTTCTGGAAATAACATCATTAGTCAGTTTATTCAGACAAAACATTATAAAAATTAGCTGAACCTTCTTTTCATGTACCCTATTCACTTTTATGGCTATTGGTAGCCCCTCTTCATTACATTGACTGAAATAGTTTAGCTGCAGGATTTAAATTCACACAGTATTTATTGGCAATTAAATTCATATTCTTTAATACTCATATTTAAGTTGTGGTTATTTTTTTTTAATTGAAAAAGTTTTATTGACAATTAACAAAAAAAATTTAAACCCACAAACCCACCCCCCCACCCCCTACCCCCCCACTTCCCAGAGCTGAGTACAGGGTTATTACAAACATATTAAACAAAATCTAATTAAATTTAACAAATTATACAATAACTAAATTCATACTTAACCCTTAACTCCCTTTAAACCTTAATGTCATAATATTGTAAACAAATCCATTTTAAAATAATTATTATAAAGAACCATAATAACAGTAAATAAACTAAATAATTTCCATTATAAAATGCTAATAATAATAATAATAATAATAATAATAATAATAATAATAATAAAGTTGTAGTTATTGATTATTATTTGCATGCCAGGTTTTATCCATAGGTGGGTAACAGTAAACAATAAAAAAATACAGCAGATGATTTTTTAAAAAATAAAATATTGTAAAGTATTTTTCAGCTAATTTAGGTTTCCAGATCTTCTCTGGAAAAATGCTAGCTTCTTTCCTAAAGACAGAAAGAACAGGGACTGCTTTCAATTTGTAAGAGAATGCATTTTGTATATTGGGAGCACAATGCCTAACAGACATACTTGGAAAGAAGTCATATGTCTTCTGGTCCAGATACTTCATGGGTGAAGTGGTAGTAGAGGGGGTATCCCTCAGATACTTTAACTTTAATAGCTTTGAAAGTCAGAGCCAGCAAGTTCATGTTGGTAAGGTGACCAACTTTTTTACAATGACACAAATAAATTGAAGAAAAAAATATCGTAAATAAAAGAAACATTTTATTCATTGCAACAGACAACTTGCATGTGCAAAGTTTGCCAACCGGGTGTTTTGGTGCGCTCAGCAGCAATTCCTATTGGCTTTCGAAAGCCAATAGTGGGAGTAGCACAGCTCATGCAAAAGTTGAAAAAAAGACCATCAAAAAAAGGTGCTGGAATGCCATTCTGAGAGTTCTATGAGGGAAAAAAAAAACCCTACAGATTAGTCTTCAAATATCGAAAAGGAGGACATGAAGGAGGACGCTTTTTGAGGGAGGACAGAACTTACAAAAGGAGGACTGTCCTCCCTAAAGGAGGATGGTTGGTCACCTTACATGTTGGTAACCTATCCCACTTTTGCCACTAAGTGCTGCTTTTTGCATAGAATAGAATAGAATAGAATAGAATAGAATAGAATAGAATAGAATAGAATAGAATAGAACAGGAAGGGACCTTGTTCAAGCCCCCTGTTCAAGCAGGAGAATCTATACCATCTCAGAAAAGTGACTGTCTAGCCTCGTCTTAAAAATTTCCAGTGATGGAGTGCCCATGATTTCTGAAGGCATGCTATTCCACTGGTTATTACCTTGGAATCCTTTTGCCAAAGTTGTTTTCAGCAAACCATGACAGAGCACGTAGAAGTATTTGATTCCAAAAGGCATTTAAGGCAACAGCTGAATGGCTGATCCACTTCCTTTGCTCCTTGTGTATTTTGTTGGTTCTTGTCTTGATGCTATTCATGCATTTATTGTTTTAGCTAAGCAATTTTTTTGCATATGTTTACAGTAATCTGAACTGCTATTTAAAGCCACCCCATGAAGGCCTGTTTTAAACAAAATACCTAGAACATGCATTCCTCGTGTAAATGAGAAAAATGAGATAGACTGTAAATTATTCTATTGCTAAAATGTAGGTATAGCTGAACCCTTTTCCATTCCACAGAGGGGCATTTTCTTGTATCTGTATCATGCACCGAGCTTTCAGTAATTTATCTTAGTGTTTCATAATGACTTTTCATTTACAGGAAGTTAAAACTTGGCTTGCTCCAGGCTTGAACTTGGCAGAGGAGATTTCAGCTTGGAAGCAACTCATCATTTGCACAAAACTGCAAAGCAATCAGCTTGGCTAAGTCTTAGAGATTACTTAAGAATATGTTCTGTTGCTGTGTGCCAATTAGAAGACAAATCTAAATGTACGCTTATATAAATCTTTCATTCCAAAGTTCTTTGTGTAAAATGGTGCGTAAAATGCTGTACAATAGGACACTGATGGTCTGTTTTGCTGTGTACAGCAATTCTACAATGAAGAGGAACATTTCATTATGAAAAATTCATGATTTTTTTACTAGAAATTTTTTTGTTGTTCATTGACCATGTTATGCCATATAGAAGATTTTACAAAGAGGTAAAGCTGTGTGTATGCAACATGCTAAGTAATCAGCTGCTTGACTATGGTTTGCAGATCAAAGCTGTGTCATAGCCTGGGTCATATATAGGCTTTGAACTAAATCTGGTCAGATAACTCAGCAAGATTTCCTTTTCTGGTTAGCAGCAGCAGCAATGATTTTTTCAGTGATTTAGGCAGTCTTCAATTCCAAGCCCCCTCCCTATTTCTAAATTATTTACCCAGGCAAATTATAAACAACCATCTTTGAAAAATGAGAGGTTAGAGTGAGGGTATTGTCAGAATGATGCAACCATGAGCATGACTGCTATCCATTGATCTGTAGAAGAGTAAAGTTTCCTTCATTTTCAGCTTGGCTCCTGATGGTACTAAAGAAATATATGTTTTCTTGGCAAGACACCAAGTAGTTGGCCACTACTTTTCTTGAAATACTTTTCTGATTTCTCAGTTTAGCCTATAACCAGTCTAATATCCCTTGGATGTCACCCATTCAACCAGGAAGAACTTCTCCTAGCTTCTGTTAGCTTCCAGATTTTGTCATCTACAAATGTCAGGTTACACTAGAAACTGGATTTTCAATTGGAAAGGAGATTTTGGCTTGGAGTAAAACAATCGTACACTGTTGATGATATTTAAAGTTCTCATGCTGACTTTTGAAAGTGCTTTAGTGAATGGACAAAATGTAGATGAAAGTTAGTAGAGGTGAAAGATTTCACCCCCCAGTTCATGTTTTCCCCTAAAAAGAATATAAGACTTCTTTAAGCATTCATTCTGGGAATTCAGATTGGTACAAGGCCCACACCTCACATGATATTTGAATATATCATTTTTTAAAAAAATTAAGAGACTCCTTTTATCTTTGCTACCAAATTAAAGTAAAAAAATAAAATAAAATTCATGTGCTTTGGCCTTCAGACAAGAGTAGGCTAACTTTTGTGTGGCATTAATTTTAGGAGCAGTGCCACAGTTGGAGCGATGATATATCTGGAATTTCAATGATTTGTCCATTTTTTGAAGGAAACATTTTAAAGGTGTTTTGTTTTACATATGAAGAATGCCTTATTTGGGGCTTACATAACATTTCATTGTGTTCTCTGTTTAAAGTCTGGTAAGGTCCAGCAATCATGGCAATAATAGTTCAGTACCATACATTGGGGAGCACTTAAAGGTGCATATCCAAAGGGTCTTGGAGATTCATGAGTAAGTAATAAGTAATAGTAGTAAAGTTGGAAGGGACCTTGGAGGTCATCTAGTCCAACCCCCTGCTCGGGCAGGAAACCCTACACCATTTCGGACAAATGGCTGTCCAGTCTCTTCTTAAAAACTTCCAGTGTTGGAGCATTTACGGCTTCTGGAGGCAAGCTGTTCCACTGATTAATTGTTCTCACTGTCAGGAAGTTTCTCCTTAGTTCTAGGTTGCTTCTCTCCTTGATGAGTTTCCACCCGTTGCTTCTTGTCCTGCCTTCAGGTGCTTTGGAAAATAGCTTAATTCCCTCTTCTTTATGGCAGCCCCTGAGATATTGGAATACTGCTATCATGTCCCCCCTTGTCCTTCTCTTCGTTAAACTAGACATACCCAATTCTAGCAACCGTTCCTTATATGTTTTAGCCTCCAGTCCCCTAATCATCTTTGTTGCTCTTCTCTGTACTCTTTCTAGAGTCTCAACATCTTTTTTACATCGTGGTGACCAAAACTGGATGCAGTATTCCAAGTGTGGCCTTACCAAGGCATTGAAGAGTGGTATTAATACTTCACGTGATCTTGATTCTATCCCTCTGTTAATGCAGCCTAGCACTGTGTTGGCCTTTTTGGCAGCTGCAGCACACTGCTGGCTCATATTTAAGTGATTGTCTACTAGGACTCCGAGGTCCCTCTCACAGTTACTACTATTGAGCATGGTGCCACCTATGCTGTACTTGTGCATTTGGTTTTTCTTGCCTAAATGTAGAACCTTGCTTTTTTCACCATTGAATTTCATTTTGTTAGTTAGTGCCCAGTGTTCAAGTCTGTCCAGATCCTTCTGTATCTGAAGCCTGTCTTCTGGAGTGTTGGCTATCCTGCCAGCTTGGTGTCATCTGCAAATTTGATGAGTTCCCCATCTATCCCTTCATCCAAATCGTTGATGAAGATGTTGAAGAGTACTGGGCCCAGAACAGAGCCCTGGGGCACCCCACTACACACTTCCCTCCATATAGATGCAGTTCCATTGAGGACCACTCGCTGAGTACGGCCGGTCAGCCAGCTACGGATCCATCTGGTGGTGTTTCTGTCTACCCCACATTTTTCTATCTTGTCAAGTAGTAGGTTGTGATCTACTTTATCAAATGCCTTACTGAAGTCCAAGTAAATTATGTCCACAGCATTCCTCTGATCCACTAATTTTGTCACTTGGTCAAAGAATGCAATAAGATTTGTCTGGCATGATCTATTTTTGACAAACCCATGTTGGCTTTTAGTAATGACTTTGTTTGCCTCTAGGTGTTCGTTGATTCGTTGTTTGATTATCTTTTCCAGGATCTTCCCAGGTATTGAGGTCAGGCTGATAGGTCTGTAATTTCCTGGATCCATTTTTTTTCCTTTTTTGAGGATGGGAACTACATCAGCTCTTTTCCAGTCCTCTGGTAGTTCCCCTGTGTTCCAGGATCTTTGAAAAATATAGTTCAGTGGCTCCGATATCACATCTGCCAGTTCCTTGAGAACTCTGGGGTGTAATCCGTCTGGTCCTGGCGATTTGAACTCATCTAGGCTGGACAGGTGCTCACTAACGATTTTCTTGCCTATCTTAACTTGTGTTTCTGTTTTGTTTTTTGTGGCACTATTTTTGATAGGTTGGTCTGTTTTTTCCCTTTGTGTAAAGACAGATGCAAAAAATGAGTTAAATAGTTCTGCTTTCTCCCTGTTGCTTGTCACCTTCTTGCCACTTCCACCCACTAATGGACCAATCATTTCCTTCACTTTTTTCTTGTTTTTTACATGTTGAAAGAAGCTTTTTTTGTTATTTTTGACTTTGGTCGCAAGCCTCAGTTCATTTTGAGCCTTGGCTTTCTTCACTTCATCTTTGCAGGCTCGGGCTATTTGCTGATATTCTGACTTAGTTATGTTCCCCTCTTTCCACTTTCTATACTTGTCCTTTTTATCTTTCAATTTGTCAGAGAGTTCTTTATGCAGCCATGCTGGTTTCTTTTGAGAGCTGTTATTTTTCCTCTTTGTTGGTATTGTGCTAGACTGTGCTTTTATTATCTCATTTTTCAAAATTTCCCAAGCTTCTTGAGTTGTTTTCCCCTTGAGGATTCTCATCCATGGAATCCTTCCCAAGCCCTCTCTAAGTTTATTGAAATTAGCTCTCTTGAAGTCCAAGACTCTAGGTCATGCAGTTTTGCACTGAGGCAGGACAATACCTCACTGTTTAAAGTTTAAAGGGAAGTTTGCAGTTATCTAGGATTGTCAGCCCTTCAAGGTAGTTCAGGCAAGAAGCACAAAGCATGAATTTGTTTAAGGTGACCAACCGTCCTCCTTTAGGGAGGACAGTCCTCCTTTTGTGAGTTCTGTCCTCCCTCAAAAAGTGACCTCCTACATGTCCTTCTTTCTGATATTTGAAGACTAATCTGCAGGGCTTTCCCCCCCCCTCATAGAACGCTCAGAACGGTGTTCTGGCAGCTTTTTTTGATGTCTTTTTTTTCCAACTTTTGCATGTGCAGCCAATAGGAATTGCTGCTGAGCGCACCAAAACACCCGGCTGGCAAACTTTGCACATGCAAGTTGTCTGTATTATTGTTGCAATGAAAAAAATGTTTCTTTTATTTACAATATTTTTTTCTTCAATTGATTTGTGTCCTCCTTTTCATTGTAAAAAAGTTGGTCACCTTATTTATTTATTTACTCATTTATTTACAAACCACCACCCTAGTTCTAGCAGATTGACTCTGGGTGATGAACACCAAAGCACAAGCTACACAATATTGTTTTAACAATGCAAACTTAAAAAAGAAATTAATAACTTAAGTTCCCTCTACTAAGCTTCCAGAATCAGCTAGAGTCAAAGAGACATTGGAACCACGCACGTTTTACTTGCTTACAGAACACAGAGAGGGTTGGGGCTATCCTTAACTCCATGGGAAGAATGTTCTACAAAGTGGGACCATCACACAGAAGGGTTGTTAGTCTATACCCCGAGAACTTTTCAGGAACCTCAAGAGGCCTTTACTAGATAATTGGCCTGAACCTGCCAAGGCAGTTCTGGCAGTCCATTGCCTGACACATATCTGTGTTGCACTTTATAAAGTTTTAAAGGTGGCAGAAGTGGCAAGCTAGGAAGGGGAGGCAAAAAAGGAGCTGCATCTTGAGATGAGAGCAGGGATTGGAAAGAAAAAGAGAATGTGGTGAGGAATGAGTGGAGAGCTGAAAAAATAAGGAGCTGTATACATGTCAGTCCTAAATTAAGGTGAGCAATCATTCACTCTAGTCTAGACATCTTTTAATCCTTTTTTATAGTGAAATTATTGGCACTGAAGGAGGATATGAAAATTATGATTTCATTGTCTTGGATGTGTTCAACATTACAAAGGTAAATGTGATCCTCAGTATGGTGAAACACACACACTTTCATGTTTAAGGGATTTGTATAATTATTAAATAAAGGGCAACTACTGTCAACTATATTTCTGAACACACTTCCTCTGCAAATGGAAAAATAATTTCATCTCTGCTTTAAAAGAATAAGCTCTCTTTCCCTCTTCTGTCTTTGGAGGCACTGATGAACTAAACTCTTTGAAGACTCTTGGCTTGCTATTCTGTTGTGAAAATATTTCTTTACCAGTGGTATCTTTCATTTCATTGGCCAGACACCTGTCATAAAATTTGATATATACCAGGTTATGTGAGAGACAAGTCTGTTCTTTTTATTTGTGTAGCAAGAACACAGATGTATTGCATCAAAGTCAGTTCTCTTATAAAAGTGGTCTCTAAAAATAGCTTGCATCCAAAGTTCTATGTTGCTGCATTTATGCATGCATAATCTGGTTGTATTTAACACTCTTCTGAGAAATTCTAAAATACAGCTTATGGGAACTGGTTCTTTGATGCTAAGGACTACTAGACATAGACAGGATGGTCAGTGGTTAAGCCACTCTGCATTGGAAAGAAAATATTTGTTAGGAAGAACCTTACGATACATGACCAAAATGCTTTCTCTCATACTGTCTCAATGGATAGTCATATTATCAATATTCAACATTATGTAAAACCTGACCCTTGAACTTGCTTATTTTTCTCTTCTTTGCCTCCATTTTAAAATCCATCCATCTATTCATTTGCCTTTTGCATTGAAAGTATTAAATTACATATGTCATTATTATAAATAGTTAACTCCAAAATGGCAAGATGGTATATAAAGGTAGTACATCAATTCAAGGAGCAGAACCATGAGTTGGGACTGTGTAATCATGATAGACTATTTCAATGGTAGAAGCCATAAAAACGTGGCTTTTCCCTCAGGTGTTTGGACTGGGTTCTTAATGGAGCCTGATATAGGCAGCTTAGGGATTAAGATGTGTGAGAAGCCTCAGCTGTAGTCTTTATTATGTTTGTTTTTAACTGAATTTTTATTTTATATTATTTTGTATTGTTAGCCATCCAGAATTATTTGCTTAGATAGTCATTTATATTTTCTGAATAATAAACAGCTGCTTCTCCCGCTGTGCAAATTTTTGTCTAGCCCTGTCAGGTAATTTGAAAAAAAAAAAAAAAGGGGGGGGGTGTTTTAAGAGAACAATTTAAGTAATAAAATTATGATTAAAAACAAGCCTCTTTCCCAGGAAACTACTTTTTTCTATAGATCCAGATGTATATTTTATAGAAATACCGACTCCTATATTTTTCCTTGCATTAAACAATAGGATTATGCTTCTCTAATGAATAAGTTATTGTATTACATTACATCTTTTTGTACTCCTTCCCACAATTGTATCCTGCTGTTAAAAACCCCTGTGAGATTAGTTGGCCTTGGCTGACAGATAATGACTTGCTCAAAGTTATTTCACAATTTCCTTGACTTGGGGAGGTGGTTATCCAGGGTCTCCCTGGCTGTAATCCAACATCCCAAGCACTATACCCTACATAGAAGAAGGCATGTGAAGCTGTAATAGAATATGTTGTGTTTATATTACACTAAGCATTTCTCCTTCTAAGGAGAGGATATATTATGGGTGTACATTCTATGAAATTATCTTCAGAAGATAACTGATATCAACAAGGTCTAGATTCCTGAACTTCAAATGAAAAAAAATTATACCAGTAATGGAATATTTGTCACTTTCTGTACAGGAGAAAATTTTAAACCACTTCCAGTATGACTGGATTCATAATTTATACTTCTCTATAACTAATGAGATGTTAGTTTACAGATACCCTAGAATTATAACCATACAATTCAGTAGCCCAAAGAAGCTGGCATGTGTTTTATTTTGGGAGTAAAAAATCTCAAAGGGAAAAAAATAACTAAAATGTCATTGCATGTCACATTTATTATGATATAGACTTCACTAAAGCATAGCAAAGTACACTTCAAGACTTGGTATGTCCATTTGCTTGTACAGGTGATGAAAAAAGAAAGATCAATGGTGAGATGAAAATGAAATATAGTTTCATGGAACTTAGCTTTTCTAAAGTGTTTCTCAAAGTGTGGCCTGACAACCCCAGAGTTCTCAAGGAACTGGCAGATGTGATATCGGAGCCACTGAACTATATTTTTCAAAGATCCTGGAACACAGGGGAACTACCAGAGGACTGGAAAAGAGCTGATGTAGTTCCCATCCTCAAAAAAGGAAAAAAAATGGATCCAGGAAATTACAGACCTATCAGCCTGACCTCAATACCTGGGAAGATCCTGGAAAAGATAATCAAACAACGAATCAACGAACACCTAGAGGCAAACAAAGTCATTACTAAAAGCCAACATGGGTTTGTCAAAAATAGATCATGCCAGACAAATCTTATTGCATTCTTTGACCAAGTGACAAAATTAGTGGATCAGAGGAATGCTGTGGACATAATTTACTTGGACTTCAGTAAGGCATTTGATAAAGTAGATCACAACCTACTACTTGACAAGATAGAAAAATGTGGGGTAGACAGAACCACCACCAGATGGATCCGTAGCTGGCTGACCGGCCGTACTCAGCGAGTGGTCCTCAATGGAACTGCATCTATATGGAGGGAAGTGTGTAGTGGGGTGCCCCAGGGCTCTGTTCTGGGCCCAGTACTCTTCAACATCTTCATCAACGATTTGGATGAAGGGATAGATGGGGAACTCATCAAATTTGCAGATGACACCAAGCTGGCAGGAATAGCCAACACTCCAGAAGACAGGCTCCAGATACAGAAGGATCTGGACAGACTTGAACACTGGGCACTAACTAACAAAATGAAATTCAATGGTGAAAAAAGCAAGGTTCTACATTTAGGCAAGAAAAACCAAATGCACAAGTACAGCATAGGTGGCACCATGCTCAATAGTAGTAACTGTGAGAGGGACCTCGGAGTCCTAGTAGACAATCACTTAAATATGAGCCAGCAGTGTGCTGCAGCTGCCAAAAAGGCCAACACAGTGCTAGGCTGCATTAACAGAGGGATAGAATCAAGATCACGTGAAGTATTAATACCACTCTTCAATGCCTTGGTAAGGCCACACTTGGAATACTGCATCCAGTTTTGGTCACCACGATGTAAAAAAGATGTTGAGACTCTAGAAAGAGTACAGAGAAGAGCAACAAAGATGATTAGGGGACTGGAGGCTAAAACATATAAGGAATGGTTGCTGGAATTGGGTATGTCTAGTTTAATAAAGAGAAGGATGAGGGGGGACATGATAGCAGTGTTCTAATATCTCAGGAGGCTGCCACAAAGAAGAGGGAGTCAAGCTATTTTCCAAAGCACCTGAAGGCAGGACAAGAAGCAACGGGTGGAAACTAATCAAGGAGAGAAGCAACCTAGAACTAAGGAGAAACTTCCTGACAGTGAGAACAATTAATCAGTGGAACAGCTTGCCTCCAGAAGCAGTAAATGCTCCAACACTGGAAGTTTTTAAGAAGAGACTGGACAGCCATTTGTCCGAAATGGTGTAGGGTTTCCTGCCCGAGCACGGGGTTGGACTAGATGACCTCCAAGGTCCCTTCCAACTTTACTACTATTACTATTATTACTAACCCCTGAGTTCCCCAACTTACTTTAACACTTGATGCATTGAAGGATATTTTTTTAACAATAGACATAGAAATTAATCTTAAGAGTGTCTATCTCTATGTGTTTAAAAGATGTAATAGAAGAGGAATTCATTTTACTGGACAAGACTGAAAATGATCTCACAGTGAATTTAAAAATGACAGGCTACAAAACTGATGTGGAAAAAATCCTACTCTGGACATACAAAAGAAACTGGCCAATATCTTTATAATTAAAATAATGTACCAAGAGACTGGCCTAGATAATTTTCTTATATGGGATTTACAAAAGAGACTTGTTAAAGCTTAGAAAAATTTTGTGAGAGGGGATGAATGAAAAGAAATAAAGTTCTGGGACATTATTTGAAGGTACTAAAGATCAAGATTGTTAAAAAGCAAAGGAAGGAATATAAAGTTGATTTATTTGATCAAGGCTAAAACAGATACATTGTTGTCTCTGGTAACCCTTAAAGGACTTCTGCTGATCAGAACTGAAATGAAGAAGTTTTAAGAGTGGGATATGGGAAGAAGAGATCATTTGTTGTATTTTAAGACAAGGTGATAAGTTGCTAAAATAGTATGTGTGCCCATCTAGCCCCTGTGGGGAGATACAGCTATGGTAGATGAAGTAATGACACAAATAGGATAAATCTTCATCATGCAAGCATGCAAGGCTATGGTTTTCAAAGGATTTAGGGTGGGGTGGGAGATTGAACATTTTTGTATACATGCCAAGGAAGTTATGGGGCTCACTTTAACATGCCCATTATTTTTTGTTTCAAAATAGTGATAAACCCCATGATTTGTTTCATTGGAAAAACATGTTCAAGGACTGCACCTGGTGTTTGTCCACCTTTGAGGATTATGCTTGCTATATCTGATGGACTAGACTTGAGACATAACAATGGAAAGGTGAGAAATAGTATTTGATTCAAGATGTGGGGTTTTCAAGAAGATTGCTCCACGATGGCATGACAACCACCCTCTCCCAAGTCCTGTGAATAGCGCTTCTTCTCAAAGAACCCCTATTGGAAGCACTTTCTGTACCTTCATGTGAAGGCTCAGCTTTGCCCAGATTTTAATGAGAGTGAAATGCCTGCACATCCCCAGGCAGAATTCCACCTATTAGTATTCCATTCTATTTTACTTTGAGATAATCACTTTCTGAATGTAAGACCATGGGAATTATATACAGGCACATCTTCTGAGAGGATCAGGCACACACCAGATTCCCTGTATGCCAACTTCCCTCAGGCCTTTTCCATCTGCTCTCCCAATGTTGCTGATGGGAACGCCAATTTGCATAACTGGATGGGAACAGATGAATCCTGAGACAGCTCAGGAGATTTGCACTCCAAAAGCTATAGGCTGGCACAAAATTGTTGCATGTTTCCAGTCCCTGGTGGATTTCATTTGTTGTTGTCAGTTCTAGTCCGTTCCTTTTAAAGTTTAACTTTATTTATATTCACTGTGGAGAGCAAAACAATTTAATCTCTTGGATCAGGAAGAACCAAATTGCTAATGCCCGGGGGGAAGGGAGGGATTGATATAATCCAGAGAGAGAGAGAGAGAGAGAGAGAGAGAGAGAGAGAAAGAGAAAGAGAGAGAGACAGAATGAAAGAAAGCACCACTGTGGTATACCGCTTAGGGGGTTAGACTAGGAACAGGGTGACCCAAATTCTAGTTCTTCCTTAGGCCTGAAAGCTGGCTGGGTGATTTGAGGTCAGTCATTCTCTTCCAGTCTGAGGAAGCTGAAAAACATCTGTCTACCAACCCTACTTGACTAGCATGGTAGATTATAATAACCTTCTGTGAAGAGGCCTTAGTGCTGCAGTGAATTGATTTGAGCTGTTGCTGCTGCTGCTTTTATTAATGTTACTGTGTTACAACTTAGGAGTAGTTCTACAGTAGAGGGTTGTTACTGAAGGAAATGGTGAGTTTTCCTTCACTGATTATATGTAAAAATAGACAGCTGTTTTTCGATCTTGCTTTGAGCTGGATTTCTACATGGATCAGGTGGTTGAATTCAACACTCAGAAATAGCCCTTCCAGCTGTATGATTCTAAAATCTTATATTTTTAATGCACATTAATTTCAGAAGCTAGACCAATGTTAACAATTTTAAAGGACTTCTTTCAGGGACATAGTGATAGAGTATACCATCTCTATACTGTATGGATTTTTAAAAAGGAAAATAATTAGGTGCTTAGGGCAGTGTATAAAGAGAGTTTTTTCAGTCCTTTTCTCTCACCAGGGTTCCAAATTGGGCACAATCTTGCACAACCTGTTTGCAGTGGAAGAAATGAGCATGCAGTGGTAATTGTGAACTTTTCTTGCAAATCAATCAATACATGCACCTTTTTACTCTGGATTGTTATAAAATCTTTAAAATCTCTCTGCGACATATCAGTGACTGGTCCACACTGGTTCATCAAGACTGCCATTTAAAAGAAGCCAATCTTTGAACTACTAATTTTGTAAACATTGTCACACCCACTGTGGCCCTCTGGCTGTGTATCCACAATTGTTTCTCCAGGATTTGGAGGAAGTATTGTTGCATCCATAATTGCCCACAATGTATACGTTACTTTTTATTTCACAATATATTCCTTGTCAAAAAAAGAAAAAGAAACAAACCAAAACACAGCACCTCTGCTGTGCTTCAGGGTACAACCTGAATATGAATATTATGATGCTCCCTTTATACTGAGACAGTTTTGATGTTTCTCAATCTGGCACCCCCCAGTAGTATTAGAACAGTACTGCCAGAAAGAGGATTCACCCACCCTTGCCTCCTTTAAATGTGATAGTCCAATAAACCTGGAATGAAAATCAAATCACTGAGTTATGCCTCCAGCACAAATGTAGAAAATGAAACTGGTTTCTAGACACATGTTCAGCATTGCTGAAATGAAAATGTTGGTACCAATATTTTGTCACAGCAAGGATCCTAATGAAACACACAAAAATGTATAACATCCTCAAAATTAAAGTCAGGGCAGAAAACGAACTGCATAGTGCTCATTTAGGCAGATATTTTTACTAGCAAGCAACTGAAGATGAACATACCCAATATCCACTTACCATTAAAAGTGCATTTTGTAAACCCAGATGTTTTCCAGCCTAATAATGAGCCTATATGCCAGTTGAAGATATTTCAGCATTTTAGCTTTCATTAGCAGGTTGTATATATAGGCATAAAAATTCTATTTCAGGCACACTTGGGAATCCACAGAGTCTCAAAGAGTAATTAGGGTGGTTTAAAGATCTGCAAAAAAACAACAAGGATTCAGATGAGAAATCCTTGAACACAATTGGCTATACTTTCCATCAGAGGTTATACAGTAGATGATAGTAACATTTTAACTTCCTTTTCTATAAAAAGTACCAATTGACCAGCTTTGGAATATTACGCATAATATTTAAAACAATGAATAACAGTTACACAAACCAATGTCCCTTGGGCAAAGTATGTTGGGATTGAGACAAAATACTCTATTCATACCTTTCAGTAGTGTCATTGTTACCCTACAAATCAAGGACATTTGACAGGAAGGTGGAAGAAAAATTCTTCCCTTCAATATATGACTGGTTGTCAATGCATATAAATACAGATTTTGATTTCCATAGTTGTAGTCCAACATTACAGGGACAAAGTTCAGCTAGCAGATTTTGCTAAAAGAGTGTCAATTTTGGCTATAAATATATACAATTTCAGTGTTTTTCTGTAATATTCAAGCAGAAACCAAGAACTTTATTTATTAGTATAATTTAATTTGGTTCTTCTTCCATGCCCAGCTCCTTTGCACTGAGACCTTTCTTCAGTTTTAAGGGAGAACAGTTTGGTTTCTTAAGAGATTTTTGATCAAATATTACGGTAGGGAATTGATAGAACTTGAGTCAATATTGATTCTTGACAAGATCTCTGGTTGAAAAAATTATCTTATTTAGGGCAAAGTGGCATATTGTAAAATTTGCACAATGGATGAATAATTCTATATGCATATTTTCCTTTTTCAAAAAAAGTTAATTAAAATTTATCCCTCATCCTATCTTTCTAACTTGGAATAATTTCAAGGAGTCATTGAGACAAGCCCCTGTTCAGTTCAGAAATCCCGATTAAAACATCCTGATAGATTGTGTCAATTCAACTTCAAACCCATTCTGCAAGGAGGAGGCCACAGCTACTTCTCTTTGTGATCAGTTTCAATGGTGAACTGCTGTTATTGTGAACAAATTATATTAACATTCAGCCTGAATCTATGATGATAAGGACATGATACCATCTCCCATGTAGACACTCATGCTCTTAGCTGTGGAGAAGAAACAAGAGCATCATTTTTGGAGAGGAAACCTATAAACATAAAACAACTTATGCGACCAACAGCAACTTTATATCAATTGGGGACAATGTGTTTGGAGAGCCCTCCTAACAGGAAAAAGAAAACAGGTACTTCCAGTATAACCTTTTCACCATGGTCCAGTCAAAATTGGCTGTTTCCCATTCATTTGCCATTTATACTATGATAATTTATTTGAAGAGCTATGGGACTTTTTATTTTAAAAATTACTCTGACTTATAATATATGAATTATATGAAATGCTTTACAGATGGCACATAACTCTGTCAATAATTACCAAGTTAGAAGGAATGTTTTGTCATATGCGGTAATTATGTAAAAAAAATTCAAAGTATTGGAAAGAAATACACCAACAAATTCACATGCTAAAAATAAAGCTCACACTGAAACCACAAATACTTTTATTATGTCTAATACTGAAAACATAAATAACAAATATTACAATCTACTAAGATTTATGTTGAACAAATTAGGCACAATATTAGTAAAGAGGAATTTTGCCAATAATACAAAACTGGAGACCAAAATAGAAGAATATGTAGCAATGGCAAAATTGACAGTACATATCCATAATAGATGTTTCACCAAATTTAAGCAATATGTGTATTATATATACTATACATTGCACAGCAGAGCTAATTTAGACATGTAGAATATAGTTTTGAAGAAGAAATTTATGACATTAATACAAAAAATATTGGAAAGGTTTTAAATAGTTACTAGCAATAATCTTTGATGTTTAATGCAAAGTATAAATATGTAGGTTGTCGATAGAGGTGAGAAAAACAGAAGGGAAGAGGAGAATTCATTACTAAATTTTGATCTGATAGTGTTTTTATTCATGCTTTGTGTTTATCACAGTGGTTCTCAACCTTTTTAATGCCGCGACCCCCAACCGGTCGTAAGTCGAGGACTACTCAACCAGTCGTAAGTTGAGGACTACTCAACTGGTGCAGCACCGTTTCCAGAATGGGACTTTTGGCATGCTCAGCAAGGCAGAGACAGCCTGGACAATTCCTATTGGCTTTTGATAGCCAATAGAATTAGACTCTATTCAAGAGAGTCTATTCTATTGGCTTTCAAAAGCCAATAGAATAAAAGGGAGTAGCACAGCTAAGGAAAAGGGGGAAAAAATGGCGGATTGCGTTGTTTGGCGACCCCCGTGAAATGGTCGTTCGACCCCAAATGGGGTCCCGACCCACAGGTTGAGAACCACTGGTTTAGCAGTTTTTGTTATTATTCAACTGTTAGTATTCAATATAGATCTTTTTTTCTTATTATAACAATAAGAAATATATTTTAGAAGATTGGCTGTTGTATGAGAATTAAAAATAGAAATTATATTCATTCTAGTTTGATAGCCAATAAGTCACTTGCTAGTTTGTTATAAGATCATTTGAGAATTCTAATTGGTTTCCATAGTTTGGTTTCTCATGGTTTCTTTAATTATGGTTTCTCAGATAATTGATTTATTGAATGATTATGTGAAATCAAGTTGGTATTGACTCCTAGTAACTAGATAGATAGATAGATAGATAGATAGATAGATAGATAGATAGATAGATAGATAGATGGATGATAGATAGATTTCTTTCATGCCAATTGTCCCTAAAATGGTCTTTCAGGACACAGCAATCACCATTGTAACTGAGTCCATCCATCTCATTGCTGGTTGTCCTTTTCTTTTACTTTCCACCTTTCCCAGCATTAGAGTTTTCTCTAGGGAGCTAGGTCTTCACATTATGTGCCCAAAGGAGAATAATTTAAACTTAGTCATTTGTGCTTGATCTCTGAATTCATATGTTCTATGATCTATTTGTTGTTTTGTTGGCTGTCTGTGGTATTCTCCTGATTTTTCTCAAGTTCAGAACATCATTATTCTTTCTATCCTGTTTCTTCAAAGTCCATTTTTGTTTCAATTTCACAGGGACAACCTGTTTCAATTTCACAGGGACAACCACAGGGACAACCATTGCCTATACAATCCTGACTTTTATAGGTATAGGTGCATTCCAATATCTAAATATCAGGCATTCGTGATTGCACTACCTATGGCATATTTTTTGACTGCTTGTTCCTTTATTGTTGATGCTTGATCCGAAGGCAGAAACTATCTATCACTTGAATATCTTCATTGTCAATTTTAAAGCTGATTATTGTACATAATGTTATTAGTTTATATTTAATTTTAGACCCAATTTTTTCAATATGCTTTTTGATTTTTATAACTAGAACTTATAGATTCTTTGCATTTTCAACTATCAAGACTATTCTTATTATCAAATAAACCATAATTTACATGTTTCACATGACATGCTCAACCCAAATGAAATTACATTACAACTTGGCACATGTAAAAAAGGACAAGGCTTCAATCTCACAATTCTGGCTACCTTCTTAACTTTCTTGACCCCCAGTCCAGATGCGAAGAAAAACAATAATACAGAAAAGAAACCATAATAATTTGTCTTATAGAGTTCTTATAAGCCTTGGGAAAAGTGTGGTATAAATGCTTCTATAGTGTCTAAATTTTTCTCTTCTAGATTCATATGGCTTCATTCAAGTTCCTTGTTATTCTTAAGCAATTCTGCATGACTTGTAGTATCCCGTAAAAGCCTAAGATACTCAGGGTTGGGATCTGAAGTCATTTCCTTTCCTCTCATTCCAGAGATGCAAGCTGAGTGGAAAATTAGCTTTGATCAAAGAAATAGAGATAATTAGTTTTATGAACATATTGGCGGTAATTCTATAAATAAAGTGTTTCAAAACTAAGCTGTAGAGGGGATAAAAACATAAGATTAAGATAAGCCAGTAATAAAACCAGTATGGTGGTTTGAGAAACAGTCTCCTGTGTAATTTTTCTTCTTCTTCACTTGCTATTGCACTGTGTGAGTAAGAATGTGCATCAATGCAAAAAATGGTGCCAGCTGAATAAGAGTTGGAAAGTTTAACTAACAGCTTTCTCCATCTGAATCTATTAATTGATTGAATCTAGTTTTGCTGGTAAGCTATCAGAAAATCATGGGTTAATCCAGCAACCTAATTAGTTTGGGAACCTGATAGTTAAAGTTTCTTCCCTGGTCTGGTATGCCTGGATCCAATAGGATTTCAGTGCTTGAAAAACATCATTAGATATTTTATAATTTCAACTGACTCATATATTTAATGAATCAGAAGTTGTAGGTTTCTTTGTTTTTTAAAAACCTGAAATCTGCTTTCTACTTCAGATAAATAATTACAAAATTACAAAAGCTAAATCCAGAAAAGCTAGGAAATTCCTGAAAGCTTGGTTGTCAAGCACAGGAAATGAGGAGTCCTATGAATATATAGGTTTATTGTAAACTTAAGCTCTGTACAAGAATCTGAACTACTAAAGGTTAAAGCAAATTGACAGTAGATAAGACTCAATGGAATGCTAGGCAGGCTGGATTTAGATCTCTTGTGGGGAGAAAGGGACTCAACACTGATGACATGTTTGACCCCTCCCTCAGGCTCAATCTGGTCATTTCCTACATTGGTACTCAGACAAATCAGCTATCAATAGGCACATAGAGATAAACAACATTTACACATCATTCAAAATAGACAATAAAAAGCTACAAGGGGGGGGGGAAGTACAGGGCAATTACTATCCAATAAGGAGGCATTAATATCAGGATAAGCAACAGACAAACCCTTAAGCAGTTAATAACAGCCTAATGAAGGAACTACCAAGGAGATAACTACTCTCCCACAACATTGGCAGGGTAAGCTAAACAGGGAGCAAACCTCACCCTCACTAGAACTGATGATGTTACTATACAGGTAATGGACTATCTGCAAGGAAACAATCAAGGTTGACACAAGCTTAGAGAACACAAAGAGTTGTACAATTGCAAAATTCAGGATAACGTCAGCCCAGTTTTAAGATTTTGAGATTAAACCTGAGAAAGGTTTAAACATTAAACATGCCAACATACTTTTCAGTATTATTGTTCTTTCAACATAATTTAGAAATCAGTTCATTCTATATAGATTGAGGAAATAGCCAGAGTCCTTTGGATACTTGGAATGGAGACCAGGTGCCAACTCTGGAAAAACTTGATTTATTTTATTGAACGTGGGTTTTCCAAGTAATTCTGGAAGAAAAATCCCCCAAAAAGAAAGAAGGAAATATAACAGAAGCCAAAAGACAAATCCAAATAGTAGTTAAGTTAGAAGAAGCAAATATGTTCTTATGGCCACTGAAAATTATCTAGAAGAACTGTAGGAAAATAGAATTTCTGCAAATCTTTTGAACTGGAATCTTTCTAAACTTTTTGATGAATGAGTCTCATCCTCCTTCTACTTCTCACTTAGCATTAAACAAAATGCACTATCTGCTGAAAAAAAAAGCTATAGTATTATTCCTTGAATGTTCCAGGGTAGGCTTGACATACAATGCAATAAATTCAAAAATTGGTGGCATAGATATTTGATAAATACATAAATGAAACTTAGGGAAACCTCTGCTTCAGGATTGACAATTCATCTTTAAACCCTTTTCCTATGCCATTTCAAGGGAATAATGAAATAGAGTAAAATTGTTCCAATTTGCTACTTCCTGTTTCATGTTGTACTTTTCTAGATGGATTTTTATTTTTTTAGGCAGTGGCTTGATTTATATTAAAATTGAATAAAGTGGTTGAGAGGACTCATCTTCCTTTTTCTATCCTTTATAAACCAATATGTTTATAGCAGTACAAAGCTCTTTAAAAAGTGTATTTTTTCTGCAATTCCAATCATTAAGCAGCAGAAACACATACTTTCAATAAGCCTGCCATTTTTAATGCTAAAGAAAATGGGAGAAACTGCCTCTTAGCCATCTTATACAATTTCTAAACTTGTTAGACAAATTGCACTCTGTCTAGGATCCTATAAACATGAAATACCCAATTTCACTTTCACCAGGATTCAGGGTACATTTTATTTTAAACTCCATCTCTGACCAGTATTACTGAAAGTAGTGGTTGAAAAAGAAAACACAAAGTGAAGCTCTAAAATAGGTTTAATGTTTATTTTTTATTTGCTGGCCTTTAACTCAGGCCTGAAAAAACATGAAACTCAGAGGTGTGCAATATTCAAGCTCAATGCAAACAAAAATATTTCTGATCTGGCTATGCCTGGCACCTGTTTCTTAAAGGAGCCATGCCCTTTCCTGGGCTGGCATGGCAGGTGTGCAGATTCTAGAAAAGATCTGATTGTGTTTCAAGGGTGATGGCTGGACAGTATTCTGTGGCTGTCTCTGTAATGTTTCTAGAAATCAAGAGCATATTTTCCTATCCCCCTTCTGAATCCCAAAAAAGGCACCGTTCCTCTAAAGAACAGTAGACAGGTACAGAAAGGCTCTCTATGCCACATATAAAACTTTCTTGTTTATATGTTTTAACTTTCTTGTTGAATTTATCAAATTCAAATATTACATATCTCTAAATCACTGTTTTCAAAATGCTGGCTGGGCAATTCTGGGAGTTGAAGTCCATACTTCTTAAAGTTGCCAAGCTTGAAACATACTGCTGTAAACCCTACTAGACTTTTCTCAGTAACAAAAGAGAAAACAGCGTTCTTGCTATATAGTCAAAACCATTTTGCATCATTGTCATACAAATTGCAATCCTTGGTAAAGGTATGTGCCTCAGCTACAATATGTTACTTCTTTCCCTCTGAAGTCATGACATTATTATAGATATAGGGAATCTCATACAAAATATCACTTATCACTAGCTAAACTATCTACAGGAGAGAGTCAAATAGTGGCCAAGATTGTATGATCAAAATTCTACTGCTTTTACATATGTTGCACATGTGATGCACATAAACAAGAACAGGGTTTTGGTCATCACTACCTTTTGAATCCTTTTACCTCACCTACCCCCCCCCCCCGGATGCTCCTAGTTGAATCAAGATTGCCGACTCACTTCCATAGTATCTAATGCCTAAGCAAAATTTCTAGACAAATATATTCTACTTATCCAATTATTTGTGAAAGAGAAAACAGAATTTTTGCAGAAGTAACTTATGTAGCAGGCATAGCTGTCTGTAACCTTCACATAGTGATGTGTTATGCTTTTTTTAAACTCATTTTTGTTTCTTAATGTAACTTTCAACAATTGCACAGAATGCCAGTGTAGTGTGAAGAACCATTGTGATGTATTGGTCCAGATGTTGGGCTAGAACTGAACAAGGCCAGAATCAAGCCTACTTTCAGCCATGAAAGTTTACAAGATCACTTCGTGCTACTAAATCTTTCTCAGACTAACCTATACATGGGTTATAGAATCACATAAGCATGTCCACTTTAATATACTGTATGGATATTCTGCTTTCCTGTGTGCATACATTAACTTACAGCGGCATAATCAGCAATCCAAACAAGCTATTTCAGAATCATTTGCCAGAATAAATTAGCTATTTTCAAGAAAAAAATCTGAAAGTGAAAAGGTAAAGCTTTTAGTTTTTACTTAATTGATTTTACTTTATTGATATTACATTTCGTGCCTCTTTCTACATTCATGGATTCAAAGCAAATCCCTTCCATGTAGTCATTTGTCTACAATTTGCTTGCTTCAGCCAGAGAGTTGCATCTTTGGTTTGCAATAATCTTCCTTTCCCATTAAATAGTTATGCATTCTATATACCAAGAAATGGTACATTCGTCATTATGACTTACCTGGAAGGCAAAATTTAGGGTCGCTGACCCTCAACTTCTGTCATTACCTTTTACTGCTTCCTTCAGGTATTCCTTGTTTAATTTGCTTCATATCTTGAGTCTCTGAACTGTTGGAATTAGGAGTTCCAGCCTGGAAAATGCATTTTTGAGATGATGACTTAATTATCCTGATGTGTCTCTTATTAGAAAGGACCACTGGTTGGGTGAATCAAGGGTATTCATTTAATGTCATTGAGTGCATGCCATAAGAAACCCCTAAAAGAATACTGAGATTCTATTTATATCCCAGAGACATTTTGGCTCCTGGGCTCAGTGACTATATGCTTTTGCTAATTGTGCATGACCCCTATGGGAACCTGCCACTGAATCAAGGGAGAGACAGTAATAGGGCCCAAAGTATTTAGAAGGAGAAATTTGAAGAGTGCAGCATACTTCATCTACCAAAATTATACTCTTGCTTGCCAGGAAACCAATGTTTGCTCTTTTCTCATATTGCTTCTGCAGTAAGATTATATGGATGGGCACACAAAGATATAGAAGAAAATCCAGAAAGGGTTTAGGAAGCAACAGGATATCACTGGGCAGTGGAAAAATCTCTGCTTTCTTTGTAAACAGAAACTGCTAGGATATAAAATCAAAACACTGGAATAAATGCAGTAGAATTTGGCAAACCCCCTTAAAAAGACAAAAAGAGAACATCCTGGCATATTTTGCTAAGCATAGTGAAGTAAACTTTAAATCTGGTTGCATACATATATGTAGAACAGTAGGCTTCATAACTGCCAATAACAATAACTTGTACATTTTAACTGGGGATTATGTGAGCAAAGTTCTTGCTACCATGTGCCCTTCATATATGGGTTCCACCTTTTCTTTTCTTTGAAATAATTATCCAAAATCTATCGCAATAGCATTAGCAGACTTATATATTGTTTCACAATGCTCTATAGCCTTCTCAAGCAGTTAACAGAGCCAGCATATTGCCCCCCAACAATTTGGGTCCTCATTTTAACCTCAGAAGGATGGAAGGCTGCATCAATCAGTTAGCCTGCAGTACTGCAATCTAACCACTGTGCCATCATGGCTATAAATATTATTGGTTTATGAAAATGGTGAAGATCTTGTTGCAGTGTTGGGAAAAATTACTCCTCCAAATGAATATCCACAGGAAGGATCTAGTTATTTTGACAGCATTTTATCAGATTAAGTTCCTATAAAACTGTTTCTTGGCTCCTATGAACAGGAAAATTGTAAGAAAATTGTCAGACATGTTATGGGATTTCACAATTCTAATGCATTCAGAACATTCCACATCTTTCATCTACTTAAAGTCTTAAAAGAGCCCTTAAAAATCTTTGTACTTTACTGGATTAGAATTCTTAGGACAGGGATTAATAGTGGAAGAACATGGAATTTGTTTAGATGTTCAGAAGAAGATTTGCTGAATAAGACATGAACAGCTTGATAGGAGAATGAAAATTCACAATCATTTGGCTGAGCATGATTTTCTTTATAGGTCTGGCATTTATTTATCTGCACTTTCTCAGCCATTTTTATTACTTGGTCTGGACAAGATTAGCACCTGGATGAAAAGAGCTGGTAGAAAAGAAACGAAAATTAGTTGATGGCAATGTTGGCATGGGATACAAGTTTTGAGAGACATGTCATCTACAATCTATTAGGAATTATTGAAAGCCTCTACTTTTATATTTATTAATTGGACTGTGGCCTTGAAGATTTTTGAATTCCTGTGTGCAATTCCCAAATGATATGAAGCCTCTCTAATGCTCACAGTGCTGTCTAACATTTATGTGTATTTACCTATGTAGTAAGGCTGTTGTATTATAATTTATATTTTTTATTATCTTCTTTACTCCCCCTCTTTTTGGTGTTATTATTGTTATGTTTATCATTATTCTGTTGTTTTGCATGCATACTGAAAGCTTCTGCACCGGAGACAAATTCCTTGTGTGTCTAATCACACTTGGCCAAATAAAGTATTCAATTCAATTCAATTCAATTCAGTTCAATTCAATTTAATTCAATGATAGCTGTGCATCTCATGAGCTTTAAATCTTCAAGGAAGATGGTGATCTAACTTGTAATTTCATATTATAAAAGTTACATTCCTATTAACATATTTCCAGTTTTTTTCCAGTTATTTGCCAGAGATTATCTCAGGATCAGTAGGCCAGTTTTGTTTCAACTAGTCTTGTCCCTGGCTATAGTTTATTTATTACTTTTCATGGGATTCCCTGTTCATTTTGCTTCCTTTTCTTGATGCAATGATTGTTTACTTCATAGAAGATGTAACATATGCAGAAATTAATATATATTCTTATACTCAGATAGACTCAGGAAGGCAATGTCTTGTGGATGGAATGTGGAGTTTTGGCTCATTAAATTATGAGATGTCCAAGCAGTGTTGTGGGAATGTCTCATATTTTATTATTCCATCAGCTCTCATCCTTTTATTACTGCCCTATCTTCCCATGTTTCAATTAAATCCCACTGGATTTTTCAAGGATGTCCTTGTTCACAGAGACTTCTATCACTTTGCACTCTGAGCTATGCGTTTTCCTTTCCTTAGAGAAACCCAGAGATTTCATCCAAAACTTTCCCAGGAAATTCCAAATAATCATTTATGCCCAGCTCTTCTTTTTTACTTGTGAAGTAGCTGTGCTTCAGATCTCATATTTGATTAGTAGATGGCACTCTTAACAATTGCTCCTTTGATATCCTAATTGATTTCTTTTTTGGCCTGATCTAGGCACTTCAGATTGTTTGACAAACTTAATCTATCCTGGGGCTCATTAGGAACAAAATCTGCAGGGCGTGGTTGTGGGCAGGGCATCGTGATCTAAGTCCCTCCCCTCTTTGATACACATCACATGTCTATCTCAAAGACTTGGATTATAATGTTGCGTCAACCATCTTTCAGATATTGATCTTACCCAGAGATACTCTAATGCAGAGGTAGGCAACCTTGGCTCTTTTAAGACTTGTGGACTTCAACTCCCAGAATTCCTGAGCCAGCACAGCTACTCTAATGAAACAAATAAACAAAAAAATGTCCTAACCCTAACTCTAGCCCTAACCCTAATCCTTATTCTATTCTGCATTTTACCACACCATTTCTCAGCTGACTTCTTCAGAATTTACAAATTTATATTTTATGTAATATATATTTAACTGATTTAAATTCTAAATGTGTTTTTAAATATACCCTTGCTTGGACAGAATTGTAAACTTGTTACTATAACTACTGTTTACCTTCACTTTGTATACCCTTCAAGCAAATGTTGCTGAGGTTAAATAGTTTAGATTTGGAGAAATGACAAAGCTTCCAACTTTCCAAACATTACAAGGCAGTCGACCTCTGAGGCATTTTGACAGGAACCAACAGGAAGTGGTTTCAGTGGAAGTGGAGATTCACTTATAAACAGAGTGAGACCAACAAATCGTCTTCACCCGTCCTCAGCCTAAGGGAGCCTTGCCTCTTCTTTCCATGCAGGCATATTTTAAAATCATTTTGTGAACCTTTAAGATAACAAAATAAAATGTTTTTATTGATAGTGGCTTATCCCTTGTACTCTGGGATACTAATGATTTTAATTTTTAAATTCTCAATGTCACTTTTTTCTGGTGGGTTAGAAGATTGTCTGTCAGCCAGCCAGTAGCCCACATAGGGATGTTGATTCTTCTGTTACCACTGTTGTTTACTTCATGTATAAAACACTGGCAGCTTTCTTGCTTATTACATTGTAGTGTTTACATCTAGGATGCCAGATTTTGCCATATGATATGCTTCGACCTGTTGACTGACCAGCCCTTCCATAATTAGGCTAAATCTCTGTCTCCTGCTTTATAGATCCCAGAATTCAGATGTACAATGGTTCTAGAACCTAGCAAACAGACAGAGAGATAGAAATATATTGGCATGATCACATTCCATATGATGGAATGCAATTGTTGTAAAATAACTGCAAGAATCAAAATCAAGGGCAAAGCTGCCAATGCAGATACTAGTGCCACTATACTAGTGCCACTTCTATTCTGCTCTAATGAATAGTTTAGTTGCCCATCTGCCATATCACCTCTCTTAGAATCTGGACCATAGGCCCCAACGTACCAAAGATGTTCTCAGAAAGAGACCTGGATTGCTGAAGAGCAGCATAACTGCTGGAAGTGCTATGAGAAGAAACAGTGGATTGGGCTTGTGTGCTGTAGTGGTTAATCTGTGGGATTAGGATTGAAGAAAGCCAAAATATACTTTGTTTATATTTATCACTTTATCTCAGCCTATTACTCCACAGGCTTGTTCTGAGAAAGAATAAAAGGAGACAATGCAATGTATACCACTTTTAGGGCCTTGAAGGAAGTCTAGTTATCAATTAATCAAACAATCATGTTCCTATGACTTTTCTTATTGCTAGATAGCAATAGCACTTAGATTTATATACCACTCCATAGTGCTTTTCAGCACTATCTAAGCAATTTACAGAATCAGCATATTGCCCCCAACAATCTGGGTTCTCATTTTACTGACCTAGGAAGGATGGAAGGCTGAGTCAACCCTGAGTCAACCTCCTGGCAGTAGGCAGAGTCAGCCTACAATACTGCATTCTAACCACTGAACCACCACGGCTCTTGATCAGGAAGCGCTTCAAAACCATATTGCTATAATACGTCTCTACATCTATCATGTCTTGAGCATTTTGTTGATTTCTATATGCTCCAGCATTAAATATAGAGAGATTCACTTTGCCCCATAGGTTGAATCCTCCAATGCTTTGCAACTTCCTATTTGTTTTTATATAGGCCATAATGATTCCCAAACTGCTTAAATTAAATCCAAAATACAGCTGAATTTGGAGAGAATATTTCAGACAACCTGATGGTAAATAACATAATTAGAAAATAGTCCATAGGAAGACATTTCTAATGGACTTAAAAGTTACCAAATCAATCTGCTCATTGGAAAAAAAATATGTTTTCAAAGCAGTCTTCGAATTGTATATCTTAAAAGAGTTTCTCCCACTCCCTCCACGAACATAACATTAAACGGCAAAAGGTATTTGAGAGAAAGCTATATTAATGGATAAATCTGCTCTTCAAAAGACAATAATATTTTGAAAAACCCATTGACTGAATGCAGATCTTGAAGTTAGCAAAACAAACTCTTTAATTCCCAATTTCAGAAATTTCTTTCAATTATATCTAGCTCTTTTTACCCATACCAGAGCCTCTATAGTGGACTATGAGCCTATGCCCAAATCCAAATAAAACAGAAGTATGTGCCTTCCATCTAAACAATCACACAGCAAATAAAAAGTCAAAATTATCTTTTTGTGGAAAGAGGATGAAACACAACTGCTCAACCAAAATATCTTGGAATAATCCTTGACTGATTCCTTACATTTGGAAAACACCTTGAAATAATCAGATAAAAATTGAAAACAAGGAACAACCCTCAAATCAAAACCGATCTCATGACTCCATGTTCTTTCTACCATTGCCCCTCCCCCTTATCTCAGGTGACAACAACTGATTGTTCAAGAGTGGATAAGATAAGATAAGATAAAGAGACTAGCCTAGAGATCTACCAATACATAAAACATTATACTTTCTACCTCATACCAGGCTTAAGTCTTGGAAAGCAATTTGGGACAACATGCCACAATCTTATGATCTAGATGAAAAATGGTGATTAAAATGTGTGACCTTTAATAACCAAACAGATCATGCAGATCCCACAAAACCACTTCCAGAAATGCAATTGTCCCGAAAAATGCGGAGCCACCTGTCTAGAATCAGGACAAGCCATAGCAGAACTATGGCAAAGTTCTTTAAGTGGAGAGTGGTAGAAAGCCTACAATGTGGCTATAGTAGATCACAACAAACGATAATACACATAGTCCGAGAATGTCCCCTCATGAAATTTCAAGGCACCACAACCACACAGGAAACAGATGGTTAGCTTCCTTAGATACACACCTCCACCCAATCAGAACACAGCCAAGCTCCCATCCAATCAGTTCATACCCTCACTGGCAGTTAAAAGGAAGAAACAGCTAAAACCACACATTGCTGCTCAAAGCAAGAAGCTAAAAACACCAGCCTGAAGATGACGAATGGACTTCGTCGAAACGTCGCCAAGACACTTCCAATTTTACGCGGGAGAAAACCCGAACAACCTTAGAAACCCCAAAGATAAAATTGAATTAGAAAATCAAGGAGTATATCCCATATTGTCCCACCACATACATCGGACAAACCAACAGAAGAATAAGTGCACGCATTGAAGAACATAAGAACTCAGTCAAAAAAGAGGAACCAACATCTTCCCTGGTCCAACACCTTAAAGCCACAGGACATGAAATTGACTTTAAAAATACCAGAACCATTGCCAAAAGTGAACATTTTAATAACAGAATAATCAGAGAAGCCATCGAGATAGAAAAACGCCCACACAGCATGAACAAGCGAGATGATACCTCCCGCCTACCAGCCATTTGGAAACCTGCCCTTATTGACAAACGACTCCCTAACCCCAAAATCTTAAACCCCTCTGCAACTCAGACTAACCTGAGCACAACCAAACAGAACACTCCCCCAGCCAATCAGAGCACAGCCAAGCCCCTAACCATTCAGAACACACCTCCACCCAATCAGAACACAGCCAAGCTCCCATCCAATCAGTTCATACCCTCACTGGCAGTTAAAAGGAAGAAACAGCTAAAACCACACATTGCTGCTCAAAGCAAGAAGCTAAAAACACCAGCCTGAAGATGACGAATGTGGACTTCGTCGAAACGTTGCCAAGACACTTCCAATTTTACGCGGGAGAAAACCCGAACAACCAAAGACCTATATACAAATACCCGCGAAAAACTCAGAAAACATATATATATATATATATATATACATACACACACGCACATACTTAAGTTCATATTTGTGTTTGTATGCATAATATATTTTATTAGTGTTGTACATCAGTGATTGCATGACTTCTGTAGATGCCATATGCTAAATAAATAAATAAATAAATTGAATCTGCCTAGGGACATGTTTTTGTATAGGTTGTTATTAATAATTGCCCTTTCTTTCTTCTGTTGTTATTACCATAGAGAGTTGCCTTTACAAATCTTGGAGAACTGCTAAGATCAGACATTACTATTTCTTTGGGAATATTCTTTTGTACTTCAGCAACTGGTAAATTGGTGAAATATGGGAAATAGATGATAGTCTAACTTCAGAACTCATGGAAGATAAATGGAACTAAGAATCAATGATGAAGTCAAATTCTTTTAAATAACAGATAGCTGTAGATTTCAACTAGAATGATAGACATTTGCAGATACAGCTGACTCTATTACCCAATATATTAAACTTCAGTTAAAGTTGAAGTGTAGTTTTCTAGAGAAGGTAATTACATATCAATCTGGCATGCATCCAAAATAGTGTTATATTACAAAACACCAGACTGCAGTATAAGGGAAGAAGATAAATGGAATTCATTTTTGCTTTCTTGCACTCCTATTAAAAATCCTCTTTTGAAGTTCCTATTTCTATTGGGAATAAGTTCCCTATTTTTTTTTTTATTGAATTTTTTCAGAAATTTTACAGATAAACATCCACCCCCCCCTCCCAAACCACCCCACCCTCCCCCCCCCGACTTCCCAGAACTGAATATAGGATTATTTAACAAATTTTAAAAATAACGTTTACAATTTATAAGATAATTAATAATAATAATAAAAATCGTAATCATAATATATATAATAATAATATACATAACATAAGCTTTAAGATGAATAATATATACTTAAAAAAAAAAAGAAAAAAAAGAGGAAAAAAGGAAAAAGAAGAGAGAGAAAGAAAAAAAGAAAAAGGTAGACGAAAAATAAAACATATATAAAAAAGTATATGAATAATAATACATAAAGCGTAAAAAAAAGAAGAAAGAAAGAAAAAAAAACAATCATTACAAGTTATAGAAAAGCTAAATAATATTTTTCCATATCCAAATTATGTTGTATAAAATTTATCCATTTTTCCCATACCGCAAAAAATTTCTCTTGAGATTGCTCCTTTAAAAAAGCCGAAATCTTTGCCATTTCTGCCAAATACGAAACTTTATAAAACCACTCTTGTAAAGTAGGCAAGGATTCCTTCTTCCAATATTGTCCTATTAACAGCCTAGCGGCTGTAATCAAATTTAACATCAATATAACCTCCTTAGCATCACAATCAATAACAATACCTAATAAAAATAATTGCGGAGTAAATTTTACCCTCTTTCTAAAAATTCTTTGAATATTCCACCATATCTTAATCCAAAAAGCTTTTATATGCTTACACGTCCACCAGATATGATAATAAGTAGCATCCAAGTGTCCACATCTCCAGCATTTCGGCTGTAAATTAGGGTACATAATGGACATTTTCTTTGGATCAAGGTGCCATCTATAAAACATCTTATAAAAATTCTCTCTTAAATTTTGCGCTTGTGTGAATTTAACATTTCTTATCCAAATAAGTTCCCAAGTATCCATTGAAATCGATTCACCAATATTCTGTGCCCATTTAATCATACAATCTTTAACTAATTCAGATTCTGAATCCAATTCCACTAAAACCCCATAAACTCTCTTTATATGGGTTGGCCTTTGATCTCTTACTTGTTTTAGAAGAATTTCATCTTCTCTGAGCCAGCCCATTTTACAATCCATCTTCCATCTATCCACTATTTGTCTATATTGGAACCATGAATAAATTAGATTTTCATGTGTTAATGGGAATAAGTTCCCTATTTGACACCAATTTTAATTCCTTCTCTGCTATGATCTGCCTAGAATATTTTTAGAAAATGTGTTAATGACAAAGCAGTTGCAATTTTATAAAAAGCAACCTTTGACCTACAGGCTAATATGACCTGCAAGTGAGTTTCCCTTAAGGCCACGAAGTTCTTCCCAAGGCTTAACCCCTTTTTGACTCTAGCCCTATACAACTATGAGAAAAATGGGTTGGCTATTCAAATGGATTGACTATAATAATAAAGTAAAAAAGTATAAGAGCTACACATTAGAAAATACAAAACCAAGATAAAAGATGAAGAAATAATGGCATTATTATGTGATATGAAGAAATAAATTTGTCAGTTTGATTGTATTAGTAGAGGTATTAATAAATGGTACATGGATATCCTCAAACTTGAATAGAAGAAGAGCAAAGTGGTATGAGAAGAAGGAGAATTATGAAACAAAGGAAGTTATTAATCAACTAGATGTGTCCTTATATAGCTAGCCTATGGTAGAAAGAATTACTTTTATCCAGGTCAAAAATAAAACAAAATATCCCTTCCCCTATAAACACACACCACACACTCATGAGTAGCATCAATGATAAAAAAATATCATGGCACAACTCAATTTTTGCAGCTTTTCAAAAATCTGGAAGTTCGGCTGACCAAGGATCTTGCCCCCTCCCCCCTCCTGTTAGTGGCAAGCCCACAGGGGCTTGACACCTGCCCCAGGCGGCATGGCAACCCAGACAGGCATACCCTGGGCTGTGGAGGTTACCATTATTTTTCTGTGTATAAGATGCTGCACTTGTATAAGAAGCACCTGATTTTTGAACAGGGTGTTTGCAGGAAAAAAATAGCATCTTATACACAGAAAAATACGGTATCCCCTTTCTTCAACATCCACAGGGGAAGAGAAAGAATTGGATAGAGTTTCTGTCTACATAGAAGAGATAGTTCTGCAAATACTTGAAAGGTAACAGAGGGGCAATCTTAACTTAGCCATTCTAGCACTGCCCTACAGTTTAGTTCTTTGCTGAACATTAAAAAAAAATCAGTTATCAAGTTCATTGGAAAATAATTGTGCCGAGATCCACACCTTGATATCTTGCAAGCAACGTTTTCTTAGATGTTTTGCCAGATGGGTTATATTGTGCAGGTGCTCCTATTGAGGAGCTTTGCCCACAGTCATTAGTTTGCATTTCATTTGTACTGTAAGCACTCACATAACATCAGATGGGAATGGCTCTGTATAGTATAGCTAGCAAGAAAGCAATATATTATAGCAGTCGGGCCTGTGACCTGCAACATTCCCAAATAATATTGGAGTTAAGGGGTTGAGTTTAGGGATTTAGTAAATGGCAGTCTCTCTGACCTTAATTACTCTAATGCCTCCTCTAATCCTATCAGGGCTCTTTAAAAGAAATGCATTGCTAGTATCTGAACAAAAGATTACCTTGCCTACTTAAGCTGGTGCATTTGGGCACATCATGTTAAAAATTCAAAACAATGTAACACAAGTCACCTGTTGCCCAGGAAACTTCTGCTTTCAGAGAGGATGGAACACCACATTAATCAGCCCTGATGACTGGCCTTCTATGGCTTTTTTTTTTTTTTTGTCATTGTGCTCAGCAGCGCAGCATTTTGCGGAAGAAAAGGCAGGGCAGGAGACATGTTATCTGACACTTTTGACCTGCTCCTACACCAATAACCTCATAAGGAAAGAGATGGAAATATTACACATGTATATTCACACACATGCGTGGATTCTTAATTACAGCGATGTGCACAGAAGGTTCCCCCTCCTGTGCATTTTGCTATGTAACTCATCTCTCTCCAAAATCCATAGTTAGAGTCTGCCAAGTGAAATCTGCGCATGGGCTTCGAAAGCAATTACAAATCAACATAGCTGACATTATGAATTAGGATCCCATGTTACTTACAAACAATAGAATTTTATATTAGAAAGAGATGTTAGGTACTATATAGCTCAACCAAATCCCAACTAAGCAGGGAAAAAACATTCTGCTCAATCTGAAAAACTATTTGGATGGTTTGAACCTTGACAACTCATACTGTTTTCTAATCTGGAAAACTTATTTTCCATTTACTTCTTGAAAGACAATTGGTCAAAGATTTTCTCTGAACAGAAGACGAAGACCCTTGTGCTTGTGGATTGAGATAATTGGCCATCAATAATACTGCTCTTATGTGAAAAATATAATGATTTATATTTATATATAATCACATCAGTTCTGCCCATTATCTTTGAGATTCAACGAAAGAGGTAAGGATGTCCTCATTTTTGGCTGAAACTGGGAAATTGCTTCACTCTTTCAAATCTTGGATGGACACAATTCTATCTACAGATGATCAATTGGAGTTTTTCACATTCTTCAATATATAATTATAAAGGGTATTTTAACAAAAGTTAAATATAGTGAAAGTAGAACAACAAACATGAAGCAAGAAAAGCAGCACTAAAAATCTGTGGCACATATGGAGATGCCTAAGTTGAAAGCAGAGGGAAATAAAATAAAAAAAGCATGTTGCTGAAAGTAAAAGATACACATCCCAAGTTTTCCCTGGCAGTGCAACAGCTGTTCCTTTCCATCTCAGCTGGCATAGATTTTTGTAAAAAGCCCATGAAGGAAATCTCAATGCAGAATAAACTAATTTTTCAGGAGTCAAAGGCCCAAGGTTTGTTGCAGTGGATATCACTTTTCCAGCTGGATGTCATCTAACCGATAGTTGGCTTTGAATGACAGTTGTTGAAATTTAATGCATTTGAAAAGCTTCAGAATGGAAAAAAACTATTATTGACTGATTGCACTCAATAATTGACTATTGCAGTGTGAAAGGCCGACTATTGCAAGGATTTTGTTGGACAAGTTAAAGCAAGCTAAAATAATTGTGGCAGGGTGACAAAATGCATTGTTTCACCCCACTGGCTAATCCAATCAAATCTCATGGCTTTCATTTTACTTATGCCTTAATTCAATTTGTATGGCCACCCACTCAACATGAAATTCAGGGTGGTATACATAATTAAAGGCAACAAATAATAACCAGCAAAGTAAAATATATTAAAACAATTCAAACAACAGGAACAATCAAAATGGGCTCATAAAACCTCCTGAGCCAGCATTTTTGCCTATGCAAATGATATGAATCTGATTATATTCTTCATTCTGAGCTTTACTTCCCCCCTCCCCCCAGGGTTGTTCTGAGAATAAAGAAAAATCTCTCCCATGAATAAAATTCTTCCACCTGGAAGTAAGGAGTCCAAATCTGATAAACAATAACAACTACCAAAGGAATAATCATACAGTTACTAAATACCTCATTGAAGAATGTGAGTTATACCTTTCATTAATTAATATAAACTTGAATAGCCTAGAAATTCTGAAGCATTTAATCTCTAGATCAGTGTTTCTCAACACTGGCCACTTTGAGATGTCTGGACTTCAACTCCCTGGATTCTCCAGCATGCATTGTGGCTAGGCAGTTCTGGGCACTGAGGTCAGACATCTCAAAGTTGCTAGAGTTGAATAACTGTCTAGTCCAGTGGTTCTCAACCTGTGGGTCGGGACCCCATTTGGGGTCGAATGACCGTTTCACGGGGGTCGCCAAACAGCACAGTCCACCATTTTTTCTTCTTTTCCTTAGTTGTGCTGCTCCCTTTTATTCTATTGGCTTTTGAAAGCCAACAGAATAGAGTCTCTTGAGACTCTCAGAATAGACTCTCTATTCAAAAGCCAATAGGAATTGTCCAGGCTGTCTCTGCCCTGGTGAGCCCGTCAAAAGTCCCATTCTGCAAATGGTGCTGCAAGTTGTCTGCAGCGAAGGCGAGCTGTCTGGAAGTTTCCACCCCTCCCTGCTGAGCAACTACTAAAAATGTAAGTAAAAGAGAGGCAGGGGTGGGAGGCCAGTGGGCACAGGGAAGGTTGCTGGTGCGCATGGGGCCTGGCGGGTGCCTTACCTCCCTTGGGCTGGGCCAGCTGGTGGCCCAGCCGGTGGTCGGCCTGCGCCATCTCTGCCGCTTGCCAGCTACGCCTCGGCTGGTGCAGGGGGTGGCACCATGCATGCGTGGCACTCCTGGGCAGGGAAAGTCCTCAACTTACGACTGGTTGGATAGTCCTCGACTTACGACCGGTTGGGGGGTCACAGCATTAAAAAGGTTGAGAACCACTGGTCTAGTCCAAAATGTTTTTCCATCATGAACTGAACAGTGATAATGCAGTATAGAAGTGCTTCTTTTGCTGTATATTTATTGTCCCTAGTGCTAGAGAAATGCTCTCTCTCTCTCTCTCCCTTTCTCTCCCTCCCTCCCTCCCTCTCCCTCTCTCCCTCCCTCCCTCCATCCATCCATCCCAGGTTCACTTCAGGGATCCCCAGGGGGAGATAAAAAGTTCTTCTTTGAATATTACTCTAAAAGAGAATAAACAGCCTTGATATAATATTCCTTTTGAGAATTTGTTTGAGAATTCAAGAGTGTATTAAGGTGATTGTTTCATTCCAGACTAATATTTAGAGACAGAAAATAATCTCTTGAAGCTTGTCCCAAAGGTGCTTTTTTCAGGAGGCAACTGGACTTACTTGTTTTTTTCTTTGAAGATGTTTTGCTTCTCATCCAAGAAGCTTCTTCAGCTCTGACTGGGTGATGGAGAATGGAAGGATTTATACTCCTTGCAGACATCTGGTCATTTGCATCCTTTTAGAGAGTCGTTGAGGCCACTTCGAGGTTTGTCTGTGTCATCAAGGTCATTTGACTAGCACAAATATGTGTGGAGTCTTCTTGGCTGCAGCATGTTTTCTGCCCTGTGTCCCTTCACTGTTGAAGACAGGCGCAGGCTGTTGGGGATGAATCTGTATTGTCTGCATCTCAAACTGAAGTGCACATGGTTCCTGTAGTCTGCAATTTTTCTGGAAAAAGAAAAAAAAAGCAAGACAGTCCAATTGCCTTCTGAAAAAAAAGCACCTTTGGGACAACCATGACCTGGATGACTGAGAATCTCCATTGACCGCTTGAAGCTTGTTATCTATCTAGATATAATCAAAGTTTTTTCTTGGGAGAGCTGGTGCATATAATTCTTATGTTTATAAGCTAAGGGTTATTTTGGGGATAGGTCTTATTTTCGGGTAAACATGGTATCTATAGCCTTAGTCCTATCATTGCAAGCTGACACTTGTGCTGGCTTTCTTCAGTCTAAAAGAAAAACAATTTTAAAAGTAAATCTGCACTTTCAATTAACTATTATCTTGGTAGAAGCATGGAGCGGTAGAATTAGTTGTTAATAGTTGTTCAGTTGCTAAGTCATGTCCTATTCTTTGTTACCCCATGGATCATAAACACGTCAACTTCCTTGCCCTCTACTGTCTCCTGGAGTTTGCCCAAATTCATGTTCATTGGGTCAATAACACTATCTAACCATCTCGTCCTCCTCTTCTCTATTTGCCTTCAGTCTTTCCAAATCAGCAGTGTCCTTTCCAATGAGTCTTCTCTTCTCACTAGGTGGCCAAAGTATTTGAGCTTCAGCGTCAGTATTTGTCCTTCCAATGAACAGTCGGGATTGATTTCTTTTAGAAAATCTTAATAGTACCCATCTTAATTTCCTTTCTAGGGAAGCTAGCAAGTACAAAGGAAAAGTAGAAAGTAAACTGTGGCATAAAGGAACTTTTGAGAACATCAGAAAGTTTTTGATAAATTTGAAGTTGATCATTCCTATTAGGACGGTCACTTTGAGTTATGCAGACACCCGATAATAGATATTTCATAACTACAACATCATGGTCTTATGATTCCAAATATATCCATCAGTTTGAAAGGTTGCTGATCCCTTAACCTTGACTGTGTAATGACAACCATATGCATTATCTCTATTTATATTCTGTTTTAAGATACAGTATTATTTAATTTCTGTTGCACAAATAAGAGCATTCTTTAGTTTCTTCCAAAAGCAGCATACAATTTGATAAAGGAGATGAATACATTCAGTTTGCAACACAAATATTAATAATCAAACTACTTTTTTAAAAATTATATGTGTCAAGGAATTTTGATTTAATGAAAACCTATTGTTTGAGCTCTGTGTTTTTAAATAAATAAAGAAATGAATTCCTTTTTAGATGTCATTTTTAGATGCAAGTAGCAATAGCATCTAGGCTTACAGTAAATACTGCTCCATAGTGCTTTATAGCACTCTCTGAGTGGTTTATAACATAGAGATATTATTTGTATATTGTCGCCAACAATCTGGATCCTCATTTTTCTGACCTCGGAAGAATGGAAAGCTGAGTCAACCGGGAGCCGTATCAGGCTCTGGTCAGAGTTTGCTTGAAATACTGCACTTTAACTTCTGCACCACCAGTTGTCCTGCAAGTACTGAAAAAATAAAGAAAAAAGTAAAGACTGTGTCACTGCATTCTACCATTCTGGGAGTTGGTCCACACATCTAAAAGATGCCAAGTTTGCAAAATATTAAAACTCATGACTGGTATGTACTGATTGAAGGATGCAAACTATTCAAAAGAAACAGACATAATAGAAGAGGAGGTAGGGTTGCATTATATATATAAGATCACTACATCTCTACAGAAATACACAAAACCAAGGATGAAAACCTCCTAGAATCCATAATGATCAATATAAAAGGGGAAAAATTTGCTTCAGGCATAACTACAGGCCAGTGATGGGATTCAAATATGTGAACAACTGGTTCTCTATTTGGATGCCACTTCCAGAAGTCCATTCTGGGCCTGGGCAACAAAAAATTAGTTACCAGTTCTGCCAAACTAGTGTGAACTGGCTGAATCCCACCACTGCTACAGGCCACCCAACCAATTTAGAAGAAATAGATAAACTCTTTGCTAATCAGTTAACAAATGTATATAGGAAACATACCACAGTAATAATGGGAGACTTTAACTACCCTGATATCAACTGGAGACAAACTCTGCAGCAAGTGGGAGATCAAGCAGAGTCCTAATCAACTTAACTGACAACTTTGTCATCCAAAAGTTAAAGGAGGGAACTAGAGGAAAAGCTATACTAGAGCTAATTCTTACTAATAGAGAAGAAGTCATAGAAGGAGTTGAAGTTGCCACAACCTTGGGTGAGAGTGATCACGTCATATTGGAATTCAATATAATGCAAACACAAGCAATAGAATATAAACCAATCAGTGTCTTCAACTTTAAAAGAGCGTATTTTAACAAACTCAGAGAGAGCTTTATCTATCTATTCCATGGATAAAAATCCTAAAGGGGAAACAGCTCAAGAAGCATAGGAAACACTGAAAAATATGATCATAAAAGCCCAGACCAACACAATACCACAAAACAAGAAATCTAAGAAGACACTAGCATGGTTGCACAAATATTTCTCTAATAAACTGAAAGACAAAAATGGAAAGAAGGACACATAATTAAGACAGAATATCAGCAGATAGCGTGAAACTGCAAAGATGAAGTCAGGAAAGCAAAGGAATGAACAAAGATTTACAACAAAAGTCAAAGTAATAAAAAAGTTTTTTTTCGATATATAAATAATACATACTCTCCGGTGGCCTTAAGTGGCGTAACTATGGGGGTTTCCCATTGATTGCTATCAACTGGCTGCAGGATGCCTTGCTACACCAGCTTGTCCAGCTCTGCATCGATCTTCTGCTTGAGGGCAAAGGGCACTCTACGTGGCTTGATTCGTATTGGAGTTATGGCAGTATCAAGCCGAAGAGCTATGGGAAGACCTTTATATTTCTCTAAGTGAGCAAACTCCTGGCAAACTGCCGCTAAGTGCTTGTGTGCTGTTTATTCCAGTTACATTGATTCCCAATGCATCAAACCAATCAAGCCCAATGAGGTTTGTGCGGTTGCCCTCAACTACTATGACTTTCAGGGGGCCCTCAAATCCCTTGAATTGCACCCTGAGTGTAGCTTCACCTTTGACTGTTACTCAGGAGTTTTGGAAATCGGTTAACATGAGGTTCGACAGCTTGGGCACTAAAATGTGTGTGAAAGTTCCCTGGGAAATTATGGACAATGCAGACCCCATATCTAGTTCCATGTTGCATGGAACTCCCTATAGCATGACTTTGAGCCACAGTTTTTCCTTAAGAGGGTGATGGGCACCTGTTCTAAGCACGCTCCTCCTAATGGTGCAATAGCCCACCCTGTGTTGCCCCGGGGCCCCCGGTACCTTTCTGGGAAAACACTTCTAGTGGACTCTCTCTCTGACAGACAGCGGTGATGTGGCCTTGTTTGCCACATGCCTGGCACGTTGCGATGCAGAACCGGCAGTCCACGCGTTTGTGTTGGCCTCCACACCCTGCACATCGAGAGAAGGGAATTGCCTTGTCAACTGGGCGTTGTGGCCTTCTTGTGGCTGCTGTAACCAATTGACTTCTTTGACCCTCTCAGTGCCCTCCTGGTGGATGGCCTCAATGCAGGGAGTGCTCCTGGAGAGCTGTAAGGCCTTGACGCCCCCCCCCGGCAGCTTCTTCGGCTGTGATCTCCCATAGGGCATCTTGAAATGAAATAGTCTCTTTAGTGAACAATTTATGTTGGAGATCCCTGCTTCTTAACCTGCACACTAAGCGGTCTCGCAACCTCTCTTCAAGATCTTTGCACTCACAGGGTCGGGCCACTTGATGAAGGGCAGCTATGAATTCTGCAGCCAATTCGCCCAGTCATTGGTCTCTTTGTTCAAAGGCATGCCTCCAGGCGATGACTGATAACTTTACCTCAAAATGTTCTTTGAGCATTTTCTTAAGTTCTGAATAAGCAACATATTCAAGCAGAACCGGAGCGGCAATTTCGACCATTGCCTGGCCGCAAACGCATAGCAGCGTTGCGGCCTTCAAGCCATTATCATGAACTTGGTTGACTCTCAAGTAATTCTCGACTCTCACAACATATGAGCTCCACCTCTCTGGATGTGCAACGTCAAATTCTGAGAGTTTTCTGAGTTTGGCCATGGTGAGTTGTTTCTGTTGTTTTCGACCTCGCAATGCCTTGTGCTGCCAAGGCTTCTTTTAAGCTTTCAGGGATGGTTCCTGGGAGTGCTCTTCCTCCAGCGTTTCCATACTGGCAGGAATGAGGGGGAGGGAACACAGCCCCAACCAAGGTGTTGTCGCTTGGTTTACTCCCTTAGTGACTCAGCTCTTCGAGTTTGGCAGCACATCCCACTTTCATCACCACTGTTATGTTTGGTGCTTGGTGAGGCATCGACGAGGCAGCAGGTGAACAAACAACTCTTTATTAAAGGTTTAAACAGAAGCCTCGATAACTGCAGCTCCAACCCTATTTATACACTCAACAACTAGATGGCAGCCAATAGGGTTCAAGTATTAGTTCCCGCTTTAACATAGGATAATTAGCATGTAGACAGCAAATCTGGCTCTTAACTGACAGAGTCTTATGACTCCCAACTCTTGCGATCCTTGGATGAAACTAATTATCTGGACCCTTTTCAATCTGGTTTCAGGCCCGGCTACAGCACTGAGACTGCTTTGGTCGCACTGACCGATTACCTCTGGCGAGCCCGGGATAGGGGTCATTCCTCTATCTTGGTGCTTCTTGACCTCTCAGCGGCTTTTGATACCATCGACCATGGTATCCTTCTGCATCGTCTCGGAGAGGTGGGGATGGGCGGTGGTTCTTCTCCTACCTCTCTGACAGGTCGCAGTCGGTGTTGGCGGGTGGATAGAGATTGACCCCTAGGCGCCTCGATCATGGGGTGCCTCAGGGCTCAGTCCTGTCCCCCCTCCTTTTTAACATCTACATGAAACCGCTGGGTGAGATCATTCGGTGACATGGGGTGAGATATCATCAGTACGCGGATGATACCCAATTGTATATCTCCACCCCGTGTCCTTTCAGTGAAGCAGTCGACGTGATGTGCCGATGCCTGGAAGATATGAGGGTCTAGATGGGGGTGAACAGGCTTAGACTCAACCCTGACAAGACCGAATAGCTCTGGGTCTTGCCTCCCAAAGGTCAACTGGATGGTCCATCATTAGTCCTGGGGGGGGGGGTAAATTTACCTCCCTCAGTGCAGGCACGCAACTTGGGTGTCCTCCTGGACTCACAGCTAAATTTGGAACAACATCTATTGGCTGTGGCCAGGGGGACCTTTGCCCAGGTTCACTTGGTGCACCAGTTGAGACCTTATTTGGACCAGGAGGCTTTACTCACGGTCACTCATGCCCTTGTCACCTCAAGACTGGATTACTGTAACGCGCTCTACATGGGGCTATCCTTGAGGAGCGTTCAGAGGCTGCAGTTGGTTCAGAATGCAGCCGTGAGAGCGATTGTGGGAGCGCCAAGGTACGCCCACGTGTCACCTATCCTCCGCGAGCTGCACTGGCTTCCTGTGGGTCTCCGGACGCAATTCAAGGTGTTGGTTATCACCTTTAAAGCCCTTCACGGCATAGGGCCAGGTTACTTACAGGACCGCATACTGCCGCACAGTTCCCAGAGACCGGTGAAGTCCCACAGATTGGGCCTCCTTCAGGGCCCATCGGCCAGACAATGTCGGCTGGCGGGCCCTCGGGGAAGGGCCTTTTCTGTGGTGGCTCCGATCTGGTGGAATCAACTGAGGTTCGAACTACTCCCACCCTGCCGGCCTTTAAGAAAGCCATTAAAACTCTCCTGTTCTGGCAGGCCTGGGGCTGATGTCCCCGGGGGGGGGCAGGATATGATCAGACACACTGTATGAATGTATTTATTTTATTGTTTTATTGACATATTATTGTTTTAATTTTGTAGGCCTCCCTGAGTCCCTTGGGATTGGGCGGCATATAAATTTTAGAAATAAATAAATTTCAGAAATAAATAAATAAATAAACTGACAGAGTCTTATGACTGTTTTTTTCAACAATTCCAAGTACTTCACCTCAATACATTACAGCAAGAATCAATGGACGGAAACTAATCAAGGAGAGAAGCAACTTGGAATTAAAGAGAAGCTTCCTAACAGTGAAGACAATTAACCAGTGGAACACTTGCCTTGTAGGTGCTTCATCACTGAAGGTTTTTAAGAAGAGACTGGATAGCCATCTATCTGAAATGGTATAGGGTCTCTTACTTGAGCAGGGGGTTGAACTAGAAGACCTCCAAGGCACCTTCCAGCTCTACTCTGATTGATGGATCTAGATGATGAGAATTATTTGCTTGTAATGGGAACAAAGCAAATAGAAGAGGGCTGAAGACCATGTATTTGGCTTCTTTTCCAAAGATGAGGGAATTTCTCTGGGATTCTGTTCCTTCTATATCACAGTATTGTTCTATGAATCTGGAATATAGGAAGCTTGTAGTATCAATGTGTACATGGTGGGTGGGGGAGCTTTGTTTCTCTGTATTTCAGTTCTTACTGGATTGCAACCTGTAAAAGAAAGTTTAAAAACATGATTCAGTAATTACCTGTTGAGCCTTTCAAAAGCAGTGATTTAAATGTCATTATGTATCCCTCCCACCTTGAGAAGAAAAGCAATTTGATTGTAGTTTTAATTGTACATCAGCCAATCAGTAGAGCTTCTGTTTATTTATATGTGTTCTAGTTCACTCTGAGAACAATCAAGCCTATTGTAGCACATTCTTATCCCTTTGTGTTAGTGGAGTTAAAAAAACCCTTGATTACAGACAAACCAAAATTAATGTGATGAAATGTTTGATTATACAACAGAAAGTGCTAGACTCTACATGTTCACGTACACTTGGGCTGGAGAGAATAGAGGAGTAACTTCCAAGAACAAAATGACTGCTGGCAGTACATTGTGAACATGTCAGGAAAGATAATATGTTTTCTTTCTTTCTTTCTTTCTTTCTTTCTTTCTTTCTTTCTTTCTTTCTTTCTTTCTTTCTTTCTTTTTCTTTCTTTCTTTCTTTCTTTCTTTCTCTTCTCTCTTTCTCTCTTCCCTTCCTTCCTTCCTTCCTTCCTTTCTTTCTTCCTGCCTGCCTGCCTGCCTGCCTGCCTGCATAAGATTTTTGGTTGGTTTTTTTTTCTTAAACAGTAACTGTTAAACCTCTCCTATAGAAAATATAATACGTTCTCTGGCATGAATACTATGTTGATCCAGGGAGTGAAGTGTACTGTATGTATCATATACTGTACTTGGACCACAACTTGCACTAAAATGATATCAGATCTTCCCTTTTGGAGGTAATAAGAAAAATTCTAATAAATCAGTTCCAGTGCTCTGGCCCTTGAAAGAATTTTCATTCTTATTATATATGTGACTTTGTTCCTTAAGAACAATTTAAATCCTGGTAAGGTGACAGTCACATATTCAGAATCCTTGTAGTTGATTGACAAATTAGCAGCAGAAGGAATATCAATTCCTTCTGTTTCCTTCAATTTACATTTCTCATTACTGTATGGATAAGTTCATTTTCTTGCTCTCATTGAAACCATTATTATTTTGCCTTCCCTCTATTGGAAATAATCAAAGAAACTTGGAGAAAACAACAGATAGGGCCAGCTTCAAAGAAGACAGGAGCCACCCATTTTCTTTTCTCAGTTTTTGCTTTCTCCTTCTGTCTTCTCTGGTTGGTCTCACCAAAGGTCAAGATTGGTAACTTATGAAAAGACTTCTGAAATTAGGACCATATGCCATGCTCCAACTTGCTGGAGACTTGTTGCAGAAATGGAACAATTCGAAGTGATTGTCTTTATCTCACAAAAAGCCTTTTTAAAAAGTAGCCACAGATGGGGGTACATTTTAGGATTAGTTTTAGATTGTGGATTATTTCTTTGTTTTGTCACCTACATATAATATATCTCTTTTTCTATTGTACTCTGGAGACATACATCCCTGGAAATATTATCTGCTGGAATGTCAAGCAGACCCAGGGCTAAATCATTTAATTTTTTTCACTATAATAAATCAGCCTTCCCCATTTGATTGATCTAGATATGTTGGATTATGATTGCCATTGTCTTCCACCCAGATGAATGCTGGAAATTCAGTTCCTTGTACAGGTTTAATGATGGCTTCTGGTATTCTTGCTCTAGGCTGTGCTTTATCTCTGAATGCCTGATGTGCAAATCATAGTGAGAGCAGCTTGACATGATTCTTGCATATTAAAGAGACCCAGTTCTTCTTTCGCACTTTCTACAGTGCATTCATCATGGCCTAGACCACATCTAAGCTACAAGTGTTAAGCCTCCTTAGGTGTCTCCATTCCTGTCCAAACAGGATTGAGAAATCAATTTGGGGAACCAAGTGGGTGTGATGAATCAGTTCCTGACTCCACCAAATTTTTCCAGGTAGAAGCCAGCTTGCCTGCTGATCTTTATGTAAGCTTGACTGCAGCAAGGCTGCTAGTGCAAGTATTTTCTTTATCAAGCTAAAAAGATCACTTTAGCACAGCATGAGTTTAAATATTTGCTGTGCCAAGAATTGCTTAGGAGATACCAAAGGATATACAAATGGCAAGGTAAAATATTATTTTTGAAAAATGAAACAATGCCCCTAATTCTCTCCTCCCCCTCGCCAATACCCTGCTTAAAATCTCAAGTAAAATGAAATAACACAAGATGTAACCAGAGTTAAACATTGGGGAATTTTTTTGCATTCAGTTTTAAAACTTGCTTATTTGACACATTTTATATTTCATATGCATTCCACTTTTTTAAAAAATCCAAAATATACTTGACCAGAGTCAAGCTGACCATAATAAATTAACAAAAATGTATGCTTTGAAAATAGTGTATTAATTCTCATAGAAGTTTCAATTCTCCTTTCCCCACATACCCTCAGGGCAGCCAGCCCTTGAACAGATCAAGCACCACAGCTAATAGTTATTTCTATTCTGGCTAAAAGATAAAGTCCCCTTCCAATTATGGTCAGTTTCTTGTGACTTCAGGTCCTGTAAACCTCAGAACTTTGCAGTTCTCTTGGCCACTCTACAAAAGTAGTTTGTCACTGCTTTCTTCTAATATGTTCCTTCAACTTCTCATTCTCTCCTACATTGCTGGTATTCCTCGTTGATATTCCATCAAAGGTGCCTTGGGGCAATCCCAAAACATCTGGAGCCCCATTTGAATACCATTGGCATGGACCAAATCACTAATAGGAAATTGCAAAAGATAGTTTTACTTGGAACAATTTATATCATGTGAAGATATCTTTAAATACCATCAACAACCATATCTGTCTATGCCAGGTCCTTAGGAAGGACTTGATAGGCAGATAAAAATGCCAAATCCAGTTAAACATCTGGCTGACTCTGTGACCATCAATAATAATAATAATAATAATAATAATAATAATAATAATAATACCCAATTAAATCTGAAAAGATCTTCACATATCCTATGAATCCTTCAGAGAAGTCTCTTCTGGGAAATAAAATGGCCGCCCTACTGCTATTACTCCACTATTTTTTTCCTAGTCTGCCAGCTTTTCAATCTTCTGTTTGCTTATAACAACCTATAGAATCTTCTAGGTATTGGTTAATTTATACTGTGTCTGAGATGTGCTTCCCACTTAGATTCCCATACAGATTGCTACGCTACACTTACTTTTTGACAAGCTGGAGTAGATACTGATTTCAGGAATGTTATCAATGTGAGTGTCTTTGTTTCATGAATAGCAACTGTTATTCTCCCTGTCATAGTCTGGACAAAGATCTTGTCTCTGCAGCTGTTATTTACTTTTCAAGGGAAGTCTGAGACTCCCAATGGAGGCCTCTATGAAATACAAATAGAAAATTCAGAGAGACAATTTTATCAGGATCCGGCAGGAAGCAAAATATTTTAATTTCTTTCCATTGCCTTGAGTTTGTTCTCTTTTGTTGCTGTTTATACAACAACAACATATTAAGTGCATTCATGTACTTATTCTCTTGGCAATCACTATCAAAGGTTTTGCTACCATAATCACAAAAACCTATCGCAGACCCCTTTTCCAAATGATGTCTTCCCATCATTCCCAGTCCATGGGTTCATTGATATGCTGCTAGAGATTATGCAATGGATGTAAAAAAAAAATAATGGGTGGAGCTTTGATTGTTCCATGACTCTTTTGACCATACCACATGGACACTTTTTTGGGGAGATGATTGAAATAATCCTCCAAATGTTTGGAAGGGTCCTATTTGTGAAGTGCTTGAAATAGATAGTGCTTGAATAATGTCAAGTATCTGCATTTATCTACATTTAGGAAAAGACTGAAGAGCATGAAGTATATGCTACATTCAGTGCACTTTACTCCTTGGAGACAGAGGGAAGGAGGGAGGAGAGGGGAGGGAGGAAAGGAAGGAAGGAAGGAAGGAAGGAAGGAAGGAAGGAAGGAAGGAAGGAAGGAAGGAAGGAAGGAAGGAAGGAAAAGAATTATATCAGGAATGGCCAAAAGATCTGGGTACTGTTAGTCTATATAAAACAGGAAATAGGGGAGATATGAAATAAGTTTTCAAATATCTGAAGGGATATCACAGACAAGAGAAAGCGGATTTATTCTCTCTCATACTAGATAGCAGATAAGAACCTACAAGGAAGTTGAGACTACAAGGCAAGAGGAATTGCCTAACTTAATGAGTTGTCAGCCAGTGGAACATGCTGTCACATGAAGTGGTGGATTTTCCTTTGTTGGAGATATTCAAATGGAGGCTAGATGGCTACTATATAAAACAAAGGTTGGACTAGATGGCCTCAATGGGAGGTCCAATTGCATCATTCTATGAAAATGTCTACATTGCTAGGAGTAGCAAGATTCTATACTTATTGGCATAAACCAATAATTTGTAGTTTGCATATCTTTAACTAAACAGAATATTTATTTTGGATATGCTGTTTACTGATAAAAAATGTTTCAAAATGAAAGTATTAAAGGTAATTTAAAACAACCTTCTGGATATACTCTAAAATATTGGAGTTGCACAGATAGGATAAGAATAAACCTGAATAAGCCTGAACGAGGCATATGTCTCTACTCCTAAGAAAGAAAACAACTTTTGTTCATATGTTGTTGCTTTATTCCCCCTCCCCCAGAACTGCATAAGTAACCGCCTGCCCTCAATTTGTTTACTTTGGATGCAGCTCAAGACATTTGATACATATCACAAATGAGACAGAAGAAAATCAAACTGTGAACTGACTTGTTTATATGCTTTCAATTATCACAGTGTTATATAGGGCTGGATTTTTTGAAAAAGAAGCCAGTGTGGTGACTATAATAAGTTAATATGGATAAAGAAGCTGGTTAGGCAGAGATGATTTACTTAGCACTGATGGGGTCTCTGTAAGTTGTGGTTATTCTAAATGCTTTTACCCCAGAGGCACAAAATGTATAGTTGTTTTTACTGGAAATAAATGTCAGCCATGCACAAAACTCACCCCCAAAGGACTCCATTTCCAAGTTTTATTCATAGCTGATGATTTACTGTACTTGGATTCTAAATTTACTGTGTTTTAATTTGCTTGTAGAAATCTATGCTTGTTTAAATACATCATTTCCTGTTTTTATTTCCTTTCTGGCATTATATACTCATGTCGCACCTCACAAGCTTAATAAGAATGATTGAACACAGAAAGGCATCCCCAATTATTTATTAATGTAGGAAGCCAGAAGGTTGTTGTAGAATGCATTATTTAGTCCTTGTAACCATTAAACCAGTTTTTGGAGGCTCTCTGTCTGAGTCTGTTGTGGTAAAACAAAACAAAACAAGTGAGCCTTATGCCATTAAAACTACTAACAAATGTATTGTAGCAGAAGATTTTTGCAGTGTAATTATTTTCATGACAAAGTAGACTGTAGTTCATGGAGTCTTAGGCAGTAATTAATGTATTTTACCAACAAGATGGGAAGACTTTAACAAATGCTTAAGTAATGGGCTTAACACAGCCAAAGAGGTTCTATTATGGGGCACAGGTAAGTGCTAAAAATATTTGTAGTAAATGGCACAAATCATCAAGGAGCTTCCTAGTCAAACAGGAACTAGAATAGGAGTGAAACCTATGGTTTGCTGGATACACTGAAATATAAGGCCTGCTATCTCTAACCATTTATGTTTGGAGTTGAAATTCACTACCAGAAATACCATGTAGATACCACTTCGGTGGGGAAATAATGGCACTTTGTGCAGTGAAATCTATCCAGTGCTGGATCTACCCCAATGCGAGATGACTTTGGTGGCAGGAGAAGGCCTAGATGTCACTGCAGAACATACTTGAGCCTTTCTGAATGTGGAGCTAGTCCGCCCCCGTAGTGCACTTTGGATAGCACACAAATGTGAAGTGAACAGACCATTAGTCTTTGACTGCCAGCTTGTACTCACACTGTGGTCTCCTGGCTAATGTAACATAACTCTACAGTAAATAATACCAGTACAGATCAGACTGTTTCCAGTTCTAAGGTAGTCTCTCACACCAATCGATACACATTATTCTGCATCTCCCATAGTCCTTTTGGGCATATATCTGCAGGTAAGTCAGAGGTAGGCAATTTTCAGTCTTCCAAATGATTTAGATTTCAAATTTCATGTACTCCAATAATGATGGACTATGGCAAGGGATGGGAGGGATGGTGGTATTGCCTAAACACATGAAGCTATTCCTTAGATTACAACAGTTTCTCGAACTTAACTACTTTAAGAGGTATGAATTTCTATTCCCAGAATTCCCAGGTAGCATACACTGGATTAGAAAATGTTAGATTCTGGCAAGAGCATTCCTCTTAGACAATAATGTAGTGAAAGTCCTAATGCATTTCTCTTAGATCAGGGGTCCCCAACCTCTGGGTTGTAGACTGGTACCTTTGGGAACTGATCTGGGCAAATGGTGAGTGAGCACAAGAAGCTTCATTTGTGCATGCTCAGGATTAGGTTATGTGCACAAAACCATCCCTTCTTCCCCCACCGCCAGTGCTGGTCCATGGAGCCAAAAGGTTGAGGACCACTGTCTTAGGTAGTAATGCAGTGAAAGTGTAATTGTAGGGTAATTACTTGTGAGAAAGCAGAAAAGTGAAAAATATATTCTTTTTTAAGGCATTTTAGAAATCAAACTTCTGCATTGCATTCTGTTTCTCTATAGTAAGAGAAGTTTATTCTGCACTTTCTTAATCATTTTGTCTAAAGCTGAGCCTGAGCATTCAAAGGTGGCAAAAACAGACTCTCATTTAGAGTATATTATGTTATGCCAGTCCAGTTACTGTTTTAATCGAGACTTTGCACTGTTAAATTGTGCATTTTTCTCATTTTACTTCTTAGCCACTGGTATCACTGAAGTTGTGCTATCTTTCTGCTCCTGTTTATTTTCAATTTTATTTTCACTTTATTTCTCTTTCTCTGTCATCACCTTTTATCCTTCTGGCCCATTCTGCCCCCTCCATCTTTTACATCTTGTGCTCTAGCAGATGAGGAAGATAGTTAATGCTGCATTTGTTTTAATAAAAATCTCCTGAATTCTCTGCCAATTGGCCAAATGTTTGAGGATGTGGATAGTACATCTCCAATTAGATTCTTGTCGAGATCCCATCTGGTTAAAGTATCCAAGGTCAGCTGAAATTGAAAAAGCACACATAGTCATTCATGCTGTTTTGCACAGAGTGTACTCTGCTGGAAATGCCTCATCTTCAACCATGGTTAAAAGCCCCTCTAAAAATATAACAGATTGTAGATTGCTTATTTAATGAATGCTGCAAAATTCAGCCTCATTCAAAGGAAAAGAGAGCAATCACTTTTAATTTGCAAACCCGCTTCTAACTCATTTCCACTAATGGAGATTTTTTTTAAATAAAAAAAAACTTTTAAAAGACAGAGAAAAGAGAGAGAGAGAATGCTTTAAAGTCCACTCTGTCTACATTAGGTTTTTTTTTTTCAAAACACATTACAACGCATGCCCAAAAGCAGCAGATTAAGATCAAGACCCACAAATGAAACCACTTTATAATAGCAAAAAAACCACTAATAACATACATGTGTCTTCTGTCACTATTGAGGGCAAAGACAGAGTTCAAGAAATTAAAAGTATGAACTTTGGATTATAGCAAAGATGAAGAAATGGGCCAGAAAGTATATATTACAAAATCTTTGAGAGTTTTTTTTCACATTTGAATTTAAAAACTATACTATTAACAAAGATTTGCGGCATGTTCTCTCTCAGGCCATCTTTAAAATGCCTTTCCTCCTGGCTCCCCACTGTGTTCTTGACTTCAACCATCACACTCTCTCTCTCTCCCTCCCTCCCCTCCTTCTTCCAGTTTCCCAACCCATTTTGGAGAAAGAATTCTATAATTCTTTGGGTTAAAGGGATCATCTGCTGGCTTCATGAGATGTACTGCCAGCACTTAGGAAACATTTATTTTTCTTTACTGGAATGAATACAAGTGCAGTGGTTAAGAAATATTTCCTTTCCTTTGGTTTTTGGCAAAAATCTATACAAGTGGCTACAAGCTGAGGCAGGAGAAACACAGATATGCAAGGGTACACAAATATCCTTCCACTATTTTAGTCAAAAATAAATATATGAACTATTAAATCTTGGGACTGCTTGTCTATTACTGCAGGCATGGTGTTTATTCATAGATATTTTTTTTCCTCCTCTTCCTAGGGTAGTGTAGATCTATTGATCCACAATTTAATAAGGATTAACACCATAAAATACACTTATGCTGGTAGCAGCCTTTATACATATTAGTTGTGATCATGTGCGGTTTACATTCTATATTTCACAACCCCTAGTTTCATTTTCCTCTCCAGTATCTTTTAATTAGCTTTTCAGCTCATTCCTTTTTTTAGTGGAGGAGTTTCAGGAAAAAAGTAAAGTCTAGAAGCATACTACATAAATAATAATGAAGAACAAATGTACCTATGCTTGGCTGGCAGCAGTAACTGAGCACATTATCCCCTCCCTTCAGAAAAATAATTTAAAAACCCTCCTGCTAGTGGTTCCCCATGTTTCTATGTTCCCTAGAAGGCAAGATTAGTTTGCTTTTCAACATCCTGATACTATTGAATTTGCAATACCTAAGGATTCTAATGAAAGGCAAGGTTTAAAAAATAAAAATAAAAAAGCATTTGTGACTACATGGCTGAAGCTCTCACCTTGACTTTTTTGGGTGCCCTTCAACATATAGATATCCCTGATTCTGAGGCTGGAGTAGTCAACCAAGACATGGTAAATAAAGACATTCTTTTAAAAACAGCAAGTATATTGCCATTGCTGAAGTGATGTTTCTTGCCTTAAAATGGCTTTTTCTCATCCACAGATATAAAGCAATTGGTGATATATATTTTCAACATTCTTGCCCTGGGAAAATCTACTTTCCACACCAAGGGCAAAATCCTGCCCAATTCTCCTGATCGTATGACATCACCACCCAAACTCTGCCATTCTTAGGTGGGGAGAAAACCCACCACCAGCATCACCACCACCATTTCCAGCTGTTGCCTATCTCTAATAAAATCATTACAGGGAGGTGGGGGCAGGAATACAAAGTATTTTTAATGGTAATCCCACTTGCTTTCTTCCACCATGATCTTCTCACTTTCCTATAATTCTCAGTTAACCACATATTTCCCATTTGCCTTTTAGATTACATATGCTAGAAAAGCCAATATTGATATTGATATTCTGACCTTGGGTACCTGGAATAGTTCAGTTTAGGATACTCATCCTAAGAAATGAGTAAGTTGCTGGAGAAAAAATAAATAATACTTCATGCTAGAGTAGCAAAAATTGCAGCAGCACAATGGTTAAATTAACTTTGTTAATAGCAGTAGCAATTAGATGTATATACTGCTTCACAGTGCTTTACAGCCCTCTCTAAGTGGTTTACAGAGTCAACATATTGCCCCCAACAATCTGGGTCCTCATTTTACCGACCTCGGAAGGATCGAAGGCTGAGTCAACCTTGAGCTGGTGAGAATCGAACCTCCAAACTGCAGTCAGCCGGCAGTCAGCAGAAGTAGCCTGAAGTACTGCATTCTAACCACTGAGCCACCAGGGCTCATACTCATGATAAAGCTATTAACAAAATTAAGATATGAGTCTAGGACTTCCACTATGAGTTCTAGTATCATCTTAGGCATGAAAGCCAGCTAAGTGATTTTTGCGTGTGATCTTCTCTTAACCCTAGGAAGCAGGCAATGGCAAGGTAAATCCAAAACGTTTGTCAAGAAAACTGCAGAAACCAGTTTCTAAAACTAAAAACAATAGCAACAAAAAGTTCTAGTTTCCTAAAATGGGAGCATGAAACAAATGCTGGATGTAACAAAGGTTCGATGTTCTTCAGATTTCACACTAAGGAAAGGACGTTGGATAGTAAACCTGAGAAAATTTTGTATCTAAGACTTCGGAAAAATTTAGTGTAGAAAAATTTTGGACAAGAACTGAGATGGATCAAAAAGGTCTCTTACTGTGTCTAGGATAACTTTATATTTATTTATATCCCGCCATTATTATTTTTATAAATAATTTAAGTGAGCACTCCTAGTATTCCACTTCCTATTTTCCCTGTAATAACAACCCTGTGAGGTGGGTTGGGCTGAGACAGAAGGACTAGTGCAAAGTCACCCAGCCACTTTCATGCCTAAAGCCAGACTAGAGCTCACAGTCCCCTGGTTTCTTAACTACTAAAATTGCTCTCTATATATTCAGACAAATGTGCCATTATCTTTTTAAATCCAGATTAGCCTGTTCCTAATATTTGTTCCTTAATGGCAGAAAGTGAAGAGGAACTAAAGAGCCTCTTGATGCGGGTGAAGAAGGAGAGTGCAAAAGTTGGCTTGAAACTCAACATTAAGAAAACCAAAATCATGGCATTGGGCCCTCTCAATTCCTGGCAAATAGATGGGGAACAAATGGAGGTAGGGACAGATTTTATCTTCCTGGGCTCCAAGATCTCCACAGATGGGGACTACAGGCAAGAAATTAAAAGACACTCCTGGGGAGGAAAACTATGGCAAATCTAGACGGCATACTAAAAAGCAGAGAAATCACCCTGCCAACAAAAGTGCGTATAGTCAAGGCCATGGTTTTCTCAGTTGCAATGTATGGATGTGAAAATTGGACCATAAGAAAGGCTGAGTGACAAAGAATTGAGGCCTTTGAACTATGGTGCTGGAGAAGACTCCTGCGAGTCTCTTGGACTGCAAGGCACTCAAACCGGTCAGTCCTAGAAGATATCAACCCCAACTGCTCTTTAGAAGGCCAGATCCTGAAGTTGAGACTCAAATACTTTAGCCACCTAATGAGAAGGAAGGACTCACTAGAGAAGGGCCTAATGCTAGGAAAGATTGAGGGCAATAGAAGAAGGGGACGACAGAGAATAAGGTGGCTGGATGGAGTCACTGAAGCAGTAGGCATGAACTTAAATGGACTCCAGAAAATGGTAGAGGACAGGAAGAGATGGAGGAATGTTGTCCATGGGGTCACGATGGGTCAGACATGACTTCGCAATTAACAACAACAATATTTGTTCCTACTGCATTTATTAGTTAACTAGTACAGGCAACCCAAATTGCCATCCTTATCCATAGGAAACTTAAAACATAGTAATCCAGTTTTTTGGATTCTCACAATTCACTGAACGAACTATTAGCCCGCAAAACTGAGTTGGAGCAGCATATTAATCTGAAATATGGTTGTTTAGTTTACGGTTCAGTATATCATGCTAATATAAACAAGATGGTCACTGCAGAATTGGAATACTAACAAAAAAAGCCACATTTCCTTCAAATTATAGTCATGATTGAGGGTTATCCCATTCTGCTGAAAATATAACTTTCCCCCTGGACTATCTTTTTGCACAGAGTCTGAATCAGCCAATCATTTTGCAAGACTGGAAAGAACAAAAGTTTGTAAGTAGAATTTCAAACCTGTATTTGTATTTGGCAAACTGGCTTTAACATAGTTCTGAATTGTGGGAAGCATGTTCAGCAGATCATGCCCGCAGTTCTCCTTCGTATCAAGATCTTACAACATAATGCATTTATTTATTTATTTAAAACATTTTATAGCCACCCAACTCTGGGTGGCTCCCAATCAAAAGTTAAAACAACATATAAAACCATATTAAAATTATAATACCAAACATATTAAAACATTAAAAACAACAAAAACTGGGCACTAAGTCAAACTTCTAATGTGCAGTCCTCCAATCTTATCTCAATCCTGGGAAGAAAAGCCAAGTCTTTGAAGCTTTATGGAAGGCTAAGAAGGTAGAAATCTGCCAACCCTCAGGGGGCAAAGCTTCCATAGGGCAGGGGCTGCCACGGGAAAAGGTGTGATTCCTAGATTTCATCAGATGACAATATTTAAGGGAAGTGACGCTGAGTCTCCCTACCCTATTTGATCTGGTCAGACAGGTGGATGTCCTTAGGGTTGCATGATGCATGATGATTTGTAGAAAAAGTAGACCTTTTCTGGGTGCTTTGCTTCTCATATTCAAACACATTCATTTAGCCTTATGTTTGTACAAATTATAGATGCAATCCAGAACACGCAAACCAGTGTTTTTGAGCATGGACTATAAAAAGACCAAATATTTAAAATTATATTTAACCACTTTCAGGGCAGAAACTGACTAAAACAAAGTGATTCTCATGTCATTATTTAAGGGCTAGGAATAGTAGTAAGACTAATATTAATGTATTAATACAACTACATTCAGAATCTAGTTGAAGAAATTGAATCCTTAATGTTGTTGAATTCTTGGCAGATTTCTAGGTCTGGATTTCATTGGCAAGTAGTTTTTTTTTTTAATTTTAAAAATACTGGTAATTTTAAACTTGTGAGCTTTTTCTTTCACTTACTGCCATTGCCTGCAATGTTGATTGAAGGGAAGGAGGGTGGCAGGGAAGAGCATGAACTTTTTGGCTGATGATTGCAGAAGATCAAGATTCCCAGTGTGTGTATTTATGTACGTAAGTACAAAAGGCTACTTGTGTCAAAGAAGGACATGTGTACAGATTCCCCAGTTAATGCATAATAGACCTATTAGTTAATCTACTTTCAGTACCCTAATCAGGAACATTTATTTATGCTTGTTTCTTTTATTCCTGAAAGCTGAGTGCCAGTGAGACAAAGGAGAAAATCCTTTGGCTTCTTCCATTGCCACTAAGCAGCTGTGAAAGAAACAACAAGCACCATTGTTGTTAGTCTGTTGATTTTTTTTCTTTTAAATAAGATTATCACATATGAGAACTGGCTTCAGAATCCTATTGGTTTGGAAGTAATTGTGGGTGCCCTGGTCTCTTTGAAAAAAAAATTGCTTATGATTACTGCACTTCCCTGCACAAAAATCATTCAAAGAATGCAAAGCCAATGAAGTTACTTTAAGGAGAAATACTTAATTCACCCCTATGAATTTAAAAAAGGCATAGGATTCCTATTGCTCTTTTTCAGCAGTTGCTAAGCCCTGCATTTAAGAATATCATAGACCAAAAGATTTTTGTTAAAACTTCTTTCTCTCCCAGATACATCCAGGTATTTTTTGCTGTTGGATTTCCAGTCTGGCTGGGAATCTCTGAAGTTCTAACTTTTTAGGAACAATTTTATTCTCATTTCCTTCCCTGCAGTTCCCAGCTTCTTTTTCTTTTCTTTCCACTTCCTTTGGTTTCTCCCCACTTACTCCTCACAAATCCTGTCCCTTGTCACCTTCTGTAGGTCCAAATCCAAGACTGATTTTTCCTCCTTGTCTTTTTTGTCTGTGAGTCTAGGACCTGGTTTTCATTTTCCAGTCATCGTCATCATCACCATCATCTTCACTATCTCTACCACCATCATCACCATCTTTTGGAAGAATAGGATAGGATAGAATAACAGAGTTGGAAGGGACCTTGAAGGTCATCTAGTCCTACCCTCTGCTCAGGCAGGAAACTCTATACTATTACAGACAAATAGCTGCCCAGTCTCTTCTTAAAAACTTCCAGTGTTGGAGCATTCACAACTTCTGGAGGCAGGTTGTTCCACTGATTAATTGTTCTAACTGTCAGGAAATTCCTCCTTAGTTCTAGGTTGCTTCTCTCTCTGATTAGTTTCCATCCGTTACTTCTTGTCCTGCCTTCAGGTGCTTTGGAAAATAACTTGACTCCCTCTTCTTTGTGGCAGCCCCTGAGATATTGGAACACTGCTATCATGTCCCCCCACATCCTTCTCTTCATTAAACTAGACATACCCAATTCCAGCAACCGTTCCTTATATGTTTTATCCTCCAGTCACCTAGGAGGAGCCCTCCTCCAGGAGAAGCATGACAAGTAAAAGTAGAAGGTAGAAGAGTGAAGTATGGATGTGTATTGTGAAATTCAGTTGCCTTGTTGTGTGGAACATTGGACAGTTGCAATTGACTTGTTGTGTAGAACGCTGGACATGAATCTGTTTTTGTTTGCATAGAAAATGGAAGAGGTAGACTGAAATCTCTACTTAATATGTAGCTCTAGGACAGTGGTTCTCAACCTTTTTAATGCCATGACCCCCCAACCAGTCGTACGTCGAGGACTACTCAACCGGTCATAAGTCGAGGACTACTCAACTGGTGCAGCACCGTTTGCAGAATGGGACTTTTGGCGGGCTCAGCAGGGCAGAGACAGCCTGGACAATTCCTATTGGCTTTTGAAAGCCAATAGAATTAGACTCTATTCAAGAGAGTCTATTCTATTGGCTTTCAAAAGCCAATAGAATAAAAGGGAGTAGCACAGCTAAGGAAAAGGGGAAAAAATGGCAGACTGCATTGTTTGGCGACCCCTGTGAAATGGTCGTTCGACCCCAAATGGGGTCCCGACCCACAGGTTGAGAACCACTGCTCTAGGAACTTTGTGCGAATCATTCTCTCTATCTGTTTCAAGCTACCTCACAAGATGTTAATATGGGAAACCAATGAAAGGTGATTGTCATATAAGTTGTTTTGAGTCCTCTGAATATGGGATATAATTACGAAGCATATTTAATTGATTTTACACATCCCATTAGGGAAGTGAATCACTTTTCCAAAGGGTCTTCTTTTGCGAAACTTCAAATAAGTAAAACTTTGCCCATAATATTACTTGTCATTTTTTTATACAGTAATTCTTACATATTTTCTAAATAAAAACCTGAGACAAAACAGAAAAGTCGCAGTAGTTACACTACAAATATTAAGGCCACTCTCCTTTTATAGCATGCTCTCCAGAACTGAACTCAAAACAGACAAGACCCAGACTAAGGAGTTCCAGGATTGGGTTTGAAAAAATGATGAAATGTTTTCCATGTTCAAGTCATAGAAAGCAACAGGAAATCAGGATGAACATTTTGCTCCTATGTTTCACCTTTCAGGGACTAACCATGGAGGTAATTTCTCTCTAATGAAAGCAATATAAGAAGATTTCTTTCTTTCTTTCTTTCTTTCTTTCTTTCTTTCTTTCTTTCTTTCTTTCTTTCTTTCTTTCTTTCTCTGTCTATCTATCTATCTATCTATCTATCTATCTATCTATCTATCTATCTATCTATCTATCTATCTTATATGGCCACCTATCTTATATGGCCATCATATAACAAAAATATAAACACAATAAATATGTCACAAACAGTCATATTAAAAAATTAAAAAGCATAAAACACAAGAGAGTAGTTCATCAAGGGAGCCACCTCAAGATTTCACTGGTTCCCTGAAAGAAACTCAAGCTTTCAAGAGGATGATTTGAAGAACAAGGGTATGAAAGAGGAACTCTCTCTCATCAACCTGCATCTTTCCTACCATTATACATCTTTCAACTGATATTTAAAGAAAGAACACTAAAATGGGTTGTGGATTGTGAAATGTGCCTCAAGGGCCAAGAGCCAGATATATTCATGAGCAGTGCTCTTTTTCTTAAAAAAAAAAAAAGGTGCCGGAACTCACACATGTCATACAACCCGCCTTGCTTACCCTATAAGGTTCCATCCAAAAAAGGTGCTGGAACTCCGTTCTGGGTGTTCTATGAGAAAAAAAAAGCCCTGTCCATGAGCAGCTGTTCTGGTCTTCTCTAGGTTTCTTAACACCAGCAGTTAAATCTAAAATGGTGCTATGTTCTACAGTTCTTTATATGCAACCCAAGTGCCTGCGGAAACATAATTCCACAATTAAGAGGGTAACAGAAACAGTGAATTTCCTGTTAACATATTGGGCTATATTAGAAGATTCAAAGCCACGACTTTACATGTCTATGGAAATTCTCAATCATTCATATCATGGTTGTCCCAAAGGCACTTTTTTCAAAAGGCAACTGGACTTTCTTGGTTTTTTTTCTTTGAAAATGTTTTGCTTCTCATGCAAGAAGCTTCTTTGATTCTAACTTCAGTTGTAATGTTTGAGAAATACTTTTAAATGATAAGAGTCTTTTCCCAGCAACTGCTTATGTGTGTTGTTATTTTGCTAGCCTACAGAGTATGTTACACAGAGATATATTTCCCTAAGAAAAAAATGTGATGTTTGAGGCAAATATTTGGTAAGTTTACTATACTATGTTTATCTAAGCCCCTGTTTATCAGCAAAATGTTTGTATAATTAACCCCATGTGGGAAAAAAGAAGTTTTGGCAATGAACTTAAGTTGTTTAAACAAATAAGGATAATATGAATTTTCTGTTTTCAAGCCTCTTGCTTGGTTTTATATATATACCGGAATAGTTTGTCAAACACAGTTTGATGGAAACAAAAGTAAACAATTTTAAGGAGTACAGGCAGTCCCTCAGTTACGAACACGATCCATTCCTAAGTCTGAATTTAGACATAAATTGGTACTTGTGCTTACCGTTTTCATAGACTTAATTTTTAAAATGGCAGATGGCATGCTCCTTCCTCAAGTCTATGAAAAACTGAATCCGTGCAATGTTTTAATGAAAATCTTAAAAACATTGACAATTGTATTAAAATGTATATTAAAAATGCTGTAAGATTAAAAGGGTGCAGCTTAGGCGATTCATGAAATCATTGTGTAATATCAGTAGTTCATCAACTTGAAGAAGGAGAACATCGTCTGCCATTTTTAGTAATAGGCAGCCTGTTCATAAATACAAGTTCTCTGTAAGTCATACATTTTTAACCCAGGGACTACTTGTACTTGGCTTGGCCTTAAAGCAAGACTCTTACTTGTCCTATAACTAAATAATAATACTAATAATATTAATACTATTAAATACTACTACTACTACTACTACTACTAGATAAAATCTTACAGTAGAAATTTTAGAAATGCTGACAAACAGAAAGAACATTTTACTACATTTTACTACATGTAGTGGACATGCAAGAACCTCAAATTATGGGAGAGAAATATATAATGCTCACAGCTATGAGGATAAATTTTACCCACTATTGGAAGAAATATACAATATTATTCTGATGATATCTGACTGAAATTAAAATGTGGAGAACATGCAATGGCAAAACTAGCAACGTATGTCCACAACAGAAGCTTAACTAAATTTAAGCAAGAATGTTTTCCATATACAGTATATAACACATCATGCAGCAAAGCAAATATACACATTTACAGTTTGGTTTTAAGTGCATTTAAATGAACATATGCAGCCAGTTTGGTGCAGTAGTTAAGGCATCAGAAACCAGGAGACCGTGAGTTCTAGTCCAACTGGGTGACATAAAGCACAAAGCCTATTGGGTGACCTCAGGCCAGTTATTTTCTTTCACTGCTACAGAGGAGACAATGGTAAACCACTTCTGAAAAAAAAAAACCTTGCCAAGAAAACATGAGGGATTTATCCAGACTGTTTCAAGAATTGGATATGATTGAATGGAAGGAAAAAAATGTTCATATACAGTGAAAATTGGTTAGCGTAAAGAGAAATACCGTAGGAATCAAAATCAAATATTTATGTTTTCCAAGCAGCTTCTCTTTTTTAATATTCATAAATAACAGTAAATAATAAAACAGTGGATTGTTGAAAGATAAATATTTTCATATTATAAAATAATTCAGTGCACTTTGCAACTTCTTATCAATGTCATATTAAGCATACAGTGTATAATATAAGCAACTCTATGGTCATGTTAATCATCACCCTCATCATCATCATCATCATCATCATCATCATCATCATCATCGTCATCATTCTGCCCATTGTTTGTCCAATGCAGGATGAAGGCCTCTTCTGCATGTTTCCATGTGGAATATTAGAAATCATGCATGTATTAGAAATTATACTTAATATTGATATAAATTTAAGTGCTATTTGAAAGGTTTAATTTATTTTAACCATTATAGTGTCAACAACTTGCAGTTTCTATTGTATAAACATCACTGCACTTAGTTTTTATTTGTACTCTACAATGTATTATTTCTATTTTACAATGAATTATTTGTATTATATAAGAAAACAATTAATTGGGGGAGTGAGGAGGAAAGCTGTGATTCAATGTTGCTTTTACATGAAAGAATTATAATATTTTTTTAAAAAAATTGGAAATGGCAAGTTAAAACAAACTTTAATAAATCTTTGGTTCAATCTCTAGCAACTTCCTTAAATATAATTGCAGCTGACATGAAAGGCCCTCAGCCTGAGATCCCAGGTGGTCACAAAGGTTGATTTGAACTGGCAGGAGAAGATGGAGAGAGGTATAAATGGTGGAAAATGTCATCTGCATCCTGCAGAAGATTCCATAAATGAGGCAGCAAAGTAGTTGCACAATAATATTCTCATTGTTTAGGTTAGTCCTCAAATGACACATGCTCTTTCATAACTGATTCATAAATAACTGATATCAACCAAGGCATCTTCAGAATTCAAGCCAAACTCCAGGCATGTGCCCTAATATCTTTACAATGCAATTATCTTTCTATCATCAAAGAACTGGTCTTTCAAGACTCTTCTAGCACTGAATGAGCAGACTGTTTCACTCTTTCATGGGAATTGAAACAATGACGTTCGAAGTATTTTTCCATACTTCCCTGTCTGAACTGTCTGGAGCACTATTCAAAATATGTTGAAAACCCTCAGTGTCTTCTCTGATGGGCTTGTGCCTTTTATAATGATCATTTGTTAGAAAATCGTTGGGGTTTGCAGCATCCTCTTGCATGATGGAACCTTTGCTTTTAACTCTTTTGCTATGGTAAAATGTGTATTTCTAATGAGGCTAGAGTGGAGTCAGTGCTCCTTCCAGCAAAACAAACAATATTGCTTTGATAAAAATAAAATCATCAATGTGCATTTATGTAGGAGAGAGAGAAGTATTAGGATCTCTTTTATAGGATTGGATTTGTGAGATCCACTGAATAATTTTCATTAATGTAGAACTAAATGGAGAATGCTAGCATTCATCTTTCTCTGACCAAAATCCACAATGAAAGTTGCAATTTCATTGCAAAAGATTAATCTGACCTATAGTCTAAAATTTGTATTAAAAAGGCAATAGTTTTTAAAAACATTTAAATTATGGAAATTCACCTTAAAAGCCTACGTTAGGGAATTTTACACAACAAAGAACAACCCCAGTGATAGTTTAATCACTTTGTTGGCCTACATGTAAATTGGTTTAGCTGTTGCTATCTTCATTCCCAGCAGGTCTGCACAAGATTGGGTGTGGGAATAACGCTGACTTAGCAAAGCTGTTCAGAGTTGAAGCATAGAATTAGATTTGGTCTCCTGGTCAGAATTAGGTTGCACTTTTTTGTCATATGCCAATGGATTTCTCATGAATCTCATGCCCAAAGGCACACTCTGACTTACAAAGCCATGCTTTTAAACAAAGTTCATGGGAGGCAAAGTATAATCATCAAACAAAAACTTTTTTGCCCAAAGGTATTCCGTCTTTAATATTTTGGACTAAGTTCTAAGTACTGGCATTAAAGATGGGTTGTAAAGAAAGAACAAGCTAAAAATTAATTCATCAACACTCTAAAAGCCTCAACTCATAGAAAGGCCTGGATGGGGAAGAATTATTTCCAGCTCAATCCTACCAAGACTCATTGGCTGTAAGTATTAGGACCACCTAGGTATAGAGATATTTCAGCTTTGAGGATGGTGCATAATCTGTTTTTTTTGTTTTAAATTCCTAACTCCTGCTTGATGTTTTCTGTGTTGATATAAAATCAGAAAATGGTGACATATCATCAATCCAAGATTTAAAATCTGATGTAGCAGATTCTATCTAGTAAATGTAGTCCAGAAACTATTTTGGCTTCCATGTGATAAAGAAATAGTATTGTATTAACTTAAATTATTTCATTGGAGTCACAGTGAAAACAAATGAAAACACCTATTCCTCCAGTACTTTAGTTTTACAAAGATGGAACAAGTATCCAGAGCAGCCTCAAAAATGCCAAAACAGTAAGGTTTTTAAAGGGGTTTTATTTGGAATATGTAATTCTGTAGATGCAAATTAAGAAGTCTTTTGTTTAAGGTTCATTTGTAAATTACTGAACATTATTAAATAAATGTGTAAGGGAAGGGAATGTCCACAACAAGCCAATATTTAATTAAGATGACAAAATGTACATAATGATGTTACAATGGAAGTTCTGCACTATACATACTATTACTACTACTACTGCTACTACTACTACTACTACTACTAATACTAATAATAATAATAATAACAATAATAATAATAAGGGATTACTTGTCCTTGGCTTGGCCTCAAAGCAAGACTCTTACTTGTCCTATAACATAATAATAATAGCAATAACAATAACAATAGTAATAGAATTGGACAGGACCTTGGAGTTCTTCCAAGTTTCAACCCCCTGCTCAGGCAGTAAACCCTATCCCATTTCAGACAAATGACTGTCCAGTCTCTTTTTAAAAACTTCCAGTGTTGGAGCATTCACAACCTCTGGAGACAGGTTGTTCCACTGATTAATTGTTCTAACTGTCAGGAAATTTCTCCTTAGTTCTAGGTTGCTTCTCTCTTTGATTAGTTTTCATCTATTGCTTCTTGTCCTGCCTTCAGGCACTTTGGAGAATAGCTTGACTCCCTCTTCTTTGTGGCAACCCCTGAGATACTGGAACACTGCTATCATCCATAGTGCTTCTCTTCATTAAACTAGTGATACCCAATTCCAGCAACCATTCTTTATATATACTTTTGTGTTGCTATATTGAAGTCCATGTTTCAACATTTTCCCACTTATCCTTCCATCAATATCCATATGAAAGAGAGGTGGGATCAAGAATAAAATATCTGCATTGTAGTTTACTACAAGTGTATGAATTACCTTTTGGGGATTTGCTTACATTGGACAAGTTTGCATTTTTTCAGAAAGGTCAGGTTTTCAATTTGGGACTGCTCCTTATCACATTTGTTAACTGTGCAGGTTGTAGGTTTTTTCTTCCAGATTTCATTGATTCAGAAAATATGACTATGCAGATAAGTGATTCACAGTTTATTCCCTTGTTATATGGTGGGAAAGTAGATAGTGTAGGGAAGGAAGGAAGGAAGGAAGGAAGGAAGGAAGGAAGGAAAGAAGGAAGGAAGGAAGGAAGGAAGGAAGGAGTGCTTTTTTTTTAAAAAAAAAAAAAAAGAAAAAAGATGCCGGAAGTCACACACATCATACAACCCGCCTTGCCTACCCTACAAGGCTCCATCCAAAAAAGGAAGGAAGGAAGGAAAAAGGGGGTTAATGTTTAACAACACACTATAGACTAAAGAATAGATTTAGTGTGAATAGATTTATCAAGGTATTGTATTATTATACATTAAATAACAGTGGGAATTGAACAGAATTTCTGTTCCCTTTCTGGAGATCATGGTCAATGTACTGGCTAAGAAAAGGAGAATATTTTTTTCTAAGCTGTCATGGCTTTTAATTGGGAGTGAATTACAAACTCCATCTGATACATCAGTTAGAAACTGCAGCTCCAAAGGACAGATGAGAGCCATTCTATTTTCCTCAACAAAGAGGGCACAGTCCTTCTTAAACTGAAATATTGTTAAATCTTCCTCCCAGCAACAAAGATGGAAAAATATTGAATCTAGGAAGTGTGAGAGCTCTCCTGTGAGTTGAACATAACACATTAGTTAATTGGACTAGACTTCTTTCAAACAGACCCACTCCATACAAATTGGGAAAGTGTTTCGATCTTTCTAGATATCATTGTTAAAACCCTGTTGCTTGAGTTGCATCACAGTTTTCTGTAAGCCAATTAAGGTCAAACTGGGCATCCAGGCGGAGGCATATTTAGGCAAATAAGACATATTTAGGGAAAGGCAGCCAAGATTTGATCACTTCTTCTAAAAAAAGAAAAAAGAAAATCAATCATCCTAGGGGTGATTGCTTATTTTTTTTTATTTAGATTTATATGGCTGCCCATTTCAAGTAGGTGACTCCAGGGAGCTAAAGTAAAACCAATAAGACCCCTCCTCCCACATCCCAAAAACATTCCTATGTTGCCTTCACTGATTTCAAGACAGCATTTGATTCAAACCCCAGAACTGCCTATGGGAGAAATTTTCTGACTTTTCTATTAAACTTGACAACTCCTTCAGCCTAAGACACTAAATAATTGCATACAAATATTTTTGTGCAGGTCCACTGTAACTCCTTACACTATTTTATATCCTCAGTCTCTATTCAGAAAGCAATGAAGAAAGGATGCATCTTGGCTCTTCTCTTTTGTAACCTTTATACCAATTCTCCAATAAAATATTGACCAACAGGTATGTTCTAGTTTTCTTGTAATTGTTTCCTGATGATACAATTGAAGTGGACATCAGGCACAGACCCCAGACCTGAGGATGGGGATCCCTGCGATAAAATACTGATAGATACCATGATTCACACTTTAGGGAAGATTTCTTTTGTGTATCATCCATCCTTATAATAACTTTGTATAGGTTGCATCACAAAATAATATTTGGGAGGATACAAACATTTCCTTTTGTCATTAGAAGTTACATATTCCATCAAAATTGATCCCAGAGTTTTCTGTTAATGTAACTTGATTTCTAAACTGGTGAAGATTCTCCCAAGATTCTGCCTGCCTTCTCTCTCTCTCTCTTTTAACTTCAAATCCAGTGGGGGGGGGGAGAAAAAGGAAATGTAAAAAAATTTCTTAAATTGTTTCCTATGCACAGTTTTTGATTTAACAAGCAGACAAGTTAAGCCTTGATTGATTGCAATTATATTTTTTTCTATAAAGTAAGCAATAGGCATGATATAAATGTTTTTATGGCTGAAGAGGTACCTGCACTGGATCTGAACTGGGTAGACATTCAGAATAGTTTTGCAGTGGCAGTAAATCTTAAAATTTAAATTCTTTGCAAATGATTAAAAAACTATTGATTTATAGATCATTTATCACTTTCCTGTAAATGCCTAGAAAGGCTCTCCATTTTTTTTTTAAATATTTTTTTCTTTTTCTTAGCATACAATCACTGAATTTCATTTGGATGTGCCAGAAACATCCTTTTGATCATTTGAAGACAAGACGCCAGATATAGCTTAGTTACAATAATAGACTTCTTCATTTTTTAATTTATCATTAGAAATTACACAGATAGACAAGTATTATTACTTTTTTTCAGCAGCCTTATCCAATAATCAGATCACTTCCTTAAATCTTCTGTAAATTAGTTTGCTTTGACCAAGCATCAACAGGGCCATGGCATTTTCTATGTAAGATTGCTCATTAAGATTTACTGCAATGTGTATATCAACTGAGCTACACCCCTCAATATTACTCCAAGCCATGGAATAATATTGAAACTGCTTTTCTACATAAATGAATTAAGAACAGTTTTGATTTCTTTTTCTTCTACACTATGTATCCTTTTATCATCTGTACTTCATGGGAGATGAAATCAACTCAGCAGACAAGCACATTGGAGAAGGGAAACCAAAGTGGGATGGGAAGAGACAGCAAAACCCAAGTGGTTTGCAAAACCAAATCATCAAAGACATAAAAAGTAAAAGCAAACCCAAATACAAATACAATGTAGATTTTAAAAAAAACTTCTTTGCTGCTTGTAGGAATACAAAGATGAAATGAAATGATTATCTGAGCCAAAATCTATTTTTATGTGTTTTAAAACATTATTATAATGATAGTATCAGTGTATCCGCCGTCGCCGGTAGAGCGGGAACAAAGAAGGCCGGCACACACTGACATCCAACAAGCACTTTATTATGCAAGTAAGGCAAAGTCAGCAGTGGGAGTGGTCTCCTCCCAACGCAATATATCGACGTGCTCCACCCTGTGGACCCGGCCCCGATCCCAAACCAACATCCGGTCGATATGCATAAATGCTCCACCCTTTCCCTGTGCTCTCCCTTTCCCCGACGGAGCACCGCCCCCACACCCCGTCGCCCGAGCGTCCGGTCCGCGCGCCAGCTGCCCGCCGCTAAACTCGCCCTGCCGAACGTCCTGGCTGCTAGGGAACAACCCCCCGCTTTCCCACGCTGGGTCTGCCCGCCGGAGTATGGCCCTCTGGTCCGCAGGTGGTCCGCCCGCCGGTATTCCGTTTGCAGGCAGCCGTCGCAACTCACAGACTTCCGGGTTCGTCGACAGCAGGCGGCCCTCGGGTGCTCCCGAGTTCGGTAACACCCCCGATGTTGTTGGTATCAGTCGTATATCCTGTGAAAACGGCCGTGCGGTGGAGGCTCGCCCGGTGCGGCTGTGGGGTGTGGCGGTACACTGCGCAGCTGCCGGCCGGGCTGGTGGGTTGGTATCTGTGCTCCCCCGTCCCCATTCATATGGCAAGCCTTTGGGGGCTTGACAGATAGATGATAATCTGGTGATCCCTGGGTTATACCTCTATGTTTGTATGAGGGCATCATTTGCAAATAGACTAAAGACCATAATTAGATGGAAATATAACGGGAATTGATCTTGGCACTGGGAACAGAATTTAGCAATGTCTGAAGTGTTCCACAGTTCATCTTTTTTAAAAATACAATTTAGGTGAAAAGATAAAATCTTTGAACTGATCTCAGTGTTTGGTATCCTATGGTATGCGTGTGTGTGTGTGTGTGTGTGTGTGTGTGTGTGTATGTGTGTATAAATTATTTTCTTGGCAACATTACAGAAGAACTTTGCCATTACTGGGATTTTTTATTTTTTAATATCAACCAGTCTATAGCCATGGTATTTCCCGGTGATTTTTCATCCAAGAACTAATGAGATCCAACTCTGTTCAGTATTTGCATAATAAATAAGGTCATCTGAGTTCTTCCTTTTGACCCTTCTGAAAAGATCAAAGACATTAATTCTTTCTATTGGGACTCAAAACTTTAATTTTGCTTGGATATGAATATTTTTCAACATCATTGTTTTTTAACTCCATTGTACTCCTTTTCAAATGAACTCATTTATATTGTTTATACTGGTGTCAGAAAGAGCATCCAGCCAGTAAACCCTCAGCTTCATCCAGTCGCCCCAACTCTACCCTGAATTAAGGGATTACAGGATTGTAAAAACAGAGTATGTGAACGCTGGTTCAACAGAATAAGATAGTAGACTTAGAAATCATCATTTGATGCCAAAATGATTATAAAGATGAGATGAGACAATCTGAGGATCTTCCAAAAACTAGATGCTACACTTAATAAAAACCTTTTCCAGGGAACCACCAGCACTATTCCACTTTCAGGAGGGCTCTATAGAGTAGCCACCCAAAAAGAGGATGATGTAGTTTGTTTCTGAATCTTGGTCTCTTTCTGTTAAAAGGACCGAAAGATAAGACAAACCACTTTGTAGGGGTGGGAATATATACTTGATTTGGGTGGTCTGTGGTTTTCTTAGAGTCACTGAGCAAACTTTTCATTTCTCTTCTAGTCTAGCTGCCCAATTTATAACACAGGACCAAGACTGTCAGGTCTTGGGTTTTGATATACAGAGTAAGGATAGAGTAAGTATAATAACATTTTACTGCCTAAGGTCAGGACTGTTTTCATTCCTCAAATGTTACAGACTTCTATTGCAAGGGGAACACAACAGTCAAATGTTATTAGTTTGAGACAGTTTCAGTTCTTTATTTCATCTGCTGGCACTTTTGTTAGTTGGCATGAAATGTGTAAGACACATATGTTACAAATCTAAATTCCATTCCAAATCCTGATCAAAATGAATTGTGCAAGTTTATAATCAGATTTGAACAACTCTAGATTTAATTAATTTTACTAGGAAATGCTCTTAGCAATCCAGGTGTGCAAATGGAGCTGATAGAGATTTTTTTTTTAAATCTAGGCCAGTGTTGGCTGGGGAATTCTGGGAGTTGAAGTCCATATACTTTAAAGTTGTTAAGTTTGAGAAACACTGATCTAGGCCATTTCTCTTTCATGAGTCATTTTTAAATGTTATATAAATGCTACACTAGTATAACTTTGATTGTCCTCTTTCACAGAGTCATTTGATATGGCTTTGTGCTGAAAAAAATATTAGAAGTGGGAAGAAAAGAGAAAAAATTGCAAAACTCAACTGTCAGACCACAATAGTACAATATGAGGTCAGATAAGAAACCACATCTTTTAAACTACAGTTGCAGCTATAAACTGAAATGCCACAAATTCAGAATCTGCCAGACACATTTAGAGATCTCTTTCTGGCAAACAATTCAATAACAATTCTCTGAAAGCAGATTAGAAAGGTGACTTTTAACATTTGAAATACGTATTTCATTACTGTTCCATTCACAACTGTTCAAAGTAAATGTTATAGCAACCAATATTTGGCTAATACCAGTTGATTAACACAGCTCAAGGCCTGCCAGCTAAACATTACTTTAAAACAAAACAGAACTGAGAATTATCTATATCTGTTTGTCATATGCAATTAGGTGGATGGCAAGATTCCATCCAGATTCATTAGCAATAAAGAATTAATGCGTCTAAAACACAATTATTCAGCCTTATAATGAGTGAAGAATAGCTGGAATATATTCTGCTCCATGAAAAGATATTTTTCCTTCAATCCAACAGGCAGCAATTGAAAAATACACCGAGAGTGGGAGAATGGGAAAGTGCGGGAAAGTGTTTGTGTGTATACATATATATATAAACTACTTGTGCCAATTTGGGTAGTATTCTGCTGAGGCTTGAATTGCCCAACTATGCTTCCAATACAATTTCACTGCATGTAAAGAAACAACAGCTTGAAAAAAAACATTATCCTCCTTCAGTACTGTCTCTCTGAAAACTGGTTATAAAAATCCATGTTTCAGTCTTCAACAATCACCTGTCAATATAATAATGTATTTTATTTACCCTATTTTATTTTGTTTTTTGACATTCAAAAATAAATTTGTGCTGAAATTTACATCCCTATGTAAAAGTAAATTGGTTTATTATCTTTTCAGCTCTGGGGAATACAGCTGCCATGTTATTAAAGAATCATCTGTTTAAAATTAATATTATTCCTCATAGGTCTGATTTGAATTATTTCATGTTTGCATTGGAGATTGGGTTGATTTTTATATATCTTATTCTACTATAAGATTATCTAAAATTCCTGATGGCTTACTATAACCTTCCTCGGGCTAGTACTCATCCTCTATGCTTGGATTACAAATCCTCAAATTTTCTATAGCCAGTTCTGAGAGTTGTGGTCCTCAGACATTTTAGAGCAAAAGAGTAGATTTGTGGTGGTTTTTCCTCACACATTTTGTGGTTCTTGTCTTTTGCATAGGACATCTTGTTGTCAGAAGAATCAGAAGGTTAAGCAGCTGAGGACAAAAAATTGTATGGATAACCCCAGTGCTTTTATGACACAGGCTGAAAATGGCTTCAGCTTGAAGAGAGAAATTAGAAGCACTTTTCACAAGAGTGTTTGTGGTGTCCCCTGTGCCGGACAGAACGGCCATAAATCCAAGTTTTAATATGGGCATCTAAAGTTTGGCTAAAAGTATACTATACTATATAGCAGGAGTATCAAACTCGCAACGTCATGTGACGTGTCACGACGTATTGCGACTTTTCCCCCATTGCCGGCAATGGGGTGGGCGCAGTTTTGGCATGACATATCTGGCCCGTGGGCCAGCAGTCTGATACCCCTGCTATACAGTAACAATGGACATTATTATAAAGCTGATCGGAAATATTTTATTTCTTTTCTAATAATATATAAAGGTAATTAATTAATCTGAACAACATTGAGAGTGAGGAAAAACATTTTCTCTTCACAGAAATTTTAGTATACATCTGAATTATGCTTTTCATGTACACATCTATGTATTTAATGTATTTATGATGGTTCTAAATATGATTGTGACAATATGGTGGGAGAGGTGTAAGAAAAAAATATCACAATTAGTTTTGGTGTCTCAAATAGACAGTCTATCCTAGTACCTATTCACAAGCAGAATAATAATCATTGCTATCATCTAACATATTTCTCCCCAATATGTATTTGGAGTTATATCTCCTCTAAAATTAGGAGCTCTGCTATTGTTCTGGCAAACAGTAATTGATATACCCTCTTTTTTTTAAAAAAAATCTTTCCTTAATCTTTCTAAGAATTAATATTACCAATAATGAATGAAATAAATGAAAATAAATAAAATCAACTTTAGTTAACTCAATATCAAATTATTAGGATGATGCTCCACTAGGTGGACTGAAGGATGTATAGATGTATAGATACTTATTGAATTGATGTCTGGTTTTCTCTATTATAAATGAGATGGTGAGCTAATTTTTGAAACCTCAAGATAAGCTTTGTGGCATCATATTATTCTACCATCCAACAAAAGAGCTTGGACAGAGATTGCTATTTCCCTTTGACCTCTATAGGCAATTTGTCTCATTCTGCCTAAGAAAAGAGTCCCCACCCCATTTTTTATGCAGTGTGCAATAAAACCTAATCTTGAAACCTCTTTGTGTAATATACAATTTCAGGCCATAGTCATGTTTTACACGAAGTTGAACATCTTTGGATGTTTCAAAGGAGAAGATGAAAACATGATATGAAGTTTTGTTGTTTTGTTTATTTTACAGAATTTGCATATTTTAAGTGAACCAGCAGAAAAAAGACATGGCTGATTTAAAGAACTGACTCATCAAAGTGGCTCTTAAAACTTCGGCCTCTTTTATGCTCATGTGAAAACTTGAAAAAAAGGGCAGGGCTGCCTCAGTGGATAGAAGAAAGGGCTGTAATTGTAGTCACTTTATCCAAAGCACTTCTGAATCAATTTCAGACTAGGCAGAGCCAAAATTCTGAATTAGTCCATAAGCAACCACCATCAGCACTTCCTATACTGAATGCACAAGTCAATCTTAGGTGATTTAAAGCCCATCTTCTACTGAATACTGTAATATAAATAAATTTAAGGTGAGGAAAAAAGTTATTCTTTTGCCAATGGCCAACTGGGATGCTCCTAAGTATAATTGTTAGGTTTTATAAACTTCTTACATTCTTCTTTTCAACTGAAAAGGTTGAAACACTTTTGAACATTCTGATATTTCATTCCATTAGATTATATTTCTTTCCACCAATATTCTGTCCTGTTAGTCTAACTAAGCATTTGCACTGTTCAGTGCTGTTAAAAGAAAACATGGTTTCAGCTCATTCCTATGGAAACAAACCATTCATACTATGCACCCTGCATGGTCTTTTGCTCATTATTAGATAGAATCAAAGGATCATTATGGAACCAGAACAAATGTCGTTTAAATACAGCATGCAAAGCCTACAAGTTCCTAAAATAAACTTGTTTACATAACACGCAATCATCCAGTCTTTATCTAAAGTCCTTGTGGCAGAATTGCTCATTATGATTCACAACATCTGGTGTTAAGTGGAGATTAAAAAGGCTTGATTTATTAATAATTATTCAGTTTCCAATAATACTTAATTGTTTAATCACATCCATCCATTGGGAAGGTCCTGCTGAGCATAAGGTTGTAAAGGTAATGGGGATTGTGCTTATTTTTCTTTAGTGGTAAGGAAAACATTGTTGGGCTGTATATTTTTCATGTAATAATAGGCTTAGAAATAAAATTTTCTGACAAGGATAAATGAATTGCACTACCTGTTGACTGCAGCCTATGTTGTTGATTTTGTTTCCTTCTAATACAGGGGTGTCAAACTGCTGGCCCATGGGCCCGATGCATCAAAACAAAACCATGCCCACCCCATTGCCAGCAATGGCAAAAAAGTCGTGATACATCACGACCCGTCACATGACGTTGCGAGTTTGACACCCCTGTTCCAATATAACACCAGAAAGCATTCTGTTCTGACTTGATGATCATAGAAGCTAGAACATAGAATTACAGGGTTAGAAAGGACCTTCTAGTCCAAACTCCTGTTCAAGCAAGAGAGCCTATACCATTTCAGACAAATGGTTGTCCCAATATCTTCTTGAAAACCCTCCAGTGATGGAGCACCCACAACTCCTGGAAGCAAGCCATTCCACTGATAGATTGTTCTCTCAGGAAATTTCTCTTTAGTTCTAGGTTAGCTCTCTGATGATCTCCCACCTTTATGTCTTGTCTTGTCCTCAGGTGCTTTAGAGAATAAGTTGACCCCCTTTTCTCTGTGACACCCCTTTAAGGACTAGAAGAGATATAACATGTCACTCCTTATTCTTCTTTTTGATAGGCTAAACATATCAAGTTCTCCTAACTGTTCATCATACGATTATGATACGTTCATCGTATAATCACACAATTGACTCCATTTCCTAACGGGGCAATGTCTAATAACAAAGTGAGCAACCAATGTTGCACTGTCTTGTGTAGAGATGGAGGAAGAGTATCACCTAGCTACAATGATCACAATAATGAAGTGATCATTAACATTAACACCCAATAGTTTATTACCAACATTAGTCAACTGCATCCCAACCTCTGGGGTAAAAAGGATGAAGAAAGGGGAACAGTGAAGGGGAAGAAAAGTCCGCTCACACCTTGCTTTGGTTACTACAATTATTTGCACTTCATAGAAGAATATACACAGAGACATAATGAACAACCCTGTGCCTCTGCAAAATATGTTGATATTGCAGGTAATTACAAAAAGAAGTAAGTATTGTGCAATAAGTGATAAAACTAAACTTTCATAAAACTTTCACTTCCCCTTTGTGTTTCCTTTTGGAGTCCAACAGCTTCACTCAAGAATTATTGACCTCTCTAGCTAAGCTCTTCTCCTAGCAATAATGATAAGAATAATTGCAAGCTTGAATTGCCACCAAATTCTGCATGAAATCAAGAGGATTCTTTGTTCATATCTTTTTTGTCTATTTGCTATTTGAAAGAAGTTGTCCATAAAAGAGCATCTTGAAAGAACTTGAGGGAGCAGGGAAGAGCAGAAATTTGTGAAAGTTACACTCAAACTACACTTCAGGCAAATACTCCTGTAGTAAAATCTACCATGCAACAAATCCTAATCTTTTAATCAAGAAAATGTGTGGTTCAGTTCTTAGAAAGCATGGCCCAAGAACTTTAAAATTGAAGTAAGAATTTTTACAATGATAGGCAGGCATTTTATTTTCAAGTCTTAAAGAAACAAAACATTTTGGAAACAAATATGGTAAAAAGTTATTTAATTTCCACAATTACCAATGTGTACAAATGGCAACCTCCAGTATAGTGCACAAGCATACAATTCCTACTTTTTGGCTTCCCTCTCCTAGACTTTGTGTGCAGGTCTAGGTGTCCATGGATATATATATCATTTTTCTCCTTTAGCCAAAAGAACCTTAAAAATTGGGATTAGATGTGTACCTCTTCGGGATCCAAAAAGGAATAGAAAGAAAAATGCAAATCAGTAATTGGGTTTAATTTGCAAGCAGGTTGTTCAGTTGCTTATACTATTACAAATCTTTTCCAGTCAGGATAGTGACCTCTTGAGAGAACCAATCTTTTAGAATAATACAAATTCAGAGGCAAAAGGCGGTGTCTATCTTCTAACTCCATGGCCATAACTTCATGGATCACTGACTTTTTCTTCAGTACCTGCGATTAGGTGGCATCCGTCACTATGCTTCAATGCAGCAGATTACCTTGGGCTAAGGATAGGGGACCTATGACTCTCTGTATCATGCTGTATTAAGTCTCCCTGCAATTCCAACCAGCAACGGCCAGTGGAAGAGAAAGCTCTGCAATATCCACAAGACAACAGTTTTTCCACTTCAAAAAAAGAAGGTACTGTCCAAAACAGTGTTCTGATTCTGCTCCAACATAATAATTACAGGAATGATCCTGTTTAAAATAGTGATTTAATAACATTTAAATTATGATTTAACCAGCAGTACAACGCACAATTGTATCAAAAGTTTTGTGTTTATTGTTGTTGTTGTTAATTGTGAAGTCGTATCCGATCCATCGTGACCCCATGGACAATGTTCCTCCATCTTCCTGTCCTCTACCATGTTCTGGAGTCCATTTAAGTTCACACCTACTGCTTCAGTGACTCCATCCAGCCATCTCATTCTCTGTCGTCCCCTTCTTCTATTGCCCTCAATCTTTCCCAGCATTAGGCCCTTCTCTAGTGAGTCCTTCTTTCTCATTAGGTGACCAAAGTATTTGAGTTTGTGTTTGGGTGCTTTCAAAATTTCATCAGGCTTAATTTTTTTTTGAGATGGGGAAGGATTCTTTGCTGAAAAAGAGCAAAAAGGAAAGCTGGTTACCAGACAGCAGGTGTTTCATGTCAAACTCACATTCAGAGTTGAAAATTCATGCACATATCAGTGATAAGGGCAATTATAGTTGGTGAATAATAAATCAAGAATTGATTATGCAACCCAACACTTTCAGAAAGAGGACTTTCATGAAATAGCAATTCTACTTTTCAACATATTTGCGTGTGAATAAGTCAATGGAATCAATAGAATTAGATGGCCATAGAAATTATTCTCCTTTGATTCCCACTCATCTTTCTTCCTCTCCCATAAAAATTGTCATGAGTCACTTCAAAATGTTAGGATCTGTTTTTAACTAAAAAAAATTGTTTGAAATGCATTAATGTTTTGCTAGGGGAAAAAAGGTCAATTTAAACCATTTGTGAATGAAGCCACTGTTATTTATTTCAGACTTTCCTGGGAACATCACCATATTAAGTAACGTGCTGTGCTAAAATCAGTCCTACAGTTTCTCCCAGGTTCCCTTCGGCTCCAGAGAAAACTTCTGTTCTTCTGTCTGGTGTTTTGTATTTTTTTACTGCAATTATATTGGTTGTCTTTCCATCCCCGTGAAGCTGCTTGGAAGACCTTGACTTCAAAATCTGATTAAGACCAAATCTGATAAAGTCCATGGGAGGACACATGATGGCTTCTTCTTTAGACATTAACTAAAATTACGAGAAGCCAAGCTGGTTGTGAATCACTGGAGGTCTGTTATACAGAAATTATGACCTATCCTATAACAATTCCTCTCTTTAGAAGAAACTGCAAAAATCTTTCCATTTCATTTGATTGAATGAGAATTGGTAGGAAAATGTGTTCTGATGACTGTAATGTTGACCATCAGTCTTTGTTTCTCCTCCCTTCTAGTTCTTTTCCTACCTGCTGCTAGGCAGAAAAATGGCACATTCTTGCCCTTCAAAATCCTTGTTATTAATCCTCCTTGCTCAGCACACTAATGCAAAATTAAATCAGCAAAGGACCTGGCATTCCAACGACTGCTTCTAAATAGGTTCCCTCCCTGGAGAACATGTCAGTGTGATTAGTGCTCTGTGCAGGATGCAGTTTTACATAGAACAAACCCTTGAGGAAGGAATATTAAAGTCTGTCAGTTCATTTAAATAAAATGCAGGTGGAGAATGAGGCCCAAGGGTTCCTCTAAGTGTTTCTAATACCTTGCAGAGGACATCATTAAAAAGGACATTACAGTGTGTGTTTTCTTCTCTTAGCCCCAGCTGGGGACTTCTTATTTGTAGCAGTTAATTGGTAGCTTTTTTTCTTTCATCCTACATGCATATTTTTGGCTAAAATCATGAATCTTGATTTCCCTTTCAATCTTTTCTTGTAATAAAGTTGTCAGCATGACAGATGGAATCATACTTTTATTGAGGAGCAACACCAAGAACTACAAATCTTCTCCAGTCTGCCTGTCTTGGTAAGACTGTAATTTTGCTCAGCACTATTTATGCTATAAATGATTTTATTAACAAATAGCAGAAAAATGTACAGTCATTTGCATTAAAAACCACTCCTACAGTCTGAATGCTTTATATTTATCTTCCCTTAATTTAGGTAACTATTGTTATAAATTGCCTGATAGGTATATTTCCCTCATACAGGTTTTTCAAATGCAAATTCTCAAATCACCTTTGATATAAATTCTGTTTTTTTTTAAATAACCTTTTTTCTTTATATTTTAAGCACTTTCTGGTAGACCAGATCTGGAATCTGATTCCACAGGATGATTACAATTAAACTTTATTGAGATAATAACAAAATCTTGCGAGTCTGCCCATCCTTCCCTCTGTTTTACATCCTCAGAGATGTGTTTGTGTGTGAGAGAGAGATGGGTAGGGGTGGGGGTTAATCTGAGGTTTTTATTTTCAATATTCTTCTACTGATCTCCTGAACCTGATGTTCCTCTAATGCAGTGGTTCTCAACCTGTGGGTCGGGACCCCATTTGGGGTCGAACGATCATTTCACGGGGGTTGCCAAACAACCTTTTTCAAGATCATCTCCTTGACTCTCAAAACTGTATAATTTTCACCCTCTTTTTTAGAGATAATTTTACTAGATTTTTGGAAAAAATACTAATTCAGACACATTATCTGATGCTGGTTTTTGATGCGATATATGGTAACAGCAGAAAACCCATACTGCTTGGATAGAATGGCCAGCGTGGTTGGGTGTCTTGCAGAAACAGTGGGTTGTTGGGCACTTTTTATTTTGTTTATGATATTGTATGGCAAAGGTGTGCGTTGGCCTGTCAAAAGCGAACAAGGGGTAGCAGTGGATTGAGGGAGGCTGTTGAGAGGGCTGTTGCTTTTAAATGTCAGTTTGTAACAAGACTTATGATTATAAATTTAATTAATTATGCTACCCATTTCCCAATCTGGCATATATGTGAGATGTCAGCTATATAAACTGAATAAATAAATATTACCAAGACCTGACTTGTAAGACCCTCTGATTGAAGATCTACAGAAGTAGTTGAGCTTGTTGCTGGAATGCTGCCCTCCTTCCTGCTTAACAGCATATCAATGTATATCAGATACTTAATCCAACCAACAAGCTAGCTATAGCATGTTGCACTGAATGCAATTTCCAAATGTATTTCAGAGGCAGCTGCATTTCCAAATATTCTGAAATAGTCTAGCTTTATGTGACCTGTTGCATGCCAAATGCATTGGATTACACATTCCAGAGCTTCCATTGGTTATGTTGAAGGGATTTAGAAAATCCCATTCCAAACATACCTTTGAAGAACCAGAATAATCTCACCTGGAAGAATAATGAGAACATTAATTATTTTTATGAGAGCTCGAAGAAGTATCTTTGGCATGAAAACTAAAGAGCAGAAAAGAAACAGTTAACCAATTAGTGATGTAGATTTTTTAAAATGTTGGTAGAAAAATGTTTTCTGCAAGCCATAAACCAGATAATTGAAGTACAGAGCCTTAGCTGGTGGTAGCATCAATTCACCTGGCCTGGGCTCAGAAGGTAAGCAGAATTAGTTCTGGCTATTCTTGGAAAGGAAGGAAGCAAGGAATGGGGGACTATAGATTGGCAAAGCAAAAAATACATTTCAGAAGATGACAGAATATTTTGCAACATGTTACTTCATATATTACTTCATATATTACCCAAGTGGTGGGTAATGAAATTACACATGTATGACTTGATTGTGAATGTGAGCAAAATTAGTTACTTCAAGCAAATCTTCCTTGGCAAAGGCTCCATAGCACATATAATTCCAGGTCTAATTGAAACTCCTTAACATTGATGAAGAAATAAGGCAGGGCAAACAATTATGTATTAAAGAGATTTGTCAACTCTGACAATCTCTAACTAAAACGTTACATCAGAATTAAAAAATATCATTTATAAATTCTTTCCAAATAGTTAGGTAATAAGCATGGGGATCTAGCTTTCCTGTCTAGCATGAAAATTTAAAACAAGCATTGGAGGATTCACATTTTATACTAAGCTAGAATTTTTTAAAACATAGGAATATAGAAAACTGATGGCAGAAAAAGTCCCAGTAATCCATCAGGTCTACCCTTTGAGTCTTTTTTTTAAATTTTATTTTTAATTTATGTATTTTTATCATTTTCATATTTTATTTATTTATATTTTTTATTTTGTCGAATGATGGACATGTGTTTACCCCAAGCATGTTTAAACTCAGTTAAAAAAATAGCTTGGTTAGATTTGGAACCAAACACACTTGGTTCTTCTTGCTGTTATGATTAAATCAATCACTGAAATTTCTTCCATTATTTGATTAATATTTTGGCTTTAATAGGTTCTCTGATTAATTGTTTTCAACAAGCCAGAGATTAGAAATAGGAGCATTCTATGACTCTGGCTTGTTAAAAGAGCTACACCTTAGGGATTTCAATTAGCAAACCATGGAAATAGCTTTCAATAAAACTTATTTTTTCCTACTGTCAGAAGGAATCAAGTGTGAATAAGCACTTTGATTCATTTTGGGGAGCCAATTTCTCTGAAATTCTAGCTTACCAGGACATGCAAGCACATCTGTTATTGCCTTGGTTAGCCTTCCCCATATTTTATTTAATTTGCTGATCATAATTGCTTTTCTTGCTTTTCACCTACAGAGTCCAAGAAAATACATGTGCAGTCTTCTTGTCTGATTCTTGTAATGACCCTGTGAAACAGATTAGCCAAAAAGATGCAGGCTAATTAGTTAAATGATTAAACAGGGATACGAATCCTTCCAATGTTCATTGCTTAATCAAGGCCTGGAAAAATGTGACACGAAAGACCAAAATCTATCATGAAGACAGTATTAAAGGTAAGATAAATTAATCACTTGAATAGTTGGCTGCCTTCCCTCCTTTTTGTTAACATTCACTAGCATCTGCCTTATCGGCCTGTACTAACTACATTTTTCTGCAGGGTGTGTATTTTGCATTTCCACAGTCTGGCATGAACATTTCATTACTGGAATGGGTCATACAATTACAGTTGAATGATTGTTTAAATTGAACATGTGAGAAGATGCAGACAGCTTGGAAGAAATTCTTCCATTCTTCTTTGTTTCATGGCATCTCATAGTAAGCCAGCTGTTGTCTTAAGAGTTGAGGTAAAATATAATTTCTAAAAATCACAGATGGGCAAATTAGACTAGGATAGACAAAACATTACAGTAAACATGTTGTGACACAAGATCCTTGCTCAGAATATTTAAGTTAACATGGTCAGTTCATTCCCGGGGCCAGAAACAAATGGATAATAGAGCATCACCAGTTAAACTTTTCAAGGCATACCAGTCAAAGAGGGACTGCATCTTTGACTCTGCCAAAAGTAATTAGTGTTTGAATATAGCAGACTAGGATATGTAGTTATTTTTGTCTTGAGAGCCATTTCAGAACCAAAGTAAATTAATATTTGATTTACTTAAAATTTTAGAATTAATATGATCATACCTTTGCTGTCAGTAATGCTCCCATAATCATAAAACCTACAGTGATTATATTCTCCAAGTACTGAAGTTGAGAAGTACTGACTGCAATTTGGCAGGCTGCATTTCACTATTATGTTTGGAAGAGTTAGTGGTAAAAGGAAACCAGGCCGCCAAAGAACATAGTGGCAGGACACCACCAAAGCTGACACCAGTCAGAACACAGAACAACTCAAAGAATAGTGCAAGATCAGAAGATGTGGAAAGACCTGGCCCATAGAATTGTCAAGAGTTGGACACAACTGAATGGAAAACATCATCATATTTTTTCTATAAATCATATTCTGCATTCTGAAATGAGGAAACTTGCTTCTCCAATGGAGATAATTCCAGTCTAATAGATCATGGACTACAGATAGTCCTTGTTTAATGACTACCAAATGGAACCAGTAGCTATCATTAAATGAAATAATTACTATGTAGGAAATTGCATGACTGCAACTGTAGTTTCCTTTTCCTCCACTCCTCATCTATATGAAATGCTCACCTCGATGCTGGGATAATTAGTAAGAAGTAAATTAATGTTTGTATTCATATTCATTGGAGAAGATTACAGGAGAGTAAGCTAGCACACTATGGGGAATACACATCAAAAGAAAAACAGTGGTACTAGCAGTCATGAATTTGCCATGCAAACATCCTAGTGTATTCTCCATTGTGGGCCGGCTTACTCTCTTGTAATCCCTTTCTCTCCAATCTCCCCACTTTGTGAGGGAGAATTAAAAACAAGTCAAGCAAAGATGAAATTGCCTATAGAGATTGCTTGTTTTTTTCATCCCTCCCCCCCATCTTCTCTCCCAAGAGGGAGAAAGAAAAAAATGGATTAGACATACTAATATGCATACTGAATGTAATGGCAATCACATGACTGAGGGATAATGCAAGGTTGTAAATGTGGGAAATGATTCCTAAGTACCATCAAAACTCATGAATGGTCACTGAACTAGGCAGTTAGTAAGTGGGGTCTACGTGCAGTTATCTAATATCCTGATGTTTCTGTGGTTGGCATCTTCAGGGGCAAAAATGATTTGCTCTGAACTGCACTTCTTAGCAGCTTACAGACAACAGAGCAGGAATTGACTGAGGTGTTATATTGGTAACAGAACTAATCTCTTAATTGGACCATGGTACTAGAATTCTAAAAATCCAGTTTCTGATTGGTTCCTCATCAAAGTGAAAATGTGGTTGGTCTGACTTGAAGAAATTCCAGAGGAGCTGATTTTTAATTGGTGTATTTTTGAACCTAGCTACTGTTCTTTACATAGCAGATAATTAGATCATAGCCCATAGCCTAGAAATTTAACATCAAACCAATGGATTAATGATGTCCATGAAATCAATAATCTATCCAGTGAGAAAAATGGTTGTAATAAAAGCCACTAATTCTACCAGAAATTATGAGAATTAAAGATTGGGAGCACTGAACTGGTACCAACTCTTCAGCAAAATGCTCCTTTCATAACTGTGGCTTCAGGGAAGCTGCAGGTGTATAATTAAGCTAAGTATAATGAAGTATAATTTACTTCATTTTAAATACTCCTCCTCTCCAAAAAAGGGATAAAAAGAATAGAAAGAAAAATACCTGCATTTATCACAACTGGAATACAGTTTCTTCAAAGATTTTAAAAAAAATGCAAAAAAGAAAGCACAATTGCTCTGAGGTATTAGTCTTGTCAGGACAGATTAGCTTTGGTGTTTGATATCACACTTTGGAGAGTGATAGTTACTTTATACTGGGTATTCTCTTGTTGCTTGTGCAAGATAACTCATGTAACAAGAATGCCAAGCTTTTATAGTGGTATGGAAGGTAAGAATAGAGAAAAAAAGAAACCTTACAGGTAGTTTTTGACTTATGACTGTAATTGAGTCTGAAATTACAGTTATATTGTGCTGGTCAGTAAGCGAGTCACCATGCAACTGTGCCCAATTTTACAATCTTTTTGGTCATAAAGAGAACCCATTCTATCCAATTGTACAGTTGTGGGTTTTTTGTTTTTGTTTTTTGTTTTGCTGAAAGCTAGGAGTAAAAGCTGGTTTCCAGCAAAAAAGAATATTGTAAATTATGGTCATGTGACTGAAGGATGCTGCAAATAGCCATGAATGGGTTCTGATTGCCAAGTCCCTAAAATGCAATGACTACAGTGGGTGGTAATGTCCATCACAACTTTGAGAGCAGGTTGTAAGTAGCTCTGGAAGGTTCTGTCATAACTGAACGGTCACTAAGTGACCTATCATAAATTGAGGACTATTTGTCAGTCACTGTTACATAGTTTTGAGAACATATTCTCAACCACCATTGTATCTATAAAACTACTTGATACTTCTTATGAATTTAACTTTATGTTGGAGCTATAGCATTTCTGCCAGGGTATATCCTTCTCCAATGAAGTAGATTAAATGCTTAGGTCTTTGAACATAAAATAATCAGCTACTTTTGTTCTGCAGTTTTATTACTTCTATTTTCACACTTTCTTTTACAGATATATGTAAAAGATCTGGTTACTAGGAGTTTTTTTAAAAAAATGGAGAAACCCAGAGAAAAATAGAAACCAACCAGTTGTTAGACCATATATTTTTATTTTATATAAATAAAAAATATCAGTTGCATAGCCTTCCTTAATCGTGTATCTACCAGTGACCATATACCCTTTATTATATGGGACAGTTCTATATTTCAGAAAATTGCACTTTAGATTTATTTATTTTTCAAAACCTCAATTTTTCCCTTTATTTGGGACACTTAGCTTAACACATGCTTTCACATTCATGTGAAAAATATAAAAATTGATTTGTGTCTGCAAAATAAGTCTACTTGCACTGTTTGATTTTAGATATTTTTTATTAGATAAAAGTTTTGTAAACTTTTTCTTGGTTTTGGTCTTGAATTTTCATTTGTAAACCAAAGTTTTAAACTTAACCAATTAAAAATGTTATCCTTATGAATCTCTTTTTCAGGTTTGTCCTTTATTTATTTTTTTCAAGAAAATCTGGTCATCATAGTTATAACACAGCTAGAGAACCTCAGCTTCTACAAAGCTGTTCTAGCTGTTAAAAAACATATTATTGACTAAGGTAAGATTGCTTAAATAAGTTTATTATGTTATACTATATTCTTTACAACAGAATCCATGTAGATATTAATATTCAATCAACCCATTATTCATCATCCAGTATTCACCATTCACTTTTAACAAAACTATTTTACATTTATCCCAGGTTGTGCAACCTCCCTATCCATAACCAAATGCTAAAGGTTACTAGATCTGGGCTGCAAAACTAGGGGCAAATGCTAGGTGAGAGCATTATTCTCATGCTTCCTTGTAGTCAGCACATTTTCAGCCTTGTTGCCTTGCTGCCTAAATGTAATTTTGAATGTGGCAGTAGATTCTATATCCCTACTCCATATATACCACATTTAATATTTATTTATTTATTCAATTTATATGCAGTCAGACTCCCAGAAACTCTGGATGGTTTACAAATGGTAAAAAACATTAAAACCAGAAAAGAGTACAAAACAAAAGAATAAAGATGTAGAAAACACAAACCCAGATGGGAACAAAGGGGAAAAAAATATGTGATTCTCTTTTTTTAAAAAATCAGGTTAAGAAATTAAAATTTTATGTTCACTTAACCAACTATTCTTGAAAGGGTATTTCTATACCCTTTATACACTGTATATCCCTAGTGTAGCTAGGAAGCCAAGGGACAAATCATTCACTGGGTTCACACATTGCAGTACACCAAATTGTAGCTTGATTTGTTTTATCACAATCTAGGAATCTTGTTGTTCTGCTATGGAAACTATAGCTTGTGGCTTCATTACTTCATTATTCTTGAGCAGTGGCACTCACAGAGTGACCAATGAGAAGGGAAACTTAGGAAGAAGTCTTTGATAGAATTATCACTACCACACACTGTTCTTGGTTCCCTCTAACCTGACATTTGGAGATCATGGAGAGCATAGCATATGCTCAACATAACTCCTTTTTTTCTCTTGATTGTCAGACTTCTTGCAAAATACAGTCTTATGGAGGAAAGTTCTTGACTATGAAGGACCATGAAGGGAAGAAGCATCTGAATCCTGAAACAAAGAACAAAGAATGAACAGCATTCTTTCTAGCTCTTCCAGGAATGAAGTCATAAAAGATGTATAAAGTTTTTTATTTCCTCTGTGTTTGCCCAAGATATTGGTAGGACAGAATAGCCCAACCAGATGATTTACTATGTATTAATATATCTGGATGAGGACAAATATGCAAGAATCCTTTGGAAGTGGAAAATCCATCTGTTTCAATGCATAGCATTTTAAGTACTAGTGAAAGTGATGGACTGGACATGTCAGAATGTTCTTTGGTGGCTTTGATGAAACTGCACCTATTTATGCCAGTGTCCAATTGAGAATGTGAGCATAATCATCAAGAGCTGCAGATGCCCACCAGCCTAACACTGGAGCATTAGACTTAATTTAGACAAGTTTAGTTTGAATTAGCTCCATAAAGAAAGAAAAGAATTCCAAGAACACTTTGAAGTCATTTTTAGTTGTTGTTTATCTTTTCTTCATTTAAGTGATGTGTGTCTCTTGAGTTTGTATTATAATGATGGGTCTTTGAAGCATGTAATTACTGTCTTATTTAAATGCAGCTCAGTGCAGGAGATGGGGATGCTTTGCAGAGTGTGATTTTTTTTTTTTTGCCTTCATTTATTTCCACTGCCACAATGGTGGGGCTATTGTAAAACAAAACACAACACCATCTTTAAAAAGCTGCAGTGAAGCTACTGAAAGTTATGAGATATGGAATGGCTTGACCGGAAAAATAAAATCAGAACACAGATGCACACAAAAACTCTAAATAATTAAAAATGGGGAGGGGAAATCTCTGCAGTTATGATCCACATCACTTTTTGGGTAAAAGGGAATACAAGAAAAGTATCTGAGCTCTAGCAGGAGTTATCAGGTTTTTCTGAATATGAAGCTCCTCACCCTATTTTGGCATTTAAAATTCATTACAATGGCACAAAGCCATGGTCAAGTTTTAAGGGAGTAAACAAATTTTAGTCTGTTCTACAGTTCTGTCCTCTTCTTTCCATGAATTTTTAAGTTACAGGGCAAGATGACACTGCTGGGGTTAGATTGGGCGAAAGCAAAAAATGAATGGACGAGTGAAAGAGAAAGGGAAGAAAATCTGTTACATTCTACTGTATATTCTATATCTATTTATGTACATCACATATCCACTTTAATTTTCCAGTACATCCAGAAGAACGTGTGCCCATTCCTAATTTACTATTTGAAAAATAAAAACAAGGTAATTTGTTTATTCATGTCAGAAGCATCACAATTAAAATAAGGCATACTGTATGAGATAAAATTTAAAATATAAGATTAAAAACAAGGCAGTGAATTTGGGACTCATGATGATGAAAGTAGCTTCCCTGAAGAATGTGTGCTGTTAAAACATTCAGGCATCTCCTGGGCAACAGCTTATAACTGGCTAATCCTTTCAATTCAGAAGCATCCAAAGTGTAGTGAGGTGCTCATTTCCACAAGGTAGTGAATCTGGGTGTCTGCAGGAAGTGGTCAGGAAATCAAGATGATGCAATGCACACAAAAACAGGTAAAGCTTCAAGCTCATTGCTGCAGCCGCTGTCAGTCCTATTGAGCAGTCCAGACTAAGAAATCAATGTCATACAGGTCCAAAACTATTTTTATTAGAGTAGCTATAGTAACAGAATCCTGTTAAAATTTGGGGAGGCTGTCTGGTTTTTTCCCACTCAAGTTACTTTCTTGGAATGAACTCAACTTGAACTTATCTGATCATTGCTTTGGTGATAGATTTTCCCACTATCCTTCAAGTGTATTTTCTATGTACTCTGCAACTACCATCTTGACTTTCTGCCCACATCCTGTGAACACCTTTTGTGCAACAGCAGGAATATTATGCAAAAATAATTCTTAAAATTTTGAGGTTAAAATTTTGAGCAAAATATTATGAATCATGAAAAAATTGCATTTAGGATTTGTTTCCTTTGCAAAGAAAGCCAAAGGTGGTAATACTGTATCTAGGGGATACAGTATTACCAATCAACTGCTACATCCTTTTCTAAATTATTGGAGAAAATATTAAAGGGCCAATTATCCTTGCAATAATTTGATGCTTTGCCAGTATCTATCTGTGAGCTGCATGCCAGTAATGGAATAAACAAGCCACACTTACAAATTTTAGAGCTGCCTGGGAGCTAGGGAATTAAGTTGCCCACCATGATCTAGAGTACAGAATGTAATTTAAACCTGGCTGTTCAGTCATTTCAAAGTCGTAAAAAACAGTCACAGAAAGATGATCAGATAGAAAGCACAAAGTGGTGTTCGTTCATGTCTGTACATGTATTTGAGACTTGTTGAAGGGGAAAAAGAAGCTACAGCACTCAGCTCTTTTTGGCAAATGATTTAAATAGCTGGAGCTCATGATCAGATAGATAAACATTAATAAATCAAATGCATATTTTGAGATAATGTAACCTGATTGTCCTGATAAGCAAACCAGCTTCTATATTTGTTTTCTTTTCTTATTTCATTCCTCTTCACATATTACAGATGTAGTCTGAGAATGTGCAGAGGAATATATTCTTAGTATGTTTTATTTATTATTTTAACCCTATTGCCCTCCAGATATTGTAGTGCAAAGGAATTACAGGAGTTGCAGTCCATTTGTTCTGAGCTACAAATATTAATGCCAGTCTATGGACAATCTATGTCAACTTGACAGACATTTAATCATCAGTGCATTTTGTCAATGTTTCACATTAGTCTGTATTTTACATAAATGCAAGAAGCCACATTTGTTTTCATGTTTCCTAAAATATATGTTTTGTAAACATTTTTCCTAATACTCTTCCCAAACCATCTATGGTTGAAACAGCATCACTGTCTCAATTATCTTATACAACCATGGTAAATTAGTGACTGCTCTATAATTGTCCATTTCTGAGGGATTCAGGACAGGTTTCCTAAATGAAGGAATAACAGTGTTCTTTTTAAAACATCCTGCTGTCCCTCAGAGAGTCATTGAGATGTCTCTAATAACTTCCTAGTTAAAAGTTATGAACAGTTTGGACAAGGATCTGGAGAACAATGGGGAGATATACACTCAGCCTATCCTCTTTGGGTATCACTAATTGAAATTGATCAAAATTAATTTATACTACAAGGAGGAGTTACTAGACACTTATAGTTTACTCTGAATTAAAGGCAGTATATAGACTACCCTAAATAGGAGAGATTTTATCTGCAATATACTAATTACAAGAAGCTTCTGGGGAAATGAGTCAGTCCCCCTTACAGCTTGAAACAATTCAGCAAACCATTAACTTGTGGATGCAATAAATGCAGAAAAAAAATCTGCTTATTTGTTGAATCTATAATCACAGCGTAAGCCTTCAAATGGGCCTTACTTGTGCCTGATTAAATTTAAATTGGGTTTTCAAAATCAGGGGGAAAAGCCACTCCATCTGAAAAGCACAGTGAAATTGTAAGAACCTACCATATGTGCCAGCGTATTAGGCGACCCAGCGTATAAGATGACCCCCGTCTTTATCGCCGAGTCGCCTTCCTAGAACGTCATCTTATACGCCGGAAACTACCAGTATTTCCGGTGTATAAGACGACTTGGTGTATAAGACGACCCCTGTCTTTGGAGCCGAGTTTAGCGCTTCTGGAAGTCGTCTTATACGGTACTTCAGCTAAGCCACCCAAGAAAACAGAACTCTTGAAACAGGCATTGTCTCAAAAAGAATTTTTATTAGGGCAGTGGTTCTCAACCTGTGGGTCGGGATCCCATTTGGGATCGAACGACCATTTCACGGGGGTGGCCAAACAAGGCTGTCCACCATTTTCCCCCCTTTTCTTTGGCCATGCCCCTGGCACCGGGTGATGTATAAGTGGTTGGGGGTCACCACAACATGGAGAACTGTATTATGGGGTGGCGGCATTACAGTTGAGAACCACTGTATTAGGGGCTAGTGACAGCAGGGAATCAAGGTGAGATCTGAGAGAAAAACCCGGGAAGCAATATATTAAAAGCAACATTCAATACTCCTCCCCCCATGGTCCCAGTGTTCATTTGAATCCCAGCCAATCCAAAGGTGGCATTGTGTTTTGGTAACCGGTCTTTTCAGAAGGCTTCTCAAGGTCTTTCTTAGTTTCAATTTCTTCTGGCACCCAAGCGCAAACCAAACCGTCTCTTAGATAAGGAAGAGAAATTCCATCCCCTGGGGAAGGACATCTTAACAGGCAGTGCAAAGCATTCCCAAAAGCTCCCCCTCCCAACAGACTGGTAGGACACAAAGAAAGACTGCAAAAAATAGCAAATGGATATATGCATGAAGTACATTTTCTTTGGGACCTGACAGAAATAATGGTGAGATGCCAATGCATCTTGACTTCAACAGAGAGGGGTGAAAGCCAAGGGAACAGGAGAGGAGAAAGTACCTGCCAATGGGAAATCACCCACTTTGTAGTTCCAAATTATTGTTGCCAAACTGTCATTGCATCATGTCCTCCTGAACCAAAATTGAGCCAGAAAAAATGGGCTCACTTTCAGAATTGCCACTGAAGAGCTCTGACAACTGTCATATATGGAGAGTCCCTAACAGTGGATTTAGAGGGAAAATGGGCCAAATAAGGAGAAACAGCCAGACAGTGAAAACTATTAAACAGCAGATCAACCTGCTTCCTGGAGTTATGGATCACCATCAATGGAAATTTTCAAACAGGTTGAACAGCCATTGAAGATTTTTGCCCTGTGCAGAAATTGGATTAGAAGTCCTCTGTGATTTTAGAAAATAGCTGACCACCAAAACTGACAAGATTTAGCTAAGAATGGCAACTGCAGAAGGGATAACCCCCTACTTGAGAAGATTGAAAAGAAGCAACATCCACATTGGATGTTAGACTTTAGGAATAAAAGGGAGAGTAAGGTTTACAGTTTGGACAGATTTAATTTTAAAAAATGATAAAGTAGCAACCAAACAATTGATCATTTTGATTGTGCTTTTCTTAACCAAGTCTGCAGCTTTTAAAATACTGATACTATGTCAGAGAGGGACTATTTTCTTTGGGATGACTGGGAAGGAAATGACTTGGTGTTTTCTTTCCCATAGAAAGATCTTCATCTTCCACAGTTCGTAGAGCTATCAAAATCTCCCATTTGCATCACTGGCAACTTTTTATTACTTAGAGAAAAAATGGGAACATGACTGATAGCTAAAGAACTGGAGCTTGGACCTTAGATATTCTGAAGTATGAACTGAAACAAAATTAATGAAAAGATTATTTATACAAACAAGACAAGACTGAACAAAAAAATGAAATAAAACAGCAATTTTATCAACATCAAAGAAAAGTATGAAGTGATATGCTAAATTATTAGCAGTTTTCATCAGAGAGATGAAAATTAATAAAATCATTGCAGACATGGAAGGCACTTTGGTAAAAATAAAGAGACATTCAGTTTTGTATTGTTTAAAAATTAGGTCCTTGGGAAAACTAAACCTCACAAATGAAGGACAATGTTGCAGGATCCAATCTGGGTCGGTCACCAAGACCAGAGGTTTAGTCTTCCAAGCTTTCGGAGCCCCATCCTCAGGGAGCTTCTCTCGGGCAGAGGGTGTGTCATACGTTTTGCTAGTGAGAAGTTTCCTGAGGACAGGCTCCAGCATGAGTCCAAAAGCTAGCTCAGAAGATCAAACCTCTGGTCCCCATGACCAACCAAGATTGGATCCTGCAAAACTTAAAGCTGGACAAAAAAAGTGTCTCAGATCCATGAAGGTGCAAATTTAGTGGCATTCACTCTTTAGGGCCTCATGATCCATTGACCACAAGAGGGCAATAAGGTGCAGATAAAGACTCCTTGTTCCTCTCCTTCATTTTGTCTGCAATTTGTTTTAGCAGTTTGCAAATCTGAGGTCATTGCCTTCTGCCTTCGCAGAGCACACGGTTTTCAATTCTCCGGAGAGGATAGGCACTAAGGTTGGCCTTTCCCTATAATATATTTCCTGTAAATAAATCTCCTTTCTCTTATAGCATAACATCTGATTCAAAATCTTGGCTCAGGTTCAATAGTGGGATTCAGCCAGTTCGCACCAGTTCGGCAGAACCGGTAGCTAATGTTTCGTTGCCCAGGGCCAGAATGGACTTCTGGAAGTGGTATCCACACAGAGAACCAGTTGTTCACATATTTGAATCCCAGTACTGTTCAGGTTAGATTCTCACTCTCTGGAATGCACGTAGAGAAAACTTCCAACAATGTCTTCACTTCTATATTCATTTGGTTCCATGCTACCATTTTTTTAAAAGAAAAATCTACATAAATACATATTTGAGGAGAAGGTACATTTGCAGCACAATAGCAACCATATCCAAGCTCTGTTGGTGCAATAGGGTGTGGCTAGGTACTGTATAACTTTTTAATTAAAAGTTTTCCTCCCAGTGATATCAGTACTTCAGAATCTTTCAACTTTGTGATTGGTGTAGTTTTTAAGTCTGTTGGTGGAGATGATGAGAAGAATAAGATTCCTTATGATCCTGCAATTCCTTTTTCTTTGACAATCCCTAAAACACTCCATTTTTTCTGAACTTCACCAGTCTTAATATGGACAGACTAGTAGAATGAACAAAATTTTCCACTTCCATCTATGAATAGGGGAATCAAAAGTATTTTTGGACCCTCATGCTTCTTTCTAAAAAGCATATTTATTGGAATGTGCAAAAGCTGGTGAATATGAATATGAAGGACAATTCTCATATTATTCCAGAAGGGGGAATTCAATCATTCCATTTAAACATTCACAACAACTGGATTTTACAATTATCCCTATAATTCAAATAGCAAAGAAAGGGGGGAGATATAAAATTAGCTTCCAAAGAAAAATCAAGAATAATTTTTCAAAAAGGGAGAAAGAAAATGGAAGTGGCTATGAGATCTGAAAGTAAGTCACTAGGAGCCAAAAAAAAAAATAATAATTGTGCATAGCAAATATGGCTGGAGGTAAATGGGGATGGTTGGAAAGTAAAGGATCAACCATGTCAATCCCAAATCTTATTTCATTTTGTATGCTTGCATGCATGTAATCAATATTACACAATAAAAGACCTGTATTGATTATTGGAGCCTTACCCAACCTTATGCTGGAAGTGCCACTTTCAAAAATCTGGAAAACTAAAGTGGCTAAGAAATTCTGAAACTTGTAGTCCTCAGTACTCTGGGTTATGAGAGAGCTGCCTTTTGCCTTGATTTTCTTGCTTTATTTTCTTACTCTGTGATTTCTGACAGACAATGAAAATCTAACAATTGGTTTCTATAGGCATAGACTCTGAAGTTCATTTATGAGATATTACATTTAATTGGAAGTCATGTTTTCTTACATCAGGTTTCTGTTTGGAGATTCATGAGATGGATATAAAGATATTGCATTCCCTGGTCTCACTGGTTGACACCTAAGCCTACCAGATGGCTCAGAAAAAAAAGATGAGCATCAGAATAAAATTGTCCACAACTGCATTCTGGCAGCACCTCCCAAGAAAATGATGTATGGAAAATAAAATAGAACGAGGGAGAGAAAGTTAATGAGTGTTTAGTGAACTGGTCATCTTCCTGTAAGAAGATGGAAGCAATGCTTGATTTAAGAGAGCAGGAAAGAGGATCTTTGCATTAGTTACTGTGTAAGTAATTTCATTCAAAGTTGCAAAGTTCTGCTTCTCTAGTACACACAAAACAACATTTAAAATGTCAAATGCTCATGGCATTAACTCTTTGTTCATTATTCCCTGGGAAAACAGGGGTACTACCCACAAATGGGGCTGTTGCTAGAAGTGCTTTAAAGGATGAAGGAAAGAGAGACAGAAGATTAATTGAGATGTTTTTGGGCCCCAAGATGTCCATAGGTGTCAGTTCAATGCAATAAAAATGTCAGAGATTGTTACAAAAAAAACAACACCAACCAGGTTTCCCTGCATTTAACTCACTAATTCTCCCCATAAACTTCTTGACACTGGCTCAGCTAAATTAATATGTGCCCAGTCCATTATTGAAGGAACAATTAATCTGTTATTAACAAGGATCATAGCATCTCACTCTGTTCTTCTCTACTTGTTTTCGAGTGTGGCCTATTAAGACCTAGTTCCTGGTTCTCTACATTATCTTCTTGATGTACTTTTAGTTTCACTTGAATTCAAATTTACTTATTCTATTTATTTATTTTTCTTTGTGGTTACTGATTCTGTTTTTATGTGGGCTCTGTAGCCCTAGATCCCTCAGGCTGTTTTGGTTGTATAACATTTTATATTTTTCTATACAGTTCATGATAGTTTCCCAAACCTGATTTGCTTTAGATGCATTAAAATAACAACTTCCACAATTCTGAGTGAGACTGGTTTACAGGGTAATACAGATAAATCTTTCAAAGAGATTTCATTTCTTATAAAATGACTACTTGGAAGTTTTTCAGTTGAATTTAGAGTTTGAATATAGTGCAAGCTTGTCTTTATTACTTTGTTAGCTGCCGTAGTCAAATATTTTTTTTCCTGCATTGTTTTGTCATAAACATCATCTAGGCCTAACAAGTTGGTAGGGATTACAGAACTGACAAAAAAGCTTGATTACTTAACCTAAGGCACTGTCTCATGGTATCTTACTTATTCTCTAAAATGTTACGATACCAGAGAGGACCGAGAATCTGTTAGGTCATCTGGAGCACTGTCTACCTCAAGACATTTTGTTGTGTTTTGGGTCAATGGCTACTTCAAGACAGCACCTACCCAACTCTCTATATAAATGTCAATCAGATTTGCAATGGAATATTGTTCTAATAATTGTGAGAGGAAAATATCAATAGTAGTGGCAAAAAAGACGAGTACCAAATGTTTACCAGCTGGACTGCAGGAAGCAACCTATGGCATTGTACTGTGGTGGGATCAGGGCTCTTTTGAGTAGGTTTTCCAAGGGATAAAACTTTAAATATTGGCTAAGCTTAAGATACTACCAAAACAAGTTCCTTTTCTAGAGGCAAACAAAGTCATAACCAAAAGCCCCCATGGGTTTGTCAAAAACAGATCATGCCAGACAAATCTTACTGCATTTTTGACAAAATGACAAAATTAATGGACCAGAGAAATGCTGTGGAGATAATTTACTTGGACTTCAGTAAGGCATTTGATAAAGTTGACCATGACACACTATTGATAAGATAGAAAAATATGGGTAAGGCAGCTTCTCCACCAGATGAATTTGTAACTGGCTGAACAACCACACTAAATTTGTAGTCCTCAATGGAACTGCATCGACATTTATTCTCCCCAAATGACCTCCATTACCTGAGGTACTTTCTTCAGTTAGCCTAAAGGTGAGGGAGATCCTGCCCCCATACTATATTGGAATATGAGGCAGAAGCCTATTGTATGAAGAATCCCTGGTTACTTCAAGCCTTTCCTTAAAAGCTGTATCTGAGCTCTACAGCTTTCTTTGGAGATTTGGCAGTACCGAAAGAATCTTTTCAACATAAATAGAGAAGGGAAATACCATATCACCATAGAAGAACATTCTGTCTGGAATGCTTTTGGAAAGGATTGTAACTTTATTTATTTATCAAAAGAAAAAGGAAACCCTTTTTGGTCCAAGACAGAACAAGCACTAAATCCCAGGCAAAACTTCAATCGATTGTTAAAAATTGGTGAGGGAGGGATAAAAAAGAACAGAAGATTGTTCAAGGAGGAAAAACCTGATAGGTCTCTAAGAATGAAGGTTAAAAGACATCAAAATGTGCAGAGACTATGCAAGCAAAAATCTGGAGACAAGCTCAGGCAAAGAAAACCAAACAGTTGTTAGAGAATCTGCACATACTGTGCCAGTGCCTGCTACCCTCCATGTGAGGCCAATCAAGGGCATTCTTGGAGAAAACCAGTTCTATGAAGAACCAGCTTAATTAAAATGAATAGAGATCGAAAAATATAGGCAGCAGATGAGCACATCAAATTTAAGCACAGACCACCCTCTGACTTAGGCTGTAGTCTAAATACTTGAACAAAAGCCACTTTAAAAGAGATATAGGTAGTCTTCAACTTACAACAGTGACCAGAGTTACAACGGCATTGAAAAAAGTGACTAATGACCATTTTTCACACTTACAACCTTTGCAGCAACTCCATGATCACGGGGTTAAAATTCAGATGCATGGCAACTGACTCATCTTTATGACAATTGCAGTGCCCTGGGATCATGTAATCACCTTTTGCAACTTTCTAACAAGCAAAGTCAATGGGGAAGCAAGATTCACTGAACAACTGTGTTACTAACTTAACAATTGCAGTGATTCACTTAACAATTGTGGCAAGAAAGGTTGTAAAATGGAGCAAAACTCACTTAACAAATGTGTCACTTAGCAACTTAAATGTTGGGCTTAATTGTGGTCGTAAGTCAAGGACTATCTATACAGAGATCTGCCTCTATCTAGCCATATTTAGAGGATTATGAGAACTGGCCCTCAGTCTTGCACTTTACCCTAGTATTAGAACCAGACTGGGGCCAGAGCAAATGCATTTAAATTCAAGCCTGGGAGTTTATGTACTGACTGCAGGGGTTCCTGAGATCATGTATCATATTTTATCTTCTATTTGAAGGACTGTCAGGGGACAGTTTCTGCTAAAAGTGAACTCTAAATCCAATTAATTGATAAAAATAAAGATTATGGAGACACTTTGTTTAAAAGCATCGTTTGTTAAACAAAAAAATATAGCCTGGTGTTTACATGTAACACTAAGCTTCAATTGAAAGGTTTTTATTTAGTACTAAGCCAGAAACACATCAACTCTACTATCATTTGGCGTGCTGTATTGATCTAGCCATTATGAAGGAAGGACAATGAAACTGCCAATTAATCTCTAGTCCCTAGATAGTAACAAGTCACAGGGTTACAGACTTCCACTATGCTGTGATGGATTTTACATTGCCATTGGATCAAAATCTGCAACTCTATAGGTAAATGAGTAATAGAAGCATTCTACGGAAACAGTAGTGTTACACCCTTTTTTGGCAATTGGAAAATGGCCAACTTATGGCAGTATTTGTGTTGGAGCAGGCAAGTCTGAGTATAGTCCTGTGGACCAAAGGCCACTGTCTGGCATCCTGATATTTACAGTATTGCTGGCCTGGATTATCCAGCCATTTTGGGTATTGTAGCTGCTGGCATTGAGTTATTCCTGTTGAAAGATAAGCCATATCCACTTGAAGCCCTTGCAACTTACACAAGTCTAAGTTCAATTTCAACCCAGCTCAACCCTTCAAATGTTTTGTAGAGTTGATAGAAGTCAGCGCACAACATCTGAGGGACATTAGGTTGCTCACCCCTGCTCTAAATAGGGCTCATTCAAAAAAAATGTGAATTGAACTGCTGGGGGTTGTCAATGTTCCCAATTTGCTTGCCCCAAGGAGTTTACATCCTGGTTATTCTTGAGTATAATAAAATTTAGCAAGATTAAGGCTGAAAAATTACAAAGAACAAAACGATAAAACAAGTGTTGCGTCCTTGGCGGGAAAACAGACACGAGAAGCAGCTGGAGTTCTCAGTTTCTTTTATTCAGCGTTCAGCTTACAGGAAGATGGCTTCAGCCTCGCCCAAACGCCTCGCAGCCTCTTATATAGGCAACTCCCGGGTAAATGGGTTACTTTTCCCGCGCCAGCACCCGCGCATGCGCACGGCGCTGGCGACAGCCTGTCTGGTCCCGGGCAGCTTTGCACCTGCCCGGGACTGCCTGCAAACGCCCGAGCCGTTTGCAAAGGCTCGGGACATAACACCCCTTTCCCCCGGGCTAAAACTACTACCAACATACAACATTTATTTTATATGACATTTTGCTCCCCAGTGCTCCCACTGACTGGCCTTTGCCTTGCCAGCAATGTTATGTAGTCTTCTAGGTACTTGGGAGATACTTCTTTGCTCTCTGTGACCTTCTTAGCTCTGGGTTACTGGCATAAGTCCCCTGACTGGAGGGAGGCGTGAGCCTGTTCTCTCTATTGTGTCCTGGTGTCTTCCAAGGACTGTGCCCCGATGCCTGGCCTGCTTGCTTGCCCACCGGGCTCGTCAGGCCAGGGCTTCTGTTACTTTGTGACCTGGTTGACCTACCTAGCTGTAGACCCTCAGGCCCCTTGAAGTGATAGCCGCTGCTGGGCGTCTCTGTAGAACCTCCTAGGTCAGTCCAAGACCTGTCAGGAGGCTGTCCATTCCCTGAACCCCATTCTGTGTTCGGGCTCGTGTGGGTTTCAGTACTTTCCCAAAACTCAGGTGTTCCCTGATTTGTGCTAGGGTTGTTGTAGTCGGGACTTGGTTCCTCGACTAACTCTGTGTATGTTTGACCCCATGTAGGATTTGGGGTAAGGTCAGGCCAACCTTGGGACGAGCCGTTTGTGGCTCCCTCAGTGGAGGTGGGCAGTAGCTCTTGCCCTTCCCTTTGCTCCAAAGGGTCCCCCTCCCCCCCTGGAAAAGACCCAGGAGTCTCAGCAGAAAAGTCTCGCCTAGAGCGAAGTTGGTCGATGTGCCGACGCAGGACACGACCGTTGTCCAGGGCAACCTCGTAGGAGAGAGGACCTGTGATCCTGGACACAGAAGCGGGGACCCATGTATGACCAGGCCCGTAATTGCGAGCCCAAACCGGGGCACCCACAAGTAGTTGTCTAGGTGCCCTAGGATGTGAGGTAGATGAAGGCAGTCTGTCCGGATGCAACCGGTCAAGTCTAGTAGTAAGTTGGCGCCCCCAACGAAGTTCAGCTGGACTTCTCCCTGTAGAAGTGGACGGTGTGGTGCGATAAGAAAGGAGAAAGTCAGCCAACCTGTGATGCCAGTCCCCGTAGGTGAGTCTCTTCAAGGCGTCCTTTGCGATGCGCACCATGCGTTCAGCCATACCGTTGGTGGACGGGTGAAAAGGCGCAGACGTGGCATGACGAATCAGGTTTGCCTGTAAGAAAGCTTGGAATTCGGAGGAGGTGAATTGAGGGCCGTTGTCGGACACAATGACATCTGGCAGCCCGTGTGCAGCAAAAATCCCCCTCAGTACCTGAATAGTCTTTGCAGTGGTGGTGGATGAGACAGGCACAACCTCAAGCCATTTTGAATGGCTGTCAACAAGGACCAAGAAGAACTGGCCCTGAAAGGGCCCAGCGTAGTCAATGTGCACCCTAGACCATGGGGACTGTGTTTCCTCCCATCTATGCACAGGAGCTTGGGGCATCTCTGGGCGAGATCGTTGGCACAGGTGGCATGCGTGTACCTTAGCTTCAATATCTTTATCTAAACCAGGCCACCACAAGTGGCTTCGTGCAAGAGCCTTCATACGAACAATGCCAGGATGACCCTCGTGGAGGGATTCTAAGACCCTAGTCCTCATCGAGGTGGGAATGACAACTCTGTTTCCCCAAAGCAGACAACCCTGAGAAAGGGACAGTTCGTTCCTTTTGGACCAGAAACTCTGAAACTCAGGACTAGGGCAGTGCTCAGGCCACCCGGACAGGACCCAGGAGCGGACACGTGAAAGTGTGTGATCTGTACCTGTTTCAGCGGTAACATCCCTGGCACTAAGAGGGAGCTCGGGCAAGGCTTGGATTGATAGAATGTTGACAGCTGGCGGGGGTCAGCTTCTACTACTGGCAGAGGCAACCTACTGAGGCCATCAGCATGGCCCATTTCTTTCCCAGGCTTGTGGAGTAATGAAAAATCATATGCAGACAAGAAAATAGACCACCTAAGCATTCTAGGGGAAATGATGTGGGGAGTCTGCTTACGTGTGGTAAACAGTCCCAGCAGAGGCTTATGGTCAGTGAAGACCGTGAAATGCCTGCCATATAGAAAATCGTGGAATTTTTTAATTCCAGCAACAACAGCCAGAGCCTCCCTGTCTATCTGAGCGTAGTTGCGCTCGGCAGAAGACAATGTTCTGGAGTAGTATGCAATAGGAACCTGAGTTCCATCAGACCTGAGGTGACTCAGGACAGCTCCAACCCCGTAGGGGGATGCATCACAAGCGATGCACACAGGAAGAGACTCGTTGAAATGTGCAAGAACACTGTTAGAAGTGAGCAAGGCCTTGACTTCTTTAAAGCAAGCCTCATGTGCTTGTGACCACAGCCACACAGCTTGTTTGTCTAGTAGCCTGTGAAGAGGCTCAGCTACACTAGCTTTATGTGGAAGAAAAGAATTGTAGAAATTCAGGAGGCCTAGGAAGGCCTGAAGTTCGGCCTTAGACTTTGGCCTGGGTGCTTGTAAAATAGCAGTTAGTTTGGATTCAGCAGGATGAATCCCAGCAGCATCAATTTTGAAACCCAGAAATTCAGTAGAAGGCACCCCGATCTTGCATTTGTCTTTTCTGAGCTTGAGGCCTGATTCCCTGAATCTTAACAGGACAGCCCTAAGTCTTTCAGCTAGAATGTGTGTGGAGTCTCCTGCAATCAAGACATCGTCAAAGTAGGGGCAGACCCCTGGTATACCTCGTAGTGTGTTTTCCATTACGCTTTGGAAAATCCCAGGAGCGACATTTACTCCAAACTGTAGCCTTTTTACTTTAAAGGCTCCCCTGTGGGTCACAATGGTCTGAGCTATGGCAGCATCATCATCAACAGGCAGCTGTTGATATGCTTGAGCTAGGTCAAGCTTTGCAAAAACACGCCCCCCCTTGAGAGAGGCCAGGATGTGACTGACCACAGGAACAGGATAGGCATGTTGCTGCAATGCCTTATTGAGTGTGCATTTGTAATCAGCACAAATGCGAATGTCCCCATTTGCCTTTAGAGGCGTGACAATGGGGGTCTCCCACGGGCTGGAATCAACAGGTTCTAGGATTCCCTGTTGGATTAGTTTGTCTAGTTCAGTGTCAATCTTACTTTTTAAAGCAAAAGGGACCCTTCTTGCTTTAATCCTAATGGGAGTGACAGTGGGGTCTAGCTTTAAGGACACAGGTGGTCCTTTGAATGTGCCCAGCTGGGGGCTGAAAACATCTGCAAATTCTTTGCAGACTTCCTGTAGGTCGAGTGTTTGTAAGCTGTTGAGTCCTGTGACGTGTATCCCCAGGGCCTCAAACCAATCGAGTCCTATGAGACTCGTTCGTTCACCCCCTACTACTAATAAGTCTAGTGGACCTTCAAAGCTCTTGTATTGCACGTTAAGGGTGGCCTCCCCCTTAACACACACTCTTGAGTTCTGAAAATCTGTTAATACAATATCAGAAGGCCTTAACTTGGCCTTAGACCCACTACTGGAACAAATCTTCCTAAATGTATGCAATGAAATGATGGACAGGGCAGACCCTGTGTCTAGTTCCATAGATAATGGAACCCCTTGTAGCTTCACGTTGAGTGACAGCTTTTTCTTCATGGGCTTGTGTGTGCCTGTTCTACAGATGCTTCTTCGCGAAGCGCAAAACCCTACCCTATTCTGGCTGGGGAATCTGGTACCTTTCAGGCGTTCTTCTTGGGGTTGTGCCTTTCGTCGGCTCAGACACACAGCTGCAATATGCCCTTGTTTGCCGCATGCCCGGCAGGTAGCGGAGCGGAACTTGCAGTCGGTTCTCCTGTGGCGACCTCCACAGCCGATGCACTTGAGCAGAGCCGAAGAGCTTCCCTTCTGGTTCTCTTCCTTCGCGGGGTGTAGACGGTCGACTTCCTCGTCCGGATCCTCCTCGGAGTTTCGTCGGACGTCTTCCTGGTGCACGGACGCACCCTCTGCACTGTTTCTGATCGGCCGCATGTTTTTGATGGCGCCGCCTGCTGCTTCTTCTGCGGTGACTTCCCTTAAGGCGTCTTGGAAGGATAATTCTTCCTTGGCAAAAAGTCTCTGTTGTAGCTCTCGATGCCTTAGCCCGCACACGAATCGGTCCCTCAGTCGTTCCTCGAGGTCCTTGAACTCGCAGGGCTTGGCGGCCTTCCGTAGCGCGGCGATGTATTCCTTGGCTGTTTCACCGGACCGTTGATCCCTCTGCTCGAAGGTGTGGCGCCATGAGATAACGGACACCTTGGGGTGGAAGTGCTCTTTCAGCAGCTTCTTCAGGTCTGCGTAGCTTACAGACTCTACTGGAACAGGTGCTACAAGATTTTCTGCGATTTCGAAGGCGTCTTGGCCGCAAACGCAAAGCAGGGTGGCGGCCTTCAAGCTATCTTCCCTCACTTGGTTTGCCTTGAAGTAGTTCTCCATTCTGGATACGTAGGACTCCCACCGCTCTGGATGTGAGACGTCGAATTCCGAAAGCCTTCCGATTTTCGCCATCTTCGGATCTTCAGGAGACGGGTCTATCAGCCAGCCTACCCCCGAATGCGCACCGGATTGGCGGGCAGCTGCCGAGTCGACGCCGTTCCTCTTCCGCCGCTCAGGACTCCTTGGGTAAGCTTACACTTTTCCTTTCCAGGTAGTGCAAGGCATCCCATCCTCGTCGCCAGTGTTGAGTCCTTGGCGGGAAAACAGACACGAGAAGCAGCTGGAGTTCTCAGTTTCTTTTATTCAGCGTTCAGCTTACAGGAAGATGGCTTCAGCCTCGCCCAAACGCCTCGCAGCCTCTTATATAGGCAACTCCCGGGTAAATGGGTTACTTTTCCCGCGCCAGCACCCGCGCATGCGCACGGCGCTGGCGACAGCCTGTCTGGTCCCGGGCAGCTTTGCACCTGCCCGGGACTGCCTGCAAACGCCCGAGCCGTTTGCAAAGGCTCGGGACATAACAACAAGGATCTGGCATTTCTCCATGTGCTACAAATTCCCCTTCAAAGTCCATGTTGTATATATAGAGAAAAACAAATTCTTTTTATGAGCTCCAAACACTACAGTTGCACTAAGGTAGTCAATAAAAGCACCCATTAAAAGAGACTTCTACATAGCACATGTCTGAACACAGTACTGTCAGAGGAGAAAAGAAAATGTCTGAAATAGAAACAAAGAATAATATATATAGTATCAGCATAGTATATACTATCTACTTTCCCTTAAGCTCTAAGGGCAGAAAAATATAGATGTTAATTTTTTCTTATTTCCACTGTAATCCTATTGTTTCTATTTTAATCATGAGTTGAAATACTTCAAAATATAATTTTAATTATTACGTCTTTACAAACCAGTCCTCATTTGATCAGAATTGGCAATCTGAGGTTCAAATAGAATATGTTCAACTTGAGCTTGTCTCTTAAAATTGAAGGCCAACAGATTTGATACAATGACTTTAGGATAGCCCAGAAGCTGGGGACCTGCAGCTGATTTAGTTTGGGTTAAATAGGGTAAAAATATCAAGATATTAATGCTGTAGCAACTGGAAATATTCCCCTTTTACCTGTTATATGGCAGAGCAAGTAGAGCTGAAGAAAAGACTCTTCCAAATTATTTGGCAAAAAGCCTAAATTGTGCCAGTTCTAGCAAAATGAAAATATCATACCGCTAGTGTAAAATATATGAAATCCAAAAGCTATTAAAAAACAACTTTGTATTTTTCCACTTGCTTTTTTTGGGTTCAAGTATGCCATTACACTTAAAAATGCTCACTGATTTGCCTCTGTTAGGCAATACATCTTTACTAACTGGTCATCAGATTTTTGTAAAACTGGCATACTTGGCTCCTCCTGCTAGAAATGCCTTCATCACTCTCTTGGGTGAGATGTCTGGACAAGACACCTAGCAAAACATGACACATTAGCAAAATTGTCACTTGCTGCCAATTTAGTTGTTTACTTAACAGGAGGAGCTGGCACAATGAGATAAAATAATGGACAGATAAACCACAGAGAAAGTAGTTGACATAGAAAAAGTGACAGAAGAAAGTTTCCTTTCCTTAAAAGCAGAAAACATTTAGACCAGCTCGTATAAATATTAGTCTGGCATCCATTGCCTCATTATATTGACTGATCCAGATAGGTTTTAGCTTATAGCAAGAGTGCTCAGTGCACGGCTCCTGGTTATGTTGGCAGAATCAGCACAAAAGCATGACATTCCATGAATCAAGTGAAGGCTTGTGGTCAACTACATTAAAGAAAGAAAACCAAGAATATCAAGCCCAGGGCAATGGTGGCTTTGCTGCTCCAAAAGAGTTCTGATAGGCAGAGAGCTTTAATGAGGTGATGGTGGAGCTGGAGAAACCATTGCACCACTCAGCTGCCCCCATTCCAGCATTACCCATATATGAAATGAAGTTGCAATGCTCTATATCAGGGGTGTCAAACTCGCAACGTCACGTGACGTGTTGTGATGTATCGTGACTTTTTTCCCATTGCCGGCAATGGGGTAGGCGCGGTTTTGCCATGACGCATCCGGCCCACGGGCTGGCAGTTTGACACCCCTGCTCTATATTGTCTGTTACAAACCAACCAAAGAAGAAAAATCCTGAAAAGATGAGAGCTCTGTTATTGATGTAGCAATAAAATCAGGAATCCTGCAGCACATTTCCCAACTAAACATTTTTATTAAGAGGTTGCAGCTCACAAAAATATATGCTTTTTAATAATTGGGATTTGTTTACTCAGAGAAGGTGTTATCAGGTTCTTTCAGAAAAAATGTCTAGAATCAGTAAACAGGAAACCCTTTGCAGCTACTTGATTTAGTTTGTGCTTAGAAGCAAGTCTAGTCTTTGATTGACAGTACTGCTCCATGGAGAAATTTAATCGAAGGGTCCAATTTAGCAATTCTCTTTGCACTTTTATACTTCAGCTGTTGAAAATTTATATGCCATATAGTTCATTCTGTGCTAGTGCTATCCATGTAAATTGTGAAGTAGAAGTAATATACTTCACTAAACGAATACTTGTAAATTTGGTACAGGATCATGAAAAACATAGTTCAAGAGTAAGAGACTTTAAAATCTTTCCCCCTTATATAAAATTTAGGACTACAACTAGATCTTAGCTTCAGACCACATAGTTCATTCAAACAGCATATGACTCCTAGAATAATAGAATGACAAGAACAAATTAGTGGGAGGTGAAAAGACATTTATCAAAATAACAATGTGTGCATATACTGTATATTTTCAACAGAAGAAACAATTTAAATTTCCTAAGTTCTTCACATTTTCCTAGGGAAAAAATGTAGAAACCTTTAAAATGGCTTGAGAGCATGATAAATTCTGTGATTAAAAATTGTGCAAACCTCAATATCAACATTATCTTCTTTGCGTATTATGCATTGCCTTTTAATCAAAGGATCAGCTCTTGGGAAGGAACTTGCAGCTTTAACATTAGGAAGATGCCCCAAGCAAAGGTTTTGCTTTCCCCATTGTTGTATTTTAATTGCTTGCACATTGCAAAATAATTTTTCTACCCTTTTGTTCTTTAATGAAGCAAGTAACTAAAAGGGGAGTCTAGTAAACTGTGTTTAGGCAAATGTTAAGTTCATTAACAACAGGAAATCTTAGACTTGTCTGCAAATACAATGAAAGCATTTAATCTAAGCTTTGACATTCAAGTTTAATGGGCTGTGATTGAAGATGGAGGAGTAATCAAGAATAGGCAGCATCGCTTGAAATTAACCCTACTTCAAGATCTGATCTTTGTATTTGGATTTATTTTCTCACAAAGCACATATTAATACATGTATTCTTACCTCACAAATCTCGGTTAAATCCAAAATCCACATTTTGACTTTCAATTTATTTATTTTTTACTCTAATGCCTGTAATGAAAAAAAAATGGAGTAATTGATGTTTTAGTGTGAGTTTAGTTTGGGAGATTTTTTTTTTTAATATTCTGTTCAATTTTTTTTTTTTTTTTTTTTTTTTTGGTGATTCCACTAGTTTTTGAACTTCCCATCTCAAAACGGCAGGAAACAATTCTACTTATTTTCAGCAATTTTTTTTTTTTAAATTCTTTGGTGAAAATAGGATACAGCTCAGTGACTGAATACTTATTTTGCATAAGAGATTCCTGATTATATGAATATGAAAAACCTCCTTGAAATCTCAAGGAGTCTCTGCCAGTTGGTCCAAGCAATGAGAACAGATGTGCACCACCTGAAGCTCCAGGGCTCCTAAGAGCTTTGGGTACAGTGCCCAGAACTGCTGTAAAAGCTTGGATCAAGTTGTATCTTTAATAGCACAGCATGAGAAAAATTATTAAATACATGGCAGCTGTATTAAATTAAATGAAAGATAGTTTTGCCCCTGGTCCTGCCCTCCCCATTTTTGTTATGATCTGCCTTTTGGGGGAAAGTGCCCCCCAGGGCACACTCAGGGTGCCCAAAAAATAAAAAAAGGGAGTGAACTCTTGAGCTAGTTAGATCAATAATCAAAAACAGCAGGCCTAATCTTTCCTGTATAGCTATATAGAAAGTTCTGTATAACTGCTTGTTATTTTCATATCCATTTTATATTCTTCTTCCCAAGTTAGTTGCAGTTCTTTCAGCCAATTTAAATCTAGTGAGTTTTTTTCCCCAATTTGCTCATTATTTTTAAGTGACCTTATCATTGGCATGGATTTCCTTGTATCAATACAAAACTTACTCTGACTTTACCAAAGACCAATTCAAATGTTCTTTTTGAATAGGACTGAGAAATTTTTGAAGCAACTTCCCATTCTTCAGCTTCTCATCTCCTTCATTTTGAGTGAATATATTTACAGGTAACTTCTACTGTAGTCATAGTTGCTTGAATTTTATCCTTTGAACGCCTTCCTCTGTTCAGTCAGGCCTTCCTACACTTAATCAAGAACATAGATAACATAGTTTTTCTATTCATAAGGAGTTTTTACTATTCCAATAAATGGAACCATAAAATTCTTGCGCTCCTTATTATGGTGTTTCCCAACTGTGGCAGTTTTCCATGGATTTCAATTCCCAGAATTCCCAGCCAACATGCAGAATTCCCAGCCAACATGCAGGGAATTCTGGGAGTTGAAGTGAATACATCTTAAAGCTGCCAAGGTTGAGACACATTGCCCATTTCTTAGTATGGGAAAGTAGGATTCAATAAGTAGTGTTTGCAGCCCAGGTACTATAGCTCTAACCTTCTTCCATCTTCAGCAGAAGTGATACTAGGATATGAAAAGCAAACTTATAAACAATGACATCATGAAATGAAAACTAAAATACAGACTTTTGCATCTGTTCTTGAACTATAACGGGGGTGTAAAACTCGCAACGTCATGTGACGTGTTATGATGCATCGCAACTTTTTTTCCATTGCCGGCAATGGGGTGGGCACAGTTTTGCCATGACGCATCTGGCCCTTGGGCCAGCAGTTTGACACCCCTGAACTATAGTAATAGTGATTGAAAGAATATATGTTTGCGTTATGAGAATGGAAAAGAGAGATAAATTTGAATCTATTCTTACAACCAAACTGGATGTGACATGTAATCAAAAATTATGTGGATATATATATCTCAGTAGTCAGCTGAACCCAATACTAGCACTATAAGATCAGAACAGGATGTAGAAGAAGAGCTTGATTACTCTCCAAAAAATGTAGAGGCCATTCTTGTATCTGAAAAGATAAATCACAGCATTTATTTCTCACTTTTTTGATATTTGGAGTTTTGCTTTTCCACCTCAGGGATAGGCATCTGCTGGTTGTTGACAGAACTAACATTTCTGCCTGAGAAACTTCCAAATCAGTAAATGAATCTGTATGGAAGATTAATTGCATTCAAATAAATGCAATTAATGCAGCAGGACTCTAGGGGTGCAAGGCATGTTCAATCATCCTCACAAGTTAGTTTGTTTTTGAACACCTAAGACTATAGAATTCAGATATATGTGATATAAGGGCACATTTAAATAGGGATACTCATGGTAGATGGCAGCACTTAGATGAACTCAAAAAAAAAACTAAGCTGGATAAAGCTAATTAATAGTTGGATGGCAAGGACAAACAACACAAAGGCTGTAGACTAATGCAAGTTTTTTATAAAAGTCTGGAATATAACAATGGCAAATCATGTCCATAATACAACCAGGAAAATGACATGGAAGTATCTCTATTCAGGGTTTAACCTTATTTTGAGGAGGCTGTATCTTTGAGGCCTCCTCAAATTAAGCACTACTCCTGATGGTCACAGAATTTATACATTTAATATATTTTAATAGCCAGTATTTTGTTATTTTATTTTGACCGAAACCAACATTTTAGTAAACCCACTGAATTTATGTTCTGTCCAGATAAAGATTATACCAGTCTCTAATGATTTAGTTGTAATTCCTCTTTGACTGTACTCCTAATCTATATGTTTTCATTATGATTCTTTCCTTAACTCAATTTCTCATATTCATTCTTGGATCCCAGACTTCTAGGAGTCATCTAACCACACAGAGAAGAACACAAGTTCTTAGTTCTGTTTTAAATCACATTGGCAACTTTAATAGTGGTGCATTGAGTAAAGCCAAGATCCTTCGAAAAATTCATGAAGATGATGAAAATCTTCTCCAAGGAAAGCTGAAATTATAAGATGAATGAATTAATAAAGGGTAATCTTTGGGATTACGAAGTTTATAATGCCTTACTTTGACAAGAGGAGACAAGAAAAGGAAGTCTTTATATCCTAACCCAGTGATGACGAACCTTTTAGAGGCCAAGTGCCCCAAACCACCACACCCCCCATCGCTCCCCGCTCCGCTGAAACTCCGCCTGCCCACAGGGCCACCCACCACCCACTACAGCAAATCGCCCAGGTGGCCCTGCAGCACCATGGTGGCCATGTCCTCTGCCCGCACCCTGCAGCAGCATCTGTACGTGAAGGGGCATGAGGGCGGAGTCTTGTCCCTGCTGCCCAGCTGTCATGTTCTTGGCTGCACTACTCTGCGCAGGCCGAGCCTGGGGGCGACTCTCCTCCAGGGGGGCTGCTCGTGAAGAGGGGGCCGCGGGGGAGGCAGGGCTGGGGTGATGGCGCACGTGCCCACAGAGAGGGCTCCAAGTGCCGCCTCTGGCATGTGTGCCATAGGTTCACCACCATTATCCTAACTGCTAACACAGTTATTTAACCATAACTTCAAAGATTTGATCAGACTTTGCTTTGCCATACTTTCATGCTTATTTTATTATCCCAAAATCTTACTGATGTCAGTTTGATTTAAAGAATCTATTGATTTTGAAAATGCTAAATGTCAAATCTCACATTTAAATATTCGTGGGCCTATTTTATGGCAATCACACGGCAGACTAGGCAGGTGCTGAATGTGTCTATAGTCATCTTCTGTGCATGGATATATTTACATCTGAATTCAAATAGATTTGGTATGCATTATTGATGCTACCAATTTTTCAGAGTGCTGGTCAGTGACATTGCAGACAGCCAGTTTAGGCATTGTTTGCAGCCAAATATCAAATAGAGCTATATCATATCAGCCAAAACAATGGTCTCTCAATCTGGTCAGTGGGTAAATATAACCAATCACGCAACATGACCAGGGACATCTTTGGGGGGAATAAAAAAGGTCAATGTATTAGCATTATAAAAGCCCTGCCTCATTTTATGTATTGCATGCCCACTTGTAAAAAAGGATGAGCTTCAGTAACTTAGAGGTAACCACCATCTTGATTTTTTTTTTTAATCCTCACCAAGGAGGTCCCTGAAGGGGTGGCTCAACTGATTAATTCTTGGCCTCTGAAAAATGTTTTATTAGCCCATTACATAACCTAATTCTTCTATTAACAAATATATTTACTAAGAGTTAAGCTTAAGATTATACAGGATGTACGTGAAAGAGGAGGACTTAAGATGCCTAATTTGAAATTGTATTATGATGCTGCGGCTTTAACATTGATTAGTGATTGGATTAATTCAACAAATCAAAATATACTTTCTTTGGAGGGATGGGATTTACTATATGGATGGCACGCTTATTTAATTTACAATAAGAAAATAGATAGGGCTTTTAAGTCTCATATATTAAGAACTGCTCTACTGCGTGTCTGGAAGAAATATTATTATAGATTAAATTATAAAACCCCAATTTAGGGGATTCCTGGACACGCAGTAGAGGGGATATTGAGAGGTGTGAAGTTGGATAGGATTTCTTATAATCAATTGGTTAAATTGGAAGGGAAGGATTGGCAATTAAAATCGCTAGATGAATTAAGGCAAGAAAATATTGTTTACTCTTGGTTTCAGTATAGACAATTGTTAGATAGATGGAGTTTAGACCAAAAGGTTGGTTTCACTTCAGAAGATGAGAATTTGATAAAACAAATTAGAGATCAAAATCGAGCTCATATAAAGAGAGTTTATAATTTTAGTGGAATTGGATTCAGAGACGGAATTAGTTAAAGATTGTATGGTAAAATGGGCTCAAAATTTTCAAGAGCCAATTTCATCAGATACATGGGAGGCAATTTGGGTTGGGAATGTAAAGTTTACTCAGGTTCAAAATTTACGAGAAAATTTTTATAAAATGTTTTATAGGTGGCATTTGGATCCACAAAAGTTGTCTCGCATGTATCCTAATCTACAGCCTCAGTGTTGGAGATGTGGTTGCTTGGATGCAACTTATTATCATATTTGGTGGACGTGTAGAAACTTAAAAGCCTTTTGGATTAAGATTTGGTGGAACATTCAGAAGATTTTTAATAGAAAGATAAAGTTTTCACCACAATTATTCTTGTTAGGTATTATTGTAGATTGTGATGTTAAAGAAACTATTTTAACGTTGAATCTTATTACGGCGACAAGGTTATTGGTTGGACAATATTGGAAGAAAGATTCTTTGCCTACTATAGAAGAATGGTTGCTTAAAGTTTCTAATTTAGCAGAAATGGCTAAAATTTCTGCTTATTTGAAGGATCATTCACAAGAAAGATACATCTCGGTGTGGAGAAGATGGATAAATTTTGTACAGAATAAATATGGGATTAGAAAGTATTATTTAGTTTATGAATAACTTAAAGCTTAAAGTGGGAATTATTTATATTATTATTTATGTTTTTGTTTGAAATTTTTCTTTTGTATTTGAGTTAAAGTATTCTAGGGATTTTATTATTTGTATAGTTGGATAAGCTTAGCTAGAATTTGTTTGTTTATTTTTAACCCTGTAATCAGCTCTGGGAAGTGAGGGGGGGGTTAGGGTGGGGAGGGTAGGGGGGGATATTGTATTGTATTTAAAAAATTGTATAAAACTTTTCAATAAAAAATAATAAAAAAACAAATATATTTGAAAAAATGTATTTTCTATCCTGGAAATATCTTGCCCTGTGTTTTTTCAGTGTGAGAATGTGTGTGTGTTTGGGCACACACACACACATGCATCTGTACAATGCAACAATTTTCCAGCTATGATTCTATTCTGAAACACTTTTCTAAGCTTTTTGTCCCTAATTGGAACGGTGTAGACTGTAAAACATGTAGAGAACCAACTGCAGGTATTATCCACCAAACATGGATGTTTATTTTGCTGTCCATCTGCCAAAAATGTGATTTCTTTTACTGCCTGGCATAATGTTCTTGGCAATCTCCTCTTACTGAAACCAGAGATAAGTTTCATCTGTGGGAGGAACTAAAACAACCCACTGTCCATTCCATCAGTGGAAAGTTCTCAACTCTACACAGCAGTGAAGGCAGTAGGAAACAGGTCTGCAAATGAATGAGACCAAGAAGAATTGAGACACAAGTAAAATAAGAAAGCCCAAACAATAATGTGCCACATAGAAATGTTAATTTTGGAAGGAGAGTCCCTGAGCACAGTGGATTTTGTCCAGATCAGACCAGGGACACTAAGTCAGAGGTTAATAATGCTGGTACTATTAGAATATGGGCAGATAATTCATCGTCCTTCATTTTGGGGGGTGGGATTATAGTGGCTTGCTGTTTCTTATGTAGAATGCTAGCACGCTCCCAAAATTTGGTATACAATAAGGGAGAGTTGCAACTTGTCCTCAGGCGGTGAAGTGTCTTGCATCTTGCCCACTGTAATTATAGAAGAATCAAAATGAAAACTTTGAGCACTTAGTTGCATCCATTGGACAACCAAAACATCCTGCAATTTCTAACTAAATAACTGCAGTGATTCACTTAACAACTGTGGCAAGAAAGGTCGTAAGATGGGGCAAAACTCACAACAAATGTTTCACTTAGCAGCAGAAATTTTGGGCTCAGCTGTGGTCGTAAGTCAAGGACTATCTGTAGTAATTTTGGCACAAATATGCTGTACTGTTCTGGAGATGGTATAGTTACTACACACACACACATACACAAATACTTTATCCTCTAAAATATTCTAAATTTGAAAAATGTCAAAAGCAGCCTAGATGGCTTTATTCACCTAATATATTTAACTTGATAACAGAAACAACCTTCTCATAAGCCAACACTTTAGGCAGGGTTTTCACAAAGCCCTAACTCACACCCCTCCACTCCCTCTCTTAATTAAAGTTAATACTAACCAAGGTTAATATGACATGCTAATGCCCTGCTAGGTCTTTCACTGACCAGGTTAAGTATGAGTAGATCCAATACAAAGAGAAGTTTGGGTATCAAGAAGCACAGAGATGCACAGGTATACCCACTATCCCCATCATGAGCATCTCTGGTGTTCTTTATGTTTCTTATTCCATTTGCATTCTGTATGTAGGAGAAATATGTATAAACCCTGGTCACTTGTTTTGTTTGATCAGGTGGACCTAGTTAGTAGGTAATTACTACTATAATATTTTTTGGTTTGGAAGATTATATTGAATTTGTCTGAAGTAATGTCTAGGCATTTATTATTATTTTTCATTAGAACAAACAAACAAAAATGTAAAATAAATGAATAAAATCTGCCTTAAGTGGTCTAATGGCACATCTAGTCATCAACCCTGTCCTTCCACTCACCTGTTGGGAAAGCAGATGTTATCTATCAGAAGGTAGATTTATCTTACAGTTTGTCAACTGCTGTACCTTAGTGTAAGCCATCAAAACTGGATTGGAACATTGCTAAATTCTTCTTTCTTCCCTTATACTACTTTAAGAACTGGATTCTGGTTGTTTGCTCGTTTGTTCTATTTTCTCCATCCACTATAATATGTCAATGTAAATAATAGTCCAACTCGTATTTTATACTTAGGAATGTGTGCACTACACATCTCCTACAACCGTAACAAGCTACAAATATTTTAGTCAGCCACTAGCTGCCTAGATTTCTGACTGAAAGTCAGATGTTACCATAAATATTCCCATCCTGATTTACTCTGGTCAGCTCAGGTTTCCTGGATTCTGAAAACCGATGATGCTGTTGCAATTCTGCTAACCTCAGTCATTCAGTCTTCCTTAATATGAACATGCTGGCATTTGTTTTTATAAGAATGGTTGATCATCAAAAAGCAAGGAAACCATATTCTTCAAAATTGGATGGTAGGCTTTGTTAAGGATGCAAAGCTACTGCTTGCTTCAAATTGTGCCTCCCATCACTTTTAATTAGAAAATAATTTTATTGGATGTTGCTACTATTTAGTCTTTCAACTGGTAGCTCCTTTTTAATGAAGACTCTTCCTTCTAAAAGTGTTACTTTCACAAATGCTTTTACTGTAAAAGTTGTCTTCAGATTCTTTCCTTATGTGGGATTAATGGAAACTTCCTCAAGCTGATAGCAAATGTGTTATGACTACAAATTCCATAGTCCCAAACAGCCTGACCAAAAAGCTGATCATTTGGAAAACTGGGAATTCTGGATTCAATAGTCTCACCAATTTGGGGAATACCACATTGAGTAAGACTGTTATATCAGAGTGGTGATGCAGTCTTCTCCAACATCACAAATGCTAAGTAAAAGGTACAGGTTTCCCCTGCCCGGTTGTTTCCAATTCTAGGAAGTGATGTTTATCTCCATTTCTTAACCAAGGAAGTCAGCGTTAACTGAAGACTTTTCTGTGGTCATGTGGCCAGCATGACTATATGCCAATGCACAAAGAATACTGTTACTTTCCAACCAATATGGTATTATTTACTTGCATTTGCATGCTAGGAGGGCAAGACCTGGAGCAGGAACAGGAGTTTACCCGATGGTGCAGTACTCAGGTTTCAAACCCGGGCTGTCAGTCTTTAATTGATGAGCCATTGCTCCTCCTAATGCTAAGTAGCTGTTCTCTATGGCACCCACAGATAATGCATGAATGGGAAGATGCCCTCATGATAGCTATAAATGTAACTATTTCCATGGGAAGCTCCCACCCTTTGTTCTCTGTCCATCACAAATTTGTCTTATGTGAAGGTACTTGTGGAACTAGAACTAACATCCACATCATTGGTCATTATTGAAAGATGCTAGGAACAGTAGTTAAGCCACAATAGGAGTGATTTTCCTACTGTGAGCTAGATTGTTGCCAAGCTAGGGTTTCCCAAAGGGAGCATACATTTGCCATTGAAAACTCATTTAAAAATGACTCTATCAGAGGCTATCATGTCATATGTATACAAAATGATTTTGTGGACATTTTTGAATGGCTTTCCTGCTGAGGTCTATTACAGAGAGGGCAATGTCTGTCAAGAGAAGAATTCATATGGCATGTCAAGAGCTGCTCTTCACAGCTGGTTATTGTCGTCACTGTTAAATACTCATGTCATGTCTCAGTTTCAAAAAGCAATACTATGCTTGCAGCAGTGCACACATTTATTTCTGCAATAATAACCAAAGGGAGAAGAGCTGTTGCCCATGTTGCAATTGGTTTTCTTGCCCAATGAATTCCACTAGCATAAGGGTGTATCCTGGCTGAGATGGAGAAGTTGTTAGGCAGAACTATTTGTCTGGATTGATTTAGCCAAGCCCAGTAGAGATAAATAATGGTTGTGAAATAGAACACTGGGAAATACAGAGAGACTCAGCTAAAATTGTAGTCTCAATTGCCTTGCCTTGCTTTGGCTTTTAATTTGTTCTTCCAGACTGGAAAGAAAGTTCTCTTCTCCACCATCAGATATCCCTTTTCCTCCCAACCAATAGTAAATCTTGCTTGTTAGTGGAAATGCTCAGAGGCTACTTTTGCTTAAACTCTATAAATTTTAAAAAACAAGTGCTGCATAATAACAGCTTAGAGGATATACATGAAAGAAATTACATTGAACATCAGTCACAATGTAAATTATTTCTTCTGATTTATGCACAATAAAACAAGGTCTGATCTTCCTTTTTGGGCTTCATGTTGAAACCAGCAAGGTTTTCTTTTCATCCTAAGGTTACATTTCATGAAATCTTGTTTTAACTGCCTATGGGGGATGAGGACTGTTTAGCAAAGGAAAAACACTGAGATTGGGGCGGGTGGGGGGGGGGAGAGAATGAGGATGTGCAAACTCCCTTGATTATGAAGTAGAAAAAAAGACAGTCTAAATTAAAGGGTATACTATTCGGTAAGCAATTTTAAAGGTAATGGGAACACAGAATAGAGTGATACTTAAAGTATTTTTTTTTTAAAGCCTCAGATTTTTTCCCAGTTTGGGGATTTTGAGTTTACCTGAAGTTCTGCAGAATGTGCATGTGCTCACTAATATCTGGTACTGTCCCATAATGCAAATTCTAAGAGCCTTCTGCATCAGACCAAGTGCCCAAGTGGTTCAGAATTTTACATCATGTTAACCAAGCAGAAGCATCTAAGTAGCTTATGAAGCTGGACACTAGTTAGCATAATTGTAGCTGCATGCTATATTAGGAACAATATTTGGGTTGGTCTTCCAATTATACAAGGCAGAAGACCATAGTACAGAGACAGCCAGTCAGGAATTCTGGGAATTGAAGTCCACAAGTCATAAAAGAGCCAAGGTTGCCTATCCCTGCTACAGTAGTTTGGAAAGAAAGCAACAGCCAAAACCTAACAAGAGACATATACAATATTTGCAAAAGTGCTTATATGTATTCAGACTTGAGTTTGGTTGCTGAGAGTTCATTTGTGGATTATCTCTGCGGAACCTTCTAGTTCTCACCCAAGCACTGACCGAGTTCAAACATTGTACTGAAGTCATACAGAGCTTTGCTTGTTTGGGGAGAGCAGTCTACTGCAAGATCAGACTCAGAGGGAATTGCCATAATATGCAGTCCCATTCTTATTCCATGTGAGCAAATACCCTGGTTAGACAGAATGCCTGAACAGGGCTCTAGTAATGGGATTTGCTTTCATTCATGGGAAGTCTGTGACGAGAGTGTGGTGGGAAATCTACACATCCAATTTGTGTGGTCTTTGATTTTCCACAGTTGAACCTTAATGAAAGCAAATTTGGCATAGCTGTATATGCCAAGCCTTTTAATTCTCCTCTTCAGTTTCCTATACAGTCATGTTGAAATTCTGAACACTATACCCCATGGAATTCAGTGAGACTTGACTCTAGAAATACCAGTGTAAGACAGCAGTGCAACTTTTTGATAGAGGGCTAAGATGATTAATAGTGCAAGCAAATTAAACAGGAAGTTAGAGATGGTATGCCTTGGGCAGGGGTAGGCAACCTTGGCTCTTTTATGACTCATGGACTCAGCCATGCTGACTCAGGAATTCTGGGAGTTGAAGTTTACATGTCATAAAAGAGCCAAGGTTGCCTACCCCTGGCCTTGGGAGAATTAACTCGAAGATCTACTAATGCTTCTTGCAAGGTTGGATAAAAATACTGTTATTTTCTTTTGAATATCACTACTACAAAATACTTAAATCTCCTAAGGGAGATGTTTCTACAGTAGTGCCTCCATCAGGAGCACAGCTCCTGTCATGCCAAACTAGCTTGATCATATTGCCTGGGAAATATTTACAGGTAGTTCTCAACTTACAACACTTTCTTTAGTGACTGTTCAGTGTTACAACAGCACTGAAAAAAGTGACTTGTGACTGTTTTTCACATGACCATTGCAACATACCCATGGTCATGTGATTAAAATTCAGATGCTTCGCAACTGGTTCATACTTACAACTGTATTTGTGTCCGAAGGTCATGTGAACCTCTTTTGTGACTTTCTGACAAGCAAAGTCAATGGGGAGGTCAGATTCATTTAACAACCAGGTTTCTAACTTAACAGCTGCAGTGATTCACTTAACAACCCTGGCAAGAAAAGTCATAAGATGGGGCAAAACCTACTTAACCAATGTTTTGCTTAGCATTGGTCATAGGTCAAGGACCACCTATATAGCAGGGATGTCAAACTCACAATGTCACGTGACATGTCGCGACATATCACGATTTTTCCCCCATTTCTGGTAATGGGGTGGGCGCGGTTTTGGCATGACGCATCTGGTTTTGGTTGGATACCCCTGCTGCATAGAATCCAAGTCCCATTAAAAAGTTTTGAGCTGAATGTAAATTTGAGATTATTTTTGACAATTTATTCTTTTCATAATAAATGTAGGTTGTTAAAGTGTTCTATCCATCTCTTTTGTTAATCAACTCAATATATAGAGGAAGAAAGAAAGGATATATTAATACATTGAATTTGACTTTATTGAAGACTAAAAACCTGCTCTGTATCTCTGAAGGTTGAACTGTTTAGAATTTTTATTTCCAAACAGATGGTCTCTAGTTCTATGGATTCCAAGTTTAAATTCAAGTAGTCAAAATAACAACTACAACTACGTGGCTGAAGCTACCATCTTGTTTTTTTTTTATCCTCCCTCATCCCCATTGCCACTCTTGCTTATGTTAGGCCAGAAGTATTTTCATAATAGAATAAGGAATATGCAGTGTGTAAAGTCAGCAGCATAGAAAATGATGTAACATAATATTAAGAAATTCTTATATAATCTTACATGATTTGTGAAAGAGCATAAACGCCTTGTATTGGTAACTAGACTTAAAATTAATCTTTATTAAGTTTATCATCACATTTTCAGCTAGTCCTAGCTAACTTTTTTTCATTACCGAATGTCCAAAAACTATTTTAAAAAACATTGTTAACTGATTAGTTTTTTGAATACTTAATAGGATTTTTGTTTGAGGAACAGACTTAAGGATTGTCACATGATCAGCATTTCAATTATTAGCCTTCGAGATCATTAATTGGGATTGCAAGCTGCAGCCAGCCAGAAATTTAAGTGAGACATGTGCATTCAAAACACTTCAAAAATCAATTTAGCAAGGAAAAAATGAAGAAAGAAAAATGAAGGCTGTCTGCGCTTGTAAAGACTAATGTGTCAAGATGTCTGTCTTTCTAGTGCACATATTTTTCTATCTTTATCACATTTCATTAATTGGCTCTGGTTGGGATAGAAAGTAAACTTGGGTAAAACATGAGAATAAATGAAGATCAGCATAGGAAATGAAAATTAGGTGTTGTGTTAAGAACGTGTTTCATGTTTTAAAAATATGGGTTGATGGAGAGCAAATTTCTAGGGCAGAACGAGGCAACTTGGTAACCTCCATGTATTTTGGACTTTAATTTCCATCAGCCAATATGGACTATGGCAATCAGCATATGGCAATTGCAAGGGTATGTCAGACGGGTAGTTAATAACATCTGGAGGACATCTGGTTACCATGCACTGACAGACATATGCGAAGGCATCTCAATCATGTCGTGACTCCCCATAGCTTTCTGGAATTAAGTGCTACAGAGATTAGCAATTAAGGGCCTGCCTTGGAAAGAATGGCCTGGTCATCCAAAATGCATCAGCAAGAAAAGAGAGCAAAAGAGGACAAAGGCATAAAATGTATTGAGTGCATGTGCATGAATTAGCATTGACAATAGCTGCTGTCCTAGTCTGGGTTTAGGAAATAAGCAGATTAGTTCTTGAGTGGAAGACCACCAGATCTGAATGCTGTAAGCTAGACTAGGTAGTCAAAAACACATTTCATATCAGAAAATGGCAAACCACTTTATTACTGTTGCTGTGAAAACTGTATAGATCTGTCTCTGAAGTAATCAGCAATCAAGCTCAGCTCAACTGAAACAAGTCCGTTGCTTCAGTTGCATTCATATATTTATGAGTCTATCTATCTATCTATCTATCTATCTATCTATCTATCTATCTATCTATCTATCTATCTATCTAGCCAGAGGGGAGGGGGAAAATGTTAATGTATTTACTATTTAAATAGAAATAAATCTCACCATTTTACCAGGAGACAAAGATGCCTGCTTGGTTCATATAGTTCATTTGCTACCTCCTGATGGCAATTTGAAGCCCTTCTTGTGTTTCAACATTTTAAAGATTTTTAGTAGAGCAGGGCTTAAATGGATTTCTGAAATTTTCTACCAAGTAACTGGCTGAGAAATTATGTATATGACTTCTTTGAATTTCTCCCATGTTTTCTCTTGACAGGGTTCCCCCTTAGCAGTTATATGAATCCTGTGTCCTTGAAAAAGCCTCACGCAAGAACGTATCTCTTAACTGCCTTGGGATTCAGTGGAACTGTGGGAAACCACGGAGATTGTAGAGGACTGTAGAGAGTTAATTGCACTATGAAAGACAGAACATTCACACCCACCTTTTGGCAACCTCACAATTAAGTAAGTGCATGGAATCACATGGCTTCTATGAATATTTCTCTGAAATTCTTTTCCCTTTGAAAGGTTTCTAAGTAAATAAAAGCTTCTAGGAAAAAGTGCAAGAAAGATTATCTGCACAGCACTATTCTTTAAAAGAAATAACATAGTTCTTCAGTTCAAGGATTGTAGTGTAAAATAACCATCCTTTTCTTGAGAAAGAAAATCATCCTGATTATGAGGCTCACAAAGGCTTTGAGGGAGCTTCAGACTTTAGGTAGGAATGAGAAAGTTCCTCTGCTAGATGCAACAGAGAGTAATCAGGCTGAAGGGGATTAGAAAGGAGCCCACTGCTCAGCTGCATCACCTTTCTGACTTATAGTTCATGGGTTGGCATTCCCCCCCCCCCATCTCTCAACTCTTAGCATTAAACTGAATATGGGTAGCCACCAATTCTTTTTCCAATTTTTATGATAGTTTTTTTTCTCAAATATGTTTTTCTTCTCTTGTAAATAGATGGGCAATCTGAAAGAGACAATGGCAGATATTTCTTGCTAACATCCATCAAGTCCATCAAAACAAAACCAGCCCCAGAGAGTTAAATGGGGATTTATGGCTCTATCCTCTAAACCTCTTAGAATACTGTGTGTAGTTTGATTACCCAAGAATTGCTTGTTTGGCCTATAAAACAATGTAATGTGCCATATGCATCTCTTATTCCAATTCCTAGAACAAAAATGGTAGGTTTCAGATTATGCTCCTAGAATTGGCAAGATAGCCCGTTTAGGAAATTAAAGCTGGTGGGTGAGGATTTTCATTGTTTTGCATTATTTTTTTTACCATATAGAAGTCTTTTCTCTGATGAACAAGGAAATGAGCTGCTAGGGAACTTCATAATAAAAATATACCCAACATTATTACTCTTTAGTTCCTTCCATTTCATGTTCATAAACTGGTTATTAGCATTTGGGTGAAAGGATATCTCTGCTTTAAAAAAGAAATACAGTTAAGTCTTCTCTAGTAGTCTAAAACAATTCTTACCACTCCTTAATACAGTGCTAAAATATTGTTGACAGACACTTTGCCAGTTAATGATTTCCCTTGGGACAGACTATAGACTTCCTTCTTCATGTTAGGAGAGGGGGGAGTTCCTGAAATATGTTTTTCCAGGCAGCTGGTCAAGGAAGCAGGTGTCAAAGAAGCTCCAAAAGTCTTCCCACGTCATACAACACTGTCTCTCCCCTGCAGATGTCAGTAACCCATGTCTTCTCCTATAACTCTTCTCTTTTTACCCTGATTTTTACCATATGCCATGCGTAACCTGATATGTGTTTCCTTTCCTGATTATAAAAGCCTCTTCCAGTTCATGTTGACTCACTTTCCTTCAACAGTTTACTATCGGATCAGGAAGTTAAGGCTTCTTTGAGGGTATTCTAGTTTTACTCTCAAGGTTGGATTTTGTAGCATGATGCTGCTTCCTTTTATTTTCTATATTTGGAGACCACACATAATCTATACCCCTTGATGCTTTCTGAGCTTGACTATTTTCTTGCAGACACATCATTATCCAAACATAATCAATGATGATGTTACTTAGTTTGGGTAATGAAACATCTGCAAGAAAACAACCAAGCTCAGAGAGCACCAAGGATCCCTCATTTCTATCTTGAGCTACAAATATTGTCCTTTATTGGAATCTGTACCCCATTTGTTCCTCTTTCTGCATCTTTCTAGGACATTTTCCATATTTCAGTATCTTCTGTTTCACCATCCTACATTCTTCCTTCCACTTCTAATACTGGACTTCTTTATATCTTTAACAATATCATTTTTTTATTCTCAGAGTTATGCCTAGCTGTTGATGCTTCCATCAGAGTTTTTTTGGCTTCTGTCTATTTTGCTGATCCTACATCTCACTTCAGAGCTGGTTTATAAACATGTCTTAGAATAGCAGAGTTGAAGAGACCTTGAAGGTCTTCTAGTCCAATCCCCAGCTCAAGCAGGAAACCTATAAAATGTTAGACAAATGGCTGTCCAACCTCTTCTTAAAAATCTCCAGTATTGGAGCACCCACAACTTCAGGAGGCAAGTCATTCCATTGATTAATTGTTCTGTCAGGAAATTTCTCCTTAGTTCTAGGTTGCTTTTCTCTTTGATTGGTTTCCATCCATTGCTTCTTGTCCTGCATTCAGGTGCTTTGGAAAAAAAGGTTGACCCTCCTCTTCTTTGTGGCAACCCCTGAGATATTGGAACACCACTATCATGTCACCCCTAGTCCCTCTTTTCATTAAACTAGACATAACCAGTTCCCGTGACTATTCTTCATATGTTTTAGCCTTCAGTTCCCTAATCATCTTTGTTGTTCTTCTCTGCACTCTATCTAGAGTCTCAACATCTTTTTTTAAAAAATTTTTTTTATTGTTTTTTAACAATAACAATCTCCAATGCCTGGTGTACAGCATGTTGTCTTGGTTTATATATTTGAGAAAAAAGGCAATAATAATTAATTAACAGTCAATAATGATTAAATTTGATAATTCCATAATTATTATATTAATTAATAATATATTTCTTTGATCTTCCCTTCTCCCATTTGTATTCTCCTTCTTCAACCTTAAACAGTTATAATTCTTAATTTTTTCAATATATAAATGATTAAATATAGACATTTTTTCATATTTATACAGATAGTGATAACATCTATGTATAACATTTTTTATCAGCTTATATTATTCTTATAACCATCATCTCATTATTTCACCATGCATCTCAACATCTTTTTCATATTGTGGTGACCCAAACTGGGTGCAATATTCCAACTGTGGTCTTACCAAGGCATCATAAAGTGGTACTAACACTTCATGTGATCTTGATTTTATCTCTTTGTTAATCCAGCCTAGCACTGTGTTGGCCTTTTTGGCAGCTGTAGCACACTTCTGGTTCATATGTAAGTGATTGTTCACTTAATTGGTTGTAGGTGATGGTAATTATGAGAGGGATTCCAAGACCCCTATCACAGTACTATTGCTGAGCCATGTACCACCTATTTTGTACCTATGCATTTGGTTTTTCTTGCCTAAAAGGAGAACCTTACTTTTCTCACCACTGAATTTCATTTTGTTAGATAGGGCCCTGTGTTCCAGTCTATTGAAATCCTTCTTGTCTATCTTGTTGGCTATTCCTGCCAGCTTGGTATCGCCTACAAATTTGATGAGTTCCCTTTCTATCCCTTCATCTAAATAATTGATCAAGATATTGAAGAGTATAGTAAGTAAGATAATGCTCTATATTACAAATCTTTCCAGGGATGCCCAATATTCAAAAAGTTCAAAGTATAATAAGTGCTATTCTGTACTTTTGTTTAAAGTAATTTTTTTTCTCCAAACAGACAGACGCCGCTTTCTTAGAACAGGGAGGTCATCCAAAAAGCAAGCTCTTTGCAGGAAAATAGTTGGGGATAGGTGGGGGAGGGAAAAGTCTCACCCAGATTTCTCCGAGGTGGTTTCTTCATGCTTAGCTGTTCTTTTGACTTTGGCTGGCGCAGCTGAGTGGTCAGCCATTTTACTGGCCGGTCTTTTACTCCGTCAGCCCTAAGTAGTCAGCTGGGGCCACAGGAGAAGCTGCTGCTTTCCTGCAGTCACCAGCAAGCCCCCTCCTTGGTAGTTGCCCCTCCAGGGTGACTTTCAACCCCCTTCGGGTCTACCAGCAAAGGAAACACAGCCGGTGGGGAGACAAGTCTCTTTCATACAACCAGAGTCGCCGCGAATCGGAACCGGCAGTTCTATTAAGACCTATACATTGAGTGTGGTTGGTCAGCCAGTCTCTTCCAACTATTATTTATTGCAATATTACAATACAAGCATGACATAGCTCTGTGGTTGCTTCAGAATATAGCTTGTGTAAGCTATTATACAACACTATATTTATTATATTGCAAGGTAGTGGTGGGGTGGGGGAAGAGAATTGTATGAGGAACGGTTCATGGTCAAACATCAAGCTTCCATTATATAAATATCATTTCAGTATCAGTGTGGGAATGCAAGCCAACACCACCTTTTCTTCTAATTTCTGAAATCTATATCCCATGTTAGTAAATAAATACCTAAGGTACAGACAGTATGTCTAAGCAGTTTTCTTGGCAATACAGAACTGGCTTGCTGTTACCTTTTTCTAGGATTTCATAATCTAGATCACAATCCTGGATTTTTCTACAGGTCTCAATTCCAAAAACTAAGCACTCTGTCTACCCTTTGTAACCAAGTAATGGTGATCCTTTTTCAATGAGCTTTTGGCCCTAGTTGATTATATCAGTCTAATTCATCAGACACATTTTTAAAAACTGTACTAATTCATATATTATGCTTTCATTTTTGCCCTTTTTTGTTTTGTATGTTATTGTTTAGTGCCCAGAGTCCATCACCACTAAGTTAGGTTCCAAATTTGGTTAAATAAATAAATAGTTCCAAACCAAACAAGATCAGCCAGAAGCTGTCAATCTACTGAAACATACTTCATGTAGCATTTTTAAAAAGAACATAATACAATGCTGAAGAAAGGCTGCCTTCTTGACACATAGAACATCACCACTTTTCTTAACAAACAATTTGACTTTTAAAGAACACTACTATTGGTGTTTTCATCAAACTGAATATTGAAAGGAACAATATCTCACAATAGAAACATTCACCTCAAAAGAAGAACATCAAAATAAGAAGTATGGAGGATCTTAGCACATGAAAGCAATGAAAAAAAAGGAGTGGATCCACAATATACTACACTACAGCGAGAAAAATCAATGAAAAAGCTATGGTCTATAATATTACAAATATCTCCTATGTGTTTGTAAGATCATCTGGGACACTACACATCCTCTTCACGACCTGTTTTCCTTGTTACCTTCTGGGAGAAGTCTTCGTGGTATCCATAGCAGAACATCCAGATTCAGCCATAGTTTCATTCCATACAGCATTAACCTTGTGAACTCTCAAGCTTCCTCCTTCTGTTATATATTCAAGATGGACCGTATTTAATATTTATTTGTTATGTATATGTAGGGGTGTGGGTCTATACATATGTTGTGTATAGTATGTTTATGTGTATGTCATGTATGTGTTTCACTTTGAGAGCGGGCAACTAAATTTGATTTTTGATGTGTGCCATTGTGCCCACAGTAAAAAAAATAACAATAAAGGTTATCTTATCTTATTTTATCTTATGTTACTCTTACACCTTTCCTTCATCAAGATTGGTTTAGAATTAAAAAATTTAAGTGGTATATAAAACCTGACATTGATCTGAAACTGATCCAAACAATCAATTTCAAAATTCTTGATAGCTGAATTATTACTCATATTCTGGCACTTTGAATAAAAATAGCTAATTCAGTACTATACTGTAATTAAGTTGATCTTTTGAGCTATAGTTACATATTTTAAAAAGAGCTAAATTGTTCAATCTTTTTCATGACATGATCATATGGAAGCAATGTCCATCTTTAACCTTTTGGATGATAATCACTAGCCAAACATTTCCCTATATAAAAAGAAAGGAGTTAAGAGGATCCAGAATCTCCCATAACTGGTCTTTGCAACCTACTCAAGCCACTTATTTTAGCTCTCTTATTATTTGAGAACATGTAGTATGTCATAAAAACTGACAAAACTTTCCATTGGGACAGAAATATGGAATCTGAAATCAGTAATCTAAAGTCAGTGCTATTTTAAATCTTCAGAGGGTGATTTATGGCCCTTGGATCTTGGAAATAGATTTGGATTTGTACATAAAAACTGCTTATCCTTAAAAAGCAGACTTGTCTGAATATCATATAAACATCATTTCCATTTATATATATGATACTTCTTCACAAGATTGTGGCCCCAAAGTAAGAAAATGGATAATAAGTATGAGTTCCGATGCCACAAGCCCACAAATAAATAAATAAATCAAAAGAACAATCCATACATTTGGTGGAAAACAATACAAATAAGTAATTTAATTAAACAACTTAATAAAGCCTGAAATAGATTGACTATTCAACTCAAAGCTGAATTGGCTGCACATAAAACGTGATCCGTTCATTAGAACTCAATGTAATAAGTAAACATTGGCTAGCGGGTTACCCAACAAACAAATTAAAGATGCTAATTTAACATAATGTATGAACCTGATCTCAATTTCCCTCCAACTTCAAGTACTATCTTCCAGTGGGGCAAAGCAAGAAAAATTGCTCAGGTTTCAGTGCTAGAATTTTGAACCCCAAAATCATCCTTGAACCCAAAAATAAACCTGAAAAGTGAAAAAGGCATAGTTAATACATGTCATATAGTCATAGTCTGAGCAGACACAAAGCAACAAAGCCCAACAGTGTTCTCAAGGGATGGTAAATAAAACAAAACAAAACAAAATCAAGATGGTGGTCACTACTGTGTGATTGAAGCCCTCTTTTTATTTGTATTGCACCAAGAAAATGTGGGCTGGAATTGTACAATCACAATTGGCTCTCCTTGCAACTAAATTCACAAGTGCTACTAACCTGATGTACTCTTTAAGGGAGTTCTTCCTAATATCCTTTCTGATCTGACTGCCTTAGAAAAGCATTTTTGAAGACAATTTATCTGTAACTATTAGACAAATTATCTGACATTCCAAATTGGAAGGCCAATTTATATAAATCTTAAGTTGGATTGTTTTAATATTAACTGCAAGTTTAAATTTGAAACAATAGTTTAGGGATGTTTTTTATTAATGCTATTAATAATGCATATAATAAGGTGCAAAATATACTTTTCTCTCTCTCTGCTGATGCATAAATAGGAAATTATGGAGAACAAACAGAATGTGAATATGTAGTATGTAGAGTTATGCAGAAATATGCAGAACTTATGCAGCTGCATATTTTCCAGTGATTGTGCAGTTGGGTTAAAGACTTGTAGATTCCCGCACCTTCCTGAGTACTTTTCTGGAATCAAATCCAAAGTATTTCATAGGCCTGATATGCAAAAAGCAAGGGTGACATGTTGTACAGTTTAGTGTTCAGTTTCCTCTTTAACTGGTGGATTGTGGATTGGTTAGAGCAGGGCTTTTCAACCAGTGGTACGGGCACCACCTGTGGTACATTGGGACCTGTGGTATGCGACCATCTTAGAAAAATGGTAGTGGGGGAGGGCAATGGGCTAAACCAGTGGCAGCACTGCACAAGCCTGAGTGAGTGATGGCTGGAGCTGTAGGGCTGTCAGGGCTCAGCGGAAGCACCAGGATCAGCACCAGGTTCCAGCTGGAGCTCGGGGCTGATCCTGGTGCTTCTGCTGAGCCCTGAAAAAGCACCAATCAGCTGGAAAGCAGCACTGATCCTGGCACTTCTGCTGAGCCCCGAAGAAGCGCTGATCAGCTGGAATGTTGCAGCATCTCCAGGGTCTTGTGATTTACATTCAGATGCTTGGCAACTGATTCATATTTATGATGGTCACAGTGTCCCAGGGTCATGTGAAATGACCAAAACCTGCTGCAACCACCCAGCAGATGGGGCAGTGGTTCTCAACCTTTTTAATGTCGCGACCCCCAACCGGTCATAAATTGAGGACTACTCAACCGGTCGTAAGTCGAGGACTACTCAACTGGTGCAGCACCATTTGCAGAATGGGACTTTAGGCAGGCTCAGCAGGGCAGAGACAGCCTGGACAATTCCTATTGGCTTTTGAAAGCCAATAGAATTAGACTCTATTCAAGAGAGTCTATTCTATTGGCTTTCAAAGCCAATAGAATAAAAGGGAGTAGCACAGCTAAGGAAAAGGGGAAAAAAATGGCGGACTGCATTATTTGGCGACCCCCATGAAATGGTCGTTCGACCCCAAATGGGGTCCCGACCCACAGGTTGAGAACCACTGAGATGGGGGGAATAAAAACCAAACACCCTCCCACCCCACCTCCGCTGCCAATCCTCAACAGAAATGCTCACAACAATGAAAACCTTGGACAGGAAGAAGAGCACCACCGGGTGGGCAGGCAGATGTCTTGCTTGGCTGTGGCTTGGGGGGCACTTTTTTCAGTGCCATTGTAACTTCGAACAGTCACTAAGTGAACTGTTGTAAGTCAAGGACTACCTATACTTTATCACTTTTTTCCTTTTTTTTTTGGGTCATCACGTTTTTGACACCTTGCTAGGCGACTGGTGTTACTCGGATATTGCCATATCCTAAAAGTGGTACAATGGTGAAAAGGTTGAAAAGCCCTGGGTTAGAGTCCTTTTGAATCAGAGCATATGTTACATCAGCCTTAGTTTGATGAACCAGAAAGCAGATTCATTTTGGAGAACCCAACGAACTGAAATGTGCTGCACTCCTTTGGCCCACTTAAATATAGTTGAGTATCTGGAGCATGCTAATATGGATTGGAAAATTATTCCTGGAATTCTGATTCATGGAAAGCTTCTACATTTGAGGTGTGCAAAGACATTTTATGTAGAAATACATTTTCTAACCAGGCTGCTTTTTTCACTCATTATTTCTGGCCAGCTGGATTTCAGCATGTCAATTCAGGACAAAAACCAAAGCCATACCAATCAGGAGCAGCTTGACTTGTTTCCCTTGAAACCAAGCGAGAAACAATAGTAACACCCTGCAGAAAGTCTCCAAAGAAATGAGGCACCAGCTGAAAATTACAGTTATGCATGCCAGGAAAACATTTCTTAGGGCTGTACGAAATCTAAATTCTATTTAAAAAGTGACTTTATAGTGATATGGTTGATTTGAGACAAGCTATGTCAACATCTTTCTTCAATTAAACATCACCACTTTTATTAAAAAAAAAACCCCAAACCCCTCTTTTCTGTACATCCACATTCCAGTAATCTCAACATATTGGCATCAGACCAGTTATCTCCAGTTTTCCCATTCTTCCCGTGCCAGGACAGTTCTGTTATAGCTCAAAGGAGCTGCCAATTGTCCATTTGGACAATAAAATCTTGATCCTATTTTGAGCAAATGGCAAGCATACTGCCCTTCACCAAGACCCATCCCATAAGGTTTCTCAGAATCTGACACACTTTGGGAGCTCTGAGCCAATGCAGACATCTGATCCTCTCTGACATGGCATTCTGCACACAATTCAAAACTGTTGCAAAACAAAAGGGCTATTGATTAATTGTTCTGACTGTCAGAAAATTTCTCCTTAGTTCTAGGTTGCTTCTCTCTTTGATTAGTTTCCATCCATTGCTTCTTGTCCTGCCTTCGGGTACTTTGGAGAGTAGCTTGACTCCCTCTTCTTTGTGGCAACTCCTGAGATATTAGAACACTGCTATCATGTCCCCCCTCATCCTTCTCTTTATTAAATTAGACATACCCAATTCCAGCAACCATTCCTTATATGTTTTAGCCTCCAGTCCCCTAATCATCTTTGTTGCTCTTCTCTGTACTCTTTCTAGAGTCTCAACATCTTTTTTACATTGTGGTGACCAAAACTGGATGCAGTATTCCAAGTGTGGCCTTACCAAGGCATTATAAAGTGGTATTAACACTTCACGTGATCTTGATTCTATCCCTGTGTTGGCTTTTTTGGAAGCTGCTGCTGGCTCATATGTAAGTGATTGTCCACTAGGACTCCAAGATCCCTCTCACAGTCACTACTATTGAGCCAGATACAACCTGTTCTACACCTGTTCATATATAATGAACTTAAGTTCCTTAAATTACCTCACTTTTACAAATTCAGATCATGTGACTATAATCTAAGAGATAAGGCAACAAATATTTTTAAGCAGCACATTTCCTTCTCCATTTGTAAATCTGCAGTTTTTATCACACCAGTGTTAAGTTCAAAGTAGCTGCAAGAGAGAATATAATGGGAAATCTCTCCAAACTGGGGAGATAAATTAAAGTGGAAAAGCTACTTGCATGCAATATTGTTATATGATTTTATATGATGATATAGTAGTATCTGTTTAACCCCCAAGTGATCAGGATTCTTTCCAGCCTAAGTTATATTATTCTTCCTCCTAATTTTCTATGCATTGTATGCTCAAATACTACAATTTATACTGTATTGGAAATAATTTATAGCTTTGAACCATCCAGGCAATTGAGTTGGACTTCCACCTTTACTAACCAGCAGGATCAATGTCTGGGTTTGGAATTCACATCTAACAATTCCAAAAATTAGTAATCCTCACAACTGCTTCAAGATTGTTTTTTTCAATTGCAAGTTGTGAGGAAGCTTTTAGATCAAGAGTGCCCAACCTTAGCAACTTTAAGACTTGTGGACTTCAACTCCCAGAATTCCCCAGGCAACAAGGGGTGTTTTAGACATATATAAAATAAAACTTCTCTCTCTTTGCACTATAAATCTCTCTTATACAGAGTTATGTTTATATTTACAGCTGTGTTTGGTTCTGGAAAAAGAACCAAACAGGAATAACAAATTTTCTCTGACTTAGGAAATTATTACAGATTATTAAAAAAAAAGTTTAAAATCACTGAGACTTTTAAAACTAAGTTTAAAAACAGGTAGGCTTCTACTTAAAAGATTCAAGCCCTAGAACCCCCAGGATAAGTTTGGTCCAGTCAATCTTTCAGTCCAACCTGCTTCACAGAGCTGCTGTTGTGAGAATAAAGTGAAGTCCTCAATTTATCTTGAACTCATGGAAGAAAGGTAGGCTAAAAATAAATATTAACTGTTTGATGTTAGAAATGAATTACCTAATTCCACACAGATGTACTTTGATCACTAAAATTTGCTAAAGAAAATCATTGCAACAAACCTAAACTGTATGCAGAACATTTTTCAAAAATCCTACTTGTTACAGAAAGATATTTATATGAAACATGAATGTGTTGTTCTAACAAACATTTTCTTAAGCTTCAGGCATACTTGAAATGACACCTTTTATTATACACATTTCTATTGCTTTACAAGACTTCTTATGAATCATGGCTTATGGCAAGGAGTTTGAAAGGCAGAAAAACATCTGACACAAAGAGAAGGACACTTTTTCCAATTGCCTTCCCTCCATTTGTGTGAGAATTAATCACCCAGGTTCTGCAGGATGGATGGAAGCATGATTTCCAACTTCTCCAAAGGATGGTTGGTGTAGTAATTAAGGTGCTGGCCTAGAAATCAAAAATCAACTGTGAGTTGTAGTTGCACCTTAGGCATGAAAAACAAATTGGGTGACTTTAGGCCAGTCAGTCTCTCTCAGCCCAACCCATCACACAGGATTGTTGTGAGAAAAATAGGAGGAGGAAGGAATATTAGGTATGTTTGCCACAGTGAATTATTATAAAAAGGAAGGAAGGAAGGAAGGAAGGAAGGAAGGAAGGAAGGAAGGAAGGAAGGAAGGAAGGAAGGAAGGAAGGAAGGAAGGAAGGAAGGATTTGAGAAGCCACTCTACAGTGATTACAAGTGTATTCAGCCACTTCAGGTATCATTTAGCTTTTAAATAAAAACTGCCACTTGATAAGTTCAGTACATACCCTTGCATTTTTTCTTATTTGGTCCCAAATGCCATTTTTTCAGCTTGAAGAGGATTAACCTCAAAAGATAGTAAACATCTCTGTAACGATTATTTCAGTTGTGCTAAAAATTAGAATGAATACACCATTAAATTTTCTAATGGCAAAATATACCACAAATTAAAAACGTGTGAGTTTTATTGTAAGTCAGATGAGTGCTATTTCCAGACCATCTTCACTATGGAAGAATAATTATTATGATTACATGATGAACATAACAGTACCAAGACATACCATCTCTGTGAGTCATTCATAGAAAACTCAGCAAGCAGACTGAGATAAGAAGATTAAGAGAGCAAAGCTGACTATATACCTAGGATCTTGTGTGTGTGCGTGTGCGTGCGTGTGGATGGGTGAGTCGGTGAAAGAGAAAGAGAAGTGGTGTTTTAGGTGTCAACAGAGAAACTGTAGATTGTTAGGTGTCAAGAAAAATAACTGAAGTTTGTATTAAAGAGATCAAGCGAGATGCATATTCATGTATATTCATGTACATATCATGCAGCTTTGGTCATAGGCTTTCCAAGTACTTTTCTCTCTCTTCTCATCCATTCTCACCCACTCATTTAAGTATCCATTGCGTCAGTTTTTCTTGCCTCTGAAGTTTCCTACAAAAGGACCTGCTCTTATTGTTTTTTAGTTCATAATTAACTGTGCTCAAAAGGGCTTTATTTTGCTTTGTTATGTTTAATGTTCTTCACTGCATCAAGCTAGAAGAAGGAATGTCATGTCATTTTATATTATCTTTTGCATTTAATCAGTGTCAACCTGCACCACAACAAAGCATTTATAATAAAACAGTAAACTTTGTATTGATGGCCTGGAATGTGTAAAAGGTTCTATGACCATCATCCTTCCCATCTGAAAAGAGGGATGCTAAAAGAATTGTGTGGGCCTTGAAAAAATAACCCCAAATCCACATTAAATCTGCATTTTATTGAATTAACTAAAGGATAGCAAAACAAAATGCAGAAACATTTGAGTAGCTAAGAAATCTTGATCAAGAAAGATGGTTAAAAATGCCAAACCAAGGTAGAAAGGAAAAAAAATAATCGGTGTCTTTAAGCCAAATCTGCATGGAATTAAACAGGATGCTGGAGTAGAGTGCAAACATCAAAGTGAATCCCAATAAAGACAGAAGTGATCCTAAGTTAATTGCATCCAGGATTGCCAAAAGCTTGCAGCAAAAATAAGAAGCAAATATCTCTCAGCTTAGGATAGTCCAACTGTTAAAATCAAAGTTATTTTCACTATTAGAAAACTAGAATTTCTGGTAAGTGAAAACAGAATGATAGATAAGAATTTTAAAAATGCAAAGAAGGATTGGAATAACAGAGGCCCAGATAATCTTAAGCAAGCTAGTAAGTTTCATATCTCCACAAGTGCCAGAAAACTTCCCAAGTCTGAACTGTTGGTTGAAAGACTCCTTTTGCTCTTCATGGTCTTTGTTTTTCATCAATTTCACATGAACAACATCTTTATAACCATTGAATAAGATATTCTTTATAACCATTGAATAAGATATTCTCTCCTTTGTACTAATAGTAGTTAGTAAGTGGAATATCATCATTGCTATGTGGACTACTGACGTCAATATATTTCATTTTTAAAAATTCTCTACCTGCACACTGTAATTAATATACAGTTATGGTTGGTTTGACTTCTGCAGTCTATGATCTATCTCAGGTATTTCTGAACACTGAGGTTTACTGAGTCATGTCTTGCCATCTTTGATCTTATTCTTTTGTTTTGTTTTTGCCATTTTTGCCTCACTGTAGACTCAAGGATAGTAAGTCATTTGTGTAGTGCATAAGATGCTGGCCTAGAAAGCAAGAAATTGTGCCTCTCCTAGGCATGACAGCTGGCTGGGTGACTTTAGGCCAGTTACTGTTTCTTAGGTCAACCTACCTCACAAAGTTGTTGTTTTGAGGAAATTAGAAGGCAGGAGTATAAAGTGTGGAAAATTTGGTGATTTCTGAGTTTTTTTGTTTTCTTACAGATGTTTCATTACTAAGCTAGGTAACATCTTCAGTGCTCAAAAGGAGTGGGCTTTCTTATCTGTTTACATACAGTAGCTTGCCTTGTCAGTGTTGGTGGGGGTGTTGTTTTCTCCTTGATTAGGCTGAAAGTTCAAACTCAGAGGAGGAAATACCATCTAAGCATCTACACCTGGACATTAGGTACATAGCTGGAATAGTAGATGGGACTCAAGTAGAACTAAAAGTCATGGCTAGGAAGACCAGGTAAATTATGACAATGAATCAGGCCCTTCATGCATGCAGTTATGTTGAAAGACTCTACTTATCTTGGAGCAAAGGTGGGCAAGGAATGTTTCAGACAGTTGAAAAAGAAAATTAAATTGGAATAATATCTTAAGGGCAATGAAGAAGATGCACTGAGGTTGATATCCTATAAAGGCTTATTGAGAGGCATGACAAAGTAACAACTATGGTGCACTGGAATATCTGCAAGAATATTTATGTTTACATTTTACATTACATTTATAATTTTTACAATACCACTTTACAATGCCTTGGTAAGGCCACACTTGGAATACTGCATCCAGTTTTGGTCACCACGATGTAAAAAAGATGTTGAGACTCTAGAAAGAGTACAGAGAAGAGCACCAAAGATGATTAGGGGACTGGAGACTAAAACATATAAGGAACGGTTGCTGGAACTGGGTATGTCTAGTTTAATGAAGAGAAGGATGAGGGGGACATGATAGCAGTGTTCCAATATCTCAGGGGTTGCCACAAAGAAGAGGGAGTCAAGCTATTCTCCAAAGCAGCTGAAGGCAGGACGAGAAGCAATGGATGGAAACTAACCAAAGAGAGAAGCAACCTAGAACTAAGGAGAAACTTCCTAGTTAGAACAATTAACCAGTCCAACAACCTGCCTCCAGAAGCGGTGAATGCTCCAACACTGGAAGTTTTTAAGAAGAAACTGGACAGCTATTTGTCCAAAATGGTATAGGGTTACCTGCCTGAGCAGGGGGTTGGACTTGATGACCTCTAAGGTCCCTTCCAACATTGTTGTTATTGTTGTTGTTATTATTATTATTATTTGCAATCAAGAATTCATGGGACCACAAAATAAACAAATAGAAAACACCATCAAACAACAACAGTTGCCTACCTACCTTGAGAAGGACTCAGCAGGTGGATAAAAATGTCAAATCCAGTCTAAACACCTGGCTGACAGTGCAGTCAACTGTAATAATAGTAATAATCTCCTTCATAGATACCCACTTTCATGGGGGTATAACCATCAAAGTATAACCATCAAACCATTTAATATATTTAGAAAACGGAAAAAGAATCCTATACCAAATTAGGTCAATAAGGACCAATGTTAGAGTTTCTGGGCATCTATTAACAAGTGGGCAATGGAATTTGAGAGCTATGGCTGGGCTACCAGGGTCTAAGCCCTGTAGGATTACTGGACGAACAACAACAGCAATGATGTTGTTCCCAAAGAATCAAAATGTAAAAATTGAAGTTGAAAGATTATGACATAAATTGGCCATGCTGGTCCCAGGGATTATCAGCATACTGGATGCCATACCAAAAAATCTTCTACGACACTTAAAAAATCTGTGCACTGACAAAATTTCCATCTGTTAATTTCAAAAGGTGTCACTGCTTTGATCCACAAATATATTACTCCATCCTAGGTTCTTGGAAAGAACTTGATGTGTATGAAGACTAACACCAGCTAAAGACCTGGCAGCTGTGTCTTCACATTGTTATGAACAGATAATAATACAGTAATATAAATAGTGCAGCTTACATCAGCTAAGATAGCAGTCTTGTCTTCTTGTGGTGAAACAGGCCAGTAAAGTAAGGAACCTTCATCTTTGGAAATTAGGCACGTAGCCACCAGAAACCAACATGCTGGTCTAAGATCAAATAAAAATTTGATGATGATGTTGATGATGACCAGAAACCAAGATTTTTCTCTCCCTCTGCCCATTCATTTGGTATCAACGTCATTATTATTTTTTGGGTATCTGTCTAGAGATGCTTTGTGTTTCCAAACCTTTCAGGGAGAGCTTTAACTGTTGCTTAGTTCACATGTTAAATTGTGTGGCTTTGAGCTGACTTTACTGTATATATTTGTATTATGTAAAACAGATGAAGACCAAGTGCAGTCTTCATCTAATTTCACTTACAGTATGTTTAAAAAGCTTTTTGCAACAGAGCATTCAAATCTCTGGCAAGGGCAATTTATTGCTTCAAAGCAGGAACAAAGCAGGAGGGGGAGAATGGATTATCGGAAAGAGAATGGGAGTAATTCTATACATTTTTTGCCTCTATTCTCATTCTCCATCAATTTTCTGCTTCCAAAATATATTTTCATATTTAAATATTTACATGCTATATATCTACACATTTTTCCTTTGTGCTGCTTATTTGTGCTGCTTGTAACCTTTCTTCTGTTAGCAGAAGGAAATGTTTTTGATTGTAACTAAAGAAATCAGTATGCATTTATTTTGATTTCAAAAAGGGCACAAACAATTTTTCAATGTTTCAGAAAAACGTAATAGAAAGAAAGGTTCTTGGAAATTATATTTGGTTTTACCCACACACATTTCTGCTAATAGAGTTGAGAAACTAAATCTGAACATGTTATTTTGCTTAAACTAAAGATAAACCTATTTTATAAGTAATATTTAAGCATATGGGAAAATTATAGTACAGATATGTTGATTGAGTTGAAGTCCAACATATCTGGTAACTGTCAGACTGGGAAACCCTACTATATACCATGTATACAAAGCCTGCTTCAGATGTCTTACAAAACTTCAAATATTTATTATTACAATTTGCTGGGATGGAATATTGTAGAAAAAAAACATCCGTTTGCTGATCACACTGTAAACTAGGAGTGTACAGAAATTGTGGAAATTACTTTAAAGACCTAGTCTTTGGCCAGTTTAGAAAACTCATTTAGTCTCATTCTAGAGCTCTGGAGATTCTTTCATTCAGGATATTCTGGGTGGGAAGGTTTTCTCTGTAGATTTTTAAAAAACAACAACCAACCACATTCTCCTTCAGAGGTTTTCGTTCTTCTGTTTTTTAATTAATAAAGTAACTGATGATGTAATCAGTCCCCCTTTTTCAATGCTTCATCTCAACTCTCTGAAATTATACAGATGTTCAAGCTGAAGATGGCACAAATGAGCAACATTGCATTACTGTGCATTGCTTCTTTCAAATCTAGAGAAAGACAGCATATGTTAGTTATTTGAGTAGAAAAAGAAATGTCTAACCTTCTTTTACATAAGCTCCATTTTAACAGAAACAGAATAACAGAGTTGGAAGGGACCTTGGAGGTCTTCTAGTCCAACCCCTTGCTCAAGCAGAAAATCCTATACAACTTGAAACAAATGGTTGTCCAATCGCTTCTTAAAAACTTCCAGTGTTGGTGCACTCACAACTTCCATAGGCAAGTTGTTCCCCTGATTAATTGTTTTCACTGTCAGGAAATTTCTCCTTAGGCATATCTAGGCTGGTTCTCTCCTTGATTGGATTCCAGCCATTGTTTCTTGTTCTACCTTCTGGTGCTTTTTGATAGTCTTCAAGCTACCCTTTCTGGTTAGAATGACCCAGGTTAGATGGAAGCCCAACTTCTGCATGGAGCAAAACCGACTGAAAGCACCTAGTACTGAAGTTTTTCCTTTTAGGCTTTTTTTCTATTCTAAGATTGAACACAGGCTATTATATGCTATATATCAACTTCCCAAAAAACATTATCTTCCAGATGTTTTAGACTTTAATTATCTCCAGCCAGCATAATCAATGGTCATACTGGGTAGGAATTGTGGTAATTGAAGACCAACAGATTCAATAGGCCTCCAGTTTGCAAATGTGGTTATATATAATGTGGATGTGAAGCCTGCATCAAACACTTTCCAAAATATCTACTGTTTATTATTGCAAACTTTAGCAATTTGTAGAAAACATTTTGCAGAGAGGAAGAGTCTGTAAAGAAGGTGACACTTTACCTAAAAAATGGACAAAAATGGAAAGAGGGACACATAACTAAGGCTGATTATCAGCAGACAGCCAGAACATGCAAAGATGAAGTCAGGAAAGCAAAGGCTCAGAATGAACAAAGACTTGCAACAGAAATCAAGGACAATAAAAAAAGTTTCTTCAGCATATTAATAACAATAAAAAGTCAAGGAAAGTGTAGGTCCACTAAAGAGAGAAGATGGCAAGGGAGTAACAGGCATTAGGGAGAAAGCAGAGCTGCTTAACTCATTCTCTGGATCAGTCTTCACACAAAAAGAAATTATAGCCCAACATAATTGCTGCAAAAGACAAACTAGAAACAAAAATTAAAATAAGCAAAAAAATTGTAAGAGAACACCTATCCAACCTTGACGAATATAAATCACCGGGACCCGACAGATTACATCCCAGAAATCTGAAAGAGCTGGCAGATGTTATCTCAGAACCATTGCACCATATCTTTCAAAAGCACCGGGGAAGTACCTAAGGATTGGAAAAGGGCTGATGTGGTTCCCATCTTCAAGAAAGGGAAAAAAAACAGACCCAGGAAACTACAGATCAATCAGTATAACATCAATACCTGGGAAGATCCTGGAAAAGATAATAAAAAAACAGATCTGCGAATAACTAGAAGCAAACAAAGTTATAACTAACGGTGGGATTCAAATATGGGAACAACTGGTTCTCTGTGTGGATGCCACTTCCAGAAGTCCATTCTGGGCCTGGGCAACAAAAAATTAGCTACCGTTCTGCCGAAGTGGTGCGAACTGGCTGAATCCCATGACCGGTTATAACTAATAGCCAGCACGGGTTTCTTAAAAACAGATTATGCCAAATCAATCTTATTTGATTCTTCGATAAAGTGGCTAAATTAGTAGATCAGAGAAATGCTGTGGATATAGTATACTTAGATTTCAATAAAGCATTTGACAAAGTAGACCACAACCTGCTGCTTAGTAAGCTAGAAAAAGGTGGGATAGACAGTATCACCATCATGGATCTGTAGCTGGCTGACAAACTGTACTCAGCAAGTAGTCCTCAATGGTGCTACATCCACATGGAGAGAAGTAAGCAGTGGAGTACCACAAGGCTCCGTCTTAGGCCCAGTACTCTTCAATATCTTCATTGATGACTTAAATGAGGGACTTGAAGGGGAACTCATCAAATTTGCAAATGACACTAAACTGGCAGGAATAGCCAACACTCCAGAACAGGGGTCTCCAATTCCAGGTCCATGGACTGGTTCCGGGCCACAGCATGCCAGCAACTGGTCCGCACAAACAAGCAGGCAAAATCACATACTCTCCAGTCCATGGAAAAACCTTTCTCCACAGAACCGGTCCCTGTGCCCAAAAGGTTGGGGACCTCTGCCCAGAAGACAAGCTCAGGATCCAAAAGATCTTGACAAACTTGAACAATGGATCCTATCCAACAAAATAAATTTTAATGTGGAGAAAAGCAAAGTTTTGCATTTAGGCAGGAAAAGTCAAAGGTATAAGTACAGATTAGACAAGACTTGGCTTAAAAATAGTAACTGTAAGAGGGACCTTGAAGCCCTACTGGACAATCACTTGACTACGAGCCAGCAGCGTGCAGCAGCAGCAAAAAAAGCTAATACAATCCTGGGTTGTATAAACAGAGGCATAGAATCAAGATCACGTGAAGTATTAGTACTGCTTTATAAAACCCTAGTAAGACCACACCTGGAATATTGCAACCAGTTTTGATCACCATACTACAAAAAAGATATTGAGACCTTGGAAAAAGAAGAAGAGCAACTAAAATGGTCAAAGGCCTGGAGACTAAAACATATGAAGAACGGCTGCAGGACTTGGGTTTGGCTAGTGTAAAGAAAAGAAGAAACAGGGGTAACATGATAGCAGTATTACAGTATTTGAGGGACTGCCACAAAGAAGAGGGTATCAAACTATTCTCCAAAGCACCAGACAGAGGACAGGACAAGAAACAATGGTTGGAAACTGACCAGAGAGAAGTAACCTGGAATTAAGGAGAAACTTCCTAACAGTGAAGACAATTAACCAGTGGAACAGCTTGCCTTCAGAAATTGTGGGCACTGTATCACTGGAGATTTTTAAGAAGAGACTAGACAATCATCTGTCTGAAATGGTTTAGGTTCTCCTGCTTGAGCAGGGGGCTGGATTAGAAGACTTCCAAGATCCCTTCCAGCTCTATTCTATGCTATTTTATTCTATTCTGTTCTGTTCTATTCTATGTTATAGATCAACAGCCAATATTAGATTTTATTTATTAATTAACTACCTGATTAACTGGTCGGTACCCTGAGAGCTCTCCCTTCAATTTCTAAACTAATTTCTAACAGATTTTAATCAGCTTTGCCTCTTTTTAAATTCTAAATTTCTTAAATTTTTAATTTTGCATGCTGTTTTTATATTTCACATTTTATTGTTTACCTCCAGACTCCTGCCCTGATGGAGATAGGTATCTCAAAAATGTGAAAATAAAGAAAAATTAATTAATTAATTTGCTTTTCCAAGGAAATTTTGCCATGGGATTAAAAAAAGCCTCTCCCCCCCTTACACATATGGATTGCTTGTCCTTAGGCCTTCTAGTCTTGTCTTTTAAAAATACAGAACTATGTCTTGGGAAATAAATATCACATCTGGATTAGGGTACTGAATGGAGTGGCCTTTGAAGAATGTTCATAAGATTCAGTTAGTTCAAAATTTCTAATTATAAACAGGTTAGTAATTGGCACAAGAAGAATAGAATATACCATACCAGTTTTTTTTAAAGTACATTGTTTCTTAGTGTGTTTCCAAGCACAATTCAAAGTGTTAGTAGGGAGTTTTGCACAATTCCACATGTGGATGGAAAGACATGCATGATACATGCAACAAGACTACTTAAGTTAAGCTAATGTCCTAGTCGACATGCTGATAAGTTGTTCTTTAGCTACAGTTAATCACTGACTGAGCTTGCACATCTATAATGTGGTTTGGTTGTGTTGTAATTTCTTAGAATCATATAGTTGTACAGAGTCATTTAGTACATCAAATCAAATCCCCTGCCTAGTGTAGGAAAACCAAATTATAGTATCCCAGAAATTTAACTTTTGCTTGAATCCATTCAGAGATCCACCACTTTTTGAATAATTTGTTCCACCATCAAGCTGCTTTTACTGTTGGGAAGTTTTTGTAAAGTTCAATTGGAATTTTACTTACTGTAACCTAAATTCATAAGTCCATGTCCTGTATTCTGGAACAATAGAGGCAAGTGCCATATCACTTCAAGTATTTAAAGGATACTATCATATCTATCCAATCATTTCTTCTCAAGCCTAAACATCCCTTGCTACTTGAATCTCTCTTCATAAGAAGTGGTTCTGGTCTCCTGATCTGCCCTGATCAGGTTTCAGAAGCTCTAAATACTTCTTAAAGTGTGACATCACATTCAAGATGACATTTGATCAAAGCAGTATAAAATGGAACTGATACTTTTTATGATTTGAAAACATATTTCTTTAGCTGCAGACTAAAAGTTGCATTTCTCCACCTGAGCCAGCTATATATACACTCTGTATCCTAATTGTCATGTCATGCCATGTCATGCCATGCCATGTCATGACATCCAGTCTGCCCATAAATAGCTCAGTAATCAGATTGTCATGGCATCAAGTGATACTTGGTGACTGGTTGAAAGCAAGCTATATTGTATCTATAGATTCCTACAATCTATTAGGGATGGTAACTGATTTAAAAATGAGAAAAGTTTGGTCTGTGTGAATGTGCAAGCAGCCCCACCTAAAATACTTCATAATGATGCAAAACTCTGTCCTGACATGAACTATGCTCTTTTCCATTTCTTGTGCTCAAAACGTCAAATGTTGAAATACTTAGCAAGCTAGGATTTCACTTCAAAACATACGCTCTTAGAAGTAATTTTATTTTTTTGGAACATGAAAAATAGAAGAGCTTTCAGGACATCACATTTTTGCTGTTGCTCTGGATTTCACACAGCCTAAGAAAGAGCAGCCAATTGAGAATCTGTTAAAGAGGAATGAGGCAGTGGGCAGGGAAGGGGGAGTAGGAACACATAAAGAAGCAGAGCCAGGATGCTCTAAAGCTGTCAGAATGCTCTTTTTAAACTGAAAATATGAAGATAGAAAAGAAGACCTGTTTTGAATTCAGTCATGGCATGGATTTGCTGGAATTGGGAGAAATTCTTTTCTACAGTTTCAGATAAATTTGATTTCTAACCCATTGCACAGCAACTTTTAGAAACCCTACTCACTGACTTAAGCTACACCATATAGTATGTACAAAAGTTATTGGGTTAGCCTATAGACACTACTATCACTATTTGTCCATTTTGTCTTGAGTTTTGTTTTATTTTGTTTTGTTTTGTTTTGTTTATATCATACTTTGGAGCCAAAGAATCCAAAACCATGGGCTGCATGCAGCATCCAGCTCCTTTAACTGCAGTTCTCCAAGACCAGCTGAGTGATGAGGGCTCAGTCACTTTCACTCAGCCCTAGGAAGAAGACAACGGCAAACCACTTCTGAAAATCATGCCAAGAAAATTGCAAGGATATGTCTAGGCTGTCAAGAGAAGTCAAGACTGACTCAAAAGTAAATAACAACAATAATGACAATGCATACATTAAGCCAATGATATATTTAATGTCTTTTTTTAGCACACCCTAAAACCTTAATTTATACAAGGAGCAGAAAATCCCACTCTATTGTTCTTCTACCTCTCCAGTGCATGCACAGGTATCTAGGCAAAATCCCTAGCCACAGTCTCAGCACTGGCTAAAAACGTAACAATAAAAATCCAAACCACAATGCAAGCCCTATTTATAAATAGTCTGTCTGGTCCCCTGAAAATTGGTCAAGCCCCTTTTGAATTCTTGCTGCTTTGTGAGCAGCCTCAGGTGGCACAGATGTCTTTTTCCTCTTTTTAATTTTTATGAAGTTGAGACTGACTAAAGATATTGTTACCTAATTCTAGAGCTAGCTGGACTCTTGAAAACTTGGGTGACAAATTGCATTATGCAAACTGGGGGAGAGGTCCTGATGTTCACCCAAAGACCGGCTGAGTATGACATGAAAGGGATTTCACAGAGATCAAATTGTTTTATTAATATCCTTCCCTGTTATGTATTTAACTTAATCAAAAGTAACCGTTGTTCTATAAAGAGGAAGTGGTCTAATTTTGTAAGTCATTCTTTATAGGTCGGAGAGGGAGCTAAAGTCAACAAACTTGTAATCAGGGCTTCACATGCTGAGACAGCATTTTTACTGTAACAGAAAGTCTGAGCTTCCTTTTTCTCATATATCTCCTTTCTCCCAATCTTGTCATTTGTTTCTTGCTTGTGCCACTATCATACTTCTGAGCCTGTTGATTAAGCATCATGTTCATTTTTCTTTATATTAGCACAAACCCATTTCAGTCATTCTCCCTGAAGCTCATGAAAAGGGGAAATCAGAAAAGAGTTTTTTGGTGTGCCTATTTATGTTCTAGTTTCCCTCTGCCTGCTGCCATCCTTGCACTGAAAGTTCAGCATCAACAGTGGTTAGCTTGCTTTATTTCTATAGGCTCCATGCTTTAGTTAGAAACCACAGTCTTCTAGGAAAGCTGTTGGTGAACTTTCTGTGCATTTGAGCCACACTTATTTTTTTCCAAAATCTTTTTCATCTCAGAAGAATCAAACTTGATGGGTTTATAGTACAACTGATGGGTATGTGGTGACATAAAAATGAAGGAAGGGCACAAATTGTCTTCTCCCATTCAAGGACTATCAGAGCTGCACAAGAATATAGCACACTCTGCATGTAAAGCATTTTTTAAAATTATTTTTTTAATTTATTCAGAAAATTAAAATACAAAAGAAAAGAAAATTTACAAAAACAAACAAAACCAGATAAAAACATTAAAAATGTGAGATAAAAGGACAAAAAATAAAAACACATATTATCCCCCCAGTTGTACACTTACAAATATATTGTAACAATAATAGCTTTCTCCCTTGTGAAAGAGGTCCAAGAGTTATACAGTTCTACATCTATCTACAACCCCTATCAAACTTAATATATATGTGAAGACAAAATAGTTAATCAACAGCAAAGTTAAACTTCAAAGCTCCTGCTAACAATCATGGAAAGCCGTATGTAATTAACTCGTAGAAAGTCTAAAATGGTTTCTTATCTATCACAGATCATCCCAATCATTATCTCTGATCTGTTCAGGATCAAACAACCTAGACTGACTCTTAAGAATAAAACCTTTCCTTAGGATTTTAACTGGGACCTTCCCCAACCACTGCATCTCAGAGACAGTTCCTAAGTCTCTATTGTAAATATCTTTGTAGCATCCCTAGTTTGAAAAATCTCTTTGAAAACACAACATTCATCTTGCCAAGAAAGTCCAGTCCATCATTCATCAATTCCATTATCTCAGAATTTCTTATATTTGTATTCCTTTCATTTTTTTCTGGCAAATCTTTAATTTTCAGACCAGGTTCTTTCCTCTTCATGTAATCTTTTTGGCATTTGTTACAGTATTTTTACCATTTTCATTTATGATAGGAGAAAAAAACTCTGCTTTAACTATAATTGTTCCTTTTTCTTCCACTGCTATATATGCAACAAAATAACACTTTTAATACAGTATATGCTTTTTCTTTCTCAAATTCTCGGCTATATCACAACAGCAATGTAGTCAATGTAACCAAGGTTTGAAAATACCTTGATAAATGTATGAATCTGTGAACATCTCATGTGTGCTTATGTTCTGAAACTAGAACCCTTTTGATCCTCCTCCTCCCTCTCTCCACCACTCCCCAGCTTCCTCTTTTTCTTGACCGTTTACTTGGATGCTATGACAATGGTAGCAAAAAGGGAAGACTTTCTTCTCTTCCTTTCCCACTGCAAGAACTGAAGCTGGCAAGGAGGAAGCTAAGACCAGGCAGAGGCAGAATCATTGTATAAAAACTGAATAGATGTTGACCTTCAAGGCTAGGAAAGGAATAGCTAAGAGTCCATTGATTTAAAAAGGTGGGGAGGAAGGTCTAGGATTTGAACTCTGGGTCACAAAGAGAGTGGGGGAAATTATACACTCCATGCATGTGTATATATTTAGTTTGATTTCTAAGTTCTACAGATCTTCTGCACCAAGATAAATGCTACTTATCTAAGCATGCTGTGTTCCTTACATTTCTGCAAGCTACTGTAATGCAAGTCACATTTTGTTGAGTCTGGTATGAGGTTTAGCATCCTTACTAAAAGTTTTTGTGTGTGTATGTGTGTTCATTCCTTGTTGTTCTGCTTTGCTTTGTGATATTTCAATCAGAGCTACTACTGATTGGGGAGGTCTAAATATGATTGCAATAAATAATATTAATATTTCTCCCACTGCCATGTAAGACAGGAAGGAAATACAATGATTAAATCTTTTAAATCTTTTTTTTTACCAGATTGAATAAGACAGGATAAGATAAGGTGACCAACATCTCAGCAAAATTATTATTTTCCCTATAAGAGAACAAAGAGTGGGAGGAATGTTGATATTTATTGTGACCATATTGTGACCGTATCTGATAGAAATCAGTGGTTTGAGGACTCCTGTTTTTGATTGTGCTACACAAATAGAGCTGTTTGGTCAAATCCTCTTTTAAACCCTATCCACCAAACCCAACTTCATCAGAGTCAATAAAGCAAAATACAACTCAGCTAAAGCCTTGAAGAATGTTACTGTAATGAAGAAAGGAGTAGTAGAAAAATGCAGTGATCAAGCTGGTTTTGAAGTCAGACCATTTAAGTAAGAAAAATGTAAATTCATCTAGAGATAATGGAGATGTGAAAACAAGCTCATCTAAATTTGTGCTTCCACAGCCACATAGACAACAGAAGCTGAGCAGAGAGACTAGAAGATAATAGGCTGTGCAAATCATTTAGGAAAACTGGTTTGAAACATGCAGAAGTGTTACGTTTTTCCCAGTGAAATAAAGTAGCTCTGCATGGAATGTCAAGCACCAGGGAAATCAGGAGATTCAGGCAATTCTAATGAGTATAAAAATTGGTTGCAAGCTTAAGCTCTCTACAAAATCTGAGCTATTAGAGGTCAAAGGAAATGAGCGGGAATTAAGAAGCAGTCAAGGTGGGCTGGACTTAGATCTTTTGTGGGTGTGCAGGGATTCATGACTTATGATGTATTTGACCCCTTCCTTGGCTTCAGCCTAATCGTCTCCTACATGGAGACAGCCATGAACAGCTTCCAAAGCAGCTGCATGCATTTGGAAAAAGATGCAGTTGCATCAACAGTATAAAAAAAGGTGCTTTCAATGAATGGTTACTGCCATGTCGAATTTGGCCTTCAGTGGAGGTTGAATTTCAATATGTCTTAATAAAAACAGGACTCTTGTCTTAATAAAAGCATTTCCATTTTGGCTGCCACAATAATGCAATCTGTCAAATCCAATACCCCCCTTGGCCTAGAAAGTATTTCAAAAAATGGTGACTCATGCGGGGGAAGGATTGAAAGCAAAGAAGAAAGCTGGACAGGGCTCTGATCTAGAATATAATATAATATAATAATATAATGGCAATCATCCAAGCCATTAACACTGCAAACCAAACATTTCTTCCCAAGGTAGCTGAAAATAAAACATTTCATAAAAGGCTATGGGCTTTGACACAACCTTGCAGACAATGCCACTTTTATTCTTTATAAACAGTACCGGTTGCTGATGCCAAACATAAATAATGAGAAATATAAATCACTTAAATTTTCAAGTTGCTTTCAATGAATAATAGGATTTTGCAACCATTGGAAATAATAAACAGGTTGCCAGAAATAGTTGCCAAACTAACTAAATGTTTATCTAGATAGATTCTGTCTTGCAGTTCTGGAATAAGCTTCCTGCAACATCAAGTAAAATATTCACTTTCTGGCAAAATTATCAGACTGCATAGTAGGGCCAGGACAAGTTCTATTACTGCATCAGATCCTTGTTAAATTGATAAAAAGGGCACTGAAGGTTTTTTTTTTTTCCCTCCATTTCATGGTAAATCAGCTTTATTTGCTGATGCTGTTAATGTTGAACTGTAGTGGCTCAGTGGTTAGAATGCAGTATTGCAGGCTAATTCTGTCAACTGCCAGTAGTTTGATTCTCACCGACTCAAGGTTGACTCAGCCTTCCATCCTTACGAGGTTGGTAAAATGAGGACCCAGATTGTTGGAGGCAATGTCCTGCCTCTGTAAAACATTTAAAGAGTAGAGTAAAGCACTATGGAGCAGTATGTAAGTCTAAGTGCTATTGTTATTGCTATCATTCACTGTTATCTACTGCTAAATATGATATATCGTTCACAGATACCATATTCATTTCTGGTGAATGCATGCTCTCCTTCGATCATCAAGTAGCACACTTCCATATGAATTACCTCCCCACAAATAAACCTGTTTGCCAATCAACATGCAGAATTTTAGCCATCGTGTTGCTCTCTGTGAAATTAAACTGACCAAGACTATTTTTTGTAGAAGAGTTACAGAACATTACACTATACACTATGCTGCTTTGATTCTCTTTTCATACATTTTATTATTGTTCTTTAACACAGATAGTTCATACAGTGGAGAGTAAGAATTGTAATGATACTGTTACAATCCAGAGTCCACTGGAGTGGGATGGCCAGTGGATTTAAATAATAATAAATTTTTGTCAAGAGAATACGATGGTCATAACAAACACTCTTTTTCAACAACCCAAGAGACGGCTCTACACATGGACATCACCAGATGGTCAACACAGAAATCAGATTGACTATGTGCTCTGCAGCCAAAGATGGAGAAGCTCTATACAGTCAGTAAAAACAAGACCAGGAGCTGACTGTGGCTCAGATCATGAGCTTCTCATTGCAAAATTTAGGCTTAAATTGAAAAAAGTAGGGAAAAGCACTAGGCCACTCAGGTATGAACTAAATCATATTCCTAATGAATATACAGTAGAGGTGACAAATAGATTTAAGGAATTAGATCTGATAGACAGAGTGCCTGAAGAACTATGGATGGAAGTTCGCAACATTGTACAAGAGGTGGCAACTAAAACCATCCCAAAGAAAAAGAAATGCAAGAAAGCAAAATGGCTGTCTGAGGAAGCTTTGCAAATAGCTGAGGAAAGAAGGGAAGCGAAAGGCAAAGGAGAAAGAGAAAGATACACCCAATTGAATGCAGAATTCCAGAGAATAGCTAGAAGAGATAAGAATGCCTTCTTAAATGAACAGTGCAAAGAAATAGAAGAAAACAACAGAATAGGGAGGACCAGAGATCTCTTCAAGAAAATTGGAGATATGAAGGGAACGTTTCATGCAAAGATGGGCATGATAAAGGACCAAAATGGCAGGACCTAACAGAGGCAGAAGAGATTAAGAAGAGATGGCAAAACTACACAGAAGAACTATACAAGAATGAGCTTAACATCCCAGATAACCACAATGAGATGGTCACTGACCTCGAACCAGACATCCTAGAATGTGAAGTGAAATGGGCCTTAGAAAATCTGAGCAACAACAAAGCTAGTGGAGGTGACAGTATTCCAGCTGAGCTATTCAAAATCTTAAAAGACGATGCAGTAAAAGTGCTACACTCAATTTGCCAGCAAATTTGGAAAACTCAACAGTGGCCACAGGATTGGAAAAGGTCAGTTTACATTCCAATTCCAAAGAAAGGCAATGCCAAAGAATGTTCAAACTATCGCACCATTGCACTCATTTCACATGCTAGTAAAGTTATGCTTAAAATCCTACAAGCTAGACTCCAGCAGTATGTGGATCGAGAACTACCAGAAGTACAGGCAGGATTTCGAAGAGGCAGAGGAACTAGAGATCAAATTGCCAACATACGCTGGATCATGGAGAAAGCTAGGGAGTTCCAGAAAAACATCTACTTCTGCTTCATTGACTATGCTAAAGCCTTTGATTGTGTGGATCACAACAAATTGTGGCAAGTTCTTAAAGAGATGGGAATACCAGACCATCTTATTTGTCTCTTGAGAAACCTATATGCAGGTCAAGAAGCAACAGTGAGAACTGGACACGGAATCACTGATTGGTTCAAAATTGGAAAAGGAGTCCGGCAAGGCTGTATACTGTCGCCCTGCCCATTTAACTTATATGCAGAGCACATCATGAGAAAGGCAGGGCTAGATGAAACAAAAGTTGGAATTAAGATTGCCGGGAGAAATATCAACAACCTAAGATATGCAGATGATACTATGCTAATGGCAGAAAGTGAAGAGAAACTAAAGAGCCTCTTGATGCGGGTGAAGAAGGAGAGTGCAAACGTTGGCTTGAAACTCAACATTAAGAAAACCAAAATCATGGCATCCAGCCCTCTCAATTCCTGGCAAATAGATGGGGAAGAAATGGAGGTAGTGACAGATTTTATTTTTCTGGGCTCCAAGATCACCTCAGGTGGGGACTGCAGCCAAGACATTAAAAGACGCTTGCTCCTGGGGAGGAAAGCTATGGCAAATCTAGACAGCATACTAAAAAGCAGAGACATCACCCTGCCAACAAAAGTGCGTATAGTCCAGGCCATGGTTTTCCCAGTTGCAATGTATGGCTGTGAAAGTTGGACCATAAGAACGGCTGAGCGCAAAAGAATTGAGGCCTTTGAACGATGGTGCTGGAGAAGACTCCTGCGAGTCCCTTGGACTGCAAGGCGTTCAAACCGGTCAGTCCTAGAAGAGATCAACCCCGACTGCTCTTTAGAAGGCCAGATCCTGAAGTTGAAACTCAAATATTTTGGCCACCTAATGAGAAGGAAGGACTCACTGCAGAAGGGCCTAATGCTGGGAAAGATTGAGGGCAATAGAAGAAAGGGACGATAGAGAATGAGATGGCTGGATGGAGTCATTGAAGCAGTAGGTGTGAACTTAAATGGACTCCAGAAGATGGTAGAGGACAGGAAGACCTGGAAGAACATTGTCCATGGGGTCGCGATGGGTCGGACACAACTTCGCAATTAACAACAACAACAAAATTTTTGTTGACAATAAAGAGAAGCTAAATCAAAATGGGAATGAGGATAATGCCAAGGTTGATGAAACTGATATACTCCAGAGTAATTAGTAAACAAGTCATATTGCTGCTCCTACTTCATCTGCATAGACAAAGTAAAGGCAGTGGATACATCTTCAGGAACAACATCTTAAAGATTGCTACATTTATTATTGCAAAAACTTCCACAGATCTCAGGCGATTGTAAAGTAGATACACAAACTCTTATAATCCACAAAACATATGCAATAATAAATGTGTACACTTTTAAGGTGCCAGAATAGACTGAAAACTGCCTTTGGTAAATTTTTCAGGTGCAAAAAACGAGCATGTTGTGAGATTCTTACAAGATTCTTCAAATAGGAAGAAATGATAGTTCTCAGCCAATCTTAACCAAATGCCACAAATAATTAAAACTTAAAACAGTGAGATTCTTTCATGTGACTCATCGCATCCTATTATTATATGGTTTAAAAGTTGTTCATTGATAAATAACTAAGCTTAGTATTTTTCTTCTTCCCAGCTTTAGAATGGAGGTAAACAGTCATTGCCTCTGTCCTCTGTAACATTCTCCTCCCCGCCCCTGGTAGGTGAGATGGGCCCCTACTTTCCTGGCCTTTATAAATGCTTGAAGACCTTGCTCTGCCAATGTGCATGGGGACCACAGAAGAGGAGACAACCATGAGGCTGGGTAGCGAAATGAAACCACTATCCTGCCTTTTTAATTTTTAATTTTATTTAACTTATTCTTATTTTTAACTACTTTTATTATAATATTTTTAGATGGCTTTCATCTTTTATGGCTATTTGTATATCGCCTAGAGTTGCTCTGTGAGATAAATGGGTGGCTCCTAAATATGACAGACAGACAGACAGACAGACAGACAGACAGATAGATAGATAGATAGATAGATAGATAGATAGATAACTATTACTCCTAATAAGATACAGTAGACAGAATTGACATGGGGCAAATGTTAATTTTGCAAACAATATCTAAAGAGGAACAATGGGTCAATAAATTACTGTAACTCTGGAAGAATTGCAAAAACAGGAACAACATGATTTTGCCTTACTGATTTAGAGAGCTTCCAGGAAGGCACTCAAGAAATTTCCCCTTGCTTTTTCCAAGATGGCATAAAACTGCCTTTCCCAAGTTCAGCCACCTTCTCAAATATATCATGCTTGCTGTTTTTCTGTTTCTGACTGAAGTGATTATTTCCCAGTGTGTGCAGCTCGATTTTGGTGCTCTTTGTAGAATTTTGAGTTTTTCTTATATTCTACAGAAAGTCCTTGATTGCCAGAGAAAGAAAGCATTGGAATGGGCCAATGCAGACTCTGAGAATAGCACTGCTGTCCTGGTAGATGAACCCAACTGAATAATCTGTGTGGAAGGGAAAGAAGATCTTGTGTTATAGCAACTTAAGGATGATGGGGTTTGGTGAAAGAAGAGATCTGAAGAACAAATGTGCAAAGCCAGCATGCAAATGCAGTTAAAGTTGTATGGGATGGCATGAAGCCAACTGTGGTTGAAGCACCGGAGTGAGGTCCTGAATGTTAACTCAGTACAACTGTGCAGTTGGCTGAATAGGCAAACTCTGAACAAATTACTTGCATAAAAGGAAGAGAAAGAAACTTCAGAATAAATGAGATCTATCAAAGAGGAAGGAATAAAAAAGCAATGAGAGCATAATCAAGACAGGAGATCAAGGCACATTTTGCAAAGTTTTCACTTTTTTAAAGAAATGAGGTAAAGTTGTACTGGAGATAATAATGTATTTATCTTTTTGAAAAGTACCGAATGACAAAGAAAAACTATTCGTTTAAACATTGCATAATGTTTAGAATATATTTAGAAATAATTACTGTGATCTCAGTAGGAATGCAAAACATCTCCCTATAGAAGGAAACACTCAATCTGTCACCTAGATGCTGTTACTCTGTCCTTAAACTGGATTTGTGAGGGACAAACTTTCAAATACAGAATTCGTTGCAATGGAGAATTGTTTTCTGTAGAGTAAAATAATTTAGCTATAATTTGTAACTAAAACATATTTATAGTCCATACTCAGGACTAGTTGTTTTCCAAAGCTAAATGTTTTGTCCATCTGTCACATTGTAGAATCAGCCGTACGGTAAATAAATAATTAAACCTGAGTTAGAAATAACAATAACAGGGGAGATTGTTTAAAAAACAAGTCCCAAAAAGTCCACTAAAATATTTTTGGGAGTTGAAAGAAAAAGTTTCAATGGGGCTTCCTTACTATGTGGATTATATTATTTTGGTGCCAACATCAACAAGATAAATTTGCCCATCTCTTCTGATAGATATTTGAGAGGCAAATACAAATACTGGGTTGTAGGTTTTGTTTCTTTATTGTTTCTATGAAGTGGAGTGAGTTTTGTACATGTGAGAAGATGGATTCTGTGTAGGGCTGAAGTTTTTTGGAGAGAAATTTGGCAAGATTCTGTAGAGGTGAGCCTATGAGCTGACTATGGGTCTGAGTCAAATCAATTAGGACCTATGACGAGATCTAGGAGCCATGTGCAAATGACGACTCACCTATAAAAGCACTCTCCCATAAACCAGCATTAACCCTGATGATGTCAGAAGTATCTGACGAAAGCTTGGTGATCAGTGATGGTATTAAATTTTTTTAGTTTATTATATTCCTGATGTTCATGTTTTTATTTGTTATGGATTCACCCAGGAATCACGTTTTTTATTTTCACTACTAATATATATATATATATATATATTCTGAGGTTTTCACGGATGTTTGTATGTAGGTCTTTGGTTATTCGGGTTTTCTCCCACGTCTCCCAAGACACTTCCAATTTTACATGGGAGAAAACCTGAATAACCAAAGACATATATATATATATATATATATATATATATATATATATATATATATATATATATATATATATATATATATATTTGTGTGTGTGTGTGTGTGTGTGTGTGTGTGTGTGTGTGTGTGTGTGTGTGTGTTTTCTCAGTAAGCTATTTAGGAGACAATGATCCACATGCCTCGAATGGATTTTCCTCTTACCAGTTACAGTTCTTCAAATCAAGGGGCCTGTTATCTATGAGGTGGGCCTCAGACATCAGTTCTATTTACAACGCACATCTACTTTGTTCCAATCTCAATGGGGTCAGTGGGACACTGATATCATAAACAGAAATAAATGGATGAAGCTTACATAATGAGAGCACTGTCATATTTATTGCTGTCATACTTTCTGAGCTCCCATACTGTAAGCTGATACCAAAGCAATTTGGGAACTACTGATATTGCTCCCTAGAGAAAATTGTTGTATTTAACCAGTTCTTACCAGGAAGTAATAAATTGCAATTCCATGAATGTAAACTGGAATGTCCTTGTTTCCAGGTTTTTGTTCACTGAAACAGGGAAGCAGAAACAGGAGGGAGCAGGAAAAGGTTCTTATGTGAACTGTAACTATTTCTCTAGGATTAACATAGGAAACTGTCATGCATTTTGTTTTGATTTTGTTCTACAAGCACAGGAACTAATAACTTCTGTTTTTAAATTTAAGTACCTATAAGCTGGAATTGAATGCATAGTCCATGGAGTGTTAGCACCCAACAAAGATATAATGAGAAAATCTATTGTTTTATATTTTTAAAAAACTGCTAAAACTAATAGTGTGCCAAACTTGAGCTTCTCATAATGTTTCTTCTAAAGAAATGCTTGCAAAACAAAAATATAAAAAATGATTTGTGAAATGAAGAGAGCAATGGAAATCTGAAGAAACAGAGAGTCCTACTATTTTTTGCAAGCGTTTCATTACCCAAACTAGGTAACATTATCAGACATTGACATGACTAACACTGATAATGCTACTTAGTTTGGGTAATGAAATGTCTGCAAGAAAACAACCAGAAAAAACAATCAGAGAGCACCAAGGATTTGTCACTATTGATACTGTTTTCATGTTAATGGTTCTCGGCAGAGCTGTTTCTTGCTACCTGGTTTGCTCCATATAGTACTGTATGTACAATGCCAACTCCTGCTATAACTGATGTAGTTCCTGTACTTAATCTTCAGATAGCTTTTTATTATTTATCCAAGTTTTCTCAGCCTTAAGGTCACAGATTCCAGAATTCCCAACCAGGATGGAATTTGCTGCTATCAGCTTTGCTGATGGTCTGTAAAAGAAAAAGAAAAAAAAAAGGATGAGGGTTCAATCTAACAGTGACTACTAGTTTTTTAAATTCCTGTTTATTATCACTAGACTGCCAAGAAGCATATATTAAATTAGCAGTTGCCAGGACAGTAGTGGAAAAGGGCTACAGCGTTACACTCTTTCCATGCTTGAGCTTCCTGATTGCATTATATTCTTATGTATTGTGGTTCCAAAATCTTTGAACGCAATAGATTTGAGAAGGTTAGTCTGTACTGAGAAGGAATGATTCAAGATTTCAGAGTATTGCTACTTGATCTTAAAAAAATAAAGAAGCTAGAGGTTGAATGTGGGACCTTGTTCGGGCAAAACATTACACATACCTAATGCCTGCTTCACTGTCTCATAAAAAAATAAATTTTGTTTTTTGCTTCCTGTTTGGTGATGGGTCCAGAACTGTTCTAGGAGCATGTCAGTCTGAATAGCTGGCATTGAAGGCTCCTCATTTGAGCTTTCAAAACTATTTCACAATAGAAAGCTGAATGTTGACATATTAATGACCTTCCAAAACAGGAGGACTAGAAAATCAGGGGATGCTCCAGCATGGCATATGTCATAAGGCAATTATGTGGTTGCATCATTCCCACTGAAAAAGAGAAACATGGAAATGAACAGAAGAGAAGCTGGAAAGCTCTGAACAGATCAAAAGAGGGTGATCCCTCCTGAGGTTTGGCAATCTATGTTCAAAGTCTGAATGCTTATTTCACTCAGTCATGGCTACAAGTCTCCTATGGCCTTTGTTTCCTACCTTGTTTATGCAAATTATATCCATCAAATGAATGTACTTGATGAAAAAGTCAAGTAGATGATAAACTTAGTTTAACTGATGGCTCATGGCACAAGAGCAATGCAAGTTTATAAATGTGTCTATTTTGCCTTGATCTAATGCCATGAAAACAAGATAAATAGCATTTGTGCTTGGAGCCAAATAAATGTTGGACAAAAGTTATTTTTTTATTTTGTTGTTATTTTAAAATATAGCTTAACTATACTCTGTGTGTGTGTGAGAGAGAGAGAGAGCGGGGGGGAGAGAGGTTTACAATGAAATCTGAACTGAATATGAAAAAATATCTTAAAGTCAATACATTTATAAAAACTTACAAAAGTAAAAATTTACAAAAGTAACATTTAAGCTAGCTAGTTTTGGGAAGTGAAGAAATAACAAGAAGCATTACTAAGGAATTTACTATCCCTTCACAGAGCTCATTTTTGAAGCTGAATGGTCTTTGACAAGTACTCCCCACAGCCAGATCCCTTAACCAACCATGTATATACAGTATGTCTGAATTAAATAAGATAGTATTAATTGATTCCTTGTTGGAATGATACAGTCAAATAACCATGAGAGTAAATACTAAGGAGGAATAACTCATTTATCTTTTACTCTTTGCAGTAATTACTGATGAGCTATCAAGCACATTGTATAAAAAAATCTGGTTTTCTAAATATATTGCAGTTATTTGCACTTTAATGGTTGATTGTAGGTCAATATAAAATAAAAAATAGGAATTTTTTTAATGTCAGGAGGATATAGGAAAAAGCTATCATAACCCAAGTAGTTCACTGGTGTTTACTACTGAAGTTGAAAGTGAAGATGATCAAGAGGGAGAAATGTTTATCCATGTCAAAACCAGACAGGCAAATAAGTTGGGGAAGAAATTGACACAATTAGCTGTCCTTGCTGACAAGAGACTGACATCCATTGCTTGTGTGGAAGGGATGGTTAACTAAATGTTCAACTGTACCCTTATATAGCACGGAGATGATTTCTTTCCCCCTTTCTGTCATTGTTATGAAAGAATCACTTCACACATTCTTTATTGTATTGGAATAGTATAAGAACCCCCAGTAGTAGTCTTAACCTCCATTGTAACATCCAGATTTATTTCAGTGTCTATTAAATTATGGTTATCTATCTGGGGCCAGCTCTAGGCTAAGAACAAATAGGTACCAGTCTAGAGGTGCCAAATTTTAGGGATTCTCAAAACTGAAAGGACACCTGAAAACCACAGTTTAAAAAGTAAAAAACAACAACAGCACACTCTATAAGCCAGCATGTCCACCTGAAGGTAAAATATAATTTTGAGAAAAGAAAAAAAAATGTTTGGGGCTGAAAATCATTAAGTATAAAGTTGAAGTAAAAAAGAAACAAGACTGTGCTTTTTGAAATTCTGGACAAAATTGGACAATGAGCCAAACCATCAGGACTACAATCTTTCCTGGGTATCAAAATATTTAGAACTGGCCCTGTGATATTCAGTAAATATCACCCTATAGAGAGGGATATTTATAATCCCAATAACAAGTATATGTACTTACTTGATTAAGAGCATTTACTGTCAAACCAGTATGCACACATATTTTACTGAGAATAATTTACATTAAACTGAGCATTTCTGAAAGCCCAAAACTGCACTGTTAGTTTTCAATAAGGATTAAAAGATTATTAATGTCTATTCCATTTAACCATCAGAAACAGCTTTCAGGAACACTGTCCTGGTCTGGCAAATTTTCCCTCTGTTTTTTAATTAAATCCTTAGAGAAATTTTCCACATTGAGCCTACAGACAAATCAAGTTTGAATTTCCTTGGATACAAATACCATAACTTGTAGACTTGCCTCAAATGTCAGAACTGAAGTATATAATGACGAAATTAGTGTGTGATAATATCTTCAAATATATAGCATAATTTGGTATCATCACACTATGTTGTAGATCTCATTCGTTTTACATTTCAAAGTAAATGTAAATGCTGATATGTGTGTGTGTGTGTGTCTTTTTTTCCTGACACTTTTTAACGTCCTATTATCTCCCTCCCTTTTTTCTTTTCATGTTAGCTTGTAGTTTTATGTTTGCTTTTTAAATTTTGTAAAGATATTTTGAAAATAAAAAATAAGTATGTTGGAACCCATTTTTATGCTGAGGAAAGTATACAGGCACAATGTCTGTCCTGTTGAAAAGGAGGGAGGGGGGAAGGGCTGTAGCATTTTTTTCTCTGTCAAACAGGGCACATTCTCCCTCTTTGTCCTGGCTTCCCAGAAGCCATCTGAATTGGGTAGAATTGTCCCATGGTGCTCGTACTCTTCCCTCATGGATCTTCAGATAGGGGCGTTGTCTTACCTGAACGCCTTTTCTCAGTATGATGATGGAGAATCCAGGGATGGGTTGTCTTAATCTATCTGCTCCAATTAGACTAAGTCTGAAATTTAGTACCGCCCCTCTGTGCCAACTGCACCCCAGTTTTAGGCTAAGGCGATACTCAGACTTTAGTCCGACGCGTCTGATCAATATGGGAACCAGGCCAACTGACCTTATGGGAGGGAGTGGATTCTCCATCATCATGCTGAGAAAAGGCATTCAGGTAAGACAATGCCCCTTTCTCCAGCATGATTGGATGGAGAACCCACGGATGGGACATACCAAAGCCCTGTGTCCCTAGGGGTGGGAATTAGCTTGGGCCTGGGTCCCATCCAATGTTAATGCATGTTCTAGAAACTTGCGGCCAAATGAAGCCAAAGAAGAGGCATATATATCCATCTTGTAGTGACGGACAAAGGAAGAGGGCGATGCCCATGTTGCTGCCCTACAAATCTCCTCTATGGAGGTCTGGGTAGACCAGGCAGCTGTAGTAGCTGCGCCCCGGGTGGAATGGGCTGTGATATGCCTGGGAGCTTGCAGTGACTGAGTCTGGTATGCCAGAGAAATACAAGCTCTAATCCACCTGCCTATAGTGGGTGAGAAAACCTTTTGTCCTAATGACGAAGGATGAAATGACACAAACAGAGCCTCTGTCTTGTGGAAAGATGAGGTTCTCTGTATATAACAATATAAAGCCCTGCGCACATCCAATTTGTTCCACTGAACCTCTATGTCAATAGTCTGGCAAAACTATTTCCTGAGATCTATGATACAAGGAATTAACCTTGGGCACGAAGGAGGGGTCTAGCCGAAGGGTTACCCTGTCCTGATGGAAAATTCACAGGTCCTTCCTCACTGACAGAGCGGCCAGCTCAGAGATCCTTCTGGCTGAAGTTACAGCAACAAGAAATGCCACCTTCATTGCTAACTGTTTGAACAAACAAGTGTCAATAGGTTCAAAGGGTGGCGAAACAAGCGCCTGTAAAACCTGATGAAGGTCCCAGGGGGGGTATCTATGTACAGTTGGTGGTCTGATGATGTTAGCTCCCTTTAGGAAGGAGTGTATCATAGGGTGATGTGTTAAGGATTCATGTGGCAAGTGCTGCCACCTGCCTACGGATGGTGCTTGTGGAAAGCCCTCTGTCCAGACCATCCATCAGGAACTCCAAGATGACTGGCACTGAAACCGCCAAAAGGTCAATTTTGTGAACCAATTACAGAAGCTTTTCCACGTGGCATCGTATATTCTATTCGTCGAGGGTTGCCTGGATTGCTGGATCATGGCTATGACCCTTGACGAATATGAGTCTCGGCCTAAGGCCTGCCTCTCAAGTGCCAGACGGTTAACTGGAGCCATTGAGGGTCCGGATGGCGTAGCTCCCCCTGAATGAGGGAGATGTGATTGGCTGGGATCCTCCATGGAGGGGATGCGGAGAGCTCTATCAGGTCGGCGAACCAAGAGCGTCTCGGCCAATGCGGCGCAACCAGGAGGACCTCTGCTCGTTCGCGAAGGATCTTCCTGATCGTGGCAGGTAGAAGTGGTAGGGGAGAGAAGGCATAGAGCAGTTCCCTGGGCCAGGGACTGCGGAGTGCATCTGTCCCCTCCGCTGATGGAGACGGGAACCTGGAAAGGAATCTGGGAAGCTGTGAGTTGGATGGGGAGGCAAAAAGGTCTAGGGTTGGGGAACCAAACCTGTCCACAATCTCTCTGAACACCTTTGGATCCAGCTGCCATTCAGAATGGTCCACAGTGGCTCTGCTCAGTGAGTCCGCCTGTTGGTTGGTCACTCCGGATATGTGCTCCGCCCTGATGGAGGCAAGATTTAATTCCGCCCAAGACCCCAGCAATTTGGCCTCCTGCATGAGAGGCCTGGACCTTGTCCCCCCTTGTCTGTTGACATGGGCCTTGGCTGTGATGTTGTCGGTTAAAATCAGGACATGCTGGCCCTATACTATGTTGCTGAATCTCTTTAGGGCCATGTGTATGGCTCTGAGTTCCAGCCAGTTTATATTGTTCTTTAGATCCTGTTTGGACCACCGACCTTGAGCCCAGTGTGTGTGGAGGTGTGCCCCCCACCCAAACAGGCTTGCGTCTGTGATGATGGTAATCCTGTCTGGCTCTTTGAATTCTGCTCCCCGTGACAGTGCCGGAGAGTCCCACTATTGAAGGGAGTTCAACATCGACCGTGGAACTCAGACCTTCTGGTGGGATGTGCTGGTGTGAAGTCTCTGAAATGGAAGGAGAAGCCACTGTAATTCTCTGGCATGGAGACATGCCCATGGCACAATTTGTATGCAGGACACCATCTTCCCCAGTAGTTGTGATAGGGATGCCAATGTGACTGCTCTGTCCTTTCGGATCCGATGTACAAGGGTCTGAACAGAGTTCCGTCGGTCCTGAGATAGGTAGACTGTACAATTGTCTGTGTCTATAACAGAGCCCAAATGGAGGAGCTGAGTTGTTGGTACAGTATGACTTTTCTGGAAATTAACAGAAAAAAACGTGCTCCTGAAAAACCTTGATGGCTAGGGCGAGGTCTGACTGAGCATTTTGGAATGATGATGACTGAATTAGTATGTCATCTAAATAGCATTGAATTCTAATTGGAATTTGTCTAAGGTGGCTGCGAGCACTGCTAGTACCTTCGTAAATACTCTCGGTGCAGATGAGAGGCCAAATGGTAGGGCTCTGTACTGGTAGTGTCATCGGGCATAACTGAATCTGAGGAATTTCCGATGTTCAGGAAAAGTAGGAATGTGCAAATATGCCTCAGTCAGGTTTATCGAGGTAAGGAAGTCACCTTGCCTGATGCTAGCCAGGATTGATTGAAGTGATTGCATCTTAAACTTCTTATACCTCAAGTAAAGGTTTAGACCTTTTAAGTCTAAGATTGCCCTCCAGCCCCCGGAAGTCTTGGGAATGACGAAGAGGTTTGAGTAAAACCCTTGTCCTTCTTGGTCTTGTGGTACTGGTTCAATTGCTTGTATTTGTAATAAATGAGCTATGGCTTCTGACATAAGATCAGCTCTGGTCCTGCTCATTGGAATAGGGCAAGAGCGGAATCTGTCAGGTGGTTGGGAACAAAATTCTAGTCTCAGACCTTGGGTGACGGTGTCTAACACCCATGCATTTGTAGTGGTGGCTGCCCAAGTGCTGGAATAAAGGGCCAGCCGGCCCCCTATGGGAGGTGAGACTGCAAGATCACTTGCCTAGTTTAAAGGAATGGCCCCCTGCACCTCAAAAGGACCGCTTGGTCTGGATCTGTGATCTGCCTCTGTATGCTGAACGATCTTGCTGTCATTCCTGTCTGTGAAAGGAGGAGCGAGAAGCCTGGGCCCAGTCCCAGGATGGAGCTGGCCGAAAGGGCTGCCTTCTGTAATTACTCTGCGACATGCTGTTCCCCGAGCGCTTGTCTCCTTTCTTTGTTGAGTTAACCAAAGTTTTACGTTTGTCCTTACCTTCAGTTAAGTATGGCTTTAGTGCCTTACCAAAGAGATGTCCACCTGTGTAAGGTTTAGAGGCCAAATGCCACTTGGCCTTGGTGTCTGCTCGCCAATTCCTGAGCCAAAGGAGCCTTCGTGCTGAGATGTCCGCCGCGATGGTCCGAGCAGTGTATCTGGCCGTGTGCAGGGAAGCGTCAGCTAGGTACTGAGATGTGGCCACTAACTTACCGAGATTCTGGTGAGCTCTGAGCTGGTCCAGAGGGATCATGTCATGGAGCTCCCGTAACCATAGGACTGAATCCCTGGTAAAGAAGGCCATGGATGTTGCCGCCTTTGTTGCCCAGGCTGATGCCAGGTGGGACCTGCGTAATGCAGACTCAATCTTTTTATCTTCTGCCCTAAGTGCCTCATTTATATCCCCAGGGATGTTAGCATTGGGAAACAATGAGTTCAAGGGCTCATCACTCTCAGGAATCTCCAATAGGGAGGTCAGAGAAGGGGCAATATTGAATAATGTCCTCTCTGTGGCACCAGGACTTGAGAGGGATCCTAAATTCTCCCATTGTTTTTGAACTATATTCAGAAAAAGGGGAGGGCAGGGAATATGGTTCTGAGAGACTGAGGGCTCGGTATATATGGCATGGGGACCCTTGGATGTTGTAGGTGGGGTCTCCTGCTCTTGAGGGAGGTTTGCAGTAGTGCAGGCCTTGAGTAGCAGGGAATTAAAGAGTGAATGGTCAAAGAGACCGACCGGAGGGGTGGGGTCAGATGGAGTGATACCCTCGTCCTCTGACATAATCAGGCCTGATGGTTCAGCCCCTGTTGATTCCAGATCTGATGAAGGTTCATCCATCATCTCTGGAGATTGGGAATTATACATGGATTGTGAGGGTAGCTGTGGGCATTGGAAGCCATAAACCTGGGCTATCATGGACTGAAGATAGTCCGGATTTAAAGTCTGGTTCTCAGGAGGGCGAAGCCCTGCTGCAGTGGGGGTAAATGTGGCCTGGGGGCCCAAATTAAGTGTGTCCTGGCCAGTTGCACCCATCCCTGGAGCCACTCTTGTGGCTGATTCTGATTGGGAAATTCCCCTGGGGGGGACCAGGCCCCTGGGGCTGAGGCACAATGTGAGGAAAGGGGTTCAAAAATGGATCTTCCCGTTGTGCCTGTCTGACCTGGGGAGGCCACCCTCAGTCTTTGGGACTCCTCCTCCCTCATCTGTGGATTAGTGGTTTCCCTGGTTGACTTGGCTCGTTTGGAAGTATTCTTTCCACTTGCCTCTGTTGGATGTTTCCTCTTGGCCGGCTCGTTGGTAGACCTCTCTGCCATGATGAATCTGCTTTGGGCTCAACCTTAGCAAAAAGGCCCCCCCTCAGCGTTGTACACTTACTAAGGGAGCCCGCAGGGATGATCTGGCCCAGTGTGGGGGGGGGTGGGCATTGGGGGGTTGGTAGGCACTGCGTTCTTCCGGAATGAGCTGGCCCTCCCCAATCCAATCAGTCGGTGTGGAGATAACGTTAGCCAAATTTAGAGGCCTCTGCCTCAGGTAGTCATAAACTGCCCTCTGGAATTTGCTGCAGGCAGTCTGGGCCTCAGTCAGTTACAAAATGGCGGCCGTGAGGCAATTCAAAATGGCAGCCGCAAGGTTCGCGCCCCAAAAAATGGCCGTTAGAAGAAGGCCTTGAGGCCTGAGGCCTAAGCTGCGATGAGCCCTCGTTCCGGAGAATCGCTTGGGCTCCTAACGCAGCAGATGGTTGTTAATTGAGGCAGCTGGGAAGCGCTGAGGCTGGCCGAGAACCAAGAAGACCTCCAAAACTTTCTCCTGCTGCTTGCGTCGATCTGCTGAGGCTGAGGGACCTAGAAAAGGCTCCCTCCAGGCCTGACGAGCCTCGTCGTCGCTTGCGGAGCCCCCCAGTTGAACGGCAAGGCTTACCCTGTTTCCGGAGCCACAGGCCGTCAGCGAGCGAAATTCGTGTCTTCCGACGATCAGCTGGCAGCTGGGGAATCGTCGGAGCGGCGGCTGGTGAATCAGAGCTTCTGAAGCAGAGGAACGGCCCCTGGTAGGAAGTTTACCTTGCTTCTGGTAGTTCAAATTCGAGCTTGACTCTTAAGGTGGAAATTTGGGAAGCTCTCAGAAGAAGAAGAAAAAAAAGGGGGATTTCCCCCCGAAGGGAAGGGTCTGTAGATGTCAGCCTGTCAGCCTGGCTAGGCAGTAGGCTGAGGATGGATTGATCACTGGAAAAATCTGTGTCAATATTGTCAAAAACCAATAATGAGATTGGGGAATTAGAACTAAGCTAAGAGGAATAAGAAAAAAGGAATACACAGTCTTCTGCTCCAGGAGCGAAGAAAAATGCGTCTTAGAGCAAAGAGACTAAGTCTAAAATTGGGGTGCAGTTGGCACAGAGGGGCGGTACTAAATTTCAGACTTAGTCTAATTGGAGCAGATAGATTAAGACAACCCATCCGTGGGTTCTCCATCCAATCATGCTGGAGAATCCCAGCTTACCACCACTTTAACAGGCTTGCCCTTGGCTCTCTCGAAGACAACAATCAGCCTGTCTAGAATCCATTTTTCCTACTAGACATTACACTTCCACCTTTTCTCTTTCTTTTCTTCAAAACCGTTTTCTTTAAATGTCCACATTTCTTCTCCTCTTACCACCATAGTGGAAATCCTGCTTTGCTTGAGGAAAGTATGGTCTCTTTCTCTACTCCCCGGATATGCTGCCAGCTAAAAAGAACAACTAGTCTAGAGGAATGTATACATAACAAAATAGTGGAGTGTCAGATTGATTACATTCTGCCTATATATAGATATAATTAGAACCTGGAACTTGATCATTAGTGAAGGTACTACTGTGCTTTATGATTTTACTTCATAAAGTAAAGTTTCTTTTTTATGACTGCCATAACTGTGCACAGCTGCTGTACAAAGAAGTTGCTAAACAAAAGCTACCTATAGTTCTGTCAAGGACTTTAGTTTGGAATCTTTAACATAATTCTTAATATTTTCATCTTGATTTGACATTAGTTCTAAAAAAAATCATGTATATGTCACCCTCTTTTAAGATTATGTCTTCGGTAGCCTAGAAACCTTACAATTTAGATGAAAAATATTAAAGATATCTCAGCCAGAATCTTCAACTCCATGTTGCTTCATAAAACTATGATGAGGCTGATGAGAGGAAGGGTCATGGACTCAGATCTCTGGATAATTTTTAAAGGGGAATAATGAGCCATATTTATACTTCAAAGAAATACCAGTTATTTCTTTTGGTCCTCTGTAAAAAGAAGCACTTTGTGCCCAATATTCTTATTATGCAAATGAAAAGTTACATTAAGTTGTCTCTCAAGGAAAGCACTGTTTTTTACTAAAGTTCTTGTGGATTTTTCTTTTAAATGCAGATTTTTTTCTTTAAGTATGCATTTTATATAAAATTGTGTTTGAGGTATGCCCTGAGGATTGAACATTTGAATTTCATCCCAGACACAATTAATAGACCTCTTTGTTTTTCTTAACTGTAAAAGAATGACCCTGGCAGCTTCAATACGATTGATACTTTTCTTGATGCTGAATCATTGTTTTATTATCTTTCATTTATAATTTTTTGTACTTAGTGTCATTGATATGACTGGCCATACAAATTGTTTAAATAAAAATAAATACTCTCTCATTCTCCTCCTAGAAGGTATGCAGCCCATATCTCATCAAGCTTCCATTAGGGAATGGAGGTATCTTTGGGCACGTCTTCCAAAAAACTGATCAACAAGGAACTGCCATGTCATATGAATTTGCTGTTAGGAAAGAGTCACAATATGACAGCCTAAACTCTCTTTTGCTCTCTTTTTTTAGACAGAAAGATGATTGTCCTCTCAAAACAACTGAAAGTTTTATCCAAGAAAGCAACACATAAAATAAAATGCACCAAGAATTTGATTCTGTCCAACAAGTTGGCATTTACATGTTACCTTTTGGACAAAACAGAGGCACAACAAGGGGATTATCTTTGATAGTTTGCCCCACCTTGTACTTGGATGTAAAAAACAGGTGAAGTTACACAAAATATACACTTTTCAGAGATTATGGAACTGCAATCTCAAGAATTCACAGCCAGTGATAAGTACAATCTAAGATACCTGGAAAACACCAGGTTTATAAGAAAATCTGCTTCACATTTTTGACAAGTCATGAGAGCCATTTCAATTGTAATCCTCATTAGGAGCAGAACTGCCATTCAACAGATGTTCTTCCCTCCATGATGCAAGAGAGTGCTGGAATTATATATGTTTGCTTGTGATATATGGAACACACCAATGGCAACCTATAAGAAAGAGTTATATTCTGTTAATTTACTTTCATATTATTTATTACAAATTTGTAATAAACCCTTCCAGAAGGAATACACATAATTTTTTCATAATGGCTCTGTAAGATAGATGAAATTAATAAAAAAAAATACCTGGCCTATTATAACCCAGTGAATTTTATGGTTAGAATCTGGATATATGATATTCAACAGTCTTTATACTACAATATATTGCTCTAGTTCTCTTTGTGTGTCCATCATGAATTATTACCCTGAACTATACAATCTGCAAGGACATTTTGATTTAAATGAAAATTGTTTCTCTTCTCTAACATCCAACATCTGTGACAGATATAATATATGAAGAAGCAGTGCTTCTGAGTAATTTTGTAAATCTAAATCTTTGACATGGATGGAACTGACACCAGATGCAAATCACATATGTGGAAATATTAGGGATTGAGCCAAATGTTATAAACCAGGCAATGCATTATATAGTAAATTTGAGAAATGCCTTGCATAATTTTTCATACATATTCCCTTGCAACCTAAAATTTTGCCAGGATCTGGGGGGAAAAATTATGCGCTGAATTTTTAATAAGGAAAACTCTGCTGCCGATGATTTTATATGCAAAGACCTTGCTTCACTCTCTTTCTCTTACTACACAACCATTACTTAATCTCCAGTAATATGTTGATTAGGTTGCAGGCTATTGACTGGAATTAAAATATCATTCGATCTATAAACTGTAGCCAATCAACATGACTTGTGATCAGGCCTCAAAATTTTCAATAGGATTGAATAATAGAAGGGAGGTAAATCAAAGCTAACTGCTCTTAGCTCCAGCCAGTCTGTCTCCACTTAAGGCATCCACTCAGCTGGGAAGCATATCAAAATTTATAACCTAGACATTTATTGTGTGGGGCATTAAAATGATGAGGAACCCTACACTCATGCCATGAGAGTCATTAAGAGGAGATATGGCCTATATTTGCCTCATGCTAAACAATTGCTCAGTAGCCAAAAGCAGCCAGGGGAACTCAGAAAACATTTTATCTTCAGGCTAGTTGGATTTAATCTCTGTATAATGACGAAAGCCTTTTCTTTTTGGAAAGGAATGCTACAATTCAAAGCATTGTATTGGAGAGGAAAGTCCCACTGAGAGTTGATGGGGGAAACTCAGAATTAGGTAAGACAATTACAGAATTATCAACTGAAATTGCAAAGAGAGGTACAGGAGCACTTGCAACTAACATTGTGATTTTTTTAAAAAAAGGAGAACCAAAGAAAATTACATATATTTTGCAAATCATAATATGAGCATATAACTGTGGGGACCTTAGAAGAACAAGGTTGTTCACTTTCCTTTCCCTCATTTTGGGACATACTGTATGATGAAACAAACCTGCTCAGCCTAAAATGGAGCTTTTCCAGTGAGAACAGAACTAGAATTAGCAGCATACAGTATGAGATTTATGCATCAGATTAGAGAGAAGCTTAATCCTCCTTGATCTGTGCATTTTCCTCCCAGAAGTTGATTTGAGGGAGTCCTTCAGTAAGTGATTTGTGATGTAACCCACAAGGCCATTGACAACCCTAGAGAGGAGGTACATTTCTTGCAGAATTCAAGACTTTTAAAAGAGAGTTTTTATTACTCCAAAGAGGCTTTTTATGCATTTATTTTAATTGCAATGTACATATTGCCACAATAAATGAAGCAATTATTTTTCAGGACAACTCCATTCTTCATAGTCAGAGGTCTGTTTCAGCCCAGAGTGCATTCTACCAAAAAATTCTACAACAAAGTGAGGAATAGTGCACACTCTCAATTTAAAATCATAGAGGAGCCAATATTGGAATTATAGCAATTATAAAAGAAATTAAAACTGTAGCCAGCCAACATTTCTATCATTACGTTCTATGCATGCCTCCTCAGAAACAGACATCAGTGTCTTATGTAGATTAATTTTCAGATTACAGTTGCAACCTGAATGGAATGATCTTGGAGGAGTGGCTGAAAATATCTGAACGTGTGAAACTGATTTTTGCCTCTTGAACTAGGTCAATTGCTAAAAGCATTTGCACAGATTGACAACATCATCAAATATTGCAGGCCCAATTGGCAAAAGAAAGCTCAAGAAAGGACAGGTGTGTGTGTGTGTGTGTGGTGTGATCCTCTCCTTACATTTGCTAATGAAATGGTTCAAACATCAGATTCTTGTTTGTCCTCTGATGTCATAAGCTAGCATCTTTCTTCAATTTCAAAAAAAGGTGAAATTGTTTAAGTTACTGAAATTTGACTGATTTGAAGATTGCTCTCCCTGAAACAACTTTTACTTTTATAATAACTATTGTCTTTGTATGCAGATTTCAGAAAAATATTTTGTGAATGAATACTTGACAGGGACAGGTAGTCATTGGCAGAACCAACCATTGCTATATTCTGAGCTGGGAATTCAATTTTTTTTATTGTTATGACCAGGTGCTTAATTTGGGGGTAGTTGAGGTTTCAAAAGATACATTGCTGTAAGGCAGACATATCAAACTCGCGACGTCACGTGACATCGGGCAACGTATCGGGACTGTTTTGCCATTGCCAGCAATGGGGTGGGCGCAGCTTCCATGTGACACATCCAGCCCACGGGCCGGCAGTTTGACACCCCTGCTGTAAGGTATATTAATTTTATAAAGTAGATTTACATGCCCTTTTTAAAACAAGGTTTATGTCCAGATTCAAGATATTCTTTTTCAGTTTTTCTGTCTACAGGTAACTATATTTATAGAATTCTGTGGGTTATTAATCCCATTCAACCTATTGCCTTCTATTTGGGCTAGGGTTTGGAATGAAACTGCACTGCCCCTCATTTAGACTTTCTTTTTGAAAAAATGAAAAGAAAAAAGTAATACCTAGTCTACCTCTAACTGTCATTGTGGCAGCATGGTAATTATAATCATTTCATTTTCCTGTCATCTTTACACTGCTTGGAACAGAACAACTAAAATAGCCAGTTATTTTAGAACAGAAAGTGAACAAGGTGTAGGCGAGACTAGGAAACATGTACAAGAAGAACTCTGTAAGATCAGCTATATAGTCCTATAAAGTTCAATGTTACCTTTGCAACAATGGTAATTGTTTTGATTGTTTTTATTTTCATTTTCATTTGCATGCAGCTTTTCTTTCCTCCAATTAGTATATGCATTAAATTTAATCTAGACACTCTTGATAATGGTAATGGTAATTGCCTCAATAAAGTAGTTCGATCCCATTTCCAACCATCCTTATCATCCAGTGAGCCAACACCAGATCTGGGGCATCAACTTCTATAAACTCTCTATGCATGTATGTGTGTGTGTGAATTTAGAAGAAAATCTTTCCAAAGAAGCTTCTGAATTCCAATAGCAGGTATAAAAAATAAAGGCTCAAGGTTTCCCTACCATTACAAAGTTTCATAATTTTGATGATTTCTTTTATTCCCAATTATATTTTTCCTAAACTAAGTAGTCCCAAATGTTTTAACACCTTCCATTTCTTTTAAACAAGACATAAATGGATTGAAAATATTGTGTTTTTTCAAATGATGTACCCTGGGATTTCACAATCCTGAATAGTTTGGTAATTCATAAATAGTAATAGTAGTAAAGTTGGAAGGGACCTTGGAGGTCATCTAGTCCAACCCCCTGCTCGGGCAGGAAACCCTACACCATTTCGGACAAATGGCTGTCCAGTCTCTTCTTAAAAACTTCCAGTGTTGGAGCATTTACTGCTTCTGGAGGCAAGCTGTTCCACTGATTAATTGTTCTCACTGTCAGGAAGTTTCTCCTTAGTTCTAGGTTGCTTCTCTCCTTGATTAGTTTCCACCCGTTGCTTCTTGTCCTGCCTTCAGGTGCTTTGGAAAATAGCTTAATTCCCTCTTCTTTATGGCAGCCCCTGAGATATTGGAATACTGCTATCATGTCCCCCCTTGTCCTTCTCTTCGTTAAACTAGACATACCCAATTCTCGCAACCGTTCCTTATATGTTTTAGCCTCCAGTCCCCTAATCATCTTTGTTGCTCTTCTCTGTACTCTTTCTAGAGTCTCAACATCTTTTTTACATCGTGGTGACCAAAACTGGATGCAGTATTCCAAGTGTGGCCTTACCAAGGCATTGAAGAGTGGTATTAATACTTCACGTGATCTTGATTCTATCCCTCTGTTAATGCAGCCTAGCACTGTGTTGGCCTTTTTGGCAGCTGCAGCACACTGCTGGCTCATATTTAGTGATTGTCTACTAGGACTCCGAGGTCCCTCTCACAGTTACTACTATTGAGCATGGTGCCACCTATGCTGTACTTGTGCATTTGGTTTTTCTTGCCTAAATGTAGAACCTTGCTTTTTTCACCATTGAATTTCATTTTGTTAGTTAGTGCCCAGTGTTCAAGTCTGTCCAGATCCTTCTGTATCTGAAGCCTGTCTTCTGGAGTGTTGGCTATTCCTGCCAGCTTGGTGTCGTCTGCAAATTTGATGAGTTCCCCATCTATCCCTTCATCCAAATCGTTGATGAAGATGTTGAAGAGTACTGGGCCCAGAACAGAGCCCTGGGGCACCCCACTACACACTTCCCTCCATATAGATGCAGTTCCATTGAGGACCACTCGCTGAGTACGGCCGGTCAGCCAGCTACGGATCCATCTGGTGGTGGTTCTGTCTACCCCACATTTTTCTATCTTGTCAAGTAGTAGGTTGTGATCTACTTTATCAAATGCCTTACTGAAGTCCAAGTAAATTATGTCCACAGCATTCCTCTGATCCACTAATTTTGTCACTTGGTCAAAGAATGCAATAAGATTTGTCTGGCATGATCTATTTTTGACAAACCCATGTTGGCTTTTAGTAATGACTTTGTTTGCCTCTAGGTGTTCGTTGATTCGTTGTTTGATTATCTTTTCCAGGATCTTCCCAGGTATTGAGGTCAGGCTGATAGGTCTGTAATTTCCTGGATCCATTTTTTTTCCTTTTTTGAGGATGGGAACTACATCAGCTCTTTTCCAGTCCTCTGGTAGTTCCCCTGTGTTCCAGGATCTTTGAAAAATATAGTTCAGTGGCTCCGATATCACATCTGCCAGTTCCTTGAGAACTCTGGGGTGTAATCCGTCTGGTCCTGGCGATTTGAACTCATCTAGGCTGGACAGGTGCTCACTAACGATTTTCTTGTTCACCTTTACTGTTCACCTGTGATCCATCACAATCATGTTTGGAACTCGTGAAGATGCCTTCAAAGAACTCATGGAGGTGGCTTCAGATGTACAGCTCTCTATCTGAAGCCTTTTCAATGCAGACAGGCTGTATTTCTGTAGGATTACCAGTGATGGGATTCAGCCGGTTTGCACCACTTTGGCAGAATTAGTAGCTATTTTTTTGTTGCCCAGAATGGACTTACGGAATTGGCATCCACCCAGAGAACCGGTTGTTCACATATTTGAATTCCACTACTGAGGATTATCATAATCTTTCTTAAGATGGGAGGGGCTACTTACATAGTGAATTCTGCATGGGGTGTATCCCCAACGTGGGATATAGTATCGTAGATTTAGAAAATGCTACAACTATCCCTTTACACAATCCAAGAGTCCTGATTAAAACATCTCCTAGAGAGATCTGACTATGACACCCAGTGAAGCTAGGGCTACCAAGTCTGGGCTGAAAAATTCCTAATCATCACTAAATGGCAGGAAAGAAATATATAACACTCTTAATTTTTTGCTGCCATTGTTATTATCCATAATGGATATTGGATAAAGTCCAAATCTGGTAGTCCTAATAAAAGCTCCTAAATAATGGTTCCATTGTAGACAATTTAAGCAGAATGAGCTTTCTTGCTTTCATTTCTATAGATGAAATGCCATTTTGTATATAGTTTAGAACAATGATGGTGAACCTTTTAGAGACCGAGTGCCCAAACTGCAACCCAAAACCCACTTATGCATCGTCAGGTGCCGGGTGGGTGTGGCCATTGGGTGGGTGTGGCCAATTGGGTGGGCATGGTTGTGGTGGTAATGGCAGATTGAGTGGGACTAAAAAGTTCAATCAATCAATTCCAACTTTGCAAGATCTTTTTTTTTCCCGCAAGAAGTTGAAATTGACTAGTTGATTGAACCTTTTTTTTTTTTGCACACGGCGGCAGAGACTTAAAGCGAAAAAGTTTTATAAAACCCAGCTGAAGGCCTAGCACTGAGGCGATGGTGTGCGTGCCCACAGAGAGGGCTCTGAGTGCCGCCTCTGGCATCCGTGCCATATGTTCACCACCACTGGTCTAGAATATATTAGCTTTTTTATAAAAAATCTATACTATGCATAGAATCAGGCAGTACCTAAATATATAACCATGCGAAGGAATTTAGTAATGCCAGCTGGCCCTACTTTATTTTACATATGCTTATTATATGTATTTGCTATATTTAGGATTAGATAAAGCATGAAGTCTCTTGTCACCTGTTACATTTTTAGCCATACAACAGAAATGTTTAAGTGCATGCATTCAAAAATACCAACTACTGATATGCACACTCTCACTTAGGTACATATAGAAATACTAATCAAAACTTTTCTTGGCACTCCCAGCAAGTATTCTGGAAGTTTGAAGAGAGCTATGGACTTCTATACTCCCAGACATCATCAGTATTGGGGAGATAAAGTGATATATTTCAGGCTTAGCTTCAGACAGCATTGTTGAAAGCATTGGGAAATAGGACTTCAGAGCTCCAGGGGATCTGTTTTTCCATTGGCGAACACCTGCTTTACTCCTTCTATTACTCCGGGGCTTAAAAGAAAAGTGCTAGCATGAAGGCTTTGCAGTCCTAACATGCTAATGAATATTTATGAAGTAAAAAAAAGCGGTTGTGTAGAAATGCCCACAATTAGCTGTGGCTCCCTGTTAAGTCTTGTTTCAGAAGGAACCCTAAGTGTCTGTAGCAAGCCCGAATGATATCAAAGGGATACCATTGTGCAAATGGCATGATTGTAAAATACTGTTGCGACCGCTGATGTAAATTGTGACATTTGTGTCATGATTTCATGATGCATGTGTTGCCATTTGGCCCATTCAGATGCATATAAGAACAGTCCCAAGTCTGCTTCTGTATAATGTATTCTAGTGCCCAACATGCCAAATTAATTACCAATAAAGACTAGAATTCACAATATATCTTTCAATAAAACTATATTACTATGTTGTCAATTGAAGATTCCATCTATGTCTTATCAGCTTTGAGGAAACCCATTCAATAATGTTAATGTTAAAAAAGCATCTCATGGGTATATCCCTTTGAAGACAAACATTATTTGACATTTTTAAAAACTCAGCTAAGACTTATTAGTACGAGAAAGTGGGAAGAAGGTGACAGGAAACAGGAAGAAAGCAGAACTACTGAACTCATTTTTTGCATCCGTATTTACACAAAGAGAAAAAAAGCCAACAAGGGTCTGTCAAAAACAGATCATGCCAGACAAATTCTTTGACCAGGTGACAAAATTAATGGACCAGAGGAATGCTGTGGATATAATATACTTGAACTTCAGTAAAGTTCAGTATTTGATAAAGTAGACCACAACCTACTACTTGATAAGATAGAAAAATGTGGGTTAGACAGCATAACCACCAGATGGATTCGTAGCTGGCTGACTGGCTGTACTCAGCATATGGTCCTCAATGGAACTGCATCTACATGGAGGGAACTGTGTAGTGGGGTGCCCAGGGCTTTGTTCTGGGCCCAGTGCTCTTCAACATCTTCATCAATGATTTGGATGAGGGGATAGATGGGAAACTCATCAAATCTGCAGATGACACCAAGCTAACAGGAATAGCCAACACTCCAGAAGATAGCCTTAAGATACAGAAGGATCTTGACAAACTTGAACATTGGGCGTTATCTAAAAAAATGAAATTCAGTGGTGAAAAAAGTAAAGTTCTACATTTAGGAAAGAAAAATCAAATGCACAGGTATAGTATAAGTCAGGGGTGTCAAACTCAATTTCATTGAGGGCCACATCAGTATTGTGGTTGCCCTCCGGGGGGCGGGTGGGTGTGGCCTACTGGGTGGGTGTGCATGGAGTGGGTGTGGCCTATTGGGTGGGCATGGTCAGCTCTACATTGTTTGCATCAAGGGTGGCTGTGGGGCCTGGGTAGAAGTGGGACAGATCTGAGGGTCTCTGGCAGAAGGGGTGGGACCAGGGCAAATGCCAAACATGGTCCATTGGAGGAGCCTCATCATTCCTCTCAGGCCATGCAGGGGGAGCTGGATGGTGGTGCGGGCTGCCCAGAACCCTGGGCAGCAGAGGTCAAATGCCCAGCCTGGCCCTCGAACACCCATGGCACCAAGCCCAGCCCCACTTCCCCAAGGGGGTGCCCAGCTGCACTTACCTCCTCCTCAAGGCTGCTGCTGCTGTGCTTCCTCTCCTTACCCAGGTTGCTCATGATGGGTACGAGGGCAAAGTCAGAGGAGGGGGCAAGGGTATGGTGAAAGGGTAGCAGGGCAGGACTAAGGCAGAACTTCCCTCCCTCTCCTTCTTTCCTTCTTTCCTTCTTGGTGGTGGGAAAATATTTGAGATGAGGGAGGGAGAAAAACAGGCAAGAAATACAGCTGGGGAGGTGTCACCCTTCATGAAAAATGAAGAAATGCACCATCACCTGGAAGTGGCCAGCACATGGCCTTCACCTACTTCACATATCTGGCTTGGTGGGCTCTGGGGGAGGGGATGCCATGAGCAGCGTGAGAGTCAATGTTACCTGCGCAATGCCGCCCAGCCCCCAGCCTGCCCGGTTTCAGCAGGCAGAGAGGCACTCTCCTCACCACGCCAAGAGGCTGAGCCAGGCAGCATGAATCTGAAAAGAAGTGCAATGCTGCCCAGCCCCCAACCTGCCCAGTCTCGGCAGGCAACAGGGTGCTCTCCTCATAGCGCTGAGAGGCTAAGCCAGGTGGCGCAAATCTGAAAAGAAGTGCGACGTCACCCAGCCCCCAGCCTGCCCAGTCTCAGCAGGCAGCGGGGTGCTCTCCTCACAGGACCAAGAGGTTGAGCCAGGCGGTGCAAAATTCACTAGCTTTGCACCTTGCTGCCTGCTGAAACTGGGCAATCTGGGGGGCTAGGCAGCATTGCACTTCTCATCGGTTTTGCGCCACCCGGCTCAGCTCTTGGTGCTGTGAGGAGAGTGCCCCACTACCTGCCAAAACCAGGCAGGCTGGGGGCTGGGTGTCATCGTGCTTCTTTTTGGATTTGTGCCACCCAGCTCAGCCTCTCAGCGCTATGAGGAGAGCGCCCCGTTGCCTGCGGAAACCTCTTCCCCAGAGCCCATCAACCTGGATATGCTGGCCATTTGCTGGCCACTTCCAGGCGATGGTGCATTTCTTCATTCCTCACAAAGGGTGACACCTCCCCAGCATGCACCCAGGGGGTGGGGCCGACATGGCAGGGGCTGGTTCCTCGCTGTTTCCAGGCAGTCTTGTGGAGCTAAGACAGAATGTGTTTCAGCATAGATGGCCACCACAAAATTGTACATTGGCTCCCGGCTGGCCAAGGCCAAGGCAGCGGGGGCCGTTCCCTCACTGTTTCCAGGATGGCTTCATGGGCCACATGAAACCACTTTGTGGGCCGCATCCGGCCCCTGACCTTGTGTTTGACACGTCCGGTATAGGTGGTAACTTGCTCAATAGTAGTAACTATGAGAGGGATCTCTGAGTCCTATGGGACAATCACTTAGATATGAGCCAGCAGTGTGCTGCAGCTGCCAAAAAAGCCAACACAGTGCTAGGTTCCAAGGTCTCTTCCAACATTATTATTATTGTTGTTGATGATGATGATATTATTATTATTAGCTTGCAACTGTCTTAGTAATCAGAAGATGAAAGACAGATTCCTTCAAGTGGATTTGCTGCCCAAGCCATTTCTTAGAGGATTAAGAATGTGTGGGTTATAGCACTATTCATTTTAGAAAATTATAGTTGCTTGCTCTAGAACAAAGATGTCAAACTAGTGACCCATGGGCCAGATGCATCACGTGCAGGCCACACCCACCTCATCTCCGTAAAGGCAAAAAACATTGTGATACATTATGATACCTCAGGTGACACAAGCGAGTTTGACACTTGTGTTTTAGAATAAGAAGGATGTTACATGTAAAAGGAATAGAGATACACATAAAAGGGAGATTGACTAATGGTGATAGAAACAGTGGCTATTGTGATGATCTTTATGTGACCAGAGAACAGTATCCTGAGTTTTCTGATGAAGTAGAAGAGGGATAGGTATGGAATTGTTGAAAGAAAAATCTTCATCAGGGTCCAGTCCAAGCTGGGAATAAACAAAATGCTTTAGAAAGAAGGTTGTAGTTTATTGAATAGCAGAGCCAGACAGAAATGTGACTCTGGGAAAGCTGATCACATGTAGCAGGGAGTGGTGGGTTTTTATATCTTCTTGGGCTTTTGTGTTTGGAGTTGTTCCTGTGGCATGAATTTTGACCTGAGGTTACTGGTATTCTGATGGTGATGGGTTAATCCTATTATGTCCTAAAGGTCATATCCTGCTTCCCTGAGGCTGTGGCTGATGGCTATGTCCTATGTTGGATTTTTGGGTGAGGGGATGTTGGTTCTAGAGATCTTTGTCTTTATAATCCCATCAGCTCTAAACTTCCTGGTGCCAATCTTTCTGAAAGGATTATCAAATCTGCATTTCTAAAAGTTGACCTGTTTGGTTTCTGCTTGGGGGAAGAGACTTGGGACTATCTTTGCCTAAGATTTTTCATTATTCCTTTGGGGAAATATAATATTCTGTCCTTTTTAATATCCCCCCCAAAATATTTCCTTCTCTAGGAGGGTGGGTAGGTGCTGACTTCCAACAGAATAAACAAACACAAAAATGCTGCAGTAAGACATGTTTGTTCTGGCACTAAGTAGAGTGCTTTAAAACTTCACAATGGGAAGAACGTCTAAGCACGAGCTTAATGAATAGCTTGATAGAAGCATGTAACTTTTGGATGCAAAAGTCTGGGCTACCACTAGATGAAAATAAAGCATTACATGACATTAATTCTTTACTGACTTCTAATGGCCTTTCAGATTTTTGGATTCACCAGGAAGCACATTGTACCTTTCCCCTCCCCCTTGAAATTGGCTGCAATTCAAGTATTATTCTTTGTGCAGGAATTGCACTTTCACTGATAGGAAAGGCAGAAACTGTTTGCACAACATACTAACCCTGACTGGCTAAGCCAAAACCAAACAAACCACATAATGTGAGTGAGACTTTTACATGGTAATACAGCATTTTGTTTGTTTTGGCTTCATATGCTAAGCCAAAGAAAAACAAACTACAATATGACGAAGTGTGATTTGTGAATTAGCCCCTGGAAAAATTGTGTGTGTGTGTGTGTTCAACACAGGTGCATCCCCAGGAGAAGTTTTAAAAAGTCAAGATAGTAGCCATAACAATGAAAACCTCTGCATTGACTTGACACCTGGGTGAACAACATTTGAGCAATCATGGACAGCAATTCAGCCTTTCAGTCTTTCTCTAGGACAGGGGTGGACCGGATGCATCATGTGGAAGCCACATCCACCCCATTGCCAGCAATGGCAAAACTGGCCCGATACGTTCCGTGACGTCACGTGATGTCACGAGTTTGACATGCCTGCTCTAGGAGAACATAAGATGTGGTAACAACACCAAAAAGATGAGGTTAAATTTTTCAGCTTAAAATGCAAAATAGCCATTTGTCTGAAATGGTATAGGGTTTCCTGCCTGAGCAGGGAGTTGGACTAGATGACCTATTGTCAAAATTTGGTTGCAAAAAAGGGTGATTAGGGTGTGTATGTGTGTGTCTCTGTGTTATATTTTTGTAAACAAAGAAAACACAAAATAAAATTCATGACACAACATTTGGCTCTTTACAACCAAGTCTAGGGGCTGTGGATGGAGGGAATATGTTGCCCAGAGTTGCTGTCATGGAATTAGTTTGATGGGTAAATATATCTTGAGATTAAGAACAAGCAAGTATTTTAGTTTCATTAAATCCTTAACATGGCAGAATAGAGGGATAGTTAAATTAGTGCAAAGCATCAGTGTGTTTATTTATGGAAATAGTTTTAGTTACTTAGGCAGCAGCTTAATTGAAAAACATTTAACATTTACATATAAAGCACTGCATTAGCCAGAAAAAAATAGCATAATTTTTATTAAGGAAATTAACAGGCAAAATCTTGATTATTTGGATCAGCGCAATAATTTGTCTTAACTAGAAAAGGGAAAGAGTTGATTTTGTTTGCCTAATTAATAGTCATGACGATATACTATCACACTAGGACAAAATAGGCATACACATCAGATTGTAACATGCTTGTCAAGACTCAGAATCAACCATTCTCTTGTTAACATGTTAGGACTGCTTTTTTGATAAGCATACAGTCAAGTAGGGTAAAGATAGCAGTTCAATAGCGAGTCTCCAGTTACTATTCTATGTATTGTATTCTTGTGAGTATGCAAATCTCCCATGGCTGTCATTTTGTGAACTTGTTCTTGAAAATCTAAACATGCCCATAGCAAAAACAAATTCCCCACCTATATTTTATTGGGAGATATTATGGTATGGGATAATTATTTATGCTCCCTTTTATTTTTGTCCCTGAATTTCCTTTTACATTGTTTCTCAAGCTAGTCCTTAAGATTATTTAGGTTAGAGTTTCTCAACCTTGGCAACTTTAAGGCTCATGAACTTCAACCAACATACTGCCTGGAAATTCAAGTACATATGTCTTAAAGTTGCCATGTGTCTTAAAGCTGCCAAGGTTAGGAAACCCTAGTTCATGTTAAAAGAACACATACATTCCCTGCTGTAAAGGTAGATGAGTCTTGCTTGGAAATTAGCAATTCTAGAACAAACTTTACTATTTTTGTAAAAAAATATTCGTCTGTTTCTTATGCAGTTTTGTAACACAACATTCAAAATGTTCTTTTTCCCAATGGATAACTTCATACATGGAACCTAAAGTTCTGTTGTCATATGATACAGTGTTGATTACAGAATACTTCAGCTTTAATTCACTTGACCTATCTTTCAGTTTGATTTTATGTGAGATTTAATTCATGTAATCCACTTCATTAGCTTATGTTCTGACCGGTTCATCATGAGAATGCTGTCCACTCTATCATGACCTATATGTAAAATGCTTGTAATCTCAGCCTGATTGTGAAATGAATAGGATGCTTCCCATTTATATCATCATAGGAATTGTGAGATATCTGCTTGTTATAATTTATAGGTACATCCTAATCTGTCTTTGTCATTTCTATGTTGCAAAGATTTCCATGACTAATCCCTCAATTCAGAATTTATAGAGTCATCCTGGCCGCAAAACCAAGGTTAATATGTTCTTTTTACTAGTTGAACTAAAACTCCTTTCTCTTTTTATGGAGATATTAGTCCCATGAGGAAAATTAATTATTGTATTAAACTTTACCTTTAGTTACAGAGATGTGAAGGAAAAAGTAAGGGAGATGGAGGCAAAACAAGTCAATATGGCTAGAGAAAAAGGTTGATGAAAATCTGAATATTAAACAAAAAGAAACATGAAGTAATGGAAAGAGGCCAGGTCACAAAAGGAAATTACAGGTGTGTAGCCTAGAACTATCATGATGATATCAGAAAACAAAAGCTTTTAATGAACTGGGGTTATCCAGTAATGCTGAAAATTGCTACCAGTTGCTTGGAGAAGGTAAAATGTTAACAATACAAAGAAAAGGCAGAGGCATCTTGGTTGACTTAGAAAAATTCTTTTTTTGGGGGGGGGATAAATGGCAAAAGAATTATTAGAGTATTATTTTTGGAAAGTTATAAATGGACCAAGGGTCCAGATAGATTTGAAGTAAGATTTTGAAATTAATTATAAGAATCCTTCCCATGCAAATGGCTTTGTTTTGAATTCCAAAAAGACAAAAAAAGGTGATAGGATGGGACTTTGAAAGTTGGACACTAAGTGGGAGTCAGGGGGAATTGAATATTACAATTAAAAGAAAAGAACATTTAAATCTACTTGCTGACAAAGAAGCAAAATTCTTTAACATTGGATGTATAGAAGGATATTTATGAACAATGGACTCAGAAGTTAATATTAAAAATATCTTCCATCAAAAATAGACTGTATAAATGATGTAACAGAAGAGTTTTACTGGACAAGACTGAAATAAATTTGAATATGAATTTTAAAAAGGTAGGTTACAAGAATGTTCAGGAAAAAGACAACGTACTAGACGCACCAATGAAACCAGCTAATATCTTAATAATAAAAGGAATGTACATATAACAAATCAGAAGACTGACTTGGATAATTTTCCTATATTGGCTTTATGAAGAAGGCCTGTTAAAATTATGAAACACTTAGTATAGAAAAGACAAAGAAAAGAAACCAAATCAAGTTTAAGATATCATCAAGATCAAGATTGATCAAAGGGAAAGAATATAAAGTTGGTTTACTTGACAAGTTTAAAGCAGATATGGTTGTTATTTTTGGTAACCCTTAATAGGCTTTTGCTGACTAGGATTAAATGATGAGGTTTTAGGAATTGGTTTATTTATAGATAAAAACTGAGATATGGGATGTAAAGTTTCTTTGTTGGATTTTAAGAGAAGGTGATAAACTGTTACAATTGTCTATTATTATGAAGTAATTATAGTAATGAAGGGGGAATTTACTTCTTTACATATTCTCTTCCTTTTCTTTGCTATATTATTACTTTTCCTTCTTTTTTATTTTTATTTTTTCTATTGTCCTATTCTTTTCATTCATTTATTTTTGTAGTTTGTATTAGTTTTTATCTGCATAAGTGCATGACCACTCAGATGACTGCAGAACAAATATTATCAATGATTTCAAAGAGGGCTAAAGGAAAAGTCCAATCATTACAGATCTGAACATAACATAATATCTGATCATAAACAATCAGTCTGGAAATTACAGTGGGAAAATTTTCAAAGGTCAGCATGGATTAGACAAAAAGAAATCTTACCAAATTAATCATTTAATTTATGGATTGGATAATGATTGTGGAATGTTGGAGACATAATATACCATGACTTCAGCAAAGCATTTGACAGAATACCTCATGGCATGCTGATGAGACATCTAGATGAATGACATGACAATTAACTTGAAACATACTTGGCTCAAAAATCAGACTCAAGTATACACATCCCATGTAATAGGATGTTACAAGGATTAGATAAAGGCCCTTTACTATTTTTATTTATAAAATATTCAAAAGAGATGTAGGTAATGCTTTGCAGTGATATAAAACTAAGTAAGATAACTGAAAATCTGATTGAATCTTATACACTGTGATACATTAGGGGAACAAATGCTTTCATAAAGGTGAAAAAAAATATAGAAATAAAATTCAAAAGAGATAAGTTGGAGAATTAAGCTGAAAATAACAAAATGAAGTGAAATAGACGGAAGAGCAACAACCAAATAAGTGATATGTGGTGCCAAATACTTAGGTTGGTACTTATGAAAAAGATTTTGTAACAGCAGTACATTGCATAATATAAACCTGCAGTGTGATATTACTGCAATGAAGGGAAATGCAATTTTAGCTGCATCAACAGAAAAAAATAAACTGTGGAAAACAATGTTTGGTCCATCCTCACATTCAATATATCTAATTGGGGACACCATGCTTTAAGAGTGGTTTGAGACAAAATGGAACAAATTTAGGAAAATGCAAGAAAAAGTACTAGAAGATTAGAAATTAAGTTCTATAAAGTGATTAAAAGAGGTATGTACTTTTACCCTAAGAGACATGAGAAGGATGTGAAAATACTCTACAAATATCTGAAAGTATGTCAAAATAAAGATCGCAACCTGAAATAATGGATTTTAGCAAGGCAGATTTTAGCTATAAGCAAGAGGGAAAAACTTTCCAACACTAAGAGAAGTTTAATAGAAATCAATAATCTGAAAAGTATCCAAATACTTTTCTCAGGGTATATTCAGGAGACATCTAGAAAGTCATTTATTTGGAATGTTTCAATCTGGATTCCTGTACTGAGCAAAGAGTTCTGTTCACTGAATTCAGTGGCCTCTGAAGTGTCATCTAGCTCTACAATTCTAAGAAGCAGGCACTTCAATATGGCCCCAGTTGGTTATGGTTTTACCAGCTAGGATTATAAACTACACTAAATCATAAATTAATCCATGGGTAGGCAACCTTGGCTCTTTTATGACTAATGGACCTCAACTCCCAGAATTTCTGAACCAGCATGGCTGGCTCAGGAATTCTGGGAGTTGAAGTCCACGAGTCATAAAAGAGCTAAGGTTGCCTACCCCTGGATTAACCAGTCATATTTCAGCCTAGCATGTGGAATGAATTGATGTAGTATAGTTAATGAATAGATTATCGTGTTGTGTGAACCTAGAATATTTTAAATTAAATAAACAATAGACTTTAGGTGGCTGTAAAAAATCTCATTAGTCTGGCCTCTTTTAATTAGTTTTGGGAGATCAAATTTTTTTTGATCTTTTTGAGGAGTACCAAATACTTACTGAGATGTATTTATGAACTATGAGCAGCCCATTTGATTCCCATTGGTCGTTAGAACTTTAATGCATTTTAAACTGTAAGAATTACTAACTCTTCTTGTTTTCCTTTTTCTTTGCCAGTGATTTTTCTTTTCTTTCTCCATTTTATCTTTTTGAAATGGTGACTCTGACGTAAAGGGCTCTTCTGTTTCTAATAGGTGCCTTTTCAGCTTGAATAGTCTCATAGAAACCTTTTTATAATAAAACAATTCATTCCAATGAAGTGTTCAGTTTTTAAAAAGATCTCTTACGCATAAACCCAAATATAAGAAAGAATCAGCTCCTTTTACCATAGTTCAGGAATGCTATGTCAATTATTCTCATAGTTCATTCAACCACGAGAATTACAGAAAGGATGCTCAAAATTCCATCTGGAGATAGAAACAAAAAAAAACCCTGAAATTCTGGATAGAAAGTTATATATTAGATTGGAAAATAGAAATTCTGGATGGACAAATGTATAAATATCTCTGCAGTATTTCTAATCTGTTATATATAAGTTATTTATTTCTCATTTCATTAAAAAAATGAAATATGTATGTGTGTTAAAAGGTAGATGCTCATTTGTGGATATTGTTGTCATTTATATTAGGGAGATTAGTTCCCAGAATAGAGGGTTGCGTAAAAATAGAAAGCTATATTAGAAGTCCTGGATACATCATATCTATCCCCAAATATGACACTAAGGAAAGTAGCTGTCTTCCTGGCATCCAACAACTGGGCTTACATAATGAACACTTCTAGTTCTGTTGAATAGTCACTGACTGCTCAGAGAAAAGAACCTTTTTGGTGGTAGCTTATTAGTGTGTCTCTTATTAAAATGTATAACTGTTAACTGAAAAGGTCACAGTATGCTTGTTTTGTTCTAGAATGCGGTTAACTTAAGTTCACTACACTTTGTTTTTACAATTAAAATGATAAAAACTAATATCAAAAACTGAAGAAAAATACAAAATGCAGAAAAAACTAGAAAAGAAATAAAAAAGACTTTGATAAAGAAAAAGAAAAGAAATATATATACAAATGATTTTCCTGTTCATCACAACTATAAATAATTTTAGTAGCTTATTACTTTGTCTTTAAAAAAAATAATCTTAGATATCCCATATCTTAACTATTAAAAAAAATCTTTAAAACCTTGTGTTTCAGTCCTTATCAGCAAAATTCCATTAAGGGTTATCAGTAATAACAACATATCTCTGTTTATCCTTGATCAAATACACCATTTTTAACTTTTTTCTTTTATTTGATTTTTAGTTCAAATAAAGTCCTTGAACTTGATTTCTATTCATTTTTTCTTTGTCCCCTTCCCCCAATTCTTCAAAACTTTAACAATCCTCTTTTGTAACTCAAATATAGGAAAATTATTCAGGTTACTCTATTGCTTTATTATTTTTACATCCTGTTTAATTATTAAGACATCCTCTGGCTTTTTTTTTGTATGCCCACTGTAGCATCTTTTCCCATATCATTTCTGTAGCTGGTCATTTTAAAATCCACTTTCAGATCAATCTCAATCTTGTCAGATATAGCCTGTTCCTCTTTATTTTTATATATATATATATATAAATATATATTTATATCTCTCCTGATACAGCTGACAAAGTTAGAAAGAGCCTGTGGCCTAGAGGTTAATACAACTGCCTAACATGCATATAGCCCAGGTTCGAATCTCAGAAGAGTAAGTCTGGCTGAAGAGAGTTAAAGAAACTCAAAATAACTATCCCAGTTCTCTCTTTATTCTTTGTTAGCATATAAATAATATATAAATAATTATATAAATAATGAAAACTAATATTTTATTAGTTTTCTATATTTACAATTCATAGGTGCTTGGTTAACAACATGTTATCTGGGTCCATTTCTTTTACTTGGTAATACACATTAAATTCCTAATCTCTACCCTGTTTTTCCAGCCATTGATAAAATACATCCCATATTTGAAAATATTCTGTATCTTCCTTTTTTTTAATCTTCAGCGTAAGTCTTCCACAATATATTTTAAAATCACAGTTTCTTTATACAGACAGACATTTTTAAAATTAAGTTCAGGGGCCATTGTTCAAAAATATCATTCAACATATGCAGTGTTCAAATATTTTGCTTCATTATGTATTAGTAAGTGAAATTTTAGTGTTCTTTTTCTTTAATTATAATCTTTAGTTTCTTTTGGTTCCTTCTAGTGTCCAATGTTCAAAGTCTCATCCTATCTTTTTGTAAAAGAATATTCAAGCATTTTCCCACGGGAAGGATGCTTACAATTAATTCCAAAATCTTATTTCAAATCTGTCTGAACCCTTAGTTTATTTATAGCCTTTCAAAATCAAAATTATAATCATTCTTTTGGTATTAATCATTTTTTTCTAAAGTCTCTACCCTTGTGTTTAAAAAATGTTTCACTGAGGATTGAAGGAAAATCATATGTTTTTTTTTAAAAATATACTAATCCAAAAGTTCCCAATATCTGAAAAGTCATTATTAATCAAGATCCAAAAATGGCTAGAAAAGAAAGTATTGCAAACCCAGTGTCACTTTACAAGGCGCTGACAGTGGTTATAGTAAGATAGCTATTCCTTTATCTTCCAGAGCTTTAAGCCTATTAGAGACCACTATCTTGCATTCTCCTCCTGGGAAGCAACTGTCTGGAGCACTTGTGGGTGATCTCAAGTCCTCTCCTTGTCCGGACAGGAATTATAAAGAGCTGGACTACTCACCAGCTGTTCATTCTGCTGTGGTCATCAGCTCTGCTTTTAGTAGAGCCATCCTCATTTTACCATTTCACCCTTCTAAGTCCATATCCAGTTCATTATGTTAAGCAATATTTATATTTTTAAAAGTATGTATAGCATCTATTCAGACCCTGTGTGGCCTGAATGGAACATCCGATGAACTTAGATGCATTTATTTATGTGCTGCAACACAGGCAGAACAGTGGCAGATTGTATCACACACTAAAATAATTTTTATTAAATTATTTTAGAAGTTTAATAAAGAAGAGCCTTTTCTGCCATGGCTCCAACCCTCTGGAATATTGTGCCATCCCAAATTGAGATTCACAGCCACCCTTTTGGCCTTCTGAAAGGGCTTGAAGACACGGTTCTTCTACCTGGCCTGGGGCCCCAAAGGGGGTGGGGCATTCTGGAGATGGTAATGGATTAGATAATACCTCACCTCTTCCCAATGCACTGTTTGCTCCCTTTCTTTCCATTTTGGTCAATTTAATTTAAACTGAATTTTAAATTTTAGACCTCTATTTATTGTTTTAATGTTTTACATGCATAAGGCATTTAGAATAACCTTTGGTGAGATGGGTGGCATATATTCTATAACCTTTCCTTCTTTTAGTTTGATCCAACTTTAATTAGTTATTTAATTAATAACTAATTAAAGGTTGGATTAAACTAAAGGGAAGAAGGTTTATAGAAATATGTGATTTACATGAGATGGCTAACAATGTTCATTACAGAAAAAGTAGGAATAATCTGTTCATTGATCAAGCTAGAACTATTTTATCTATTTCAAAAACTGGCTGAAACATCCAGTGTGAAAAACTAGACTCCTGCAAAGCAAAATAACTTCTCTTTGAGTTGAGTCCAGTCCTGCAATGATGTTGCAATTAGTTATTGCCTGAAAGCTGTGTGGGTTGGTTTCCTAAATCAAATTACTACAACATGGTTTGAATTCAAGAAAGTTAACAAGCAATGTTCTGCTATAAAGAATTATGCTGCAAAAATGCAGTAAGACAAAAACAATTCTGATGAAGTTGTTGTGGCAATCATGTTTACAGCCATTTAGTCAAAGGACTTGAATTTAAGAGGTTACTTTCCTTTGAATTATGTTTTGAATCCAAGACAATGTTTTTACAGGCTCTGAAAGCAGATAAAAGAATGTCTAAATTATTTGCTTTGAGCTGCAGCTTGGATTATGCACGCATAGGCTCTACATTATTAGCCTCCTTCATAAGCCATTCCTCTCAACCTTCTGTACATTCTTGGAGGGGAAGAGAATTGTACAAGCTAGTCCTGTCCTGCTCAACCTAACCCTGTATGTTTTGAATGCACTTGGATGAATATAGCTGGAAAACTTTCATGGATTTGTTTGAAGACATTAGAAATTCTTCTTGCAGTTGGTAACTCTATTCCATTGGAATACCAACAATAGTACAGATATGTGTCTATTGAACTCTAAAAATGACTGGGGGAGGGAGGGAGAAATTGGCAGAAAAAGAATATTGGAAGCAGGTCTGTTAGACAAAGACCTTAATGCTTCCCACAAATTCTTTGAATGTGCAAATTATATTGTACACAGCATGACAAAGTCATCTCTCCTGATACCAGAAATGCTGCAAAGCAAAGGGCAAGCCTCTAATACCATCTTTATTTGTTAGAATGCTTCTGGATCTAGCCCTTTTAGGGGTTCTCAGAAAGGGACGGGGCAATGCAGAGTTATACATGGTGGGGGTTCAAAAGGGGCTTCCCCCCAGTTTTGTGTTATTTTATATGAGCAGGCATTGTTTAAATAAATAAATAATGTTTCATCATTATGACACAAGCTCCTTTAGTTCCTGACTCATGACATAAAGTGGAGCATCCGATCCTGGGGACAATGGATAGCTTTCATCAGTACTTTGATTAATGGTGTGCCCCTTTGCTTTTCATAAAGACAAGCTGAAGTGGTAAACAACATAGACAAGAACATTTATGAGACTGATTTCTCAAAGTTCCCAATGTATACCTTGGGTCCAAAGATTGCTTCTTCGTGATGTGGGGATTTAATTTCTGAACGGGGTTAATCACTCCCCCATAACAGACAACCATATCTCTTCTGGAGGTCCCAATGGTATGAGTAGAGGAATGAAGCTTAAACATAGTATCTCCTTGAGATATGTTGATAGTTCCTATTTAGAACACAGCCACCTCCCATCTTGATAATTTGGGGTTACTCTCATCCTTAAGAATAGGTTTTGGAAATATGCAGGCAGTTTAAATGGAGAGAAAAAGAGAACTGCTTTGTTCCACTGGAACTCTCCGTATGGTCTCAGGATTCAAGTTTTAATTTTAAATAGTTCATGGAAGCTGATAAATCAGTGACTGAATTTATTATCTGAAGCAAATAGCACTGCAAGCTTTTTCAAGTTGAATAGCTTTGGATTTGGTTAGTGCTTAGACAGAATATTGATTAATAATTCTACATGCCAGATGATTAGCTTCATTGAATAAATTTTGGATATAAATACAAGCAAAATAGGTTATGAAACCCAAGGCTTTCACTCTCTTTGTCAGTATACAAAATAGGAGGAATGAACAAGAAGAATTAAAGGTCTTAATGTGAAAAATATAAATACAGCTTAGTATACATTACTGAAAGCCAGTGGGGGAAACCATTGGGATAAAAATATTAATGAGACATTAAAATAGAATTCACCAGCCAATGGAGGAGCAGCAGTGGTTTTATGTGTGATGGAAATTCACACGTATATGAAGATCCAGGAATCTGAACATTTCGAATGTTTGGAACATAAGGAAGGGAAAATAATAAGATTATATCAATATGCTATAGACCACAAACCAGGCAGAACATCTGGACAATGCCTTTCTGGACCAGATTACAAAACTTTCAGGGAGTAAATGGGAGTAGTAATGAGAGCCTTCAAAAACCCAGATATTAGTCAGAAAACCAATTCAGCCAAGACTTCAAGATCCCATAAATTCTTCAGAGGTACTGCTGATTATTTTATTTTCCAGAAGGCTAAAATAGAAATGAGGAGATTACCTCGCCTATATCAGATCCTAACCAATAGGGAAGAGACAGTTGAAGTGGGAACTTTGAGAGAAAATGACAGAATTATTTTGGGGTTCGAGACACTACAGAAGGAGAAGTTGAAGCTCTAGATTCCAAGAAAATCAGCTTAGAAGTAATAAGTGAATTTATGGACAGAAATTATTACATTAAAGGTCAGACTGGAGGATGAGAACTTCTAAAGAAAAATATACTGAAAATAGTTTTGCACAGCTTTCCAATGAGAAAAAAAAGTAAGTTAGCCTAGAAAAAAGTTGTGGATAAAAATGGAGTTAAAAGGGACAAGTATATGAAATGGAAGGCAGGTGTAATTACCAAGGAGGCATACTATAAATATTTCAGGAGAAGAGAGTCAGACCTTATATCTCTCCGCTGTTTGTTAAACAATCCTCAAGTTTCCTGTCTCGTTTGCAAGGCTCCCCAAAATGGTACCCTGTTTTAAGAATCACATTAATTTTAATGAGTGGATTCATTAAAACATTTTCAAAGGCTCTCATGAAAACCCCAGAAAATTCTGGTTAATAAATAGCAAGGGAATGCTGCACTGACATGAAGTCTCAAAATGCTTCTGAATCATTTTGGAAGTGTGCACAGCTGTACTGATTAGTCATGCATAGAGTTGGATTATTAGTGAGATCTCCCACAATACCAGTCTTTCCACTTGCTAATAATTATCAATTCAATAAGCCACCCTGAAATTTGTTCATAATGTTTTCCTCATCTGAAGACTTTAAACAGTTCCAGTCCAATATTGTCTACATATTGTAAGTTTGGAGCTTGAATAAAGATTTTTCAGCCAATCACTGCTCTGTCCAAACTAGCGAAAGAGCTGAGTGCAGAGAATATTAACCAATTAGTGCTCATTTCTTCCATTTCAAATTGACCAATTGTTGACTGTGCAGCCTTCAGGCCATCCAGCAGTGTGAGATTTTATTTATTTATTTATTTTAAATATCTTTCTCTGATCAGAATGAAGAGAAACAAATTTCTAAAACGATTCACACCATTCCTGCATTTGTCCCAATGTATTTGTATACTGTATATTTCTTTTGATAGTTTGTAATCTATTTCTGCTAATGATCTATAACAAGGGTGATTTCAGGAAAACACTTTATTGTTTTATGAAATTATTGATAAACTCATTGCACAGTCCCAAAAACCTTCTGTTCCCCATGGTGCAGGTGATGTTTTTATAGGTAGCCCTGTTAATGTGTTATTTATGAAAATCCAGAAAAGATCCTGTAAGAGTAGTATACAGGAACAGACTAAATCTCTGGAATTGCCAGTACATCAAAGCAGCTATACATGAATGAGCATGTTAAGATGACCTAAGAAAACCTTTAAAAAGTCACATCAGGTTCTTCAGAGGATTGAAATGTTGCCTGAATGCTCCAAGGAATTGTACTTTGTTCACACCAACTCACTTTATGAGTTCAACTATTTTGCATGGCCCTATTTTCTAGTAATATAAATGTAAATATTGTGTTGATTGAAGTCTGCATTTAGCACTGTGTTCTCATTACAAGGCTCATTTTTTAAAAAAAATGCTGCTAGATGAATCATCTGCATAAAATATGGTAGAATAGGATGACTTATATTTTGAATACCTGCTTCCAGAATCATAGCCCCCAGGAAGGAGGCAGTCATTTTTTTTTTTCCCCCCTTTGGCAATATCCTTTCTGAATTTCTTAATTCAGGCCAAACTCCCATGATATTAATGAGCCACTGGTCTTGCCCTTCATCAGTAGTCATGCTTTTGCATCATATTAATATATGTATCTCCATTGATTTCAGCTTCCATAAAAGACCAGACTGATTGGTCAAATAGTCATTTTAAGAAAAAAAAAAAACCAAGATGAAAGCCGAGAGTGCATAAATGATTCCAAGCTCAAGGGAGAAGGAGGGGGAGGGGGAGGAGCAGAAGCAGGAGCAGGAAGAGGAGGAGGACATCAGTTACTGACATGATAAGAAAAGCTGCCGTTCCCCACTAATTCCAATTGGAATTTGAAATTATTTGTCTATTCCCAGCTTTTAGTCTGCTGTGCTTTAAAGTAATCCCTTTGTTTTATGAACTGGAATGAATTCAAGTAACCACAGGTTTAGTATGAACAGCAGGAATGGGGTGGTTAACAGAAAAACTCTGGCATATATATGCATATTATTCTTACAGTCAAAAATGTATTGTATAACTACTGGTCAAAATATATTTTTCATAAGTGTTTCATCTTATTTTTTGCCTGTCTTTTTCTCTCTGCATTCCTTCTACAATACATTCCTTTGTATTTATTTTAATAACATTTCATATTGCTTTTTATTCATTTCTCATAAATCACTGATATTAACTTTTCCTTAAACTAGCTGACCTTGTGTCACCATACTTGAACCAGAGAATTTGCCATGCTTAAAGTATTCAAGAGTTTCTGAGCAGTGGGAGGGGGAAGATTATTATTACTTTTTTTATACTTGCATGATATAAATGCCAAAACTATCATCACTGTCTGAAAAGAAGAGGATATTGGTTTATATCACATTATTTGCTAAATTGTTTTCAGATTATGAATGTGGTTGTTTTACATCTTGGAAAAAAATTCTAACGCCTTATATATTTCAAAATTTGAGTACATATAATGCTTCATGCTGTTCCATTTACAACTTGCTGTTCATGCAGTTTATCAAAAGTGTGTCCCTGTCTAAAGGCCAACAAGATCTCAAGGTTCCTAGAAGCTGGATTTGTTGGGAACATGCCATGGAAACTATAAATACTATTCATTCTTGTCAAAGAACAAGGCTGCTGAAACTCCTTGAAACAGAATTATGTTGCTAATAAATATATAAATCAATTAACTTTTTGGAAAACACCAGTTCAGGTGTTTATACACTGTTAGTATAATGCCATGTAGAAAACAGCCTTGTAATTTTGAACTATACAGTAATGGTCCATTCAGAGAGATTGGTCTAACATTCATCTGGTTATATTTTTAATACTGAACAATCGCCTTTATATTTTTATCCATTTTTTGTACATTTTTTTGCTGCTATGCAGCTTTGTGACACAATTTTATTTCTAAATGTTACACACACAATTACATAAATATAGAATAAAATTCTCATTTGGATTATGAATGGGAACTCTCGTGGTCTCCAGAACTACCTTTCTGTGATACCTCAACAAACCTGATTTTTCTTCATAATACTATATTTTGGACATGGGGTTCTAGGAAATATATGTCTTACAACAATATTGATATGACAACTACAACTGCAAATCAACAGTTAATGAACAACATTACTTTCCCCATAAGATTAATGTGTTGTTTATGGGCTATATTCTTCTACTGTTGATTACTACTACTACTACTACTACTACTACTACTACTACTACTACTACTACTAATAATAATAATAATAATAATAATAATAATAATAATAATGTTGGAAGGGACCTTGGAGGTCATCTAGTCCAACCCCCTGCTCAGGCAGGAAACCCTATACCATTTCAGACAAATGGCTGTCAGTCTCTTCTTAAAAACCTCCAGTGTTGGAGCATTCACCACTTCTGGAGGCAGGTTGTTCCACTGGTTAATTGTTCTAACTGTCAGAAAGTTTCTCCTTAGTTCTATGTTGCTTCTCTCCTTAATTAGTTTCCATCCGTTGCTTCTTGTCCTGCCTTCAGGCGCTTTGGAGAATAGCTTAACTCCCTTTTCTTTGTGTCAGCCCCTTAGATGTGGGAATACTGCTATCATGTCCCCTCTTATCTTTCTCTTCATTAAACTAGACATACCCAATTCCAGCAACCGTTCCTTATATGTTTTAGCTTCCAGTCCTCTAATCGTCTTTGTTGCTCTTCTCTGTACTCTTTCTAGAGTCTCAACATCTTTTTTACATCGTGGTGACCAAAACTGGATGCAGTATTCCAAGTGTGGCCTTACCAAGGCATTGTAAAGTGGTATTAATACTTCATGTGATCTTGATTCTATCCCTCTGTTAATGCAGCCTAACACTGTGTTGGCTTTTTTGGCAGCTGCAGCACATTGCTGGGTCATATCTAAGTGATTGTCCGCTAGGACTTCGAGATCCCTCTCACAGTTCCTACTATTGAGCAAGGTACCACCTATACTATACCTGTACGTTTGGTTTTTCCTTCCTAAATGTAGAACCCTACTTTTTTCACCATTGAATTGCATTTTGTTAGATAGCACCCAGTGTTCAAGTCTATCCAGATCCTCCTGTATCTTAAGCCTATCCTCTGAGGTGTTGGCTATTTCTGCTAGCTTGGGGTTGTCTGCAAATTTGATGAGTTCCTTATCTATCCCCTCATCCAAATTGTTGATGAAGATGTTGAAGAGTACTGGGCCCAGAACAGAGCCCTGGGGCACCCCACTACACACTTCCCTCCATGTAGATGCAGTTCCATTGAGGACCACACACTGAGTATGGCCGGTGAGCCAGCTACGAATCCATCTGGTGGTGATGCTGTCTAATCCACATTTTTTCTATTTTATCAAGTAGTAGATTGTGATCTACTTTATCAAATTCCTTACTGAAGTCCAAGTAAATTTGCTTGAAATGGATTCTTATCCTTATCACCAGCAGAACCTTAGGAAACTGGATCTGTGTAATTTATTTCAGTCTAAATGCAACAAAGGCTGAAGCATTCCACATGTCAAATTTAAATTTTATAGACATAAAATTTTCACTGTAATGTGCTTGGACAAAGTTCTCATTATAAACTTAGCATTTTAAAATATAAATTCAAACACTACTAAATCAATTAGGCAAAGAGGGTTTTCTTTGTCAGATGTTAGTCATCCCAATAAGATTTTTCCAAGAAGTCAATTTCCTTGGATTAAATCAGTTCTGAAACATTATTCCTTCTAGGTATAACCTTGTTTGACATTGTGTTGATAAAATAACTCTAGGAAATGACATTGGAGTTATGCTTCATTAGCACCTTACCAACACTCATTTTTCAGGAGACAACTATTTCTAGCATTGTCCAAAGTATTCATTCTTAGACTATGTGCGCTACCTATCAATATGTATCGAAAGTGACTTGTGCGTTAATGTCAGAAATAACAAAAAGAGTTTTGATGGTAGGGAATATCTCTAGCTTAGGATTGCAGGGTTTTTCTGAGTTTGGTTTCCCACTGGCAGATTGTTGCTTGTCCTACTAGCCTTGTATGTGATTAGGCATATTGTGCTTTATTGTTTTCTAAATGATTGACATGTTATCTTGTTCTACTGATGCAATACTCTTTCTTCTTTATCTAAGATTTGGATAAAAGTCATGTAATAAAGGGGGATTTCTTTAATTAGTTTTGTGGACTAATTAGAGAGAAGCAACCTGGAATTAAGGAGAAACTTCCTAACAGTGAGGATAATTACCCCTTGGAACAGCTTGCCTTCAGAAGTTGTACGGGCTTCATCACTGGAAATTTTTAAGAGAAGACTGGACATCCACCTATCTGAAATGGTATAGGGAGTCTTGCTTGAGCAGGGGATTGGACTAGAAGACCTCCAAGGTCCCTTCCAGCTCCATTCTGATTAATTCTTTCTAGCTTCTATAGTCATTGTACAGTAATAGACTACATCTATAATAATTAAACCACTGGGCTAAGAACAGACATATTCAAGTTCAAGTCTACATTTTGCCTGGATAACAGGTAGTCTTCGCTTAGCAATCATTCAAAGTTATGATAGCAATAGCAGTTAGACTTACAAACTGCTCCATAGCACTTTAAAGCACTCTCTAAGCGTTTCCAGAGTTAGTGTTAGAGTTAGCCCCCAACAATCTGGGTCCTTATTTTACCAACCTTGGGAGGATGGAATGCTGAGTCAATCTTGAGCCAGTCAAGATCGAACTCCTGGCAGTGGAATGCAGAATTAGCCTGCAATACTGCATTTTAACCACTGTGCCACCACAACTGTCCAACTGCTGATAACAACACCACTGTCCAACTGCTGACAACACCGTTCTAACGTTCCAATGGCTGTACAAATCTTGTAGTCACATGACCATATTTCAGGTACTTGGCAGCTGATTCACATTTACAGCCAGGTGCAGCATTCCATAGTCATTGACTGCAATTTTTTACCTGTTTGCAGCTTTTTGACCAGTTTTTGGCAAAAATGCTCTTTGGAATACATGGGTTCAATTAATGATTGCTGCCAAAAATCATTGTAAAATTGGATCTGGTCACATGGGTGCCTCAACTTACAACCCTCATAGAACATAGTATAAAACATTTGGAAAGCAACTTGGAAGTTTCTAGTCCAACCCCCCTGCTCAAGCTGGGACCTTATACCATTTTGGACAATCTTTTGTTGAACACCTCCAATGATGGAGCACACACAATTTCTGGAGGTAAGCCATTCCACCATGACTTATGAGAGAAATGCCAGGGCTCCATTACGAAAGTTAAGAATTACCTGTAATGTCTATTTGGTTAATCATTTTTGGCACAATATACTTCACAGGGTTGTTTTACCTAATTTTAGAAGCTATATGTGGATAAGTAATATAAATCTCTGAAAGGAATTTCTTTCTTGGAAAGGGAAAAGGAAAAAGAGTACAAGGGAAGGAGGAAAGGGATTTATCAGGGAGAAGGAGAAGGACAAGAAAGACAAGGACAAGAAGGAGAAGGAGCAGGAAAAGGAGAAGGAGAAGGATGGTGTGGACAAAAGCCATCCCTATTTTTGGCTGTTGCTCCATACAATGTCCTCCCCACCCACCACTGATTTACTCTGAAAGGAATGTGGCTTTTTACCAAAACAAGTTGCCTCTGTAAATAAACACTTAATGAAATATTTTTCAAAATTACATCTTTTTCCTTAAATGAACACATATTACCAGGGAAACCAGTGAGTGATTCAGCAATTCACATCTATGTGAGAATTGCAGTTGCCTTGGATTAATTTACACTTCCTTAAATGTTTAAAATACTCTTATTAACCCTTTCTAAATTTTCTTAATCCATCCCAGTTTTTGATGGAATTAAATTTAGAAAGGTCATGAAGCACTATAAACAAATGAAACCACCAGATAGCTCAGAAGGACATTTCTCAGGTTTAACTATTTTATCTAAATGCTATAAACAAACGTTTATAAGGAATAGATGAGACATTTGGGTCTGACAGTTTATATGGACTTAGAAAAGAAAAGAAGAATGCCATATTAATTTTAACACTTGTTCTTCTTTCATGTTAGCCTGAGAATGTATATATTTTAAAGCACTTACAACCAGTTTTATTATATCCTTCTTTAAAGAGGAATTTATCAAATTAGTCGAAATAGCACTCTGCTTATGAAAGTGCATTGATGTTGTGGTTTGTACTTCTTGGGTGGCAGGAGACATGGATATGCATAGTTAACAACTATACATTTTGAAATGCATTATTTATTTGCTGCAGACCAGCTATTATGTTCTATAAATGTAACTCCTGCATTTAAACTTCAGCTTTGTGTTATAATTCTACAGTATTTACTTCAGGTCACCTTTTTAAAATAAATATTTTGTAAAAGAAATCATTGGGCCTCATTCTACTCCACTGGTTACCTTTACATAGATCTTTATGGAATTAAACACCTTTTTATGCAGATTTAAAAAGGTCTAAGAGGCTGCTGGCTAATAAATTTACTCCTTGTATTTTTCAAAGGCACTTCTTGGTAGATAAAGAGAGATGAAGGAATTGGTGTTTCCAATTTTGTTTTTGTGGAAAATGTCAGACATAGAAGACCACTGACCAACTATAGGATTATTTTTGTGAACCAAAATAGTTTGAGCTGGCACTGCATTAAGATGGACATACCTATACATCTGAAGGATCAGGTTGTTTCCTATGTGAGTTTCCCTTTAAAAATTACCCACTCCAAACAATTGGAATGCAGATAACCCATAGGTCCAGCTAGGATGCCGTTCTGAAGGAATGTAGACTAATACTCATGGTCCTGTATGCAGTTCGGTTGGAGAAAGAATGGGTGGAGACAGAAAAATCGTGGAACTGAATTTGAATATACAAGGGTTTTTTTGTTTCTTGTTTCTGCTTATCAAGCAGGAGTAAAGTTTAGATGGACCTTATTTTGTTTTTGTCAAGGATATTTAAATATCATGCATGGTCAAAAATAGGTGAGGGTTTTAAACAATATTAGGAAACACTTGATAAAAGATTGGGAAATTCATGGAATCCCATGCAAATATAGAATTCTCTTGTTGAGTTTGCAGTAATGGTTATGATGGGGCGCTTCACCTTGATAATATAAAACTAGGACTCTTAGAAGCACAGGCAAGCCATTGTGAACTGACCACACATAACACTAAGCTAAGGTTTAGACAAGAAGCAATCTTGCTCCTATTGGCCACTTGAGGCTGCTGTAGATATGTAGACTCACATCTTCAGGGTTATTTGGCTTTTACAAAGGGAGAGTAAAATGTCTCAAATTTTACTGTATATTCCACATCTCATGCTAGCCTTCCATATCTGGTAGCAGATCTCCAAGTGAATTACATGATGGGGAAAGCTCTTTAGCCACCAGTTCTATTCTGCAAAGTTTTACCAGGGGATCAGAGAACTTTTTGGGAGAAGTGTGAAGAAGCAACTCTTCATTTATTTATTCAGATCTATAGGTTTTCAAATTCAAAGATTCCTTTGTTGCTTCCTCCATGTTAAAACAGCTCACCCAGCTTTGTTGGAGAAAGAATACAAGTGCCTGAATGGTGGGACGAGGTAGGTCCACTGAATGCACATCAAAATAATACTCCCATCTGTGGATTAAGAGGTATAGTATTTAGTTGGCAACTTTATTACCAGGAAGTAAGGTGGAGAACTTGCATCAAAGAATAATTTTCTTCCTGCTTCTCTGGTCACACATGAAGAAAGGCAAGGCAAAGATCTTTTGGGCTGCAATTGTCAAAACCCACAAAGCTGGGCAAGATCAAGAAAGCAATAATTATGTGGTTTTCAGGAAGATGCCATTAGTGCAAGGATCAGGATAAACAGAACATCTTAAAAACTGCTAGAGGAATTTCTCACACTCATTTTTAATGAGTTTGTTAAAGCAATCTTATGTTCTGAATAATTTTTTCCCAGGTTTCTTGCCACCTAGACTAAGCTGCCATTTATAAGATAAATTACCAACTGATCTCTTCTTATCTCTTGGTCATATGTATCAAACATGCCTTCCCTTACTATCATATTCTCCTTTCAGTTTCTCCCAAAATATATGCTTTTCCCCAGGCTTTTTTGTATGGGAATGGTGATTGAACAATCATTTTCTCTGCTTTGCTTCAGCTGGTTCCTATCAAATTAGAGCTGGCTACTATGTAGATTAGGTGCTGCAATGTCAACATCCTGGGGAGAGCCTTTTTACCTAAGTCCACAAATCTTCTGATAGATTACTGGATATGTGTCAAACACTGCCCCCCCCTAGCTCCCAATGATTACTCCTAATGCTAACTCCATAGGTTGAAGGATTGGCAGCAGGAGTTCTGTCTGTTCCCCCCCCCTGTCTCTCTCTCTCTCTCTCTCTCTCTCTCTCTCTCTCTCTCTCTCTCTCTCTCTCTCTCTCTCTCTCTCTCTCTCTCTCTCTCACACACACACACACACACACACAAACACCTTCTTTGCCATGGGGGCAGGAGAAGGAAGAGAAATCAGAGGAATGGCTCCTTCTCCAGTCTCTCAGAGTGACCACTCTGTGTTCAGACAGCGAAATATCTAGTCACAAAAAAACTCTTCCCTTTTATGTCTCACACAGACAGCAAACTGATTCTGTTTCACTGCCAAGGGAGATTAGGAACCAAAAGTATAGGTGATTAATTTGATGCCATCTCCCACACTGGAAAGGGTACCTTTAAAGAGAACCCTATGCCCTGATATGAGGTGTGAACCCAGGCCTTCAAGTGTATTTTATTTGATCCTCTCCAGTTTAGCTCCAGACAAAGTGTAGTTTTTGAACAATGTTGCTTATGGGGTACATCCCTTTTGATAACAGGATATTTCAGGCATTCTTTCAAATATAAGGATGAGGCTTGTTCCTTTATAACAGACATGTCAAACACAAGGCCCAGGGGCCAGATGCGGCCCGTGAAGTGATTTCATGTGGCCCATGAAGCCTTCCTAGAAACAGTGAGGGAACTCCCCCCACTGCCTTGGCCTTGGCCCAGGCCAGCCGGGAGCCAATGTACAATTTTGTGGTGGCCATCTATGCTGAAACGCATTCAGTCTTAGCTCCACAAGGAAGCTCCACATCTGGAAAAAGCGAGGAACCAGCTCCTGCCATGTCGGCCCCGCCCCCTGGGTGCATGCTGGGGAGGTGTCACTCTTTGTGATGAATGAAGAAATGGACCATGCCTTGGCGCTTGCCCCGGTCCCAACCCATTCTGCCCGAGACCCTCAGATCTGTCCCACTCCTGCCCAGGCCCCCACAGGCATCCTTGATGTGAACGATGTAGAGCTAGCCATGCCCACCCAGTAGGCCACATCCACTCCATCCATGCCCACCCAGTAGGCCGCACCCACCCTGGCTACACCCACCTGGCCCGAGGGCAATTGCAGTGCTGATGTGGCCCTCAATGAAATTGAGTTTGACACCCCTGCTTTATAATATTCATATTTCAAATTTATTGAGAGGTATTTTTCAATATGTTGGTTTCATGGGATCTTTCCACCTTTGAAAATTGATTTTATAACTAGGATTCCAAAGTTAAGTGGGTGTTTATTGTTTGTATTTCTCCCTCCTCCAGGAATTATACATGATATCCCTTCTGGAAGCAGTGAAAGATCAGATTCCATAAGCTTTGCCAGTGAATTCTCCTTGTGTGATCCAATTCAGACAATAACCCAAATAATTGGATTCTAAACTGAAACAAAGCTTTGTATTTATTCTTCACTCTTCATGTGGGTTTTAAAACGAGATTTCTCTCTCCCCCACCCAATCTACTGCTATTTAAGGCGAGCATTTTGGATAATTCCTTCCTGCCCTCATTTTGTACTTTGTATCTTTCTGTGTTGATCCAACTATGTCTTGGGCTGAGCCATGATTTAATTCTCCTCAGTGCTTAGATGTGAAAAAGAACATTGTGTTCCTGAAAACAGCCCAGCAAACATACTTCAGGGCTGTGCCAAGTTTGCAACTGACCAATTGGCCCGCATTTGAAGAGGATTCTTTTTCAAAGCTGTCTTTACAAATAAGCTGAAATGCTGGAAGATTCTTTGATTTCATTTTGCTGAAGAGTCAGATCTGATTCCCACTGACAAATTAAATTTTAGATTACTTTCCCAGCTCTGTAAGCAACCTGGGTGAAAAACTCTATTAAAACAGTTCTTCAGATGATTGGACCTATTGTATGTGGGATTTTTCTCTGGCAACATGAGCCTGGAGAAATAGAATCATTTAGATGCAATGGACTTAAAATCTTATAGTCAATTTATTGAAAGAGAGAGATCAGAGGCAATTCTGTTTTATTAGTAAAGCTAAATTAATTGCAGCCCAATTTTGACTTACCTGAGTGGTCAACAGTTATCCAGCAGCTGTTTTTATCCCTTAGTTGCATATAATGATGATAAGATAGACCAGTGTTCCTCAATCTTGGCAAACTTTAAGATGCATAGACTTCTGGGAGTTGAAATCTATGAGTCCTAGTGGTTAAGGCACCAGGTTAGAAAACAAGAGCTATGAAAGCTGACACTCTCTCGGCATAACTCATCTTATAAGGTGGTTATTATGGAGAAAATAGGAGGACGAAAACGTGTGGGATATTTTGCCACCTTGAATTATTTGTAAAAATAATAAAGGCAGGATATAAATAAATGTGACTTTGGGAAGCATGGACATGTAAAAATAAATTTTAATGATTATTAAAAGCAGTTAAATATAAATAAAAATAAAGACTGAAGTACAATGAACCACATTCTAAACACATATAACCATTTTGTGAGCTCCATGTTCCCATATCCAAAGTTGTTGGGAGGGAAAAACATATTTTAAGGGCTTTCCAGAAGACAAGTAGAGATGGAGCAAACCTCTTCTCCAGCATGATTGGATGGAGAACCCACGGATGGGTTGTCTTAATCTATCTGCTCCAATTAGACTAAGTCTGAAATTTAGTACCGCCCCCTCTGTGCCAACTGCACCCCAGTTTTAGACTTAGTCTCTTTGCTCTAAGACGCGTTTTTTCTTCGCTCCTGGAGCAGAAGACTGTGTATTCCTATTTTATTTCATCCCAACCTGTAGCCTAGCAGGCTGACAGGCTGACAAAACCTCCCTTTGGGGGGGGGGGGAACTTTCCCTTTCTCCCTTTGAGAGCCTTTCAGCTTCACAATCAGCTTGAAAATTGGATTCCCAGAAGCAAGAGAAATCTCCTACCAGGGGCCGTTCCTCTGCATCAGAGGCTCCATTCTTCTAACCAGAGCCTGGAGGCCTTAGAGGCAGGGGTAAGCTTGCCAATTGACTGGGGGGCTCCGCAAGGGACGACGAGGCTCATCAGGCCTGGAGGGAGCCTTTTCTAGGTCCCTCGGCCTCAGCAGACCGCCCCAGCAGCAGGAGAAAGTTTTTGGCACCGATCCAATTTTCAGAGCCTGGAGGCCTTACTAGGCCTCGGCCTGCCTCAGCCTCTCTCAGCTCACCTAATTGTAATCCATTCGCTGCGTTAGGAGCCCAAGCGATTCCTCGGAACGAGGGCTCATCGCAGCTTAGGCCACAGGCCTCAAGGCCTTCTTCTTCTAATGGCCTTTTTTGGGGGGGGAATCCATTCGCTGCGTTAGGAGCCCAAGTGATTCCTCGGAACGAGGGCTCATCGCAGCTTAGGCCTCAGGCCTCAAGGCCTTCTTCTAACTGCCGTTTTTTTGGCGCGAACTCTGCGGCCGCCATTTTGAATTGACTCACGGTGGCCATTTTGTGTGTGAATGAGGCCCAGACTGCCTGGAGTTTCTCCTGAAGGCAGTGTTCATCACCGGTGACAGAGGCTTCGAGACTACAGCATTGAACCAGGGAGGGTCTGTTCGCTCCCAAGGGGCGCTGTGCCCATTAATTCCCTGCCCACCCCCCTCAAGGGCTGAATCATCTCTGCAGGCTCCCTTGGTGAGTTACAGCGCCAAGTTTTGCCAAGGTTGAGCCCAGAGCAACTCATCATGGCAGAGAAAATCAGCGAGCCGGCCAAGAGGAAACGCCAAACAGAGGCAAGTGGAAAGAACACCACCAAGCGAGCCCGGCCAAGCAGGGAGCCACAGAGGGAGGAGGAGTCCCAAAGACTGAGAGCAGCCTCCCCAGATCTGACAGGCACGATGGGAAGGTCCATTTTTGAACCCCTTTCCTCACATTGTGCCTCAGCCCCAGGGGCCTGGTCTTCCCCCAGGGGAATTCCCCAATTAGATTTAACCACAAGAGTGGACCCAGGGAGGGGCACAACCAACCAGGACACCCCAGGACCCCAGGCCACGTTCACCCCCACTGCAGCAGGGCTTCGCCCTCCTGAGAACCAGGCCTTGAACCCGGACCTCCTTCAGTCCACGATAGCCCAGGCTGTGGCTCAGTTTATGGCCTCCAACACCCCACAGCCACCCCCCCAGGCCACGTATCATCCACAATCTCCAGATTTGATGGAGGATCCCTCATCGGATTTGGAATCTACAGGGGCTGAACAATCTGGCCTGATTTTGTTTGAGGACGAGGGCATCACTCCCTCTGACCCCACCCCTCCTGTCGGTCTCTTTGACCATTCATTCTTTAATTCCCTGCTACTCAGGGCCTGCACTACTGCAAACCTCCCCCAAGAACAGGAGACCCCACCTACAATGTCCAAGGGTCCCCACGCCATATACACCGAGCCCTCAGTCTCACAGAACAATATTCCCTGCCCTCCCCTTTTTCTGAATATAGTTCAAGAACAATGGGAGAACTTAGGATCCTTCTTAAGCCCCGGTGCAGTAGAGGGAACATTATTCAATGTTGCCCGTTCTCTGGCCTCCCTATTGGAGATTCCTGAGATTGATGAGCCTTGAACTCATTGTTTCCCAATGCTAACATCCCTGGGGACATAAATGAGGCACTTAGGGCGGAGGATAAAAAGATTGACTCCGCATTGCGTAGTTCCCATCTGGCATCAGCCTGGGCAACAAAGGCGGCAACGTCCATGGCCTTCTTCACCAGGGCTTCAGCCCTTGGGTTACGTAAGCTCCAGGACAGGATCCCTCCAGACCAGCTCAGAGCTCACCAAAATCTGGGTAAGTTAGTGGCTACATCCCAGTACCTAGCCGACGCTTCTCTGCACATGGCTAGATACACTGCCAGACCATCGCTGCAGACATCTCAGCACGAAGGCTCCTTTGGCCCAGGAATTGGTGAGCAGACACCAAGACCAAGTGGCGTCTGGCCTCTAAACCTTACACAGGTGGACATCTCTTTGGTAAGGCACTAGAACCATACTTAACTGAAGGTAAGGACAAACGTAAAACTCTGGTTAACTCATGTCACAAAGCAGTTACAGGAGGCTGCCTTTCGACCAGCTCCATCCTGGGACTGGGCCCAGGCATCCCTCTATTCCTTTCAGAGACAAGAATGACAGCAGGATCGTTTAGCATGCAGAAGCAGACCACAGATCCAGGCCAAGCGGCCCCTTCAAGGCCGAGGGGCCGTTCCTCTAAACGAGGCAAGTGATCTCACAGTCTCACTTCCCATAGGAAGCCAGCTGGCCCCTTATTCCAGCACTTGGGCAGTCACCACTACAGATGCCGGCTGGCCCCTTATTCCAGCACTTGGACAGCCATCACTACAGATGCATGGGTGTTAGACACTGTCACGCAAGGTTTGAGACTAGAATTTTGTTCTCAACCACTTGACAAATTCCGCTCTTGCCCTATCCCAACGAGCAGGTCCAGGGCTGACTTTATGTCAGAGGCCATAGCTCATTTATTACAAATATGAGCAATTGAACCAGTACACAAGACCAAGAAGGACGAAGGTTTTACTCAAACCTCTTCGTCACCCCTAAGACTTGGGGGGCTGGAGGGCAATCTTAGACTTGAAAGATCTAAACCTTACTTGAGGTATAAGAAGTTTAAGATGCAACCACTTCAATCAATCCTGGCCAGCATCAGGCAAGGTGACTTTCTTACCTCAATAGACCTAACTGAGACATGTTTCCTAACCACCACAAATTCCTCAGATTCAGCTATGCCCACGACCAGTACAGAACCCTACCCAAGGGTATTTACAAGGTACTGGCAGTGCTCGCAGCCCACCTTAGACAAATTCCAATCAGAATTCAATGCTATTTAGACGACATACTAATTCAGTCATCATCATTCCGAAACGCTCAGTCAGACCTCGCCCTAGCCATCAAGGTCTTTCAGGAGCACGGGTTTTCTGTTAATTTCCAGAAAAGTCATACAACAACCCGGCTCCTCCATTTGGGCGCTGTTATAGACATGGACAATTGTACGGTCTACCTATTTCAGGACCGAAGGAACTCTATTCAGACTCTTGTACGTTGGATCCAAAGGGCCAGAGTAGTCACACTGGCCTCCCTATTACAGCTACTGGGGAAGACGGTGTCCTGTGTACAAATTGTGCCATGGGCATGCCTCCACACCAGAGAATTACATGGCTTCTCCTTCCATTTCAGAGACTTGAACTCCCTTCAATGGTGGGACTACCCGGCGCTGTCACAGGGAGCAGTATTAGAACCAGACAGGATTACCATTACCACAGATACAAGCCTGTTTGGGTGGGGGCCACACCTCCACACGCACTGGGCTCAAGGTCGGTGGTCCAAACAGGACCTAAAGAACAATATAAACTGGCTGGAACTCAGAGCCATACATATGGCCCTAAAGGGATTCACCGATATAGTACAGGGCCAACATGTCCTGATTTTAACCGACAACATTACAGCCAAGGCCCACGTCAACAGACAAGGGGGGACAAGGTCCAGGCCTCTCATGCAGGAGGCCAAATTGCTGGGGTCCTGGGCGGAACTGAATCTTGCCTCCATCAGGGCGGAGCACATATCCGGAGTGACCAACCAGCAGGCGGACTCACTGAACTGAGCAACCATGGACCATTCCGAATGGCAGCTGGATCCGAAGGTGTTCAGAGAGATCGTGGACAGGTTTGGTTCCCCAACCTTAGACCTTTTGCCTCCCCCACCAACTCACAACTTCCCAGATTCCATTCCGGGCTCCCACCTCCATCAGCAGAGGGAACAAATGCGCTCCGCAGTCCCTGGCCCAGGGAACTGCTCTATGCCTTCCCTCCTCTGCCGTTTCTTCCTGCCACGATCAGGAAGATCCTTCGCGAACGAGCAGAGGTCCTCCTGGTTGCACCGCATTGGCTGAGACGTTCTTGGTCGCCGACCTGATGGAGCTCTCCGCATCATCTCCATGGAGGATCCCAGCAAATCGCATCTCCCACATTCAGGGGGAACTACGCCATCCAGACCCTCAATGACTCCAGTTAACCGTCTGGCACTTGAGAGGCAGGCCTTAGGCTGAGACTCATATTTGTCAAGGGTCATAGCTATGATTCAGCAATCCAGGCGACCCTCGACGAATAGAATATACGATGCCACATGGAGAGACTCCTGTAATTGGTGTTCAGTTCGAAAAATTGACCTTTTGGCGGTTTCAATGCCAGTTATCTTGGAGTTCCTGAGGGATGGTCTAGACAAAGGGCTTTCCACAAGCACCATCCGCAGGCAGGTAGCAGCACTTGCCACAGTTATTTCCTGTGGCAATGAATCCTTAACACATTACCCTATGATACGCTCCTTCCTAAAAGGAGCTAACAACGTCAGACCATCAACTGTACATAGATACCCCTCGTGGGATCTTCATCAGGTTTATAGGCTCTTGTTTCGCACCCTTTGAACTATTGACACTGGTTTGTTTAAACAGTTATCGATGAAGGTGGAATTTCTTGTTGCTGTAACTTCAACGAGAAGGATATCTGAACTGGCTACTCTTCAGTGAGGAAGGACCTGTGTACGTTCCATAAGGACAGGGTAACCCTTAGGCTAGGCCCCTCCTTCGTGCCTAAGGTCAAGTCCTTGTATCCTAGATCTCAGGAAATAGTTTTGCCGGACTTCTGTCCTAACCCATCTAATGACATAGAGGTTCAGTGGAACAAATTGGATGTGCGCAGGGCTTATATTGTTATATACAGAGAACCTCATCTTTCCACAGAACAGAGGCTCTGTTTGTGTCCTATCACCCTTCATCACTAGGTCAGAAGGTTTCTTCAACCACAATACGCAGGTGGATTAGAGTTTGTATTTCTCTGGCATACCAGTCTCAGTCACTGCGAGATCCCAGGCATATCACGGCCCATTCCACCGGGGCGCAGCTACTACAGCTGCCTGGTCTACTCAGGCCTCCGTAGAGGGAATTTGTAGAGCAGCAACATGGGCATCGCCCTCTTCCTTTGTCTGTCACTACAAGAGGGATATATATGCATCTTCTACGGCTTCATTTGGCCGCAAGGTTCTAGAACACGCATTAACGTTGGATGGGACCCAGGCCCAATCTAATTCCCCACCCTAGGGACACAGGGCTTTGGTATGTCCCATCCGTGGGTTCTCCATCCAATCATGCTGGAGAAAGGGGCGTTGTCTTACCTGAACGCCTTTTCTCAGCATGATGATGGAGAATCCACTCCCTCCCATTAGGTCAGTTGGCCTGGTTCCCATATTGTTCAGACGCGTCGGACTAAAGTTTGAGTATCGCCTTAGCCTAAAACTGGGGTGCAGTTGGCACAGAGGGGGCGGTACTAAATTTCAGACTTAGTCTAATTGGAGAAGATAGATTAAGACAACCCATCCGTGGATTCTCCATCATCATGCTGAGAAAAGGCGTTCAGGTAAGACAATGCCCCTATCTCAAGTGGGATGCTTTTCCAGAAGGTGGGAGCCACAACAGAAAGGACTCATTTCCTGGGTTCTATCAGATGGAACTCTTTAGCAAATAGGGACCATAACATACACTTCTTGCCAGATCTGATGGGATGAGTATGCCAAGTAGGGCTTTGAAAAACAAAATGAGCAGTTTGAATAGAATCCAAAAGTAAACTAGAAACCAATACTGTTCACAGAGTAGAGGTGTAACATGTGCCATCCTAGGGGCACACATAACTGCTTACACCGTTGCATTCTGTACCAGTTGAACTTCTGAATGCTCTTCAGATTGGGGAGGATGTAGGATAAGTTTACTGCATAAGGCAATCAGATAGTATTATGATTGGTTTGGCTCATCCTTATTCTGAGTGCACATTGTTTATATCTGGGTTAGGTTTAAAATGTATCTATTATACATGATATCCATAGCGAATCCATCTAATTATAAATTTATAATTGTTGGAATATTCATGAGCAGGAAGAGTCATGTGATAACTGAGTTAGCCAATGTGAAGAAAGTGCTACTGAGTCTGTGCAAAAGGTATTGAGTTAGAAGCTGAATATTCAGTCTCAGGTTTGTCTCTGTATCTCTTTGTAGGAAGTCTTCATTGAGCTATGTTGCTGTAAAGAAGAATGTATGGTATTGTAAATATTTTGATATGAATATAAAGAAATTTATTTGAATCAGCTAAATGTGGTCAACTGTGAGAGCTTCTGACTTATTTTTTCACCAACAGAGAAATTAAAATTCTCTAACAATCTTTATAATCATGACTTGTTTTTGCAGTTACATGGTGCCAAAAAAGCAAAACAAACATCTGGCCATTACGTCTCACTAAAAGAAGATAAATAATTCATCTGGTAAGTAGAAGAACATTCATAATTATAAAGACACCTGTTGCTTGCAGAAATGACTCAGGGCAATTTGTTGTCCAAGCCAAATTAAAACATGGCACAGGGAGACACATACATACAAACAACAATTGACCAAGAAAAAATACATCTTCCATTATACCCTGAAATATCAAGCTGGTTCAGGTAGTGCAAGGCTAATGATGTAACACTAAAGCTCTGTACTTCCCTACCTTGTTGCTGAATTCTCCCCTCTCCTCCCTGGCTCAACAATTGCTACCTGAGGCAACCTTTGTACTCAACTTCTTGCAGGTCCAGCTCAGAGTCCTGGAATAATTCAGAACTGTATGGGGAAAGCAACTGAACTTTTGCAAAAAATTCCATAGAAAGAATTTTCTGATATGGACGGACATCATCCTCTTGTTCTTGGCCAAGGCACTGTGGGACAAATACCTCGTTAAGAGTATTTCCAAGTCAGTAATCCATTTGCTTACAGGCCCAGAGTGGATAGCTAGCTGAATTCATCTGCTGTTAGTTTTCAAGAGTGAAATTACTATTTGTCAGGAGCATTTACCCTCATTTCAGCAGCAAGTGAAGAAAGTATTACAGAAGTCAAGAAAGAAATAGATGAGGACATCAGCTAAAGGGGAAAAAAAAGAACAGAGTCAAGAGGGTCTGACCTATAAGAAGGTCAGTGTCTTCCTGATACTGCCAGCTTGCTTAGGATTGTAATACTGCGCAACCACAAAGATTTACTCAGCATTCTTTGTTAGCTGGCAAAGATTAAGAAATCCCCTGAGAAGCAATGAAAGATTCTTTCTACATCATGAATCAAATCAAACACTTGGCATATGACACAATTTGAATGCTGTAATGTAGATTCCCTTGACTGAACATTGACAGATATCCTACATTTCAACCCCTAGAATTTCTAACCAGTATGACAAACACCAGCTTGGGAAAGGTATGTTATAATATCTGAATACATTTAAGATCATAGTTTTGAAAGTAGATATAGCATCGCCACTTCCCTGCCATGATTTAATGGCAGGCTACGTTTAATGACAGGCTACATTTCAATTGAACATTAGAAGAAGTGTCTTAATTGTAAGTCCAAAAATGCCAGGGAATTTCTAGAAGCCTGGCACTCTGACAAATTAGCCATCAATAGACACATAGACATAAGCAACGTCTATAGATTCTGCAAAAGAGACAGTCAACTAGCCCAAAAGGGTACAAAAAGACCCAAGCATCTCTCCATTAGCAATGAGTACCCAGATCAGCATAGATTAATTCCAAGGATAACAGCAGATCAACAGTCAGGTAAACAATACCCCAATCAAGAAACTGCCAAAGAATCCAACAGCAAACAGCCCAATCGAAGAATCTCTAAGACCACTCCCATCAACACTGACAAGCAAGCCACCAGAATATAAACTGACAGCAATCAGCACTCCTTACTGGCACTGATGATATTATCTAGTTTGGGTAATGAAACGTCTGCAAGAAAACAAGCTCAGAGAGCACCAAGAACAGATCTATCTTCCATCCCTGCACAATGCAATGTGGCTAATATCAATCCAAGTGTGTTGCTTATTTTTAAAACAATTCATTAGTAATATGTTAGCCTTAATAAATCTTATCTGGGTTACTCTGCCAATTTAAAGTTGTTTCCAACTCCCACTTGCATTATACAGAAGGAAACAAAAGATGAAATATTCTGGTATTTTTATTTGTACTTTTCTGCATTCTGTCCACTGAGATGTGGAAAATAAATTAGGCTAGCTGTGGCACTATTATGAGGGAAATATATAATGTTAAAACAGCCTGTCTTTGCTATAGAAGATGACTCACATCTGAAGTGGTAACTAGTTCTCTGTTTTGTTATTTTTTTTTTGTCAAAATAGTCTTTACAGAATACTAATTTGCCGAGATGAAATGTACTTGTAAATCTAGCCTTGATGTTCTCATGATAAATTAATATTCTGTTCTTTGTCAATAACCAAATTAGTCTTACTTTTGTACTTTGATATCAGAGCAACAGAATTAATTGTTCTCACACTCTATTACACAAAAGCAAGCAGAGCTTTTTAAAGAGAATTGCTAAAATGACAGAAAGAAAATTTCAATACAAAAGAAATACCACAATATCAAAACGATACATTTAATCTCAAAAATGAAAATGTTTCTTGTTTCTCATGAAAAGTTAGGACACTTCATTTTACAGAACAGTTGAACGGTTGCTTTCTTATCATTAGAAAGTATATGCAGCTACAGTTGTTTATTTTCATTGTAAGGCTTTTTTAAAAAAACACTTAGTAATTAAATAATGATAAGTGCATAAGTCTCTCGCCTTAATTGGGAGGTCACCTTACTGAATATGATATGCTTTCTGAGAAACAAAATCAAAACAAGTAGGATAGCTACCAAAGTGACTGTGTCTTTTTATGTATGAGAGAAAGAGAGATACCAGCTATTAAGTCCTTGTTGAAACAAGCCTTTTATGAAAGATAAATTCTAATACATCTGTAATCAAGTACTTCTATCCTCTGACAAACAACTCTGACAATCTTCTTGATACTAGGGTTCCCATCCAACCAGGAAGCAATGCACACACACATTTTCTTGCTCTTAAGAAAACATTAAGAGCAAAGAACAAAAGATAAATTATTTCTTCTATCACACATTTATAATAGCTAATGTACATACTACATTGGAACAGAATTATTTGTTTGATCTTCAGATTCTTCAGAAAGCTATCCCAGTTCTTCTCCATGGCCTGCACCAGTATTTGCGTACATCCAAGAGTAACAGCAAGAATCAGATGCTGCCTCTGGACTGGTGTCAAATAAGGGCATTACTCTCACATTTTCTATTCTCATTAGTTAGGCAGCCCAAAAGGATTGATCATTTCAGGTCAGGTGTTATATTGAAAAATCGACCTTACCTTCAATGGTAAGTAGCTGCAGCCGCTGCCATATAGTAACCTTTCTACTGTTGGGCAGTAATCCACCCCTATAAGGAATGGAGGAGTGATGCTCCCATAATTTTTGCCATCATCATTCCCACATGCAAGATAAGGAAGGGGGTAACACTTGGAACCTAGCTAGGGGAACAGAGCCCAGAAGTTGAAGATCACTCAAATCTTGTAGTGCTTCTGATCCCTGATTTATTTAAATAAAGCAGCTTTCCCTAAACTGGCAACTTTTAGATATGCTGTGGCTACAATCCTCAGTATTCTCAGCCTCTGTTTTTTTGCCAAAATAATCATTTTCAGCTTCATCCTTGGCAAAAATCATATCACAAACATTTTTGTAAAGACCTTGGATATTGAAGGTTTCTCTGGGAAGAAATTTGATGGGAATTTTCACATAAGATTCAGCCCAATCTTTCATTTGCACGAGTCCATGTCTACTGACTGAAAGGGATACAGAAGCAGGAAAATACTGTAGAACAATTCCCAGTATGCAGTGCTTGAGAACAAATACAATAATCTTTCAAATAATGAGACAATGACATTGTTATCATAATAATTATATCACTTTGTGTGTATTTAGAGCTTTACATAGCATAATTTAGTAATTTCTAAAAAAAGTAGAACTAAATCTTAAATTAATTTCACAAATGAATGTTGCCCAACAGTAGGGTAAGGAAAACATTTATTTTTATCAGAATGCAAACTTCTCCAATTTACATTTTGTGAAGTGATTTGAAAATCAGAATGATTCACATGGCAACTTTGGTGAATCAGCTCAGAACTTTAAGAATTCATCCTTAAGTACATATATGAAGTGTTCACAAAATGTATACATTAAGGTTGCATGGAGAAGATATGGGTAAATTATTTCAAGTCATGTTGACATTAAGAAAAGTTTATAAAAAGTTTATTGTTAGGGAATAATGTATATAAAATGCACATTTTAGGTCAAATGTACAGAAAAACATGGACACTGCAAAACAGATGAGATGGAATACAACTAACATAAAACTGGTGAAATGAAAATTGCATAAAATAATGGAGTTTTACAAATGATTTGCTGAGCTACAAGAAATATAGGCATGAGGGTTATATTCAACTATTAGTAATGCAAAGATGGTACCTAATCCTTTCCCCCATTTTTCTCTTATTATGTTTACCTTTAATAATCCCGTTTGTGTTTAAAAAAAAAAACAAAGATGTGACTGCAGGTGACTTTATGCAACATTTACTTACAAATATATGGAGCTCAGTACAGTGTAACAGTAATAAGGAACAATATCAAAAGTAAGGGACAGAGTTTCTGTCTTATCTTTCAATTTCCATGTTTTTTTTAATTGTTTATTACAGTTTTTGTGGCTTGACTGATAAAAAGCAACTGGTAGGAAGTTGTAGTACTTTGTATGTGTTAAAAAGCATTAAATCAGTTGGTTATGCTGAGCTTTGCTGATATTGTGAAATAGCAGCTGAACTATGGGGATAATTTTACTCCCAGTTTATCATTAAAAAGAAAACAAAATATTTGTGGCCTGTTGAGCTCAGTGAAAAACTTCTCTACCATGTTCTATTACATAATGTAACACTGAATGAACTGCTACTATAATAATACTTAACATTTTCACACTTTTTATTAAATACTTGTATATAATTCTTAGAAGAAGGATGCATGATCAAGGTAACAGGAACAGCAAACTTATGCAATCTTACTTGGAACTATAACATTAGCTCTATAATTTTGCTTGCTTTCAGTGGTTCAGTGATGATGTATTAGGACTCAAAGAGGGAGTAACTAGGGTAAAGAAGATAGGAATTCCCTTTCTCGAATGAAATATAGGCCGTGGAACTTATTGAAAGAGTCAGAACATGAAGTTCACATCAAGTAACATGTGATTATATAGCATCAAATCAGTGTAGACTTGATGCTAATGATACATTGGGAAAGTAGAAGAAAAATGGAGAAGAGGATGGTCAGCTGCAAGGTGGCTGAACTCAGTTAACAGGGGTGGTGATGTATTGTTGAGAAACTTGAAAGAACGGGCTAGGGATAGATCATTGGGGGGGGGAGATCCATCTATGTAGTTGCTAGAAGTAAAAAATGACTTGATTGCATATAATCAATCAATCAATCAGTATATTTCTCATGGAAGACATTGAGTTGTTGTAGGATTTCCATTTTTCCTAAGGACATTCCACAACTTGATATGGTCAATACAACCAAAGGCCTTACTATAATCAATAAAGCACATAGTGATATTGACTTCTTTTTGATATGCTTTGGCTTTCTCAATTGTCTAACATACATCAGCAATGTCTCTTATTCTTTGGCTTTTTCTGAAACCAATTTGAATAATGTGGCATCTCCTTTTCCATGTAGTCTCTAATCTATATTGGATAATCCTAAGCATTATTTTTAATAGTGAAAATAAGGATATTGTACAATAGTTTGTATACGCTAAATCTCTTTTCTTTGGTATTAGTATGTAGACTGATGTCTTTGTTTGGTTAAAACCTTTATTAATCCTTCTCCCATTATGGATCATATTGCTATAGTCCAGTGGTTCTCAACCTTTTTAATGCCGCGACCCCAACTGGTCGTAAGTCGAGGACTACCCAACCAGTCGTAAGTCAAGGACTTTCCCTGTCTGGGAGCGCCGTGCATGCATGGTGCCGCCCCCTGCGCCGGCCGAGGTGTAGCTGGCAAGTGGCAGAGACGCCGCAGGCCAACCACCGGCTGAGCCACCAGCTGGCCCAGCCCAAGGCACCTGCCAGGCCCCACGCGTACCAGCAACCCTCCCTGCGCCTGCCAGCCTCCCACCTCCCACCCCTGGCCCTCTTGTACTTACATTTTTAGTAGTTGCTCAGCAGGGAGGGGTGGAAACTTCCAGACAGCTCGCCTTCGCTGCAGACAACTTGCAGCACTGTTTGCAGAATGGGACTTTTGGCAGGCTCAGCAGGGCAGAGACAGCATGGACAATTCCTATTGGCTTTTGAAAACCAATAGAATTAGACTCTATTCAAGAGAGTCTATTCTATTGGCTTTCAAAAGCCAATAGAATAAAAAGGAGTAGCACAGCTAAGGAAAAGGGGGAAAAAATGGCGGACTGCGTTGTTTGGCGACCCCCGTGAAATGGTCGTTCGACCCCAAATGGGGTCCCGACCCACAGGTTGAGAACTGCTGCTATAGTCAGTCCATCAATTTTTGTAGCTGTCTACTTGGCAATGACCAGAGTGATAATATAATTTCTAATACTACAGATTCTTCTAAATAGGACCTATCTTCTAAGTTATTCTGGTTGTTGACAACCCAAATGTACAAAGTTTCAGTATACTTCTCCTAGCTATGTTTGATCTAATTAGTACAGTTTGATTCAGAATACTATCTCTCCTTTGGCATCTTTTAGTAGGCCTATTTGAAGCTGAAACCATCTTCTGAGTGTGGAGATCTTATGGAAGACTTTACTTGTTTTCCATGTCTGTTTCCATTTTCAATATCTTTACAGCTGTTATTGTAATATTATTTGGTGACTCTTCAGGAGTCTCTGAAATTCTTTGTTAGGTCCTTTCCTAAAGTCTTTTCTTACTTAGCTTTGGCTACTCCTTTTTCTTGGCAACTTCCAGTATTTGTTCTGATATAAAGTTTTCTTCCTTCTCTTTCTTGGGCTTTGCAGTCTCTTTTCACATTCATTCTAACAACATAGCTTTAATACATAGGACTTTTCTAATATTAAGTCCAGACTTTTAATATTAAGTCCAACATTTTTAAATGACTAGCAGTTTGGGTAAAAGCTGGTTTTGACCTCCCTCTCCTGTCTATTGGTTCAACTATTATCATTTTAAAAACAATACTCTTAAGCTAGGCAACATTTGGATTTTTTTTTAAAAAAAGTGTTTTTACTTTTCTGTTTAGTTCACACAATTAAATTATATGTTCCCCACTTCAATACAAATTGAGACTCTTTGGGGGCTATGTTTGATGGCTCTTTTTGGAAAACAATGGAACAATTGAAACAAAATTCATTTTCCAATGCTTTGGTTTGTTTACAAATACACTACTAAGTATTGGACAATATTGTATGGGTAACACATTTTAATACTGAGGGTGAAGGTTCGTCCTCTGAGCTTGTGGGTTGGTTTCCCAACGTTTTGTTACCAGGCTAGGTAACATCTTCAATGGAGAATTCTGCTGAAGATATTATCTAGCCTGGTAACGAAACATTCAGAAACCAACCCACAAGCTCAGAGAATGAACCTTCACCTTCATCCTACACCCGAGTGACAGATATTCACCATTATTGCAACGTTTTAGTATTCTTGGATTATTTTCCCATTCTGAACAAGTTGCTCAAACTATCAAGTTTTGGGGAAAGTGACTTGTGAATTTATCCTTAATATTATTGTAATAGAAACTGTATTACTCACCGTAAACTTTCAAAATAAGACAAGCAAAGAATGAAATAAACCATCAGAGCAGAATCCTAAATTCAGTTATCTTGAAAATGATGGCTTTATAAATATATATTACAGCAGTCTTATAAAACTGGCACTAGTTAATTATTTTGTCTTTATCCTATCTATGTTCTCTTCCCATTTTGACAGTTATCATGATGAACAATTAAAGAATTTTTATCAACACTTTGCAATGTTTCATAGCAATATATATTTTTTAAATATTTGTTTCACATGTACATGTGTTTCCTGTTTACAACTGTTACTACTAAATTCCATCTAGCAATTTGCATGTTTTATGTACATACACAGTGACACATATTTTTGAAGCTAGGTAGAGCATTATTTTATAATTTCTGAGTTTGTGAGATGATATAATAGCCTCAGTTACATATAGTAGACATCACTAATGCAGCGAAATCTCAGTTTAATGAATCATTTGCAGGAAGGGGTGCTCATTAAGTCTGAATGTCCTTTACATTCAAATTTATATCATTCATATACATTTATATTTCATAATTATGTAAATTTAACCAGTTGTCTGAAACTTAATTTGGATTTAGCAAGCTTTGTTTTCTAAATGGAGGTGAAGTCTAAAATATTGTCCATTAAATTTGAAATGTATTAAATTGAGGCCTCTTAAATGAAGGTGTTACTATCTATGAGAGGCCTCTAGAGCAGAGGTCCCCAACTCCTGGTCTGTAGACAGGTACTGGGCCACAGCATGCCAGCAACCTGTCCACACAAACAAGCAAAGCCCTATCCATGGGATGCAGGCAGCACACAAAACCATGCATTCTCCAGTCCACAGAAAAACCTTTCTCCACGGAATTGGTCCCTGGTGCCCAAAAGGTTGTTCTAGAACATTATCTCAATCTGCTTTTTTTCTTTGCCTGTTTTTCCTGTATCAGTCATCCTAAATTTGAGCATTTTTCAGATATTTGGACCAAATCCCAGAATTTCTCAGCCAGAATGGCCATTGCAGAGAATTCTGGGAATTCAACCCTCCAGTTCTGGAAAATGTCCAGTTTTGGGAAAAACTGCATTTTGTATTCCCTTTTTATTACCTGACATGCTTCTCAGTGAGATTGCAAAAACCTTCAACAAACCTCAATTGTTAAGACTATGAGTAGAGGAGACAAAGAAGAGACATAAAGCATACAAAGAAGAGTGAATCCATTCTATGTCATACAATAGGCTGGCTCTAATTATTAAATGGAGAAAGAATTTCCAGTCTCAGATGTGGTATAGAAGCTTACCCATACACTATCTGTGTACATGGCTTACTCTGTACGTCTAAAGGAAAACCGAATTTTCATATGTGCAGAATACTCAGCATCATTACAAAGCTGAAATCATATTCATTTACTGGCCCCTTTTGTGCATGGAATAAAATATGAATGGTGGCTTTGTTCTCTTTCTCAGACAATACTATTTCATGACGCTTATTCTAAACACCTTAAGTTTCTATTAACCCATGGTACAAAACTGCAATACATTAATTCATTAATCCACGCACTTAGGTATGCGTACTATGTGTCCATAGTTTTTCTTTTTCTTTTTTTGTGCCTGAGAGAGAGAGAGGGGGGGGAGAGGAAGAGAGAGAGAGAGATTGGCCCAAGGTCACCCAGTAAGTTTTAGGCCTAATATGAGACTAGGACTCCCAATCTCCCAATTTATAGACAGATATCTTAACCACTACACCAGCGGTTCCCAACCTTTTCTATATCCCTAGAACGCTTCTTAACTATTCTTGCACCCCTTACAAAAGTTTGAAATAATGCAACAAATTTTGCATATACACTATAATTTTGAAAACCCAAGTTTTCACATCCCCGGAATATCATCTCCTACCCCCAGGGGGTGAGAGCACCCCAGGTTGGGAATCCCTGCACTACACTAAACTGGCTCTCTATAAATTGTCATACACACAATAAAATAAAATTGTATTTGGACAATAAGTCTGGAAAAAATGAAATTTTCCTTCCATCTGCCACATGATTCTTGGGGGGGGGGAGCTTTCTTTCATTGTATGCCCAGCTTTAAGATTTTAATTTAACCATAACAAAAGACAACAGAATGACATAAAATACATTGCAATTTCTAGAGAAGGTTCTGGCAGGTCATACTTTATGCTTTCTTTAATAGATAATATATAGCGGTTTTAAAAAGTGCTTCTTCTGTCACAGATTACAATAAAAAGTAGACTTTTTTCTCTGTGATTGTCAAACATCTACAGGTCTTAATTAACTCTCCGATAATGTGACTCTTATTTTATTGTGACTCTGTTGGCAGAAAAAGCCTTCAGTTATATATGTCACATCTCTTATCACCATTTTACAAGAATGAAAAATAAACACAGATGTCATATGTACAGATAAAGTTTGTAGTCATTTCATTTCATACTTGCACTGATTCATCTAATAAAGGTTCAGATGCTGTATCCAGTTATCAGTGTGTAAAATGCCCAGAAGCAGTAACCTTCAAAAATTTTTGAGCATTTTTATCCTGATAAAAAAGATAAGTGAATCTTTATTGTGAAAAGATAGCATATTGTAAGTTTTGTTAAATGAAACATGGATACTCTATGCTGATCTACTTTCAAAACTCACTAAGCTTAACTTGTTTTTTTGACTGTGCAAATCTATGGTCAGCAGTTGCTATACTGCAGGGGCTTGAGAATTCCTATGTTTTATATATTAAAATATAATTATCAAAAGTGGCATATTTATTTCTTGCCCAACTCTAACACCAATGAAGTCATTATATTCATGCTAGAGATCACACAAATTTTTGTTTAGGAGTTGAAGGAGCTGTTGACAGCAGCAAGAATACTCTATGCACAAAAATGGAAGGATACTTTCCCCACAGTGGACGGATGGCTGCAAAAGTTGATGAAATTAGCAGAGATGGCTAAACTGACTGCTTTTATTAAAGAAAAAAAGTATAATTAATTTTGTTTCTACTTGGAAACCGCTTCTGGACGTTGTGCTTGAGGTGGAAAAAAATGAAACTTTGATTTTGAGTTTTGCTGATTAGATAAGTTGGATGTTATTACCTTATTCTACTGTGCCAAGAAGAGCAGGGAGTCAATGCTTTTTTTTTTTTTTTGTATTTCATATGGTAATTCAAACTTTGAGAACCATGCTATAACTTAATTATAGAGTGTCATCTTGCCATAATTTTTTTAAAAAAAACCACGTCTGGAAGTATAGCTGTTCATCTAGGCTAAAAAAACCAAAGCAACCATTAGAGGGTAGTGGAGAACCTGAGTTTTGTGCATTTCTTTACTGTCCTCTAATGGTCATCCAGATTTTTGCTGGGAGAACTATAGCTCATATTTTAATATTGCTTCTTTGTCAAGACTAGTCTGTAATTAAATGTTGCTGACAAGTCTGAGCATCTATCACTCATTCTAAACTTGCCAAATGAATTAGTGTTTTAGATTTTGTAGCATAGACCTTTTCAAACAGAGCTGACAGTTTTTAGGAAATAATTTGCCTGTTGCATCATGCTGTTAGGGAAGCCTAATTGTGTCTGGTAATGTATCAGACATGACACATACATGTTGCAATAAAAAATCCTTTTTTATTCAGCAGATACTGTACCTAATTGTTTTACCTTTGTTTATTTATTTCTGAAACATTATAAGCTGTCCACTCATATGTACAGTTTACATACACTTATATAAAAAAAACCCAAATGAACAAACTTAAAAACTACTGATAGATTTTGACTTACAACCAGTCACTTAGCCACTGTTTTAAGTTATGATAGACGCTCCAAAAGATACTTACAAAACCAGATTCATTGTTCCAGCAGCATGGCCCTGGAAGTCATATGATTGCATTTTGGGTGATTAGCTGCCAGCCCTCACTGACAGCCTTTTGCAGTGTTCCACTGTCATGTGACTGTGATTTGTGACTTTTTTTGCTGAAAACCAGGGTTTACTTCCTACAAGGAGGCATGTGCACACAAATATGCACACAGATATTCATTCATAACAGTGGGCAGACTGGTAATGGGTAGCATGTAGTTTGTTGAGAGGGATAACTGTCAAAATGCTCATTCATAAAAGCATGCTTCTGCCTACTTTGTTATAGGATGATGAGAGGTGGACTGTCAGACACCAATGGAAGTTGAATGCAAGGTAGTGAATTATTTAAGAATGCAAATGGTAGAACAAAAATAGATCAAGAATAAATGGAGGTGAATAAATATGGATAGAATAGAAAACTGAGAAACAAATATAAAAGAAATATGTTGAGGTGGTTTGGTGAAAGAAAAAGAAGCTATGGAATTACAAAACAGAGATAGGAAAAGTATAGGACTGAGAAAAATTCTGGAAGAATTATGATTGGATGGAATCCATGAGGTCTTCAAAAAGAGAAGTGAGAAGTCTAAAGATTAAAAGTTGTTTAGATATAATGGAAACAACATTGGGCTTCAAGAACAGAGACTACAGAGAGGTACTGTATAGTGCAGTGATGGCGAACTTTTTAGAGACTGAGTACCCAAACTGCAACCCAAAACCCACTTATGCATCGTCGAGTGCTGGGTGGGTGTGGCCCATTGGCTGGGTGTGGCCCATTGGGTGGGTGTGGCTGCGGTGGTAATGGCAGACTGGGTGGGACTAAAAAGTTCAATCAATCAATTCCAATTTGCAAGATCTTTTTTTCCCCGTGAGAAGTTGAAATTGACTAATTGAACCTTTTTTTTTTTGCACACTGCAGCAGAGACCTAAAGGTTTTATAAAACCCAGCTGAAGGCCTAGGACTGGGGCGACGATGCGTGTGCCCAGAGAGGGCTCTGAGTGCTGCCTCTAGCACCTGTGCCATAGGTTCGCTACCACTGGTATAGTGAATAAATGTTGGTATAAATTAGACTGGTAAAGATTTTCTTTCTTTTTTTCCCAGCACCTGTTTTTAATTTCTTTTTCTTTTTACCCCCTACTCCTTTCATGCACTGTGCATAATGTTGCTTATCACAGAAGGGAATAGCATTTTGGTTAGTGTGAATGTATCATTTCAGTGTAATTGAGGGAGTGTTGCCTCTGTTTGGATCAAAGGTGTTATCTGGATTTTTTGCATGTATGTCTATATGTCAGTGATGGCGAACCTTTTAGAGATTGAGTGCCCAAACTGCAACCCAAAACCCACTTATTTATCACTAGGTGGCAGGTGGGCGTGGCCCACTGGGTGGGCGTGGCTTTGGTGGTCATGGCAGATTGGGTGGGTGTGGACAAGGTGGGCGTGATCATCTCGATTTTGCTCATGGGGAGGGACGCCTGTGGGGGCTGGGCAGGGTTGGAGGAGATCCAGGGGGTCTCTGGCAGGTGGGGCGGTGGGCAGGAGACTCGTCCTGCTGGGTGAGGCAAGGTGAGGCAGGGCGGGGGTACCATTGTCACAGGGCAAGGTAAGGCTGGGGTGGCTGCTGCCTAACACCATCGTTCTCTGCACACAAGAGGCCAGGGAGTGCATGGGTTCTGGGATGCATCCGTTCATGTGGGACTTCGGAGAGTTAGTGGGCGGCTGGTTGAAGAGAGACGGTTGCCATCTCCGAGGCATGGCGCGTGTGCCCACAGAGAGTGCTCTGAGTACCGCCTCTGGCACATGTGCCATAGGTTCGCCACCACTGCTATATGTGTATATGAGTTGAACATATGTTGCAGAATTATTGTGCATATACAATTTACTATTGCATGTTTTTATGGACAAGGTTTTTTAAAGATTATTTTTCTTTGTAAGGCTTGTTTTCATTTGTTCCATTGGGGTCAAGATTTTAAGAAGCACCCATACATCTGATAAATATATGCTTTAAATATTGGACTTCCATCAGTGGATGGTATCCCTCAAGTGGATTACAATCTACAGATAGGTGTCTTGAACTATAGAATTGCCACCATTTCAATATATGGCAATGAGTAAGAATTAATGCAGCTGCAAAATGCATACTTGAAATAAATAAACTATAATAACCCCAAGAGACCTAAATCTAGCCCCCTCCCTTGACGTCCATTCCTGCGGTGCCAATTTGCCTTGACTTGTTATTAGATCAGATTCTTGTGCATGGAATAAACATTTAGTGCTTTTGAATTCTATTCTGCCTCCCAATTTTCTACCTGACACAAGCAAATGGAAAGTGTACTGAAATTCTTCTACAAAAGAATAAAATGAAATAAATAAGCAGGCAAAAATAGCCTTTTTCTCCCCATTGAATGCGCCACCAGCATCTTTCAATAGCTCCTTGTCCACTATTGCTATCACATTCAGTTCTTTCCCCATTCTAAATGGTGGGATATAACTTCCCTTCATCCTCCAGCAAATTGTTGAAAGGCTTGCCTCCCAGATATACAATAATTTATCAGAGGGATGAACCCAAACAGGTATAGCTCCAGAACTTTTTTTTCAGAGTAGAAGTTTTGATATCACAGTTGATATCAAGTGGCAGAATGCCAGAAAAAAGCAGACCTTTCTTGGGTTTAGTAAATGAAAAATGGGGCTTCCTGTTGTGATAAATTAGTATGAGAAAAGTAAGAGAATGAGGAAGCCAATAAGCTTGATTTATTTATTTGTACACCCTACTGCTGTTTGCATATTAGTATAGATTCAAATCACAATGAGCTGATGCAAGTGAAAATGGTCTTGCGTTTTCTCAGATTTATAGTGCTATAGGCCATGTTAAAACTAAGCTTTTTAGACTTTGTGTTTTGGGGCCATATTTCCAGAGTACCTTCCGCAGGTCCCAAAAGCAGTTCGGGGAAGGCTGTTTTGCGCCATCGTTACCTATGGAATTCCACAACACAAGTTCAGGTTGTTCCTTTTTTACTTCCTAACCCAGGCTCCCCTTGTGTATTATTTCAGTCACCAAACTTTAATGCGAAGACAGGCCGCCACACAGACGAACGTCGCATGGCACGAGACTGATTACTAAATTGATATGATTAAGGCAGCGGGTTGAGCGGGGGCGCGCGCACGTGTCTGCCTGCATTGGAATTTCAGCGCAAGAGCTCCACCAGGGGAAAAAAAAACGAAAACCTTTGCGGACGGGGCTGCAGCGCAAGCCCGCATGAAGCAACCGAGGCTCTGGCGTCGCCTTGGCCAGTTCCGTTCCAAGCGTCAATAGCGAGTGAGAAAGGGCATGTGGGGGGGAGGAACATCCAAACCCTACGATTTCCAACGCCTTCCCCCCGGCGGGCCCTTTATACTGCGGCCTTCCCCGGGGCCACGAGCGCCCCATTTTCCCTGCCGCAAAGAGGATGGGGTTGCAGCGCGAGGGGCAGCAGCAGGCGAAGCGCTCCGCGCCGGCACCAGCTACCAGCTCGTCGGTTCCTCAGCCAGCAGCGCGACAGCCCAGCCAGGCGGGGAGGCGGTGCTTGGGTCCCCAAGGCGCGGAGCGGGTTGGCAGGGGCGACGGAGCGGAGGAGGAGCGAATGGCGAACTGAGAGGGCGGCCAGCCTTTTCGCGGCTCGGGCTGCCTGGCTGGGACGGAGGCGGCTGGAGGGAGCGGCGCGGCAGCGGCGAAGGAACAGGCGGCTTCTGCAGAATTCCCTCTTTTCCCTGCCTCGGTGGGGAGGCGCGCGGATCCAGGCTCGGGAGAGCTGGCCGCCGAAGGTGAGGGGGTGCCGCGGGTATCTGGGCGGCCTAGCGAGGGCGACGCCAAGGGGGGCCCGCCCCGCCGGACCGGGACTCCGCACGGCTGGGCGATATCCTGTGCAGCGCAGCGAGGCCTCCTGCAAACCCGGGGCGGGAAGGGGCGCGTGAGGCCGCGGGCTTCGCTGCTGGCTGGGCTGCTGCTTTTCCCCGCGACGGGCTCGGCGCTGCAAGCAGCTTCCTAGTCCTGCCTCTCCCCGCCCGCGCTTCGAGCTTTGCAGAGGAAGTTCAGGAGCCGCTGCAGCGCTGGGGCCCGACCTGCATGGGGTTCCGAGGAGCCCCGGGCCCTGCGGCTTGGACGCGGAGGTGGTTCGGGAAGAAATGGGCTTAAGCGTTTAGCTGCCGTCATAATGGTTGCGTACATGGCAGCTCGTAACCCCAGGCACGCGGGACTGCCGGAGACTGCGGGCAGACGGCGCTGGCAGCCGAGGGGAAGATATATTGCAGGAATGCCCACATTCAACACGTTTTTTCCTATCCGCTGAAGATAATAGTCCTGGCCGCAGTCACTGTAAATTTGCCCTGAATTGCAACACGAGTAGGCGAACTGTTGAATCCTGTAAATGTCTGAGCGCCTCGGTTTTTTGGCTCTGTAGTTCAAGATAGACATTAATTACCCTTCTCTGACGTTTCCCCGGTTTTTTTTATCCAACATATCCCGTCTGGGCATCAGTGGTCAGGAAATGCATTGCTACCTTATTAAGTTTTATTATTTATTTATTTTTTAGCAATCCAGAATCCTTGCCTAGAAACAGTCAGCAGGGGCTGTAAACCGAAGTGCTAGACTGGTAAATGCTAAAACAAAGCTTGGTAGAAAAATTGCACACAATTATAACCCATCACAATAAGGCGATGGGAGTGGAAAAGATTTGATTGCTGCAGTATACAGTTGGAAGTGCCATGGGTTTAATCAATAACAGTGATATTTTAGGAGGCCTGTGTAAATTTCAGTGAAAAAGCCTAGTGAGCTGTTAAGAGAACTTTTTATGCTGCTGAGAACACTGCTTTGTGTTTTGCTTCTTATTAGTGGCATTTGGGAAGAATAGCTCTTATTAAGAAGTATTATGACTTTCTTGGAAATCAGTGTCTAGTTCTGAAAGAACAAATGAGGTTTTGAGCACATGGGAGGGACAAAAATCTGGTGGGTTTTTAATGCCAAATTCTTCTTCCCAACCATTGGAATAGCTGTGTGTGCAAATTGTGTCTGACAACAGTGAGGCAAGGAGTTGTGATACCAGTTCTGGCCAAAAATCTTTGGAAAGCAAGAGGCCTCTCTCACTGTTTTGGCTGTTAGGAGACCCTATGCTCTACATCTGCAGCACATCTTGTGAGGACTGTTTGTGGAATAAAGTATGTATAAGCTAACTAAGTTGGCAAAAAATAAAAATTAGAAGGGTGATTTCAACTGTATCTAGGAATTAATTGTACGATAATCCAGATTGTTGGGATTCCTAGTTATGTTTACTCTTGGGAAATCCCACATCAATACCAAGACAAATTGTCTTGTGACACTTTTATAAAAAAATTCACTGGAATGAAATGTAAGTAGTACATGGTTCTTAATTATTGTATTCTATTTATTGTAGAATTAATTATAATTTAGTTTTGAATCCAAAACATTGATTAAATGAAAGCAAATTGACTTGACTATGAGTTATGTTTAAAGTAACTTTTAGAATTGGGATGATTTTAAATTTAATTAACCATCCACTTTCATTGTTTTGATACATCTTTTTCTTCTGATTTTTTTATTATAACTCCCCTGTTTGTAGTTATTATTCTAAGCTTTGCAGACTCCGGAAAACTCTGAAAACTGTTTTAGATTAAATTATGAATACAAGCAGGAAAAAGTTTTAGGACGAGTGCAACAACTGAAAATGTAAATGCAACTTTTTGCTTTCAAGATGGCAAGTGCAAAATGTTGTGTAGTAAATTGAAAAAAATACTTTAAGCTAAGTCAAGTACTTTAACATAGTTTGTGTACTGAGCTATCATTAAATTGCTTAGAAAATCAGAGATTGGACAACTATTTGTCTGAAATGGTACAGGGTTTCTTCCTTGAGCAAAGGGTTGGACTAGCAGACCTCCAGGGTCCCTTCCAACTCTTGTTATTCCGTTCTACTTTATCATAATCTTAGGGATCCTGATATGGAAGTAACTACTTGGGATATGTATAATATATATAAAATAGTTTGAATGTGTATATAAAAAATAAGTTAGTATCTCCCTGGTGTGAGCAGTGATTCTCATAACACAATCTTGTGCTTGTCTTCTTGGAAATAGGTTTGACTGAATTCATTGGGATTTATAATTAGGAAAATAGATTAAGATTGCAACCTTAATCTGGTGGTGTTCTATTGATTTCAGTTGCATTCTGATGGTTTTTTTTTTTTTTTTGAATAACTGATAAAGCAGATCTTTGCAGAGATGCAACTGGATGATCTTCATTACTTAGGATCATGTTAACTGCATGTATGTATGTATGTATGTATGTATATGTATATGTATATGTATATATATATATATATATATATATATATATATATATATATATATATATATAAATGTGAGCCATATTTATTTAATAGGCTCTTTGACTATTCTAAATTCTAAATCCATAATCCTAAATGTATTATCTGGCATTCATGTATATGAATAAGCTATGTAAAGACTTCTATAATTAATCAGTTCTAGACAGTTTATGTAATCATAGCTATAGGCAATGGCTTAGGTTTGGATTAAATAGGACAGGTCTGTGTGTCTTCTTTCAAAAACTTCTGATTTTGTTTTCTAAATATAAGCTCACCCAAATGTGCTTAGGCAGAGTACTTCAGTATATCTCCAGAAACAGAACATTGATACTAAGGCTGTTGCCCAAGAACATAACCGGGCTTGTCACGAGAAATTCACTTTCCTCTCTGATGGACTGCAGACAAGAGAGTGCTGTAAAGCTGATAACTTGGCCAGTATTGCCAGCTGTTCTAAATACAAGTATATAGAAATAAACCTGAACAACCAGAGAGGAGTTGGACAAGAGAATGATGGTAACTTCTGTGGACAAAGAGCATAAAGGGAAATCTTTCATAGTAGCTCACTCTGAGCTACAGACATTCCCCTTGCTCTGTACTTTCAAAGTAGGGAACATACTAAAATTTACCATGAGTGATTGGGTGTAAGAAAGTACTTGTATCTAAGAAAGTAAAATGTATTCTTTTTCCATATTATATATCATTGATCCTGATGGATTAGAGTTTCTGATAAACTTTGTTTATATTATAATCCCTATTATATTTTAATATGTGGGAGACTGAATTTATCCTACTATAGCATACTACGGGACAAAATCGAGTAATTAGATTTTGTAGTGTTTAGAGAAGCTATCAGAATATATATGACAACAAAAATAAACTGAGAATACCTCCTGACACCCTTATTGAACTCAAAACTATTTCTTCACAAGATAATAAATATTTCAAAGCATTTGGAATATTTGGGCAAGTGTTAATTTTCTGGTACATAGTGTACGCATATTAAATTGAATGTTGGCAGTGTTCCAACATCTCAAGGCAAGGTGTATTTAAAAATATATTTTCTTGTTTGCTGCAGAAGTTAGGAAGGAAAACAATGCAGTTAAGACGGCTTCAGAACAATTTAATTAATACTTGAACATTCTCACCCCTTGTGTCCAATTTTTGTCATGTAATTTTGTGTAGTGTGGAAGTTCTAAAATAAGCAGTGGCTTGATAAGCCTTTCAAATTAAAGTGAAATACTTTGGTGGTGTAATTTAAGTTAAGATACAACCTTAATCATGAGTCCCAAATCACTGAAATATTTTCCAAGAATCTGACTTTAATATAAAATAATTATTATAGGATAAGGATATAGTATAATTGTGTTTCTGCATGTGTAAAATTAAACAGACAATCTCTGAGATTTCAGTGGTGCTTTGGTCTCAATACCTCTGTATGTTACTGCCTCTGGATTCTTGTGGTACACAGTTTGCCATTATGCATAACCTCTAAGCAAAATACTCTTAAGGCAGTGTCTGGAAATGGGCGGAAGTAACTTATCTTAATAATGCATGTTAATTCTTTCAGTTGGAAAGCATAGAAAAATAATGGAAAAGAGCTATTGAAGAGAAACTCTGCAATGCATAGATAATTACTGATGACTTCTTTAGATTGAGAAAGTAAACCTTGCAGGAAGGAGAGAAGGACAATAGGTATATTTAAGGAAAACCATTTGCTGTTCAAAGTAATGCTTGTTTTAACAGGCCCTGTTTGTTTTGATTTTCTGCAACAAACTTTTCATTTGTGTTAAATACATGGTGGTTGGTACAGTAGTGCTTTCTGATATTTTGTATTCATAGGAATTTTTTCTAGATTTAACAGCTTGGAGAGGTGGGGTGGTATAGTGGTTAAGGCACTGAATTAGAGCTCTTTTCTAATTAATTTCAGGTGATGGATGATCTTCTGGAGCTTTGGGGCAATTAATTTCTCCCAGCCCAAGTTGCTTTAGAGAACTGATTTAAGGAACACTGAAGGAGAAAGTGCTGTGTACAGATAGTCCTTGATTTACAATCATAATTGAGCCTAGAATTGTGGTTGTAATTGGAGCAGTTAAATTGTTAAATGAATCTATTATCCCCAAGGAGTGTTTTTTGCTGGAAACAGGAAGTAAACACTGGAAACTGGCAAAAATCACTGAAAATGTGACGGTGGGACATTGCAAAGGCCATAAATGTGAACAATGGCCAATCACACAATTGTGAGGTGAGAGATGGTTGCTGTTGGAACTTCGAAATTGGGTTGTAAGTACCTTTTGGGGAATTTGTCATAATTTTGAATGGTCGCTAAACAACCGGCTGTTAAACTTTACTATTATTATTATTAAATAAGGACTACCTATTTGCTGCCTTGAGTTATTAAATGAAAGGCATACAACTGCTGTATCGAAATGGTGAGTGCAGTTGTTTTGGGTTTTATTAAAAAAAATGGTAATAAATGGCAATATGGGAAAGTTAACTAATACTAATTGCCCATTCTCCTCAAATCTGTATTTCAGAGAAGTTGCAGGTGAAGATAATGAAAATTAAAAGCTATTATGTTTGACCTTGGATTATAATTTAAAGTTAATTTTCCCTTTTAGTATAACTGATAAAGCAGATTCATAAAAATAACATCTACCTTCAGTCGAGCTTGATGGATGCAACCAGTTAGACATCTTCATAACAAGACAGAGGGTTTTGCTGTTCCAGCCTTTTAGAGTCTCTGCGTGTTTGTGTATGTGTATGTGCTTTGTCTACTACTATAATGTAGCATTCCCTGGAGGTCCCCCATCCTAGGACTGACCCTGCTTAGCTTTTAAGCCAGGTAAAATCAGCCATGTGCTGCCACCTGCTGGGACACAAAGCAGGTCCTTGAAACTATAGAAACATTTCCATTGAGCATTAATAATGCTGCCTTACAGAAATGTATCTCCAGAGTTTGTTCTTTGGTGTGACTGTTCTGTCTTTACCATTGTTGTTGCTTACGAATTAGTGATAAACAGCTAATTATTAAGTTTTGTGTGTCTCAATGAAAGTGTCAAAAGCAGGGTTGGAATCTGCAAACCATACATAACACTATGAATGAAATGGTCATAGATTTTTTTCTCCATTAAAAATAATTTTGTTTTGCTTTTAAGTTTTGTTTGCCTATGATATGCTGTTGAAATTTTCCTATTTGTCTGGTTACATTATTTGTATGAGAAAAAAGCTTCTAGAACTTCCTTTATTTCTGGTTTATTTTTTTCTCCAATGTAACGGGTTTTTTATTTGAACTTTCATTGTTGATTGCTACAGTACAAGTGAAGTAATATAATACAATATTTGTATTGATGTATATATTTTTTTCAACTTACATTTGGTCTCTAACTTTTTTCAATATTCCATAATTAGATCAGTGGGTTTTTAAGATTCGCCCAAAATTTCTTCAAATAACTACTACTTTATAGGTGGGAATGAGTGTACATAGGTGTGTATATGACTGCATATAGGTGGATGGATATATGGCAAATGAAAATAAAAAAGAAGATAGGGAGAAATATGGCTTCATCCAAGGAGAAACAGTTGTATGGAAACCATGCTGCTTCTCAAAAGATTCATCTCAGAGCAACAAGACATATTTGCACAGATGCCAAATGTTAAAAATGTTATTCTCATCTAGAAAACAAAAAAAAGGTAACTCTGTAGTTCTATGGGTTTTTCTCACTTTTAACTGCAGCTCTGTGGAAAAGATTATCACAGAAAAGAAGATAAAGGCTCTAGCCATAGGAGTGAAATTTGACAAGAAAATATATGGATATTTTCATTGTTAGAGTGTGATAAAAATATGAAAGCTATTAAGTATGATTCAATGCAAAAGATCTCCCCATGTATTTTTCTTGTATATATAAGCAAAAGGAGAAATGTTGACTTTGTCAGTTTGATGTTCAAACACAGGTGACCAATAAAGATATGAATTACTGTAATTGTATTGCTTAAGAGTAATTATGATATAGTTATGTTTGTTGTTTGGCATTACCCAATTCTGTGGGGAAGAGGCTGCCTGCATATAGAGAATTGTTGGCCTTGACAGTTTCATGGTTTAGGTGAAAAACATTTTTTTCGTGACTCTTTGAAGAAGACTTAAGTAGGGACCATTTTGTCCCTGTTGATATAAACTGCTGCTTGCGCCTCTTGTGTCAGTGCAAAATAACACCATCATAAAATATGTTGTCTTAATTGTCAGTCCTTAACCCTTCCCCTGTAGTCATCCATTGCCCAAATTGCAAATGTATCTAATATTATAAACTGATTGGTTTCCTTCCCTGATTTCATTTTTCTTGTCTACATTTCATCATCCTGTAGAAAACATATCTATCAGGTGAAGCTGGCATTGTTTTATAATTTTGAAATTTATATTTAAATTTAAAGGTATAAAAAAATGAAGAAACAATTGAGAATAAGGTACACCATTATGTACTTAACAAAAATTAAAAGTTAACCGAGCAGTGCCAAACATATTTTCATTTTTTGTACTTTATTCCATATTTTTAACAGATAGGGTGCAAAAAACCCCCAAAACTAAATTGTCGAGGGAGATAGTTTTGCATTTGTTCTGGGAAGCTGAATTACCCAAAGGGAGTTGAAGTGAGTAAAAGCATATCCAGAACTCCAGTACTGAAAAATTACCGTTAGAATTCTAGCTAGGGCTCCATGCTGGCTTCAAAATGGTTAAGAACTGTATCGGTTGTTGTTGTTTTTTTTAAAAAAATCAGAAATGTAAATGCAGACATAGGTAAAAGAGGAGAGAGAACAAAGAGGAGAGAGAACAAGGCTACAGGCAGCTGAAGTAAATATTTGTACTCATTCTATTTGGTTGCATTTCAATAGTTCCTCTGGATGGGAAACTAGCAAACTGCCAGGCCTGGGTGGACCTGCTAAACGGGAGAGCCTGATAGGTGGTGTTCTCCCTCTTCCCCCATACACAAAAGTTATACCAAAAAAAAGGATAGAGGCCTAATCGTCCTCACCAAATTTGAGCATCCAAGGCACTGGACAGTATGTATCAGTATGTATCAGTCACATGAGCGTGGACACTGCAAACAACCTAAATGTGAGCCAAGTGTCCAAAATGTGGTCACATTACCACAAGGGGGGCAGTATGTGCCATCAGAACTCTGGGACTGGGTCATCAGTAGCTTTAGGAAGATCTGTCATAACTTTGAATGATTATTAAGTGACTAATCATTATGTGAGGATTGCATGTGTACATGCACACAGAGACACATGCACACAGATACAGAAATCTGGCAAATAATTTTCCAAAACTCAATACATTTCTCATTATTCTGAACTATTTTATTTTAGGATATTGAAGAGTGTGCTGCAGCTGTTGCCCAAGTATGCTTTCTTTTTCCAGATAGAAGGGTAGTGTGGTCTGGGCTCCTCTTTTCTATGGAAGTCCAAAGTATGGTTGATTTCAACAAGTGAATGGGTGGGGTAAGGGGTAGGTGATAGATGAAAACATAAATAAGACCAAAGTGAGAGAACACATTTTAGGAGAGAAATATTGCACAAATAGCTCCAAATTTGTGCAAAATACATTTCCTACCATAAATACAATAAATCACCTGACCTTACTACTAATAGTCAGCAAAATGTTACAGATTTTATATAGCTTGAAACTGCTGGAAAAAATATTGGATTGAGGGTAAGTGAGAACTACAGTACTTTTTTCCCAATATGTAAGGTGATGAAATATGATTATTTAAATCATGGCTGCAGATAATATGTAGCCACTATTGAATAATCTTGGGGAAGATTGGGGTTTTCATGTTGGAAAATAAGTGGACAGCCTATGATCCAGAGTTGATACCTTTGGGAATACACTACAACAGCTCAACTTCTTACACTGCCCAAGGAACATGTTAGCTTGTGGGAAAATTAGGAAGAAAAAACTGCAGGTTTATAATTTAGCTGCAGTGTGTAAAATCAGATGGTCAGTGGTTTGTGGATTAGCCATGGGATTATGCTGCTGTTATATATTGCATGAAGGGGCAGACCAGAAGTTCTGTAGCTTGAGAAGAGAATTGCATTAAATAGATAAAATAATGGCTTGGCCATTAAAAGACAATCTTCAATGCTCAGATTAATGTGACTTCTCAATTATATTTTGTTCATTTTACTCACAGAATATAGAATAACTTGGAAATTTGTCTTAAATCAAGAATAGATATTGCACCAGAGAGTTGGATCTGTAGGGTGCTGATATGCAATAGACGAGACTCCCCAAACCTGTCACTGGGGGGGGGGGGATTGATGGACATGTGCAATTTTGAGAGCACATTACTGGCATTCTTAAAAAAGGGATGACATGATGATATATCTAGTTACAGAAGACAGTGTTACTTGAAGACATAAACTTAAATAGCTATTCGCTGTTTCATCTTTTCTATTTGTTTGGTCTCTATTAACGAAGCTTTCTTGGTAACTGGGCAAATATGGGAAGTATTGGTCTGCAGCCATTCACCATTTTAGTTTCTAAGAATCCCTCTAGGACGGGTTCCCCAATGCCTAGGCTGTGGCCCATTACTGGACCTTGAGCCCTTTGGAACCGCGGGCCATGGAAGTGGCAGGCAAATGCGCATGCACTTGTATCCCCACTTACACAAGCAGGGAGCAAGTGCGGGTGCTCACACGAATGAGCTGCATGCATGCTTGCCTGGCGCTCACATGGAACTATCCCCCCCCCCAGGCTGGTCTGCAAAACCGGAAAGATTGGGGAACTCTGCTCTAGGATCCACATGGATCCCAATGCCTTTTTGGAAAAGATAGATTATGTTTTAGGATGTTTGCTTTGTGCACATTGACTACTCAATTATCTATTATATATGGTATTCCTTTGGGTTTGAAGAATATATGTTGTGCAGTTCATCTTTGAATACAGAGTTGGCTCTATAGTCTCAGTCTGGAAGCTCAGAGTCTAGTACAAGGAGGGCATTGGAAGTCCATTATTGTAGAAACCATAGCTATTATTCTGTGACATCACACATGGTTTTCTATCAATTTTTGGCAAAAGCCTGTCTTGAAAGCTGGTGGAAGCTTCACAACACAGCACTCACCAGCAGATCATTTATTAAAAACATTTAAAATAGCTTGACATCAGGGAAATGTCAGCAGACACATATTAATGTTCAGAATAGCAGAGAGACTTTCTATCCTATCTGATTTGCAATCAAAAGAATCTTTTTTGGACCTAACTGGAGTTAAGTATGCAAACTTAAAAAAAAATCAGAATTTTATCTTTTCTTTTGGTTTTTATCTACAACAATGTTCTATTTGTGAAAAAGTTACCATGAAGATGGCCAATCTGTGGCCATCCAAGTATTGTTATTCTCCAACTCTTAACTCCCATCAGTATTATCCTGCATATTCATAAATCAAAAATATTGAGATTTGTAGTGTATGAGCATTTGGATGACCATCATTGATGCTTGAATAATTGCACTGATTTTGTGTCTCAATGTTTTTTTCTTCATAGGTAAAGTATGTGCAGAATTCTACAACAAAGGTTTTAAGAAAAGTAAACATTATGGCAAAGCCATCAGAAGGAAGTTCAGCAAAAAGTAACATTCATCCCACCTTGAAAAACTCTGCCATTAAGTGCCAAACAGATCCGAAAAAGAATTAGCCGGGAATCTAAATCACAATTTCTCCTGGTCTAAATACAAAGAAACAACAATAACATCCCTGCACAACCACGGGTTGTGGTGCCTTTTTCATATTTGAGTTACAGTTGTCATAATTCATATGTATTGCTGTGTTTAGAACTCCTTTAATTGTATATACAATAAATCCAAATAGCACTGGCTTGCTGTTCATTAGAATAACTGCTAAAAAAATTGCCAAAATGAGTGCAGAAGGATACCAATACAAAGCTTTATATGATTACAAAAAAGAACGAGAAGAAGACATTGACCTACATTTGGGAGATATTTTAACTGTAAATAAAGGTACTTTAGTTGCTCTTGGATTCAGTGATGGAGAAGAAGGAAAACCGGAGGAAATTGGTTGGTTGAATGGCTATAATGAAATGACTGGGGAGAGGGGAGACTTTCCAGGAACTTACGTAGAATATATTGGAAGGAAAAAAATTTCTCCCCCTACTCCAAAACCTCGTCCGGTTCGACCACTGCCAATGGCACCAAGTCCTGCAAGAGTCGGAACAGAGAGTGATCAACCAGGTTAGTGTTTTGTTGTTATAATTGGCCAAACAAACTGAATACCAGATACTATGACCTTGCTTCTTTTTCCTCAGGTAATTTAGATTCTTTAGCACTTCATGCTGCAGAATATTAACACTGCAATTGGGAAGAAATTAGTTTAAATATTGTGCAGGGTGTTAAACAATGTAAATGAATGTAAATGTAAAAGAAGCAAGTTCATTTGATAACAAATCTGACTAGAAATTATTTCACACTGTCTTCACATTTCGTTTAAGTAGGCAAACATCTATTAAAATTAGGGAAATATTTACCATTCTTTTCTAAAAATGTTCCTTTACACCGATATACTGTAATTGTGGGAGGAAAAGGAAGCCCAGTATTGTAAGGCACGTAATCAATCTGTAAAGGTGGCAGATCCTGACCAGGATCCTTGAGTACTCAATCTCAAAAAATCAAGTCCTGTAAAACATTCTGACAGACAAGTAAATGGTTTTCCACTATAGTAAGGAGAAAATTCTGATAAATTTGGCTGCTGCTTATGTATTTATTTAAAATCATGGTTTTATTGCACTATAAATGTGTAAAGGTTTTTTCATATAACTTTGTTGTTTGCAGTCACAATATGTGCATATTGGTTTCTATTCAAAATCTTTTAATAACTTGACTGATAATTACGCTGGGATAATTAAAGTTGAAAACTTGGAAGTCAAATTATGTGGGTGGCTTTTTGTATTACCAATTAAAAGATAAGAAACTTAACATTTAAATAGAATTAACTAATTATGGAATATGTCAACAGTGCCCAGTTTGAAGTCAGTGGCAATATACTTATGTAAGTGGTGATTATCTTTCTCCAGTTTCTCTTCCACCATTCTTCTGCTATAAAATAAAACAGTACCCTGTCCCAAAGTATATGAACAGATTTCTAAAATGGATTTTCCCCTCATTTTCTTCTTAGAAGAAAAGATTTATTCCAGAAAGTTTACCAATAATGTTTGGGGAGAAGGATACCTAGAAATGGACTCTCCATTGAATCTGTCTGTTGCATGTGAAGCATTACAATGGCAGGCAGATTTTTCCCAAACTAAAGAGGTCATATGGCATGCATATATCTGGAGTCCTTTTTATAGTTACAAATTTTATCAGTGTTCTAGAGCTGGGAGGAAAGCTATTCAGATTATTGAAGGTAAATATAAGCTTTTCTTCAGACTTTCACTCAAAATAAAAACTGTATAGGTGCATTTAAGCATACTGTTAACATATGTGGGAGTTACTTTTCCATTGTTGCAACTCCACGGATTAAGTCCATGGCTCTTTTCCAACATGATTGTTGCTTAGCTGCAGTATGATTGCAGAATGTCATGTATATGATTAGGTTCTTCTGAAACATGAGCCATGAAAGATAGATTAGAAACTAGTCTTCAAAAATGTGATAGTAATAACAGAAATGACTGTGTAGAAAATACTTCCTAATCTATCAGCTGATACAATAGAGATGCAAATAATGAACAAATAATCCAGTATGCTTACAACCTATTTTTTAAGAAGCGTAGAACTTCTGAGATCTTAACACTAGTATTTAATCATTGCATTTAGAGCTTCAGTTGTTAAATATGATAAAAATAGAATTTCCAGAGAATAAAATGGTTAATGGTTTATATAGTCCAGATGGATGTGGGCAGCAGACCAGAAGGAATCTTCCCAGAGTAATAAACTCTTGCTTTGCAATTTGAATATAAGGAGCGTGGTGTCAGAATTGCTTGACTCTATTTGGTCAAGTTTATATTTTCTAGACTTCAAAGTTTTGAACTGCTGTGTGCCAGTAAGTGGTGAAGAGTCTGAAAAAGTATTTTCTTTACTGTTTGGAATTAGAGTGAAAAAGCCATTTGTTTGTGTGGCTTACAAAATACATCTTTGTTGTGGTTTCCCTCCGCTACATTAGTTATGATACATTTTCTACAAAGTTTTCCTAAACATATAAGGTTTTCTATAAACATGTTCTACTTATGTTTTTACTTATGTTAATCAAACTAAGCAGCTTGACACTTAGTTCAGTTGTCTTGGTTAATCAGACAAGTGTTTTGTTGTTTTTAGGAGCACTTAGAATACTTCTCAAGTACATCTGATTGGAACTTAAATCCCATGTTTGGAAGGCTGATGTTTCACTTAAGCTTTATTTACAGTTGAGATCATTTTAATTCATAAAGTTGACAAAGTAATCCTGTTAAAAACAGTTTATTCTCTTTTCCTACAGCAGAGAAATTCTAGGTAGTGCAACTTTAATGGAGAACTAAGTTTGAGACTGTAACTGTTTGATTTGTTGTAACAAAAACTGTTGTGGCAGCTTTAAAATCTTAACAAATTGTTAGTACCAATGATACTCACTTATTGCCAGTAACACAATTATTATGTTTGTACTGTTTGCATTTCATTTTCTTCTAATCTCGGAGCTTATAGTTCCTTTGATTGTACTACTTTCTGTCTGTTCCTATTTTGAAAGAAGTATCATACAATACTTCATAAATATTGTGGCTTTCAAATAGTAGCACATTTCTTCCAGTGATGCTGATAATTGGAAATAATCAAATTATTTTCTGTGATCTTTTTTCTTGGACACTATGAGAAAGTAGTCAGTACTAAGTGGCAACTGCTAGACTTCACTAAATAAAATTCTACCACATCATAATTTATATTAAAATTTTAGACCTTTAAGTTTTATATGTGCTCTTGCTGATTTTGGCAATCTTGAGAAATTAGAGAAAAATGTAAATCTCCTCATTCCGTATTCATATACCCAATATCGATGTTTCCTTGCTCTTCCCTAGATGTGGATCATATATGGCAAAAGCAAATGCTTAGCAAGCCTCTTCAGTTCCTCTTAAATATAATTATATGAAAGTCATGAGACCGTTATTGCACATTGGATCTGTTTCCCAGTAAAGCAGTTTTAGCCCATTGAATGAGATTTTTCAAAAATGAAAAATAGATTTTTCAAAATTACCTTTTTAAAAAGGAAGACATGTATTTTGTTAGTTTTGTTTATTTATAAAATAGACAAAACTAGGCAACACAGTATTTTATAATATACTGATGAAAGGATTACTGTATTCAAAAAAGTTAGGAACTTTATAAAGAGTGAATAATAGTAAGCATTGCCAATGTATATTGTCAGGAAAAGTCATCAATTTACAAGTAACATCAAGAGTAGTTTGGAAATTGTATATTAAAAGAAAATACCAAAACAATTTTTGCCTATTTATGAAGAGCTCCATATAGTACAATAATACTATTGAGTATTCATAGAAACACCATCTTCCTTACAGTTTCTTTAAACAGAGTATTGAGAAATTATGTGGTTTTCTAAATGGATTGACTTTTCTTTAACAGTTAAATGATTAGAGCCTGTGATAAAGGAATGACATCTTGTCTGTTGTTCCCTGGGCACAATAAATAGAATACAGTTGTTTATGCAGTAGCTGTAATCCATAGTCTCACTGGAATTTACAGGAATATTAAAAGGATCCTCAGATTGCTGCCCATTTCTACAAGTGTGAATATTACATTACAAGTGTAATTGTTTACTAATATGATATGCTTTGTAGTTTGTTTCAGTAGGGCTAGTTAAAAAATGAAAAATAGTATAAACAAATGCGTACAAATTAAAAATTGAAAAATTATATACTCTAGATAGAAACTGAAAATAGGCTGCTGATAAGGAGGTCAATTCATGGAGGAATTAGAAAAAGAAGAAAGATGTTTCCAGAGGCATTGTCACACTGGAATGAAAAATGAGCACACTGAGGTTAAGAATTTAATAGGAAAAGGCAGCAGATTCCCCTTTTATGCTTTGATTATAACTTACATTAGCTTTGGTAGTAATGATAATGGTAGGTAATGTTGTCCAAAACCTCTACAGAGCAGATTACTTACAGGATCGCATACTGCCGCACAGTTCCCAGAGACCGGTGAGGTCCCATAGATTGGGCCTCCTTCAGGTCCCGTCGGCCAGACAGTGTCGGCTGGCGGGCCCTCGGGGAAGGGCCTTTTCTGTGGTGGCTCCGACCTGGTGGAATCAACTTCCCCCCGAGGTTCGAACTACTCCCACCCTGCCAGCCTTTAAGAAAGCCATTAAAACTCTCCTGTTCCGGCAGGCCTGGGGCTGATGTCCCCGGGGGGGGGCGGGATATGATCGGACACGCTGTGTGAATGTATTTATTTTATTGTTTTATTGTTAGATTATTGTTTTAATTTTGTATGCCGCCCTGAGTCCCTTGGGATTGGGTGGCATATAAATTTTAGAAATAAATAAATAAATAAAACAGCAAAAAAAAAAAAAAAGTCCATGGAATATACTGGATTCACTTATCAACCAAATTGTTCCCTTAACAACCATTGTAAAATTGTCAGGTCACATGATGATCCATGTAATAACTGTTCCAACTTAGCCAAAATTTTGCACCCAATTGTGATTGTAAACCAAGGACTATCTGTATTGTTTAAATATACAAGGAAGCAACAAAATTGCTATCTGAATAGCAACCAAGTATGAGAAAACCTGTTCAACAAAATAGAATTTAATGTCCTTAAAGACATACATATATTTCATGTTATATATCAAAAGTCAGGTGAGGAAAGAGCATTGGATGTATATCTACAGTTAGGTGAGGGAAGGATGCTGGGAAATATTAAGGCTGTGGCATGTGGGAGGTTGAGAGTTAAAATTACCAGTAAGAAAAGGCCATTCACAATAAGGGGTTTTTTTGTGAGTGGCATGTACTTTTGTACTGGTTAGTGGATAGATGTGTATCATCTATCAAGATTGGATTTAATAAGCAAGAATGTTAATTCTTAACACAAGTTTTTTAGTTCAACCATTTTCCAGTAAAATTTGTTTTTCAGTAAAGATATGACTAAGGCCTAAAATTGATCCCTCACTTTCCATGCACAAACTAGTAAAATTGGTAACTATCTTTAAACTGTTCTTTGACTCCACCTGCTGGTTATAATACTGGAAATACATGTAATGCCAAATCAATGGATTTTAAATTAGTAAGAAACAAAGGCATATTTTTTCCAGATTTGAAAGAAATGTGATTACTGTTGGTGATGCTTCACCAATCACTGTAAATATTGCGTTTAACTTGGTAATTCCTGCTGAAACAAAACATACACAGATTTTCAACTTGTCTGTTTTTGGATTTATTTTTTTAATGTCACATTGAATAAAATTTCATCTCCCTCCCTTTTCTCCCACTTTAGGGCCTAATCATTAATCAGATAAACATTTTAATTGAGATAATATTTACTATCAGGAAAAGTTGGAATAGGTTAGTCATGTTTCAGTTAGAAAGGTTTAAAAGGAACACCTTTTTTTTTGGAACTGCTGAATTCTTGCCAAGGATGATAATTCTGTACCATCCTGCTCTCTTAAATCTTTATTTAATGCTATTTACAGATATGCTGCCTCTTGTGAAAGAACCCAGATGTCTGCATTGCAGCTGCTTATAAGCCCTTTGCACTGTAGCTTGCTTAAAATTTTGTGTTTCGTTGAATGACCATGAAATCAGTTTGAAGGCTAAAATCTTAGGAATTATAAAATGTTAATGGAATGAAAAATGTGTTTGTGTTATATTTAATAGTAGAGTTTATAGATTCAGAACTGTTGCATTGTATTACTTTGTCAGTCGGAGGATTGGGGTACTTTGTGTCAGTAGAGCTACAGTACTTATTTTAAATATATTTCAAAAGAAAGGCTGTAACATATTGTTATTGATTATTAAAATTGCTAAGTCGTACTCCAAAATTTATTGCAATAATTGTATCCTTGCACACATATACATACCGTACATAACACACAATTCATAGAAGAATGCTTAAAAGCTCTGTTGACTAAATATGAAGGTCTTACATTGCTTAAATTGACTTAATATTTTTAGCACAACAGAAAGGGAATTACTTATAGACAAAATTTTGCCAGACTAAAGCACGTTCTGCATAACTATCTGATAAATGCTGAGAAGAAATTAGGGAGGATCCCTTCCATTCTGCTTCCTGCATAGCAACAACTCAAAGTTGATGCTTCTGTTTCCTCTCCTGTAATTCAGCACCAAATTCCATCACATTTAGATTACCATTTAAAAGCAAATCCCTTTGTGATTTTAGTAAGATTTATATAGTTCCCCTTCAATTTGGTATTTTGAAAGTTTTAATCCTAATAGATTTGGATCCTACCAGGATAGAGAAAGTCTGGCAAAAAGAAAGGGCATACACATTTAATAAATTATTTTCATTAAGTAGGAGATTATTTCTTGTAATTTACTAGCCTTGTGAAAGTAATTCCTCTGTATTCAGAATTGTAGAAGTGTCATTGACAAGTTTCAGGTTGAGCATTTCCCAAGCCCAGATGAGATACACCTTGAGGAAGCAAAGGACTGTAATATGTGACTGAATACAAGATTCTTTGCCACTGTAGTTAACATAGATCTTTCACTCATCATTGGCACTAACTGAATATTATATAAGGTTCCTGATAGGTGACAAATAGATAAATAGCACAATTTGTCTGCCCTAATTACTTTTTGTCTAGGTGATAATTTTGCCATTATTACACTGAGCTATACATTCAGGATTTCTAAGTAAACAAGTTTGCATTCGTATTTCATTTTATTAATAGTCAAAGTTTGCCCCTTTGACTGCATGATCCTGCTGTAATCATCTCAAAGGTTATTTCTGAGAATAGAAATCTGATGATTCTTGGAAACTAGAAGTCTACTCCAACTGTTGCTGGAGTGGAAATACCCCTGCATTGACCAGCTGCAAAAGATATAGAAATGAACACTGCCTTCTGTCTCTTTGTGTAAAAAGCTTAAGATGCTCAGAGATTTGTTCTTGCAGTACAGGACTGCATTACAAGATAGCCTGAGGGGATTTAGTGAAAGAGATTTCAGTTCTGATTTCAAATCAGAAGGTTCCATATTCAATTCTAGTTAAAGCTTTCTCCTTCAATGTTGTTTAATAAAGAATGTTTAAAATAATTATTCTCTTTTTATGTTCTTAGCAATAATGTGGATTTATGCAAACTTAGTCATGGATTTTTTTCTTTAAAATATTAATGGAAAAATTCCATTTTAAAAAAGAAAGCCTATGCTAATTTTCATAAGGATGCTGTGATGTTGATGCTATCAATATTTCCTTACATACTGAATAATGCTAACGTTTGGATTTTTCTCTACTGTTTACTTTCTGGTGCCCTGATTCTTTCTCACTCTGAAATATCAACCTACCAAAGTCAAAATCATATAGGGATGATATATGAAATTATAAAAATGTCATTAACAATAGGTTTTTTCTTTTTTAATAAATGGAAAAAGGGTATATGATTTTTTAATCTTAATACACACTTTAGGAACAAAACTGCAAAATTGTACAGCTTCTTATCAAATTTTGCTATTATATCTATTATTATTATTATTAATCATCGCACAGCCAGCCAGATGTTCAAATTTGGCATTTTTGTCTGTCTATCGAGTCCTTCCCAAGGACCTGGGATAGGCAGATGTGGATGTTTGATGGTATTACAGATATCGTTGCAGGATGGAAGCAGTTCCTAGTAAGGCTGCCTTTTGCAATTGACTAATGGCGAATTTGTCAATGCCAATGGTGTTCAAGTGGTGCTCCAGTTGTTTTGGGATTGCACCCAAGGCGCCTATTACTATTGCTACTACCCTTGCTTGCCTTTGCCACAGTCTTTCTATTTCTATTTTTAGGTCTTTGTATTTTGTTATCTTCTTCAGTTCGTTCTTGTCTGTTCTGTCTCCAGGCACTGCCACGTCCACTATCCAGACTTTTTTGTCATCATCATCATCATCATCACTACTACTACTACTACTACTACTATTACTATTACTATTATCTGTTCATCTTAAGTTTTTGAACATGTTAAGCTAGACCTGAATGTGCATTGATATAGAGATCTTGTAAATTCATGTGATGCTTCAAATTCAAAATAATTGGCCTATATAAGCAATTTTATGAAAAGCATTATTGAGAGATTTTTTTTTTCCTGACAACATTTAATTTTGACTTGACCTCTCTTTGGGCTTCAGAGTCTCGCCTGGTAGTAGGAGAAAGTGCTGAAGAATGCACATTCATTAGCACAATGGTAAATAGCAAGAGTTGTTTTGTTTTACATCAGATATTTAATCATCCAGGTAAAGGGACTGCTCAAGTACAGTGATGCTGCATATTGTGCTTTTATTTAAAAAAAATTGTTAAAAAGAAATTAAGCACTGGTTTGGTTTTTTTGCAGTTTCTTTTTTTGCTATAGTGACAGTAATAACCTCTTTAAACTGAATAATTTTAACTGCTAGGCATCTTTAGCTTGTTCTGATTACGCACTATGAAAAAGAGAGCTCATGTAACACGTTTCCTGTTTATAATAATTGGCAATTGTCTTTGGTGATTCACTCTTCAGAGCTCACACAAAATGCATCTTTAAATTAGTACATTATCGATGGAACTTCTAAGTTACACTGCATTATTGACAGATCTGCTAAATTATACACAATATAAGATGGATCTGTTAACCCTTGATAGTTTTTAAAATAAGTGTTGTGGTGAGATATTGCAGAACAATTTGAGTGAGGAAGGGAAAGCATGAAACACTGCAGACTGGAAAGAGATCCTGATAACTGCAGGTGTGTCTCGGCTCCTTAAAAGCATGGTGCTAATGACTGGCTAGAATAGCCCTGTTCATTGGACTGTTCTAGATAGCCTAGACGTCAGTTTTGGCTGCTATTTAATCAACATGTCTGTCATCTGAGACCTTCCTCCACTGCTTTCTAACAAGGCATGTTTTACTATCTTCCTGAGATTTAACTAGTCATTTATCTCATGAATGAAGGCAAATATATGTGTCCCAGGATAAAGTTGCAGGATTCAATCTGGATCGGTCACTGGGATCAGAGGTTTTGGATGGGCTCCAGCACGTGTCTGAAACCTTGGAAGACAAAACCTCTGGTTCCAGTGACTGACCCAGACTGGATCCTGCAGCCATTTCTCTTTTGTTTGTGACAAACAAGAATTCCTGTTCTGCAGTGTGGTTTTTTTTATAGTTAATATAGTTAAGGTTTTGCAGACGTTATGCTCTCTCTTTTGTTTCACCAATATAAAATGTTACAATGGCAAATTAGGTGTGGTTGGAGGTAGGATAATACTTTTTGTGTGATTGACCAAATTAAATCTCTTTTAGAAATAATTCATAAAAGTTCCAATTCCACATCAAACTTCCCTGTGTAAATTTTCTATGCCTGAAGGCAGAAAATTCTTATATTGAATGAAAGTACACATCTCTATTTACTATTCTTATTAAATTGAGGTACTTTAACATTAATACATACATAATGTTGAAAGCACCATTAAAATAAAAACCACTATCAACAGATCTTTATTCAGATTGCATTACTAACTTGAAAAGGGGAAGATTGATATAGGTTGGTGTAGTTTTTTTTTAACTCCAGATGTTTCCTCCAAAACACATGTAGAGTCGGTTAATTGAAGAAAAGGGCAAAATGTCTTTTTTTTTTTTTAGCTTATATGACATATCTTATGTGTACCATTTTTGTTGAAAGAATCTGTATATATATATATTTTTAAAAATCAAGGATGACATTCTCTGTTTCCTAAATCTCAGTGGCTAAAATACCTTAACACAAAATTATTAAAAGATTATTGCTTTTGTTTTCATCTATTTCATAAAAATTTGCAGTTTTTGTCTGAGAATGTAACATAAAATAGGTCTTCAAAAATAGCCTCGGATTGCTGTTGGACCTAAAAAAAAGCTTAATACACATTTCTTTTTCTAACTATTTCTGCATATTTGCTCCAAGATCATCTTTGTGGCTCTCCTCAAATATATTGGTAAAAGACTATAATTACATGTAGCATGACATTTCAAATTCTCCTTCTCTCATGCATCTCTCATAGGGGATCTTCTGTAACAGAATAGGGCAAAGTAAGGGAAAGTCCCATTGCATGAGCAGATACATGGTGCAGCAAGCATTTCTGAGATATTCTGCTTACTGATCACCTACTGTTTTTTTCTCAAAGTCACTAAAGTGAATGACTGTTAGTGCTATTGGTATCCATTTTATGTACCATATACTCTAACTAGATCTTACATCGGTGGTGCATATCCTTCTACCTGTTGCTGTGGTCAGTTCTCCAAAGCCTTGTGGGTTGGCCTCCTGTTTCTCCTGTCTGCAATCTGTCTGCATTTCCATTTGTGCTGTTATTAAAGAAAATAGTTCTAAAATCTCTCTTGAAATGTTCTTCTCTGCTCAGCCCTATGTTGGACTTTTCTAAAACAATCTTTAAAACATTCTTTCTTGGTCATTCCTATAGCCCATGACCTTCCTTCCTTCTTCCTGTCTTTTTCATTTGGAAATTGAAACATCCAGTGACAAAAGGCCTTAGAGAATTGATGGAAATGTTCTGACAGGTTTAATCCTGTCTGATTTTGGAAAGTGGAAACTAAATTCCTTGATATTTATGAGTTGCCGCAGTGCTGTTGAGTACAGATAGTCCTCATCTTATGCCTGTAACTAAGTCAAATATCATTGTGGTTGTAAGTCATTGCGATTGAAAAACTAGATTCAAAGTTATAATAATTTTTATGAGGGTCATTAAAAGAAAACACCACAATTGTTAAGCAAATCCATTTTCCTGGTGGATGTTTTTTTTCTGGAAACCAGAAAAAACTGCAAACTGCCCAAAAAGTCACAAATTGTAGTCACGTGACTGTGGGATATTGCAGATGGCCATAATGGTAAACCATGTGTCAAGTGCCCAAAATGTGATCATGTCACCATGGGGGCTGTATGGCTGTCATTAAAATGGGTTTTAAGTAGATTTGAGGTAGTCTATTGTAACTTCAAATGATTGTTAAATGAACAGTTGTAAGTAAAGGACTACCTGTATAAGTTGTTTCTGGGTGTAACAGTGAGAAATCCAATTAATTTTATATGCTATAGATTTTGTAATAGAGAGAGAAACTAGACAGTTTGTGGCTACAGAGCAGCATGTAGCCTCCAGGTTCCCCTTTTTTGGCCATGACTGTTGAAAACTGACAATAGTTTCCCACAGTTCTGAGGTGGGAAATACATAGGAACTATGTTATAAGCTCTAAATAAGTACATCATACTTAAAAGCAACACAGTTGATAGGTTATCTGTCAGCAAGTTGTGGGCAATTCTTAGCAATCATCTAGATACATTTTCTTTATGATATTCTGTCCCTAATTTGGTCTTTCAGGTATGGCCCCCAGAAGATTGTCTCTTGCTGAAACAAAATATACTTTTAATGCTGGTGTAATAATACAGTTTTTTAAATCTATGTGCATTTCTTCGGATGCTTCAGAATACTCAGGAATGTATACAAACTCTTTCCAAATATATATACCTGAACATACCTGCATTTTTTTTCTGGGCTCCTCTCCCCACTTTGGCAGCTCCTTTTGGCTGCCTCTCTGTACAAGTACATGCACATATCATTTGACTTCATCCGGGAACAACTTCTGATAACCATGTTTGCAGTAAAATATAGTTTATAAAGTCCACCAACCTATAGCCAAAGCTAAAAATAGTGTTGATTCCTGGAGATTGCCTGGACAAGCAAGTAGTTTGCCATTGTCCTCTTCCTAGGGCTTAGAAAGAAAGAGAGACTGACCCAACGTTATCCAGCTGCCTTTACCTAAAGTGGACTAAAACTTAGTTTCCCAAGTTTCTAGCCTGATGTCTTAACTTAATCAAATTGGCTGTTTATAATCTTTTAACAATTTGGATTTTAGTTCAGAACAAAAAAATGTGAATATAAAGATATAAAAAGATGTTTGGAAATGCACCAAAAAAAGCCAAAATGTCCCTCCATACATTTAAACTTTATGCAAGATGTGAAGTGCCTGTGAATCTGGTGCGCATTTTTAATTTACTTTTGTCAGTAAATTTATTTATTTATTTGATCTTTCTGCTCTTCTGTATCCTGAGAGTATCTTTTCAAAATTAGATAGTGTGTCTATGTCTTAGCATTGCCCAAATTCAAATTTCTAAAAATGTTTTGCCAAGTTCTTTAAATTTTAACTTCATTTATTTTTTAAAATAAAACGTATTGCTTTTCATAATAGCATACAATATATATAATAATCAAAATAGAATTTTACTTAACTTCATTTATAAGTACAGTCTCCATTTATTTCTTTGGGACATCACTATATGTAATGCTTTCATTTGCATACCTATCTTTGTTCCTTTTTTTTCTTTGCCTTTTAAAACTGCCATTTTAAAAAATAGGGAGGGGAAAGTAGGAGCGGTGAACAAGAGGTTTGAATGTCAAGGAATTGTGAATGTACACTTATATAAAGGCAATTACTGCAGGAACCCATTTGTACTCAGCAGAGCAAGTTCTGACAGATTATAGGAAGGTACATGTATGTGTGCTTCGTTATTTGATTGTCTTAGGAAATTGTTATTTGAGTTGGCAGATCAACATATTAAAGCTTATCTGCTGATAATATTACAGCTTGTTAGGGAATGTGAAAAACCGGAACATTGTCTGTTTAGAAATCTTTAAATCTTACAGGGTAAAGTGAGTAAAGTAAAGCAGAAGTAAATTGTATATATATTTTTTTTAATCAGAATCATTAAGAATATCTCTACTGATTGATTTATTACATTTCTAACTTATAGAAAGATTGGATGGTTCTAAATGTCTGAACAGGCTTTTTTTTTCTTTTAAACATAGTCAGATAATCTTGGATAAGCATAGTATAGTTTCCAGTAGAGGTGCTTATACTTATTTCAAGATGAGAAGAAAGTAAAAAGGGTTTTCTCTGAGTTTCTTGTCCACCCATTATCCAATTACAGGGTATATTGTCTCTTGTCTGATCATTATCTTGTCAATGTCTCTTTGCCCAGGGTGTTTCCCACATACCATTATAGGTAACGACTGGCAGACCAAAAGGAATTCGAGGTAGTATCTGCTATTGAAGGCTCATTCTTGATTCCGGAGACCCAGGTCCAAACTTGTTTGAAGATGTCATACAGTCTGGCTTTTTAACAATAGTATTTGTGTTCATAGTATTTTATATACACATACACACACAGTTGCCCTGGGAAACCCACCATATTTATTTATTCTTACTTTGGTTCCTCCAAAATGCATATTACATCTTCATGTTATTATTTTTCTTTTTGGATTTTTGATAAAAGAAAGCTGATAGAAAAAGTGTCATAACTTTTGCAAATGAAAACACTACTTTATATGCAGTTTATAGAATACCAGCACATAACAGATATTTTCACTCATAGTCATGTTGGAAAAAAAAGAGGTTCCAGTTGGAGCCAATAAAAAACATCTGTTGCCTTATTTATAGCTCCCATTTCCAAGAAGTAAATTCTTTAGCACATGAAAAACTGCATGACAGCTCATAATTCATAAAGTTACCATAGCCTAATCTGATAGTACATCATGTACAAAACTCTTCCCTATCATACAGACAATATCACTTCCTTTTAACACAAGATACTGTGCTGCATTTTAAATTGATAGCCTACATATCTTTAATTATCTCTAATTATTAAAGATAATACATGGCCATCATACTGTACGGTTACCAAAAGGTGATTCAAAATCAGGAACTCACTATTGGAAGATGTACTTTATTAGCATATCACCACTCTGTTTTGTCAATAACCAAATTTTCTTTCATTCCCAAATCTGTTTTGCTTTATATTACATTGATTCTAATTTAAAATGTTTGCTAAGTCAGGCACTTCACACACCCTGATGATTGGCTCTGAAAAAGGACATTTTCAAACAAAAGCATACCTCATATATGTACAAATATGGAATGTCCTTTATAAAATGGAGTCAATCCAAAAAATAAAAGTATCCTTCAAATCAAGACTGAGTTCAGATTTTATTGGCAACAGGATGGAAATGGTTGTATTAAAATTCTCATCCCTCTTAATTGAGCGTATTGGGTACAATCAGAGAGAATGTTAAAATATTGAATCCCTGTGATATCATTGGATACAAATCTCATTATCTATGTTCTTGAAAAGCTTTAATTTTCTTCTAAAGGACAATTCCTTCTTTCTCCTCCTCCTTGGTCATCATCATCTCCCAGATTAGGTAAACCTAAGCATCTTTTCAGTTGTCTATTTAGTTGAAAGTGGCTAGCTATAAGTCTGGTTTGTGTTTGTGCAGTATGAACATTAACTTATAAAATTCACATATCTGAATCATGTTTATCTATATGGCAACAATCTGTTGAGCAGATAGAAAATAATTCCTTTCACAAGAGTTCTCCTCCAACACAAAATGTTTTCCACCAGACTCTAAACATAAAAGAATAATTTGGCTTTGGAGATAAATCATAATATTTGTCTCCTGTATACTTTCTGTTAAATGAATCTCTTTTTTTCCATAGTGTGTCCAATTACATTGTAAGTTATAAATTTTGTTATATCCACTTTCATGCTTCCTCAAGCAATAATGAAAGGTTTGAGGACTTGCAGCGCCAATCTTCTAGCTTTAATTTTCCATGCACCTTTGCCAGGTAATAACTCTGAAGATCTCTTTTTACTGAGAACTTCTCCAAAATGTGCAGCTGTGTGCTGGTTTCATCTTGCAGTTTGTAACTATGTTGGCAATGTTTAACTACAAGGTATGTTGTCAGCTCACACGTTGTCGTTGCTAAATGCTGTTCAGGCCTGTCTCCATTAGTGAAAGGGGAGAGCTTGTAGATTGGAGGAATCCCAATCTCTTTTTAATTTGATTGGTTATTACGGTGACAAGATAAAAATAGAACTAACATTTCTGCCTTATCGTTAAACCTGGGATAAATGCTTAATGACCAGTGAAGAAGGCTCAGAAGGACACTTTCACTGGCTTGTACATTTTGGAGACAGTATGGCTTAAAATAAAACTGAAGAGTGTGCTTTTTCTGGTGGGAAAACTTAAGATGATTACTTTAAGTGAAAAAATGGTACTGGATTGTAGCAAAGGAATCTGTAAAGTTGTTCAGATTCTTAAGAGTGAACTTGGGTCTCCAAATCTCTGGGCAGTTTTACAACGCACTTCAAAACGGAAGATAGTTTTAAAATCAGGTACTGGTTGATGACTACTTGTTACATTTTTGTTTTAGTATTAATTTGTGCATGATCATTACAGATTGCATGTTGGCACTAATATAGTATCTTGATAAAGTTTTAGTTGTAGGCTAATTTAGTTAGCTATATTCTTAAACTATTTCTTGTTATGGTTTGGTTTGATTTACATATAGTCCTCAATTTATGACCATAATGGAGCCTACCCATTAAAGTCATAAGTCGTGATGGCCATAAAATGGATCACCTCACATGACTGATCAAATTTTACGACCTTTTTTGCAGTAATTGTTAAGTAAATCCATTGTTCACTAAGAGCCAGTTTTGCCCGAAACCGGAAATAAATGCTGTTTTTCAGCAAAATTACATAAAACATGGTCACATGGCCATGGCTATAAATGTGGGCCAGTTGCCGAGGGCCCGAAATGCAGTCACACTTCCTGGGGGGGCAGCCATTGGAACTTCAGAATCTGGTCTTAAGTACCCCCAGGGAAGTCTCATTACTTCAGTCATTAAGCAACCTGTACTTCTTGGTTTAGCTTAGTTCTAATTATAATATTTTGATACATACATAATTCTCTACTCTATTATTTCTCATCCATATTCAAAGCTTGTTTTGACATTGATAGGTGGATTACTAAGCTTTATTCCAATCTGTTACCATACCGCACTAAATGTAGCTTTTTTTGTAAATCATGTAAAATGTTATTTTGTTATAAGAATATTATAGGATGTTTAATTTGGAACACAAATGTTTCCTGATTTTTTTTCTTAATCTGAATGACCACAAAAAATTTGATTTCACCACCACCACCACCAATGGTGGAAAGTTAATGTTGAAAGTCCCAATTGTAGTATACAAATAGCCCTTGAGTTACAATCACAATTGAGCCCAACATTTCTGTTGCTAAGCAAAACTGTTGTTAAGTGAGCTTTGCCCCTTTTTACGACCTGTTTTACCACAATTGTTAAGCAAATCACCGCAGTTGTTAATTGAATCATGCGGTCATTAAACAAATCTGACTTCCCCCATTGATTTTACTTTTTGGAAACTAGCTGAAAGTTACAAAGGGTGACCACACGACCCCGGGACAGTGCAACCATCATAAATATATGCCAGTTGCCAAGTGCCTGAATTTTTGATCAAGTGACTATGAGGATGCTGCATTGGTTGTTAAGTGTGAAAAACAGTCATAAACCACTTTTTCCAGTGCCTTTATAACTTCGAATGGTCACCAAACAAATGATTGTAAGTCGAGGACTACTTGTAATGCGATAGGAGCGTTTATTCAAAAGCTTTACAGCTGGAAGAGGTTCATTACAAAAAATTAAGTGTGTTAAAATGTCCTTTTTTGGTAACATAATAATTTGTTCACCATGATTTAATTATATGTTTAATTACTATGAGTAGAATCTAGTGGGATATTTGTTCACTGTAAACAGTTTCTGTAAAATAAATTTGTTCCTGCCTTCTCAAAACTGATCTAACTGACCAAATTCTCGGAAATGGAAAAGTAAAGAGTATATAATGAACTGCAGTGCACAGGGACAAAGACGTCTATCCCTTTCATTTCAGTCTAGTACTGATGATGTTACCTAGTTTGGGAATGAAACGTCTGCAAGAAAATAAGCAAGCTCAGAGAGCTTACTGCCTTTTATTTCCATCCAGTTTCAATTAATTTTAATAAAATTTATTGAAATGTTGAACTGGATGAAATGAGGAAAAAAACAAAAAGCAAATAAATGCATTTTTCTCATTGTAAGAAAATCCTAGTTGTCCTAGATTAGTTGTATTTTAAATAATAATATTTCATCTAAAACATAGATTCATTTCCAGGAACATTACAAGCATCTTCTTGGAAGAAAAGATGCCTATTTCCTTTCCTTCTTAATATATTATTTTTAAAATCTTGCTCTCTGGAATGATTCCTTTGCAAGAAATTAGGAAGACTTTTAATTAAATTGTCCAGCACATTAAGGTCATCATAGTATGTGCACAATGTCCCACTGAGCATTGGATTTATATCCAAGTAAATATAAATTGGATAGCACTTGACATATTTCAGAACTCAGCTTTCTCTTTATTGTAGCATCCAAGTTGATTGCAAGAATATTTCTGAGTCTGAATCATTTAGTTTTGCTAATGGCATGCAAAAAGATGAAAAAAGTTTCTTCCAACGCATGCTTTATTATATATATTTAATATAGAAGATGTGCATATGTGTGCATGGAGATGGAGGAAAAGGAGAGTTTTATATATACTATATTCACATTATATTATGGAGTTTCACACACACACATACACACACATATACATACACACAGAGAGACATGTGTTTTTGCCATCTTTCTAAATAAAGGACCTCTGGGGGAAGGTGCAAACATATCTCTCCTTAAAAATCACATTCCACAGCCTATGAGCCATACAGGTAAAGACCTTTTTGTAAGACAATTCAAGTTGCTGGCAGGGGGGCATCTTCAAGTGGCCTTCTTCTGCCCTTCTAAATAGCCAAGCGAGTAGGTTGCTTCAGCATATTGATACATATATTTTGTCAGTTTTTAAAAACTGAAGCACAGTATTTATCTTCTCTATTTCTTTCAAAATGTTTGTTTCCCATTTATCTAAACGCATTCCTTGATGACAAGAAGTCTATTGAATGGCTATTAAAGTATTAGAACTTTCTTCCCATATATGGTTTTTCCTAAACAAAGATAGGTGCTGCAAAAAATGCTAGCTTTAAAACCTCACTGCATTAATGGTTCATACAGAAATCACTAGCTAGTTTGTTGCTCTAATGAAAGAAAATATATAGTTCTCTCAATAGGTCCTGGATGATAAATTTTAAGACAGATGCATAAATTTTTATTTACTTATTTATTATGGGAAAGTTTTATAAAATTTGCACCTAGGATATCCCTCGTTGTGCCCAATATTTTTGCTTCTTCCCAATGACAAGGGAGATGGGCAAGAAATAATAGCAAGAATGCTGAAAATTACTACTACATAAACCCCCTGAGCAGGGGGTTGGATTAGGTCTAAGGGCCCTTCCATCGTTGTTGTTGTTGTTATTTGCAAGCCAAATAATAATAATTGTGAATGGACCTCATGAAAACCCTTTTTTAAAAAAGAAGAAGGAGAAGGAGAAGAAGAAGGAGGAGGAGGAGGAAAATTATGACATGGGAATGCCCACTTCATGCTACTACTGATTTGTCTATAATTTGATTTAAATATGAACTTGGATATTGCAGCATCAAATTTTATTTTAAACAAAGTTATCATGTACAATATATGAAGCACAGAAGAAAAAAACACGTGCACTTTTACCAGTTGTTAGGGAAACTTGTTCGGTATTTTAAATTTAACCAGGTGCATTATATCTCAGTTTTTTTATAAACTGCCAAGTATAGCTAAATTTTGTTTGTTTGTTTTACAGTTTTTACACTTCCAGATCTTTGTGAGCAGTTTTCACCTCCAGAAAATGCACCACCTCTTCTTGTGAAATTAGTGGAAGCTATTGAAAGAAAAGGTAGGAATAGGGTAGAATATACATTTGAATAAATTGGTATAGTAACCTGTATGCTATTAAAATTCACATCTATCTATGTGTAACTTTTCACTGGATGAAACAAAGCATCATAGGGCAACAATTTTTGTATCATGGTACCTCAACTGTGCTAACTTACAGAATGGGTCCAAAATCCGGAATCTATGACACCTGTGGAATTAAATGCAGTTAGTGAGTTTATTAACATATTTTCCTAAAACAGGTAAGAAACAGACATAAAATTGAAGACAGTGTACTTTGCTTAATTTATATATATATATATAATCCTGCCTAAGGCAGGATTAGAATTCATAGTCTCTTGGTTTCTAGCCTTAACCACTCCATCAGACTGTTTCCTCTCTACCAAATTATTTCACTTTATCACTTTATTCTTACCTTGATTTAAAACTTATTTTGTTAAGTTTTTCAATTGATACTGAAGTTAAAAAGACATTCACTATTGGTGATGGTAGAAAGAGTGTAAGGGAGTTGGATGAGATTTCTTAGCATTGTGCTTGCTGCCCACAAGTTCTCTTGCGTGGGCCAAGTGTTAAAGAGCAGCAACCTCAAATACTTCCTTTGATAAGAAAATAGTCCTTGTGCTACTTTCAACACACACAATGCTAGTTACATCAGCATAGTAAAATTGTACCTTAAAGAAATCTTGCTTGGCTTTGCTTTACATTGAACAAGGTATTCATCCCAACTTGCCCTAGGTTTTCTCAGTCTCCAAGTGTATTATACAAAAAGGTATATGAAACAAATGCACAGATAATTTTTTTTGCAGTCAGTTGTTTCTGAAAAAGAAAAGGCAAAATATTGCCACAAGAAACTGTTTTATATTCAAAACAACTCTTATAAACTAAAATTAGGCATTTCAGCTTCTGAGATCAGGGATTCCTAGCTTTTCCAAACAAATACCCAGCCAAAGATAGAAACAATGCAAATTAATGTTCAGGTTGCATTCTGTTACGCATCAATCAAAATATTACTGCAGATAGTGCAGCTGGTCCTCATTAGTGACCAAAATTAGGACCAGCAATTTGGCTGTTAAGTGCTGCAGTCATTAAATGAGACATCACGGGACAGTGAGTACCAATTTTATTTGTGTTCTCCATCAACTTTGCTTATCAGACCCCAGCTGTGAAGCACATGAATGGCAACCACGGGACACTGGAGTGATGTGACCATTGTAAACTTGATGGTTGGTTGCAAATCTGGGGGGGGGGGAGTTATACCAACATAACTTTGAGTGATCACTAAACAAAGCAGTTGATAAGAGGACTACCGGTACTGCTGTAGTTATAAAATTATGAATGAAGGCTAATTGGGACAGAAAAAAAAATTATCACTGAAAGAACAATCTTTATAACTTCAAATAATGAGAATGCTGCCTAATGCAAAATTTGATTTGATGTCTTAAATCTGAGCTCCTCAGAACCTACTATAAGAAATACTTTCTGCAGTGCTCAGTTCCCTTTGCCTTACTGTATTTGATTGGATACTTGCAGTTCTATCTATTTTTTATGTATTACATTTATTCCTTATCCTTTATTCAGGAGCTCAAGGCAGCATTCTTACTACTTCCATTTTCTAGTAACTAGTCAGGATATATGGCGCTAGGAATGATTGGCTTAAAATTGGCCTTCCTATGTGTCACAGCAATTGAGGGTCCTACATTACCTAGGTCAGGCATCCCCAACCCTTCTGGCTCCACGGACCGGCAACAGCAGCAGTGGAGGTGTGGGGAAAAGGGATAATTTCATGCTCAACTTAGCTCCCATGCACAAATGAAGCTTTGTATGCTTACCCACCACGGAGCAGGAGTTGGGGAACCCTGACATAGGAGATCAGATCCTCCTCCTTCTCTTTCATTATTATGATGCTATAAATAGTTCTTTAAAAGTTAAAATAAGCTGCAGGAGACCCTAAATTAAATCACGACCTATTACAATATAAAATACCTGCCTTTCCTTTCTACCTGAACTAGAGTATTATTATAGTGGTTAGAACTTTTAAGTACTAACTTAAGATCCTCAGCATTCCTTTTAGGAACTCATAAACTTTAAAGGTTTGGTTTGGTGGTTGTTTTTTAGTTTTGATATTTGTTTTGGCCTTTCTCAGGTTAGAATTTTGGATATAAAACTAGATTAATAATGTTACACAATCAAGAGTTTGCAAGAGAGATATACTGTGTCTGCACAGGAGAGATAGAGAACATAATTATACAAGAACCTGGAGGAAATGTAAACAACCAAAAGCTACAGGAGATTTTCAGCATCATAAAACTTAATATATTCTTTTTTTTTTAAGGTCTGGAATGTTCATCATTGTATAGGTCACAAGGGTCAAGCAGCAGTGTTGAATTAAGACAAATTTTTGAGTGTGGTAAGCACAATTATTTTCAGAAATCAAACTGGGTAATAATTTCACTGTAATTTGCTTTCGGATAGCAATGTCATTTATTACATTTAAATTCCATTATGTGGGATATATCAAATACTGTGGCAGAAATAGTATTTGGAATAGTGGTAGAGTGAAACTTCATTAAATGGACTAAGGAAGGGAGGTGCTTGTTATTAATGACATTCCAATAAATTAAAAAGTAGATCATAAAAGACCCAATCATAGAATCTTTGAAAATATTACTATTCTTACCAATAAATTATAGTTTGCCTCTTGTCATCTGTATACAGAGGAACTCGGTCATAGTAAAAACACATCATCATTACAAATGTCTCTGTAAACAGTAGAAAAGATTCAAGGCATTCCCAAAAGTAGCCACTGTCATCTACTATACAGGGAGTCCTCAATTTAACGACCACAATTGGAACCAAAATTTCCATCCTAAGTTGTTGCAATCATAAGTCAAGTCGGACCCTATTGTATGACAATTTTTGTTAAGTGAATCTAGCTAACCCGATGGCCGTTTTTTTGCTAAAAATCAGCAAAATCACAATCATGTTACTGCACAGCATTGTAACTGATCATAAATGCGAGTTGGTTATCAAGCACCAGAATTTCAATCATGTGACTGCTGAATGGTATGATGGGCATTAAGTGGGAGTACAGATTGTAAGTCATTTTTTCTGAGGCAGTTGTAACTTCCTGTTGGTCATTAAATGAGTGGTATAAGTTGAAGACTGCCTATAGAAGTATTTTCCAGAATTTACTGAGTGGGGATGTAAAGAAAAATGGTGCAAAAAGTATTATTTACACAGGATTCCCTTCCTAGAAATAATTCTTGTGAGAGTTAAATGCAGATATTGTTCAACACTGTTTTGGGGGGTGGGGAGAGCAAAAGAGTGTGAATCACAAATAAACTTGTGTCATGAAGTCATACCCAACATTTTAATAAAACTGCAAGTTGCTGTAGATCAGGAATGGGCAATTAATGTTCACAAGGGGCCACTTGAGAAACTGGGATTGATATGGAGGGCCACTAGCCCATCCCCTGCCAGACATGGGCCGTAAAATGCCCAGGTCTCATCATTCATTTAAGTGTGGGCCTCCCTGAGTGAAGTTTAGCTCTTGGCAAAATGTATAGTGCATAACATGTTGATGTCTCTGTGTTTTTTAGAGGTTTCTTCAGTGGATTTTGATGGAATTGAACTTCACATTTTAACAGATGCATTGAAGAGGTACTTTCTCGACTTGCCAAATCCTGTCATTTCAGCATCTGTTTACAATGAAATGATTTCTGTAACACAAGGTATGTTTATAAATGTTTCTTTTGGTAGAGTTGGGTGTTTGAGGAGCCTTATTTTTACATTGCATGCTCATGATGCAATGGTACAGCTCATGTCATTGTGTCAGACCTGACTTCTACATGATTACATCATTGTGGGAATATTATTTTGGTCTGTTGTGGGATGCTGATGATGGGTTTTGTTTCTTTTTCCAACATAATAATGTAAAAGGACATTATTATAGCTTCTTCCATTATAGGATATACATAAATTGGGATTATCTGCATCTAATCTTGTTCTCTGGCATGCATATCTGTAGGATACACATGATTGAAAATGAATGTGTACATTTTAAAAACATAATGTACAAAATAGACCTTAGTGTTAAGAACTCCATGTAACCTGGCAAGTATAATATTTGTTCAAACACTGGTTAACCAATCAAGGATTGATGTGTAGAAAGAGCTAATTGTTAACCTTTTATCTGTGTGCATAAGGTAAATGTATTAGCTAAACATGATTCTGAAGTCCATTTGCAATTTGGGGTGCAGTGTAATAAAGACTTAAAGATAAGATTTGTCTCTTCATTATGAATTCAAACTGGATTTAACCTTTTCAATTTTCAAATTCAGTTGCTCCTTATAGGGACAGGATACAACTTTCAACTTTAGAATTGCGTTCTTGAGACTTATCTGCTACATCTCAGAAATTACCCAGTCACGTGAAGTGAAGGGGAGATTTCTACTAGCATTAACTGAACATTTAGTGGTTTTCATCTAATTATATTTCAGTTTCAATTTGACTTCGATATAATTGATTTTTTTCCCATCCACGCTTGCTTAATTTTTCATTGTTTTAAGGAAGGAAAAGTGTTTTAGTTTTTATTAAAGGGATGGATATCTTCTTGCAAAATTGATGCTTTTCCATGGCTGTTTAGAACAACTGCTGGTGATTTCAAGTTGACGAGGGTATTTTTTTTTCCAGAAGTACAGAAATCAGAAGAATATGCTCAAGCACTGAAAAAATTCATCAGATCTCCTAACATACCTCAACAGTATTGGCTCACACTCCAGTATCTGCTTAAACATCTCTCTAGACTTTGCCAGGTCTCTACCAAAAATCTTTTAAATGCAAAATCTCTGGCTGAAATTTTTAGCCTTTTGCTGTTCAGATCTTCAGTAGCCAGGTAAGACGCATGTTCCTGAGTCTTGATAATTATAATTTTTTTCCTTCCAACTTCTGTTTTATTTTCCTGTGATGCATGGTCATTTTTCTTGTTGTTTTTTTATAGCTCTGACAGTGATCAACATATAAAAATATTGGAAGTGTTAATTACAGGTGCATTGAACGAGAGACAACCTGCACCAGGTAAGAAAACATGTGTTTTGGAAACTTTCTGAAGTCAGTGTCTTTGTTTTCTTTTTCAATCAACAACTGCTACATTTGATGGAAGTTTATGTCAGATGGGGGATGCGTTTCAAAAATAATATATATTTTTGCAATGTGATTTTGGGGGGGGCTAATATTTGATGTTCTTTTATCTATCACTTTTTTACTTGATACACAGTAAAGATTTCTTTGCTTCTTTGAACAGTTAGGTTCAATAGTGTGCAGAAGGGAAATAGCAAGGACTTTGCTGAAAGTTGTTTTTATCAGAATACTAGCAGCAAGTGCATCTTGGCACAAGATAGTTCAAAGCTGTAGCTGTAAGCGCTCTATAAGCTATGTGGAGAATAAAAACTGCCCGCAAGTTGATTTTGTGGCATGTGTTGGACTGTGTCCAGTGGTAAAGCCATTTCTCGTGGTATGTAAAGATTGTGTATTTCCTGCTAGTCTGGTTTAGATTTATCACTCAAATACAACTTCTTTGACTTGAACTTCCTAGATAGTCATGCAAAAGCTATAAAGTTCTTCCAGTGCCATCAGTGGCAAAGAACTTGCTTAAGTTAGGGTTCACAACTGATATTCTGAGTCCTCTGAATACCAATCCTTATGCAACTCTGATAGCTCCACATACACTGGGGACATCAGCATATTTGGCGAACCTTTCATAGATATAGAAGGGTTTATAGACGTTCAACAATACTTAAGGGAAAAACTGCTATATAACCAGGGAGAGGTACATACCCAGAGGAGAGGAAGAGCAAATATATGATGGGGTGCTTCAAATGATTGCACACTGCAGTATTTTACCATTGGTTTCATCATTTTTACATTTTTGTTACTGATTTCCTTAAAGCCATTGGTCAGACATGTGCAGCCTATTTCAGCAAAAACATTTATATATGGTATAATAGATTCCTTTTAACACAAATGCAAGGCTTAGAAAACATACTGAATGAACTCTGTTTAGTGAAAGATGCCACATTTCATGGCATAAAGGTTTATTTGATTTTTTTTGAGTGTCAAACATAAATGTTCCTTTAACTCATTTACTTGTTTGCAGAATGATTTTCTTAAAAGCAGAATTGGCGTTTGATCGATTTTAGAGAACAGTGGTATTTTGATAATTACAAGTTGTAAATAAATTTTATCTCTATCTAGAATGATATTTGTGTTACAGATTCTAATAGTGGCCTATAATTTCTAGAGAAATCATATGGATTATGTTAATGGTATATATGAAGTTAAAAACAATTTGTTTAATTAACTAATAAAAAAATCTTGATTAATTGGGCAGCTTGTTTTTAATAATGCTAAGAATGTAGGTGGTAATAAAATTTCATATGCAGCATATAGTCCTGATAGGGATTATATCATATGCTGCCATAATGCTAATAGTTTTTCTCAAATCGGGTAGTGTTTAGTGAGACCTTAACTTCTGCTTTGTGATGTATTCTTTAAGTTATACTTTTCTTCTCTGCAAAGTGTTCTTATTCTGTTGTGGATAGTAACCTATTTAAAAACAAGTCAGATTATTGGTTTATATAATTTAGTATTGTCCTTAGTTTACAGACAAAGGTGTTTTCTCAAACGTACTAGACCGGTTAGATATCCTTCAATATAGGAAAATTAGAAATCAGGGAATACAGTATATAGGTAAACCCAAATAAAGGAGTTCCATCAAAATGGTGAATACTTTTTTGGCCTGCTTCTGATCTCTGGAGGCCAAATTCTTTTTTCTTGTAATGTAGCCAATACAGTTTAACTATTCTTGAATTTTTAACTAACTACTGAATATGAGCATAAAACTTAGGTGAGAAATCTATTTAGTACACAGTAAATTAAGAAAAGCATACAAATAAGTTTTATTTTAAAATTTATAATATATTTTTTTATGAAATCTTTGGCAAAAAGGAGAAAAAAAATTCCCCAAAGATTAAGTTATGCATATCTAGAATCTAGATATGCATAACTAGAATAAGCTCTTTGGAATACAGTCGGATTTACTTTGTGTAAGTACACCTAGGATACCCTATCAGGAACTATATAAGGCTGCAAAACTGCCAAATTTCCAAATTGGAAATACATGGATGTAAATTGATGCTTGTTCTGTATCAAATTAGTGGTCAGGCACCAGGCAAGAAAGCAGGAAACTGTGAATTCCAGTCCTGCCTTAGCCATGAAAGCCAGCTGAGTGATTTTGGGCCAATCACTCACTCTCTTGTTGTCGGGAAAGCAGGAGGAAGGTGTGTTGGACATGTTTTCTGTCTTGAGTTATTTGTAAAAATAATAAAGGTTGGAAATGAATGAATAAATAGCTGAGCAGTGAAGAGAAGATATGGTAATTAAATGAAAACATGACATATTTTATGATAGAGAAATATTAAAGACAAAACTCAGTATCAACATGAATCATAAGTCATTATTTCTGCTTAGGATCTAATGTATTTGACATTACATAATTCCAACCCCTTTATTCAACTTGAAGCTAATTGGTATTACAATATTTGTCCAGCAGAGGGCTCTCTTTTTTAGCGAATAATAATAACCAAGCTGCATACCATTTTAACATATTCAGTACTAAATCCGGCACCGCATTTTGCATCAGAGGCTAGTTATTCTTTAATATAAATTTTAGATAGAATCATTGAAGCAGCCACAGTTGAATGTTAGGCCCTGTGTACTTGTTCAGTCATCTTATCAAATGTCAAAATTCTGTCTTTTACAGTACTTAATAAAAGAGGGGGAAAAGGAAGCAGAAGTCACAAATTAGTTCTTCCATGAATTTACTCTCATATGTGTGCAAAGCTATATAAGAGGGTTGCCTCTAGTAATGAGAGGGCTAGACTGAGGGCACATTAAATACTCCCTCCAATTATAACACTCCTGATAAAATTATGTATACAGGACAACAAATCCTTCCATAAATAAATATGGAACAATTTCTTATCTTTGGGATGTTGCAATCATTGTTATTTATTGCTGTGAATTTACAAATATTTAGGTTTGGAGGTAGTTTCTTCTTTCTTCATCCCAGTAAAGGTTGGTAATCAGTTTGTGGGCTGCTAGGTACCACAAAGATGGAGCAAGGATCCATAATATATTGTACTAATAGCTTCTGCAGATCGTGGGTTACCCACTCCTGATTAAAGTCTTAGCCAAGATTGGAATTAAATAAATAGTGGGGTTTTGCTATTAAAAGGAAACATAAAATGAGTATTCTAGATATCTTGTTGCTACCTTGTAGAAAGTGCTAGTAGCTTATTTAACCAACAGTTACCCAATTTTTCTTTCACCAAAATGACAAAATTAAAAATTGTGGAAAAATAATGTTTATGGAGAATTTGTTTCTGTCCAATATAATTCATTTACTGCTGGATAATGGTAGATTATATATAGGGCAGGGTTCCAAGTATTGCAAAGCAGAGTGTTACAAAAGATGTTAAATACAGTTATAAGCAAACAGATTGTAGTGAAGGTTCAAATAACATTAAAAAGCCTGCTCACTCTTAAGGCTTGATAATTTTTTTATGTAAGAAATAAACATGGTTGTCCAAATAGTTCTATTTCTACTGGTGGGCATCATTGGAAACCCAGAAGGAAAAACAAAACCAAATAAAGATAGCCAGAATGAAAATTAGGACTATTAAGCTATCAGTCATGCTAGAGGCCAAGAATCCAAACCAGTTTGGCTAGAGGACAGGAACTCAAAGTCCATACCTCCGATAACCAATCCATTTTAGGGGGAAATGCAAGGGAGAATTACTACCAGAGAAATAGCCAGAAAAATGATTGAAGCCTGGTTAACGGGTCCCTTGTCAATCAATAGGAGTGCTGATTTGCTCCCAGCCTATCAGATACTTACGGTAGGAGTCGAGGGCATGGTGGTACAAGGAAACAACAATTAATGACTTAATAGCTGGCCATTAACACCCTAATTAACAACTCAAAGTTATACACAACCAAGAACCATATAAATGCAATGCTCAGACCAGCCCAGTGCATGTATTTTGGAAAGAGAGAAGTTCCCTGATGATGGCCTCCAGCACAAGCCCTAAAGCTTGGAAAAATAAATCTTTGGTCCTGTTGATCAACTCAGATTGGATTCTGCAACATTATCCTGAGACACGTATATTTACCTTCATTCATGAGAATTATTACCATATAGCCTCATTCTTCTGTTGTCAATCTCAATAGTTTGGGCATATCTTCTCCCCTGATATATTTATTAAGTGTGTATATGCGGACCCTGCCATAGCACGGGAATAACACTAGGAAGAAGATTTGTTAAGTATATATATGTATGTGTGTGTGTTTCTCTCTCTCTCCTCATACAGTTTTTCAAAGCTTATTTACCAAATTTCCCTTTCATAACTCCTGCCTTTTAATATTCTAGACAGGAACTGACATATTGTGTTTATTCTCTGCCTCCATTTCTTCCTCAGTATGTCAAGCCAAAAGCATAGTCAGAGGAGCAAGAGGTGAAAGTTTTTCTAAAAAGCAAAAGTGGCTGGTGAATACTTTCTGGGGCGTTCTCCTTCAGCAGCCCTTACAACTGTTTCATTCTCAACTATGCTCTGAGTGGATGTTAAGAGCAGCGTGTCCCAAAGAATAATATGGAGGGGTATAAAGAAAGAAAGAAAACAGTGTAAAAGTAGACCACAACCTACTAATTGGTAAGCTAGAAAAAGGTAGAATAGACAACATCACCACCAGATGGATCTGTAGCTGGCTGACAAATGTTACTCAACGAGTAGTCCTCAACGGCACTATATCCACATGGAGAGAAGTTAGCAGTGGGGTACCACAAGGTTCCGTCTTGGGCCCAGTAATTTTCAATATCATAGATGAGAGAATTGAAGGGGAACTCATAAAATTTGCAGATGACACCAAACTGTCAGTAGCCGCCAACACCCCAGAAGACAAACTCAGGATCCAAAAAGATCTTGACAAACTCGAACAATGGGCCCTATCCAACAAAATGAGTTTCAGTCTGGAGAAAAGTAAAGTCTTACACTTAGGCAGGAAAAACCAAAGGCACAAATACAGATTGGGCGAGACCTGGCTTAAAAACAGTAACTGTGAGGGACCTTGGAGTCCTAGTGGACGATCACTTGACTGTGAGCCAGCAGTGTGCAGCAGCAACCAAAAAAACTAATACAATCCTGGGTTGTATAAACAGAGGCATAGAATCAAGATTACATGAGGCATTAATACTGCTTTATAAAACCCTACTAAGACCACACCTGGAATACTGCAGCCAATTTTGGTCACCATATCACAGAAAAGATGTTGAGAGTTTGGGAAAAAAATCAGAGAAAAGCAACTAAGATGATCAAAGGCCTGGAGGCTAAAACATACGAAGAATGGCTGAGAGACTTGGGTTTGGCTAGTCTAAAGAAAAGAAGAAATAGGGGAGACATGATAGCAGTGTTCCACTATCTGAGGGGCTGCCACAAGGCAGAGGGGGTCAGGTTGTCAGAGCACCAGAGGGAAGGACGAGAAACAATGGTTGGAAACTGATCAAGGAGAAAAGCAACCTGGAATTAAGGAGAAACTTCCTGACAATGAGGACAATCAACCAGTAGAACACCTTGCCTCCAGAAATCCTGGGCGCTCCATCACTGGAGATTTTTAAGAAGATACTAGACAATCATTTGTTTGAGATGGTATAGGTTCTCCTGCTTGAGCAGGGGGCTGGACTAGAAGACCTCCAAGGTCCCTTCCAGCTATTCTATTCTATTCTATTCTATTCTATTCTGTTCTATTTGTTTAATTTCCAAAGAATACTTGTCTGTTTGCCAAAGAGAGAGAGAGAGAGGGAGAGAACCAACTAAAATTCACTCATTAAGTAGTAAAATAAAATAATGAAACAAGAGTAATGGATTTATAGATTAGGTACTTAGGGTATGCCTGCACTTCTGTAATATTGCTGCCCTCCACCCGACCCCCCCAAACCACCACCACCTTTCTGTTGTCAGGTTGTAAGAGGATTTCTTACTTTAATGAAAGTTTGTGGGTTCAACATCCATTTACACTGATTGTAGGAGGTAAACAATTTCTTATTCATGCTTTCTACCCAGATATAGTGAAATGGATTTGATCAAATAACATTCATGTTAAAATCTTTATCTTGCACAGTGCTATTGACCTCACTTGACCAAAATAATGCCCTTGTTTAGGGATCTAATTTATGGCACATCTGCTTGAGAACAAGCCCCATTGGACACCGTGGGAAGTACTTGCAAATAAAGATGCACAAGATTGTTCTTTATAAAAGCTCTGTGGAAGCTGAAGCTAGCAAGAGATGGGGGAGGAGTTAGATTTTAAGTTGATTTTTAAATTGACTCAGTAGTATATGGCTTCATCTAGGAGTCCTCAGACAGCACCTGTCATTGTGGTCTATTGGAAGATGGTGTCGTGAATGCTAATGAGCTTCTGAATTTGTGGGCTTTTTGAACAGTAAACTTTACAAGGATGTCTTTCATTCTATCTCTCCCCCCCCTCCTGAATTAGCTTAGCCACTTCCTGTATTTGGCTGCTCATAATGCTTTTCTTGACAGTCTCCTTCAACACTGCACAGAGCAGCTGGTTATAGAAACTGTTTTAAGGCTACTTACAATGGTCTTCTCATTTACTTAGCTAAACTGAGACCGGTTAGTCTTGCATTGGCCACTTGTTAGCCAGTGACAACTCTGACTTTGACTCCAGCTCCCCTCCCCCATCTGAGATCCCTTGCTCAGCAAATATTTGAACCTGCCTAAGTTAATCATGAAACTGAGATCTTTATCTTGGAGAGACGTGCAAGCTACAGAGGACTTTTTTTAAAAAAAAGGAAAAAAAGCCAGCTAAATTCAGTGATGAAACAGAAATGGGCTGATAGTCTCAGCAAGAACAGAGATTGATTCTTTCCAAAGGAAAAAGACATGGAGCTTTCTGATTCTACTCACTGCAGCTTTTTCTTCTGGATTTGCCAAGCAGAAGAATTTATTACAGTTTTCGAGATAACTTCTTCCTAGTTGTTTCAGAGAAGATTTGAATCCAAGAAAAGGCTGATTTAATTTCTATTTTAATCTGTGAAGCTCATCTGAAATCACATTTGATCTGGAATTTTCAGATTGTGATATACAAGGGTGAATGTGCACCATGCATAGTGTGCAAAGTAAGTAATTCTTGATTTAATTTGAAGTAATGAGACAGATAAACTGATTCTTTAAAGGAAAGAACTCAGGTATATGTGTTTGTGTGTGTAAATTTACATATATGTGAATATTTATCAGTCTATCACAATTAGAATAATATATGCTGCAGTCAAGCAGATTAAATAGTTATGCTTTAATAGTCAAAATGTGCTTTAATGAAACCTGTCCAACATACGCTGGAACTGTGGAAAATCACTGGTTTGTTAGAATCTCGCTCTTTCTGGTTTGCCATGTGATGTCATAGCAAGCTAGACTAGTTTGGGTTAAGCAGTAACTTGGTCATACAAGTGCAGCTGTCTAGAATTTAGCCAATAGTATAAGAAAATCCTCTTCTCCCACCTGTAAGATGTATTTTGCGGAAACCTATTTCAGAGAAATACAAAGAGAGAGAGAGAAAGAACTGATTAATAGTTAGTTGTGTTCCTTTCTATCTCACACAACCTATGTAAGCAATGTGCTTTGGCGACAGAGCTATTTGGGTAGCAGGTGGGCTAAACCCTGAGCTTCGCTGTTCGGGCTTGTGTCTGGGATTCTCTGAAGTGTCCTGTTACTTGAAACAAGTGGAAGGAATCTCTGGAGTCCGTCCACCTAACTGGATGGGGAAGGGTAGGAAAGCTGCTTCAGGATGGGCTTAAGCATGGCTGTGGTAGGGTAGAGGTGATGAGTTCGTGCATGCATTTGCCAATATGGTGCAAAATGTTGGTTCTTTCAGAAGATAAAAGTGGGTCACGAGATGATTCTTATATATGCACTGCTTTGATTGTAAAATTCCTGGCTCTGTTGTTGCAGGACAAAACTCTTAACAATACCAGTGCAATCATTTGTGTAGCAATACTTGCACTACTGAGTTCAGTACTCTCTGTGTCCGGCCTTCACATGTGAAACTGTTATATATTCAGAATGCAACTCATAACAAGTTGTATAATACGAGAGACTTTTCTGAAGGCTAGAGAAAAAATTATTATTTTTTTAAAAAAGAACTTTGTTTTTGGTTTGTTTTAGCTGAGAAATTTTTCAGGGCTTGAGGAAACATGAAGTCTGATAAACTGATTATCACAAAAATTTTGTTTAAGAATGGCAAAACTGGCAAATTATGGAATCAAGTCAGCTAAATCCATGTAAATCAAGTACATTGAAAGAGTATTCCCCAAACATTTACGAGCTGGAAAGTCACCTACAAGGCAGTGGTTGATTTTTCTCCCTTGCTGCAGCCGAGTCTTTTTTGTTCTTCATTTTTAAAATAAAGCTATTTAGAATGTTAATCCCTAAAGCTAGGACTTGCAGTTAAAATATCCTGTAAATAATGACCTATGTTGAACCTACTTAGAAGCAAATGACACCCAAGAACATTTTATTAGGATAAAGCCTATTCACAACCAAATATCCATAAAATAGGCATTGAGCAATACCTCTTGAGATTTCTGGTTTCTGCCTCTTCCTTTAAAAGCACCACCGTCAAAGCTAAACAATGCCCTGGTGTTGCATTGCTGTGTCTAGAAGGGAAGTAGCTCTCCATCGACCAAGAATCCCACAGTAGTGAAAGAGAAGGTTTCCTGCTGCAGCATATCACCCTTTGTCAACCTGCCAGCAGTGGAATGTACCAAATGCCAGACAGAAAAGATTAAGGGGGAGGGGGGGGGGAAATCTGTGTAAACTGAGAAACCCGTTCAGTCTTTTTTAATAAATAAGATCAGGTGCCGATCATTAGTGCCTGCTCTTTCTGAAATGACAATTGTTATAAGATTAACAATGAATAACAAAAATGATGAAATAGGAGTGGTCCAGTGACATTATTTTTGACATGATTGGCTGGGGATTATGATGTAATAGGTTACAGTGCAGCCCCTTAGAGGTTTTAAAATGAATTCCAAGACACCATTACAAAGAGATCCTGACTGTTTCGTTTTAACTGAGCTTTCTTGCTGAAAGTCATACAAATGTACAACACAGTCTGGAACATGGAAGAAGTGGATCTAGAGTATCCTAGGACAGATGTAAACTGTGGCACAGACTTAATTTTTTACATAGAAATGGACCCACCAGGTAATGGTAAATTACACTGCAGCATTATTATTTAAAAGGCAAGCATATTCTGGATGTTACAGTTGCTGTTATTAGAGCAGGGTGAAATGTTTAGGAGGAATTTTGTGATATTGTTCAGTTGTGTTTCGTACACAGAAAAAGGGAATCAGGAAGGGGGTTTCTGCAAATTCCTTTTTTCCTTGTTAGATGAAACTGCAATTGTTGTATGTTTCTGTTTTAGTTTCATACTTTCACCTGTAGGTCTGTGGTCATACAGAAAAGGGGGTCCTGATTTGTGCATCATGATTGACTCAGAATGCAATCGGGCATTTTTTTAAAACAATGCTCGCGTTTAAAATTGTTAGTCACTGTAACAGTTTATTAGATGTGATCCTGCTTATCTGCAAGCATTTAGCACAGGATGTGCAGATTGTTACTTTTCCTTAAGCCTCTGAATATGCAATTGTCATTTTTATTTGCATGTTTTATAAATGTGTTTAGTGGGCAAAGGCATGAGTGAACTTGCTTGATGTTTATTATTTTAAATAATGACCCCTTTTAGCTGATAAGCCAGGGAATGCTGCAGTATTTTTTTTTTCCACCCACGGGTGTATGTATGCAGCCTTGACATTGAGCAACAGAGAAGTATGTGGCTTGAATCAATCTTGCCATTTGAAAGAGTTTTATCCTACAGACTGCTCGGATTAAGGCAAGGGATATCTGGGTCACAGACTTCTTCCTTAAAGTGTTTGGAGACAGTACGTTATGAAAAGAGGCATAAGAAACCCAGATGATGTGCTAAAACATGTAGTAGTACTGATGATTTGCTGATTTGTTCTTAAACCACAGCAGTTCTGGAGTTAATAGCCAAACAATTCCTCCTGGTAATTAAATTGGGGGAAGAGGGCTTAAAACATTGCATTATATAAAGTGATGCACAAAAAAATTAGTAACAAAAGGATGTAGCATGAGGAGGAGACTAACTTCAGTTTATACGTTTGGAAGTCTAAATTGTGTTGTGTTCTAGATGGAGGGGGGAGGGGCTCTTGACTTGGAAGCATAAGACTGTCAGATAACAGAGGCTGCAGTCTTATACCCAGAAAAAAAAATCACCTGCAAGTCTGGTAAATTAGTATCTTTTTTGTTGTTTTTGTTAAGGAATTAATTTTGCAGGCATGCTATTTGGACTGGTTAATGACAAGTTGAAAAATATGGCAGATGACAAAAAAATGAAAATTCAACTTGCAATAATTTAATTAGATGTAAATTAAACATAGATTCATTAAAGCACTTAAAATTATATTGCCTGCAGGTTAAGCTATTTTCTTTTTAAATTTCATTGCAGCATTGCCTCCAAAGCCTCCAAAACCTAACACTGTAACAAATAACGGTATGAATAATAACATGTCTTTGCAAGATGCTGAATGGTACTGGGGAGATATTTCAAGGTGAGAGAAAAAAAATCTTTTATCTTGGTGATTATACATACATGTGTTTAACCTGCACTATCTTGTGATAGTTTTAAAGCATTTGTATTACAGTTTCTGGGTGCACAACATATAAAATATTTAAAAATATCTGGACACATACATTGCCAAAAATAAAAAATAACAGAGATTCATTAAACATTTCTATGCTATTTTGCTTTTATTGCAAGCATATCTAGAATAGATACATCTAGATTTTTACATCTAAAAATCATTATGTTAATGCATAAGACTAGAAATACAAAATATATCTATCCTTTATATAATTTTTGAGCAAAAAGAATAATGTCATTATAATAACTCAAAATTCCAATGCTTACCTTGCAGTCAGAAAAAATTAGGAAGGTTGTGCAAAAGGGTGCTCTTTCTTGAAGAAATTAAATCTGAGGTTGCTTTTGGTTCCTTAATAGGGAAGAAGTCAATGAGAAACTTCGTGACACTGCTGATGGTACATTCCTGGTACGAGATGCCTCCACCAAAATGCATGGTGACTACACTCTCACACTAAGGTAAAAACAGCTGAATCAGGTATCATCTTTACATCACACTACAGAAGAAAAAAATAATCATGAATATAGCTGAATCTTTTTTTTCTGAACTTTACAGGAAAGGGGGAAATAATAAATTAATCAAAATCTTTCATCGAGATGGGAAATATGGTTTTTCGGATCCATTAACATTCAGTTCTGTGGTTGAGCTAATAAACCACTATCGAAATGAGTCTTTAGCTCAATATAATCCAAAACTGGATGTAAAATTACTTTATCCAGTATCCAAATATCAACAGGTAACGTATATATCTTATTTCCTTTCTCTTTGCTGCATGAATACTAATAAATTACATAAAACCTTAAATTATTTTGTAGATGTGGCAACTCAAAACTCTTAAAGTTAATCCTGTGGAAATTATAACAAAAAATATGTGAACAACAGTAATGCTATGGAAATTACACTGAAATTCTGCAAACAATTCTTATTTTAAAAAATTAATATGTTCATTTTATTGGAAGTAAATTCTGGGTTCCTGCCTGTCATGAAATATTTTCTAAGGTTAACCAAGGAAGATTTTTGTTGTTGCTTTTTGTTTTTGCAAATTGATAGCTGATATAGCTTCACACTTGGAATATGTGTTTCAGGTGTGAAGGATGAAGGGTGAAAAATTATCTTTATGTTGATAATTATGAGCTAATTTGTATATCAAGCCTAATTCCACAATGATCACTATTAATTTTTAGTAGCAAATAAATAAAAATGTCTGAACAAAAGAAAGGTTCACGTGCAATAACTTATTAGTGTAATAAACACATCCATTTATCCCACAGCAAGAGATGTCCTGGAGCCCTGCCTGTGGTGGCAGCATTATAAGTAATGGTTTTTGTTCTGTGCAGAAACTATTCCACGAGCTTTAGCATGATCATTCTTTTGCAAACTATGAACTTTGGTTGATTGCTGTTTTATGAAAAGGATCTGCGTTCATTGAAAGTATTTCCATGTATTTATCCTCCTAGGATCAAGTGGTTAAAGAAGATAGTATTGAAGCTGTTGGAAAGAAATTACATGAATATAATATTCAGTTCCAAGAAAAGAACAGAGAATATGACAGACTCTATGAAGATTATACAAGAACATCTCAGGTTAGCAGTGTTGAATATCAATTACAATTTAAAATATAAAGCGGTTTATCCAATAGACCCATTAATTCAGTGAAGTTCAGTTTGATGGAGTTTGAGGCTAAATCCTGACCTTTCAGTTTCAGTTTTAAAAACTGGTTTGAAGCAAGACTGGGATTGATTAATAGTGCTAAACCATCCAAGTATTACTTATGCGTTGCTATGGTCTCCAACAGTAATTTCAGCAGTAAACCAGTAATGTTTTCTTTAAAATCAAGCACATTATAACCACAGAAAATCTAATGACTTAGAATTATTTAGCTGAAATGTTCACATTATAACAATATATTACAAGAAAATCATGTCTATATAAATACAAATATGTAGACCTATTTAAATTAGAGAAGTACAGTGATCTAAAGAATTATTTCAAATATTTTGATAACAATTTCTCTTAAGATATTCCTTGAATGCTTACATACTATACATCAGAGATCCCCAACCTTTTGGGCGCCAGGGACCAGTTCCATGGAGAGAGGTTTTTCTGTGGACTAGAGGGAGTGTGGTTTTGTGTGCTACCTGCATCCCGAAGATGAGGCTTTGCTTGTTTGTGTGGACCGGTTGCTGGCATGCCGGGGCCCGGTACTAGTCCACGGACCAGGGGTTGGGGACCCCTGCTATACATGTTATACATAGAAAAGATTATTTTTGAATGCCAATGATTTAAAAAATAGGATGGATAATAAGGTATCTGTACATCAATCACAAAGAAGAACTATAAATGTAGCAAATATTTTGTGACAATAGCACATCCTCTGCATGCAAAATCTTCCAGGCTTAATCTACACTATTTCCAATTAGGCTTGGAATAGACTAGACCGGTGGTGGCGAACCTATGGCATGTGTGCCACAGGTGGCACGCAGAGCCCTCTCTGTGGGCACGCACACCGTCGCCTCAGTCCTAGGCCTTCAGCTGGGTTTTGTAAATCCTTTTTGATTTAGGCCTCCGTCGCCGTGTGCAAAAAAAGAGGTTCGATCAATCAATCAATTTCAACTTCTCATGAAAAAAAAAAAGATCTTGCAAAGTTGGAATTGATTGATTGAACTTTTTAGTCCCACCCAGTCTGCTGTTACCACCACAACCACGCCCACCCAATGGGCCACACCCATCCAATGGACCACTCCCACCTGGCACCCGATGATACATAAGTGAGTTTTGGGTTGCACTTTGGGCACTCGGTCTCTAAAAGCTTTGCCATCATTGGACTAGACTAAACTCTTGGAAAGCCACCTCTTGTTGTAGAAGATAATAGTGAACTAATAAATGCTATACAAGACATCTTTTTGTATCCTATCCTTTAGTGATACTCTTTTTTAAAAATCATATCATAAAACTGGTTCAGTATTACACAATTAGTCACTCTTAAAGTATTATTAAACAGTTTTTCCTTTTATCCAGGAAATTCAAATGAAAAGAACTGCTATTGAAGCATTTAATGAAACCATAAAAATATTTGAAGAACAGTGCCAAACACAAGAAAGATACAGCAAGGAATATATTGAAAAGTTCAAACGGGAAGGGAATGAAAAAGAAATACAAAGGTTGGTTAGAGTGCTTCAAAAGTATATATATTTAATATCTAAATGTCTTCAGAAAAACTAGAGACCAGAATGGGATGTAAACATGCCAAATTATTTTGTCCAGAATTATGCACAACTATGAAAAGCTGAAATCTCGAATCAGTGAAATTGTGGACAGTCGACATCGACTGGAAGAAGACCTAAAGAAGCAGGCTGCAGAATACAGAGAAATAGACAAACGCATGAACAGCATTAAGCCAGATCTTATACAGCTCCGAAAAACTAGAGATCAGTACTTGATGTAAGTATTTGTGAATTCCAGCCTTTTATGTGCACTTCTTTCAGTTGAGCGTTATCTTGATTAACTGTGTTTTCAAAACTGCTTTGTAGGTGGCTGACACAGAAAGGTGTTCGGCAAAAGAAACTGAATGAATGGCTTGGCAATGAAAATTCAGAAGAGTGAGTATCCAAAATATTTCTCTGTGTGTGTATGTTATCTCAGGTAGATTCTGATTATTGCATAGAGGTAATATGGTGGGTTATCCACATGTTTTGAGGCATCTTTTTGAAATGAAGCCCAAAATATTGCACTGTCCTACTTATTTTAAGTGGGTTGTTCTTTTCCAAAATCTAAATGTATTATTTCTAAGATACACACACACACACACACACACACACACATATATATATAAGATATATATAAGATATATATGTGTGTATGTATGCATGTGTGTGTGTGTGTGTGTATATATATATATATATATATATATGTTATATCGGGAAAGTAAAAAGTAACAGATTTATTTGTATAAAACTAAAATTTATGGATAGAATAGAAGAGAATAGAACAACAGAATTGGAGGGGACCTTGGAGGTCTTCTAGTCCAACCCCCTGCTCAGGCAGGAAACCTTATACCATTTCAGACAAATGGTTGTCCAATCTGTTCTTAAAAACTTCCAGTGTTGGAGCATTCAAACTTCTGGAGGCAGATTGTTCCACTGATTAATTGTTCTGACTGTCAGGAAATTTCTCTTTAGTTCTAGGTTGCTTCTGTCTTTGATTAGTTTCCATCCATTGCTTCTTGTCCTGCCTTCAGGTGCTTTGGAGAATAGTTTGATTCCCTCTTTTTTGTGGCAATCCCTGAGATATCAGAACACTGCTATCATGTCGCCCCTAGTCCTTCTCTTCATTAAATTAGACATACCCAATTTCAGCAACCATTCTTCATAGGTTTAAGCTTCCAGTCCCCTGATCATCTTTGTTGCTCTTCTCTGCACTCTTTCTAGAGTCTCAACATCTTTTTTACATCAGACAGAGAGAGAAGAATGTCAAGTTATGTAATATTGCCTTCTCTGAAAATCTAGAAATAGTCCTTGTAGTTGACAAAACTGCCTTGGGTCAAACAATTTGATTTTAATTTTGTTACAAATTCTTGTATTATGCTTGGTCTTTTATTATTTCTGGTTTTTAACTGTCTCGTGTTGCTTCTGAACAGCCAATATTCTATAGTAGAAGATGATGAGGATTTGCCCCATCATGATGAACGTACATGGAATGTTGGAAATATCAACAGAAGCCAAGCTGAAAATTTGTTACGTGGGAAACGAGATGGAACATTCCTTGTTCGGGAAAGCAGCAAGCAGGGTTGCTATGCCTGTTCTGTTGTGTATGTATTCAAATATTTACCCTGTTTCTTCAGCAATGTATTGAACTCCCTCATTCCCTCTCTGTGATGATTAACCAAAGCTTGGATCCATGCATCTCATTGGATTGCTCTTCAAAGGATTATTGTAATACTGGTTTTCTGGCTTGAAATAGTTGATAATGAAGTCTTCAAGACATGGGCAACAGCTTTTCAGCAAACAGTTGTTGTGAAGCTATGTTGTGAAGCTACGTGAAGGTCATAAATATAAATATTCTTTGCAAAGTGTGTTAATTACCAGATTACAACTAGTCCAACAATTGTGACTGGAATTTCTGTCGCTAAGTGATACAGTCTCAATCACTTTGCTTAGTGATGGCAATCCCAGCAGACTTGGTTGCCATTGTAACTCTAGGACTGCACAGATTGTTAAGCAAGGACCTCACATGACTAACATGGGAAGAGGTGAAAAACCCAAGCAAACAGAGCTGTAGATGGGCAGGTGGGTTCTGTAGACAGACACTACAGAGTGCAGCCAGATGTCCAGTGACTACAGGCGCAGAGCATGGAAAGTTGGGTTTGGAATGTGAGTAGGCTGGCAAAAAAGTAGTGGGAATAACTTGAAACCTCCTGCCAGCTTCACCATTGACATTGCTTGTGAGAAACCAGCATGGAAGGTTGCAAATGGTGATCACATGACCATGGGATACTGCATACATCTGCAAGCTGGTTACCAAAGGCCGAGTTTGTGATCATATGATCCTGGAATGTTGAGACAGCCACAACTTCATAGACTGCTCATTAATCCCTCTTGTTTAGTATCTCATAACTTTAAACCGTTATTGAACGAGGATTATATGTATTTTTTCCACCAACCTACTCTAGCTAACTTTGTTCATAATATTACAGAGATCCAACTGTACCCCTATTTTGTAATGTTCCTCTCTCTTATTAAGCATTTGTTTGCATGGTGCCATGCATTTAAACTCTGAATGCCCATCAAACCCCGCCTAGTGCTCTACGCCTAGCAGCTAAATTTATTTCTAGAGAATATTAATTTATAAGCTTTCTTCATGTTTAAAATGGTTTGGTTTTTGGCTTCCTTAATAACAGTTGATTTTATAAGCCCTTAGGGGCTGTGTGCAGTTGGGCTTCCCCAACTGACACATATTCAGTGGAGGCTTGCATCAGAACGTGATGATTTTTAGCAGTTTCATTCATCCACTCAGACTCCTCTTGCAGTTGCCAAAACTCTTTGGAGAATTGAGGAATTCTTCAAAGCAGGATCAGGGTTGTGGAGTGAGGAACATTTGCCAAAACTGCTTGTCTTCCTACTGCTGATAAAGACAATCTTCCATCAGCCATGGGGACCAATTTTCTGCAAAGCACTGGTAAATTTGAATAGCACTGAAATCTGAGATCTATAAGAAATATGTGGAATGATACTGGAAGAATTATAGAGAAAGGCAAATTTATATACCTATGATAGAAGGACAGTGCAATGCAGTATTACTGATTAAATGAAAACAATGATAGGGTTACAGTAATGGGTCAAAGAATATTGCTGTAATGTTATATCAAGAACAAATTATATAAGAAAATGTGTCTTAGCAACATTTTTTTTAAAATCCTTTTTTTTTCCTTTTTAGTGTGGACAGTGAAGTGAAGCATTGTGTCATTAACAAAACACCTACTGGGTATGGATTTGCAGAGCCATATAACTTGTACAACACGCTGAAAGAACTGGTGCTACATTATCAGCATACTTCATTAGTGCAGCACAATGACTCTCTCAATGTCACATTAGCCTATCCAGTATATGCACAGCAAAGGCGATGAAGATGTTAATCCTTTGGGGTTATCTCTTTTTATTAAATACCCACAAAGTTAATTCGGCAGTCTTGAGGCTTCTGGGTAAAGAAGGCTTATGAGTTGGAGCTAAGGTGTCAGAGCCTTCAAATGGAACTGAAGCTTTCTTCACAACTGCAGTGGGAGAGGTCACGGTTGAGAGCTATGGACACACACTTCTAATCTAAAGTGCTTTAAAAAAAACTAAGCGAAAGTAAAAATGCATCGAAAGAGAGAAATGCTACACCTGTCTCCCTGCAGGGACATAGTGGCCTTTAATCATGGTGCTTACTGACCATCCCTTTGAAGTTTTACGAGCTCTAAAGTTGGAACTTTGGAGACCCCAACGTGCAGCGGGAGCCATGTAAATGGCAGCGGAATTTCTCAGTCATGACGTGGATGATGCGGTGTGCAGTGTGCAGTGGATGCAGTTGCCAGCATTGTGGATTGCTGATTTTCTGGTGAATGATATGTAGCAGAATGGCACTTTCAATTTTAAGGGACACTTTAAGACTCTGACAGGGTGTTCGTTGGAGAAATGAGCGTGGTAATAGAAGTGCCAGGAAGTGTTTTTGTTTAGACATTTAAAATCTTGTTTTAAGGTATTTAAGACTGAAGAGAACTGGACTTTTATGACAAGCAGTATATAATATGTACATAGTTCAGGATGACTATCATAGATGGATACTGTCAGTACCAACTCATTCTATTCACTTTTTTGTTTGGATTCCCCCCCCCCCCAAAAAAAGCCGAATCCTTACACTGCTATGCAATACTTGATTTTCTATAGGCTTTATTTGTTTCATGTGTAATTAAAGGATAAGCTGTTTCTATTTTTTTTTCTTATGTCATCTCAACATGTTTTCATAGCTCATATTTTTTTGTGTTTTCATGTTGTCCTCTTTCCCTTCCCCCCCTCCTTTTTTTTAAATAAATGTACAGGATATTGGCAAAAGATGGCTTCAGAATTAAAACTATGAACTATTTTTAACAGGGTTTTTCCCCTTTTGGTAGCATATTGAGCTGCTAGCTCAAGGTTACAATTCAAGATTAATTTCTCAGCTAAATATTTGTTGGGCAGTGCCTGATAAGCTTAAAAGCTGCTTTATTCAATAAAAATAAATGACTATTGCAAAAATATCACTTGAGTCCAACAATATTGTTTTAAAAATATCTTCACATAATGGTATCCACTATATTTTATTTAGTTTTTAGATTATTATCTTGATTGCGTTTATTGGAAAGAGATTCTACTTTGAATGTTGCAGATAAGCAGGTGAAAAACATTGACTACTAAAGTACCAAATTTAATCCTTCAGAATTATTTGTCATGTAATTTTAAACAACCATTTTAGACACTGCATCAAGATATATTTTGCATCCCATGGAAGAATTGTTTTTCAGCTACTCTTTAAAAATAAACAATTAGATATACATTTAGTTTTTACATTTTAAATGAAGGAAAGAAAAATTAAAAAGTCACCCTAAAGAACAAATATATCAGGTACCCATGTAATTAAGTTAATGAAAGAAATATAAACCTCAGTGTTACAGTATTTAACCAAATTCTACATATCTTGACCAACACAATAAAAATCATGATGTGTTTTATAGTTTCATAGATTAATGTTAAGGAACTCTGGAAGACTTTTATATGGTGAATAAGCAAAAAGAAAGTAGATCTTATGGAAGAGCTCTTTATGGTTTCAATCCCATAGGCAATCTGTGTTTCTAAAGAGGCATTAAAGACTATTCTAGATGTATTTTTATTGTTAGGTAACACTATGAATAAATTAGCTTTAGTCTTCTTGTTTTTATTTACCGGTATATTTTATATTGGAAACATTTTTTTAGAATGTTTAGAATTTCCTGAGAAATATGCAGACTTGAGACACTTCAAAAGCCAATGGGGATTTTACAAGCACTGGAGAGCCCAGTAGAAGTTTGTTTGTGGGCTATAAAGCAGTAATCCCCTGGTGTTTAGTCTCACTAAAGTCTCACTAAATTCAGTGGAATTACTCCCAAAATGTACTCCAAAGGAAATAGACTGAAAATTGCATTTATTTCACGGAGCAAAGATCAAGACAAATTTGCCAATTTAATCAGTTTGTTTATTCTTCCCACTAGATTTTTCAAGAGGAAGGAATCTGCATTTTGCTCTTGTTTATTCTTGGAAGGGCAAATTATGACCAGTGACTGAATAGAAACTAATTTACTAACATGCACTTTGTGTGTGAGAGAGACAGAGAGATTGATGTGCATCAGTGGGTCCTACACCTGATTTGTCATCATCTAATTGGCTTTATCAGTTCTGATTACCTCTAGGTCCCTTTGATGGGGAATAGATGGGGCCTAGCTTCTGTCCTTCCATGTTAAAACAAAAGCCAGCTGATCAGCAGTGTTTCATTTACCATTTAGTGCTGTGCATTGTTGGTATTCTTCTGAGAACCATACAAGTAGCCTCAGGAGCTAGGTTGAATATAGTGATCAAGTCTTGAGAACTGCATGCACAGGACCCTTGGTTACCAATCCAACATTCGGTACATACACAAAATAATTGTTTGTGTGCATGTCTCCCCCTCTCTGAGAATGCAGAGAGACAAATCCAAAACTTCTGAGCTACAACAATAACATAACAGGGCTTCTGAAATATGAACTACTATGTTTATACCATGAATACAACTACTTCAGACAAAACAAGTTATGGATTCTATAACTTGAGGCTTAGTTTTGTGGTTTTGATGTACTTCTGTATATGTGTTTGTGAAAGAGAGAGTGTATAAATGGGCCATGTTCTGATTGCAGTTTTCAGTGAATCTAAATGCATAGTGAAACTTTTCTCCCAATTTCCTAAGTCTCTAAATAGCCTGGAAGGAATTACGTTGACAGGGTCTTTCAAGGCTTAGTTATTATTCATGTTAATGATTACTCTTAAGAATTCTGTAAACTTATTTTTCATGTTAAATGAAATAAAAATCATAGGAGATTTTAATTCAATTCAGAAAATTAAATTTTTATTTTATAAATGATACTTGAATAAAGAGAAAGTTTGCTGTACGTGCAATTCTCATATTAAAGTCAGCATATTTTAACTTCTCTTTTATTGAAAAGAAACATGCAAACTGATATATCTTCAAATTAAAGCTTCACTGAAAAAAAGATTGATGATATATGGGTGTATGCAGGCTAGACTGGGTAATAAAAGAAAAAAAATCCAGTGGCAAACTATTTTGGCAAATGTCCAAATTATTGTCAAGAAAGTTATATATGGTGGAGTTCAGAAAATCAAGCTGGTTTCATTGGAGACTTGACCTTATCTTATTTAAAAGGTATATGGAGCTTGGAAAAGATCATGTTTCTAGAATTTGTTTTAATGTGTAAAGCCAAATCTTATGTTTCAGTGTCAGCTGTTATGTAGAAAAAGTTGCTTTGTCTTGTAGTTAACAATGAGTTATGATGCTTGGGGAAAATATCATTGTGATGTTTTTCACTGGGGAGAAAATCAGTTAGATTTAACACACTGCTTTTGCTATGCATGGTATTCATTTGAGAAAGCAATTCCAATTGTGACTTTTATTCAGGATTGCTTTTGAAATGGGCAATTCCAAGCACAATGCCTCCCATGGGACATGGCTCAAAATATAATATTTTTAGTTTTTGTACAAAACAATTTTAGTAAAAACTGATGAAAACAGGTCACATACAAAATTAGGGAAGAGCTACAGTGCCATTTGTCCCTATGAGACTGCATTAGCTGCCCAAAATGCTGCTATTTTTATTCTTAGTTTCTCCCCTTAAAAAATAAGCTCTATTTTGTTAAATGTCTTTAAAACATTAAAAACATTTCTATTTTTTTTTAGGGAGGCAGAGGCTAAATGGATGTTGCACATTGTCTTTAAAAGACAATATTAACAAATGCGCCTCCTAAAAAAGTGTTGTTGGCTTTCTGAAATTGATGGAGCTGTGTCCTGTTTTTAAGTTGCTTTAAAAATTGTACTAGGTCTTCAACATGAATAAAGATTGTTTTGAAACTGCATTTTATGTGTTAACTGCTCAATAATAAGTGAGGAGGGGGTTGCCTTATATTTATACTTTACATCCTTGTTTTCTAAGAATAGATAGAAGAGTAAAGATAACAGAGGATTCCCTTTTTCCCTCAATTCCAAATATGAGAGAAAAAATAACTCATTGGTACAACAAATGTATCTAAACTTAGGATCCATTTCAAAGGCCATATTAAGGTGTGGGTGTCCCCATATTCTCCTACCTCATCAGGGAGAGCTATAAGTTCCTATTTCCTTTGCCACATCTGGCATATTTCAATTAATACTGTCGGATTTGGGATATTTTGTCCCATTTCAAAGATGCTACGGTTTTCTTGAATGTTACTTCCTTCCTGGAACAGGGACAAAACTTCACTGTCCCTTAAAAAAAGAAAAAAAAAGATGCATTCCTGCTATGCCTCTCTTTTCCACCTACTACTATTGTCAGCACAACAAACTTTGGATTTAACTGCTCTTCAGCCAAAGATTCTCCTATGTATTTTTGACACCATAATACTTTGAAGAACTCCAAAGAATGATATGTGCATCTTTTCATTATAAGCATAATATAATGGTATTGTAGAGTAGACAACCATTTCACCCAAATTTAGATAAAACAAAATGAACTTACTCATATTTTAAGTTTTTTCTTTTTGTTCTAAAATCACATTAAATCTAGAATCATGGGATATCATCCTTTCCTAACTCTTCGATAATATGTTTTGAACCCTTTTTGATATGATAAATAATTTTAGCATTTATCAACATAATAAATCATTTCTGAAATTTGACAAACTTTCATACAAATTGTATATAACATGATGACTAGTATTTAAGTGGGGGAGGGAGAGATTCTTGAAAAAAAATAGACTAAAAAAATCCAGATGATCACTAGATGGCATGAAGGAGTTTTGTATCTTTGCTGTAATGTTGGATTGTGGCTGCCAGTTTTGGTAACCCTATCCAACTTTCTATCAGACTTGACATTATAAGCTTTAGAGCAGAGAGAGACCCCAATTGGGTCTATCAATGTTGTCTTCTATATGGAAAAGAGCTGATGTTGTTCCCATCTTCAAAAAAGGAAAAAAAAATGGACCCAGGAAATTATAGACCTATCAGCCTGACCTCAATACCTGGGAAGATTCTGGAAAAGATAATCAAACAATGAATCAGTGAACACCTAGAGGCAAACGAAGTCATTACTAAAAGCCAACATGGGTTTGTCAAAAACAGATCATGCTAGACAAATATTATTGCATTCTTTGACTAAGTGACAAAATTAGTGGATCAGAGGAATGCTGTGGATATAATTTACTTGGACTTCAGTAAGGCATTTGATAAAGTAGATCACAGCCTACTACTTGATAAGATAGAAAAATGTGGGGTAGACAGCATCACCACCAGATGGATCCATAGCTGGCTGACCGGCCGTACTCAGCGTGTAGTCCTCAATGGAACCTCATCTACATGGAGGGAAGTGTGTAGTGGGGTGCCCCAAGGTTCTCGTTTTGGACGAGGGGATAGATGGGGAAATCATTAAATTTGCAGACAATACCAAGCTGGCAAGAATAACCAACACTCCAGAAGACAGGCTTAGGATACAGGAGGATTTGGACAGACTTGAACACTGGGTGCTATCTAACAAAACGAAATTCAATGGTGAAAAAAGTAAGGTTCTACATTTAGGCAAGAAAAACCAAATGTACAGGTATAGTATAGGGGTATCTTGTTCAATAGTAGTAACTGTGAGAGGGATCTCAGAGTCCTAGTGGACAAACACTTAAATATGAGCCAGCAGTGTGCTGCAGCTGCCAAAAAGGCCAACACAATATATTAACAAAGGGATAGAATCAAGATCACATGAAGTATTAATACCACTGTATAATGCCTTGGTAAGGCCACACTTGGAATACTGCATCCACTTTTGGTCACCATGACGTAAAAAAGATGTTGAGACTCTAGAAAAGGTACAGAGAAGAGCAACAAAGATGATTAGGGGACTGGAGGCTAAAACTTATGAAGAATGGTTGCTGGAATTGGGTATGTCTAGTTTAACGAAGAGAAGGACAAGGGGGGACATGATAGCAGTATTCCAATATCTCAGGGGCTGCCATAAAGAAGAGGGAATAAGCTATTTTCCAAAGCACCTGAAGGCAGGACAAGAAGCAACGGGTGGAAACTAATCAAGGAGAGAAGCAACCTAGAACTAAGGAGAAACTTCCTGACAGTGAGAACAATTAATCCGTGGAACAGCTTGCCTCCAGAAGCAGTAACTGCTCCAACACTGGAAGTTTTTAAGAAGAGACTGGACAGCCATTTGTCCGAAATGGTGTAGGGTTTCCTGCCCGAGCAGGGGGTTGGACTAGATGACCTCCAAGGTCCCTTCCAACTTTACTACTACTACTACTACTACTACTACTACTACTACTACTACTACTACTATTATTATTATTATTATTATTATTATTATTATTATTATTATTATAAATTTAACAAGGTGCCTTGATTAATGAATATATGGGGGAAATCACCCAAGAAGTTCAGAAATGAGAGAGAGAAAAGCTTGTAATTAATGAAGTTTAAGATCATGGCTAGAAGGAAGGATTTAGTCCCAGCTATGGAACTAAAGAAAAGTTATAAGACAAGTATGCTTTCCTCTAATGAAGTATCAGATGCCCACTCTCAGTGTGTGGTCATTGTACTGGTAAGGCTGAGACTTCTTGTTTGACAAACAAAAGCAGATGGTAATAAAACATGCCATTTGGGCATATTTTTATTCCCATAGCCTTATTCCAATCTAGTTTTGACTCTAAGATAATGATTTTGCTGAAGTCCACTCAGTCCAAGTTGATAGAACCACACAGATCTGAATTTCATATTTGCCCTGTACTGTAATTTGCTCCTCTAAATCAGCCCTTATTTCCTTCTAGGCATAATAATTAGTATAAGAGAAAGTTAAATTTATAACTACAGAGGAATCTGCAGAGGCCATTAGAAACTCTATGGAGACAAACTAGGACAAGGCTGCTAGAACAAAGCTATTAGAAGGAAAACAGCTGTTGGTGCCCTGGGAAAGGATAACACAGGCAGGAAAAATTTGAACTTTCCAAAGCTCTTGGGAGACTAATAACATTTGAATCCCAGGATTACTAGAAACATCCATGAAAGATCTTCAGAATGTGTTAATTGTTTGTCATTGCCATGTGCTAGGCAACCCATGAAGTTGAAAATCCAAATGGTTCCTAACAGCCCTAAAGGACTAAGTACATTTCAGAACCATGAATTCAATGGATGCTTTAAAGAAGTGCTGCAATGGAGAGGGAGAAGGAATGTGTTTATTATTGATTGTTATTGCAATAACTTATTTTAAAAGCCACTATAGATGTTTTCCTTATGTTTCTCTATACACAGAGAGTATTGGAGATATTTAGTTTCCTACAACAATACATTTTGAAATCCAGAGTGCAGACAACAAGCATATTCATCTGTTGTCACTATGGAGAGCAGGAATTTCATTGCATATTTCATATCTAAATGCCCATTAAATGCAGCACCCCCCCCCCCTCGTTGACTGCTCATATGCAGACTAGATATTGATCATGATGATCATGGCAATAATAATAAAAAATACTGTGGAAGTTGCAAGGTAGGGGCACAAAAAATGATACAAACTATTTGAGAGTTGGTCTCATTTATTTTAAAACGAATAATACTAAAACAAAATTAATTATTTGAATCAGTAACTATTTTGTGACCACCTGACTGAACATCTTTAAGTACAATATCAGGGTACAAAATCATTCCTAAAAACATAAAAAAAATATGTTGGAAGCTGACATTTTTTGTGCAGAATGATACACATACCTCCTTTTATTCTTTCTAACCTAAGAGGAAGCTGGAAATAAATTATGTAGATGAGTTCAGGAGTCTGTCTGTCTAACTACCAACAGAAGAAAATATTTGTAGCTCAAGGTTGAACTGTGAGATCCTTGGTGCTCTCTGAGCTTGGTTATTTTCTTGCAGTTGTTTCATTACTCAACTGTGCTGGAAAGGATTGAGGTTTGCTCTCTTTTTATATACTAGTGGTTTGCCCTATCAGTGTTGGTGGGAGTAGTCTTGGTGGTTTCTTGATTAGGCTGTAGTTTACTGTTAACTTGTTTGTCTGAGCTGGTAGTTCCCTCACTGGGGTATTGTTTGCTTCTTGATTGTTGGTCTATTGTTAATCTTACTGTTACTCTCTGTTCATCTCAGTGTTGATTGCTGTTGAGGAGGTCTTTTTTGGCTCTTTTGTTTCCTTTTTTACTTTTTGATTGTTTCTTTTGAATGTAGATATTGTTTATCTCTCTATGCCTGTTGATGGTCAATTTGTCTGAGTGCCAGGCTTCCAGGAATTCACTAGCATTTTTGATTTGGCTTGGTCTAGTTTCCCAGTCGAAATTATGGTTAAGTCTGCCCATGTGTTGTGAAATGTAGGTGTTTTCATCATGTCTTTTGACTGTTAGCTGGTTTTCACAGATGTATTCTGCTAGTCTTCTGTCTATTTGTCCTATATGGTGGCTGTTACAATCGTTACACTTTATATTGTGGATGAATCCTGTTTTTTTTTTTCTTTTGGAGTGCTGGGCCTTTTGGTTAAGATGTTTTGAAGGGCTTTAGTTGGTTTGTGTGCTATAGTAATTATCATGTGCTTGTAATAGTATGTTGCTGGTTTCTGAGATGTTTTTGATATATGACAGTATTATTTTTTCACAGCTTTTGTTGGTTGGGCTATAGTGGCTTTAATGGTCTGACACTTTTTGTTGGAAGATGTTATATAGATAATCTGTTTCCTTTTCCTGATGCTCAGAATTGCTGCAGTGTGTTTATGCTCATCTAAATAGTGTTCTTACACAACTTCTCTTGTGAGAGGTTTGGATTGTTACTTTGGTAGTGGAGCACCTGGTTGGTATGACTGACTTGTATTTCCAATTTTCCATTATTGCCTCTTCTGATGAGGATATTTAGGAAGGGTAGTGTGTTGTTTTCTTCTTCCCTAGTGAATTTTATTCCTTTGAAAATCTAGTTGATAGTTTAATGTGTCTTCTCTAGAGGTTCTTTTTATTATAAGAAAGATATCATCTATGCACTGGGCCCATATTTTGGATTGAATGAGTGCTATAGATTCTAAGTATTGCATTATGGTCTCTGATTTGAGTCCTGAAAGTGGTGATCCTATGGGTGTTCTGTTGAAACACACATACGGACCACTCCTGTATTCCCTACAGATATGGAATACATTACAGTACAGATGCTTTCTATGACCACAGCTAATAAAGGGATTGGAAAGAATTCCAAAAGTGTACTTGCTCTGCTTGTTCCCACTAAGTAGTTTTAATTAAAAGAACATTTTAACAATATAAAGTCAGATGAGGCAACAAACGTGCCATAAGGTACAGATAAATAATGTTTAGCCCAATTGCAATGTAGTTGCTTTGAATCCTTCCAGATACAAACATGGTTACCAAGTTTTATATTCATTGAAGTTCCTGGAACGGAAAAAGTTACATTGAAGTGTTTGAAGTGCTTTTTTTCCCAAGAATGTATGCAATTGAAATATTAATTAAAAATGATCAAGATGACCCTACCTTTTTCTTATGGATCCAGAACACCTTCAAACAACCAACCTTTTGTGGGGCACACAAACCTATGCTGTACAGGAGGCCTGACCACTTTTGAAACTATGATTTTCATAGGAGTATCTTTGTCTAGTCTGGATCCTTCTCCAGTGCAGGGAAGTTTTAAATGTAAAGCTCACACTTTTTTTTATATATGCAAGCATGCTCTCTCTTTCCCTCTCCTGTTCTTTCTTTTTTTGCATCCTATCCCCGTGAATTTAAGTTTCCCTTTCTCTCATAAGGCTAGATCAATATACTATAAGTTATTACGTACAGAAAGAAAATCTTTTCTCAGCTTACCAAAGCCAACATTCAAATAAAGGTGCTGACGTTGATCGAGTTGCACTTTGGCCTTGTCCTGATGGCGAAATGTTTGATCATCATGCAGCATAATCAAATTTACACAGTCTTTCAACAGAACCATGAGGCAGTTTCAGATACTACTGCTCCATAATGTTCATTCATTTCAGCTTTGAGACTTCCAAAGAATCCTTTGGTGGCAAGGTAGAAAAACTACTGGGCCCAAGGTGGATAGGAGTTTCCAAAAGAGGAAATACTCAACACAAAGTTACAAATAATTCCACTGAAGAAAAATTAGAGGACAAAAGAAAAAGTCAATGTAATACAGAACGCTTAGTGACAATTTAAGAACATGAAAGGACACATATGGGAAATGAAAAATGGGACAGTTAGTGAAGGAACAGTTGAGTTATCACTGATCTGTAGATATAGCATCAGAAAATGTGAAGCTGAGAATGAGTCGAGATTGGTGAAAGAATCATCATTTGTGACTCAAAAACTAACAAGTGACAAAGAAAACATAGTATACTCAACTCCTATTCTGGCTCAAGAGCATATATGTTGGAGCAGGAAGATATGCGAGAGGGATCTTGAAGTCCTGATGGACAATCACTTAAATATGAGCCAGCAGTGTGGTCAAAAAAACTCAACACAGTCCTAGGCTGTATCAACAGTGGGATAGAATCAAGATCATGTGAAGTGTTAGTACCACTTTATAATGCCTTGGTAAGACCACATTTGGGATACTGCATCCAGTTTTGGTTGCCACGACATAAAAAAGATGTCGAGACTCTAGAACAGGGTGTCAAACTGCCGGCCCACACCACAGGCTGGTTTCATCATACCGAAGCTATGCCCACCCCATTGCCGGCAATGCAAAAAGAGTTGTGATACGTCGCGACATGTCACGTGATGTGGCAAGTTTGACACCTGTGCTCTAGAAAGTGTACAGAGAAGAGCAACAAAGATGATTAGGGGACTGGAGGCTAAAACATATGAAAAATTGGGCATGTCTAGTTTAATGAAGAGAAGGACTAGGGGTGACATGATAGCACTCAGGGATATTCTTATAGAATTGTTGGTAACTCCTTAAAGCAGCATCTTTTCCCAGGAGCACACAACTGCATGTGATTCCAGGAAAAAATACATTTGATTTCAGTAGTAGTCAACAGGTTAAAAAGCCTTCCTAATTGCCTACATTTGCATTGATTAGGACATGGAGGGTCGATAGGAATAAGTCCATTTTTTTTTCAGGTTTGGGAAACTTTCGATACAGGACAAAATGTCCAAAGTTTTTCCGGATACTACAGTCAGCTTCCTCCCAGCTGATACTGTTGCTGCAAATCCAGTGGTGCAGCAAAGATTAAATTTAGGTCTAAATAATTGCAATAGTAGGGACTGTGGAGTCATAATCTCCACTAAAGCAGAATGCCTATGCTTATACTATATTGTCATCACTAATATACAAGGAGCTATTGTTCTGAAAAAGTGTCAGCAAAGGTCATCTAAGCAAGTTAAATTTCTTGCAGTTCTCAACCTTTGCAGAGAGATTCTAAGAGGCTCAGTTTTGAACAAGATTGAACATGTTCTCAGCTGAAATCTAAATGGGTTCTGCATCAATGTTGAAATGGTGTGCTTAAATGCTGATCCTTAATGCAACCTACACACAACCCACAGCAAATGTTCTTCCAGCTGCTATTGCTCCCATTAACTGTACAGGGGAGAAAAATTACAGAATCAACTTCACTCAAAAACCTGAAGCTAGGGCTTTCACTCACTGTCAATTTGTAGGTGGAAGGCTGCAATAGATTGGGAAGCAGCAGGAATGCTGACCCGAGGTCAGCTCCTTCAAGCTTTATCATACTTTTGGCTGGCTTTTTGAGCGGAGAAGAAAGAAACTCCCTTATCTAAAGGGACCCTGCATTTGCTTTTTGGAGTTTTTTCTTCTAATAATTCATGTCTTATTGTTAAAATGTTGAAATACAAGGAAAGTAGAAAAAAAAGCAAGATGAAACAAAAGACTACCTGGATGTCATTTTCTGAGGTTTTCAACACCCCCAGAAGTCTACATACCATTCTACTAAATGTTATTGAGTTTTATTGAGATTTTTTTTTACTGAGTTTTATCATTTTATTGGCAGTTTGGCATGAGAACAACACACAATGTCAGGCTTAATGAGAAAGTAACATGCCACCTTTTTAAAGATGAAGTGATGGGACTGCCATTGTTTGTGAAATTTTTTCTCTAATGCTACCCAGCTTACAAGCAGCACATTGTTGTTGACACAACAAGACACAGGTCTCAATTCCCCACATGACCTTACATTTAGATTAAAATGTAGCATTGGAGTATTTGTAGGCTTTGGTCAAAAAGTTGAGATGGCAGCCTCAATGATATAATGACATAAACAAAATCGCCTGTTTTTAATATACTTTTACAGAGCTTCTATTATTCTATCATGGCCACTATCTTGATATTTATTTTACTTACTTATTATTTGTTTGTTTGTTTATGTTCACAGCCTATTAAGGCTATTGCTGCTACTGCAGCTAATGTGAACACACTATTTCTTTTAACTGTACACAATTGGATGGGCTCAAAGCACACACCTCAGCACAGCTTTTATAGTCAATATTGGGTGCTAGCTGAGGAGAGAGTTTAAACAGACAGGACAACGGCAGCACAGGTACTGGCCATTTTCTGAGCAGCCTATTCTCTCACACACCAAAGTGTTTTATGCCTCCTTTGTTCTTGGTCTGACCTCAAAGAAGTTAAAAATATCCAAATGAACTTTAAGAGCAAAGGAGGGTGGAGAAGAAAGAGAAACCTTTCAAAAATGGAGAAGCCTACTTTATTTCAAATATTGTTATTAATAAAATTTATATACTTTCTATCTCACAGTTCGAGGCAATTCTGGTATACAGATCTTCCTGATGCTAAACAAGATAAATAAAATCTCACAGTTATTTTCATATCTATCTTTCAATTCTGAATATTTTCTAACCATCTGAAGCAATATATCTGCTTGTCAAATAAGCATGATTACTGGCAAGGCCATTATGGCACTGATGAGCTGCATTCACACAACTAGACCAATTAAAGACCAAGAAATTGCATACTGCATACTAAAGTTTGGCAATTTTTAGGCTAGGTTGGCCAATTATCCTAAGGAAGATAGAATAGGAAAATAGGAAGATGGTGACCTTGATTAGTATTTTTTTTAATAAAGTGCACTCAAACAACCATAACAACAAAAATTCCCAGAAATCTATAACAATAAAGATTAGTGCTAGAGATAAACTCACTAAGCCTATACAGATTCTTCTTGCTCCCTCATATATGCATACATTTTTTATATATACATACGAACTTCCTGTTTGTTTTCTCCCCTCCACTCTCTGACTCATACTTGGGGTTTGGGGAACTCCTAGAAGTTTGCTTCATAATATAGCCATTTCTTTTGCCTCACCTACTCCCACCTAAACAATTCAAGTCTCTCCATTGCACAGATCCCTTGGGGGTTGCCAAATCAACCATATGCCTGCACGTTATCTTATTTCCTAATAAGTATCATACCATAAGAGATGGGGAAAGAAAGTAATCTTTCTTTAAGACTGCCAAAAGCCAGGTGATCACTTTGTTGTTGTTGTTAGTTGCAAAGTCATGTCTGACCTATCACGACCCCATGGGGTGATCACTAGATGGCAGCAAAGAGATACAGAAAGGGCTAACTCTAACTTTCCATCTAGTGGTCATCTATTTCTCTACAGCCCAAATATAGTAATTCTCCTGGAGAAAAGGCAGAAGCAGAGCTGACAAAAAAAAAAAAAAAAAAGCAGCAAGATAAAAGTTGAATCTAGTAGCAGAAGGGGAGGTGGATTAAGTATAAACTTTTAAAAATCTAGACTGTACACCATCATTCTAGGGATCAAGCCACACTACTGTGTGTCTGGCTTAACATGCTTTACTATAAAGCCTTTTTATAGTTCATTGTATTCTCCAAACTCAATTTCTCCTCCTCTTCCTTCTCCTCCTCCCGCATCATCATAATCAATCAATCAATCATCATCACCCTTAAATATCTTGTGTAAATGTATCATTCTACAGTTCATCCTTCCCAGATGTGTAAGTCAACTAAAAACAACTGGTGGATATGATCTAGCTACATTTGAAACTCTCCTATAGAGAAGAATGAAACCAAATACAACAATTGCCCATTGCCAGTGGAAAAACATGATTGATTTTTAAATGCCTGGATTTGCTCTCTTTCTGAATTAATGGATGCTTGTCATGGCCTTGAGACTGTAGCTATTGCTTGATGACCTAACTTCCACAGTCCATAAGGAAAAAAAAATGTAATTTGCTAGTGCAGAGTAAGAGAGATCTACATGTGAAAATAAAAAAGGGTCTGGATGTCCTCATTGATCACAAGTTAAACATGAGCCAGGACTGTGATGTTGATGTTAAAAGGCAAATGTTATCTTGTAAATTCCAATTGCCCAGGATCTTTCAAATCTCTACAGGATATTAGCACTTTGAGAAGATTGTGCCAATGCTGGAAGTTATCACTGTTGGCCAAATGCTCTTTGTTAAGGAGCCCAAAATATGGAAATATATTAATATATATAAGAGGACGTTATTCATAAGCTCTGGACCAGACTGGGGAAACACAAATATAAAGGAGAAATCAGAAGCATCAGCCAGTTCAGAGGATGAGTAGATGATGGAGGGTGGGCTAAAAAGTAAATAAATGTTTCAGCTGAAAAAAAATTGCTGGGCTATCAGTATCTCACTTAAAGGGAACCTCCTTTTTAGTAAGATAAACCAATGATGTGATCAGCGCAGTATGACTAGGAGCGCATTTTTAACAAAATGGCAAACTCCCAAAGTACTGTCTATTCCTAATTGGGGTGGTAGATGGGGAGTCTCCAAGACAGAATAAAGTCTTCTTGAGTAGGATATTTCCAATTCCTTTCAAGGAAATTTGGTAGCCCAAGCTATCATAGCATAAAGATGAAGTAATGAAAATATTGAAGACTTTACTTCACTGGTGTGGAATATTTCAATAATCAAGAACATCTCTAGAAAATCATGGTAATTATGATTTATAATTCTTTGCAAGAGCATCAGCCAATGGATGACTTTCAAACGTCCCATAGCAAAAATCAAAGACAGTTAAGCATCCATGCTCCTCTTTTATGAGGATCAGTTCCATGCGATCCAACTGATAAGACTTACTCTTTCTGCAACTGTTCCAGGAAGAGACTTAAGGAGTTCCACAGGAGAGAAAAATTACAGAATAAAACATTTTTATAAGTTCTTATGAATAAATATTTTTAGACATTTGAAATTGGATAGTAGTACTTCATGAGAACCTGAGCTCCAATCACAGAACCAATGAGAAGGAAAGGTCTCTGTTTCTCACTTTAAAACAATATTAGTATAATCCACACATTTGGCAGGCTAGTTTGGAGAGTGTATTAACTCATATAACCTCCAAAATAGCTTGCCAAATGTATGGATTATGCTAATATGGGTTAATGTGGGTAAATAACCTGTGATTTGAGACCTGAGAGCCAGCTGGGGAGTTGTGAGAGTTGAAGTCCACAAACATAAAACATTATCAAGGTTGAAAAATACTAATATAGACAAAGATCTGTTGTCACAAAATCTTATCAGACTGTGGTGTACCTCTGTTGGCTCACAGCTGTATTGACTCAACTTACCAACTCTGTCAAGTGTGAGTTAATGCTATCATTGTATCAGGGATGCCTTGATGGATGTATTCATTCCATATTTCAATTAAAACTCTCTGATCAGATCAGATTAAACCTCAGTTATCTGAACCTACTTATATCCTCAACTAATAGCTGAATTCAGCAGTATATTCCTGCATACTGCCATAGGTCGTGCATTTTATAGTTGGCAATCACTTGTTTGGCTGAATCCTAAAAGTTACTCCTAAGGAGTGCCACAATATTTTCACAGCTCTGGGCTGTTTTGAATCAGAAAGGTATTGGCACTTCCTCAACCCCTAGACTAATTTAAAATATATGGACTCAGTAAATAGGTTAATCAGGTTTAAAGGAAACAGTTTGCATCAAGCAAGGAGCACAGCAAATTTGCTTGAATTTCCATCATAACTCTTTGGCAGACAAATGGGCATTTTGCATTTGAGAATTCAGCAGCTGGAGAAACTCAGCAGTAATGACAGGGTCCATCAAAAGCCCACATTAGGAAGGAATTTCCTGTCATGGTTTATTCTATATTACCTCCTGAACTAGCTGACTCATCAACTGGGTTTATTGACCTCCCTGGATTGTCATCTGTTCTTATACCAAAGTAAGACTGCGGCACTTGGGCTGACAGCAAAGTTGTTATAAGTCAGGAACCACTGTGCTCTCCTTCATGATAAAACTATCAGATTTCCCTTACCAAGATTCTGCAGTAAATTGCTAGCATCCTGTCATTTTATAGTTTTGATTGATTGATTTTCTACCACCAAGTCAGTGTCAACTCTTAGCAACCATATAGACAGAGTTTCTCTGCGACAATCTGTTCCTAACCTTTCAGGTCTTCCCACAGTGCACCATTGCCAATGAGTCCATCCAGCTTGCTGCTGGTCATCCTCTTCTTCTTTTTCTTCCCCCCTTTCCCATCATTAGAGCTTTGTCTAGATACATATAATATCACCAAACAGGATAATTTGAATCTGAGCTCAACTTGATTCCTAAGCTAAACTCAGTCAAAGACTTGCAGACATGGTTTGACCACCCTAAAATCTTTATGGTCAACAAGAAAGATGCCATACCTTACAAGTGATTGCCTACTGCCAGTTATTTTTATAGCCTGGCCATTACTTGTGACTTGTTCTACCTGTTAAACAAGGGGCTTAATAACCTTGAAGCCAAGCAGTTATTGCATATTTGCATAACTGACCTGAACACCACTGGTTCCCACCATAAGGCTCACAATCTTATCCAAAATGTACTTTAGCAAATTTTTCAGCCCCCAAACTGTTTACAGACAATAAAACCATAGACTTAATTACTCCTTGTGAATGTTTGTGTAGCTGTTTCAATTGCTGGTCTTCTAAGGTTTTGTGACCTTCTTCGAGGAAAATAAGCCTGTCCCTGATATGTGATATCTTCTGTCCAAGGCCAGAACGATTCAAATGAGACTAGAGAAGCTTCTCCATCAAGTAGTTGAATAGTGGGATTTTTCCAGTGTAAAATGTATGTAGAATATCTATATCATAGGCTAAGGATTTACACTCCGCTCTGAATTTGACAGTGTAGATTAGAAACTGAATGTTTCAGAATGTGTTGCTTTCTTTGACAGCTCCATGTAATATCATGAAAGCTCATGAGCTCAAGAGAAAGATTACAAATCATTGAAGACAAACAATTTAAAGACTAGCACTGTAGCTCCTTATGACCTGCTTGAAGATAGATATTTATTGTTCTCTTGAGTTTTATGAGATTGCTCAAGGAATATTTAGGAACAAAATAAATAATTTTAGCAATAAAGTGGGCAAGTCAACCTATTCTGAACTCAATGTCATATATTACATATAGACATACATACATAGTTCCATTCAAATTCCCCATTAACCTGGGTATCATTAAAATGGGACAAAATTGGCATTTATATATCTGCATATTAGGATGTAGTTTCAATATTTATCTCCTTTTAAAATATAAAACGAATACATCATTTCTTATTGGTATTTGCAAATTCTATAGTAACTGGATTTTTCAGAACAAAATTGCCAGACAACTGTTGACCTAGAATCAGATACCATTGTCTGCAATGAGGTAGTACAAAATGATTTTCAAAATGCTGTTGTCAGATTTGCTGCTTGTGAAGGCTACTTCTGGCCAGAAAATAACCAAAAACTGAACTTACAGATGGAGAGTATTGATCTTATCAGTCCAGAGATATTTGCACAACTATTGCATTAATAGATTCTCATTTTTTTAATAAAAAAGCACAATATAATAGAGATTCCCTATGGAAAGCAAAGACAATAGTTCCAGATATACCAATGTAATTGAAATACATAGATAGACTGATTGATTGATACAATTTATATAGCTGCCTATCTTAAAAGAGTGATTTTGAACAGCACATAGATGATTAAAACAATAATAATAATAATATAAAAATAAAAACTTAAATTAATAATAGTGATAATACATGTGCCCGGGCCTTGAAATTCATATTAATCCATACAGCTCAAACAGCAAATCCACCAGTCTGAAATGGTATGATGTACAATTAAAAAGAAAAACCTTCATCTTAAAGTAAATCATGCAATTTCCACCTCTTTCTACAGTTGGGTTGAATCCAGTCCTAGTTATACTTAAAGCAGATTTATGTTATTCAGGTTGAACTTAAATCTCATTAATTTGAGTGGATTTACTTTAAGTATGACTAATACTAGAACCATCAAACTTGGTGACAGGCACTGAGCGCTTTCCCTACTTGTGGCTTAACTATCTGCAATGCATTCCCGGGCACTTAAATCACTTTATTCATTTATACAAATAAATGAATTAGTCCTTCCTCAAATGTTTTTCTTCACTGGGGTGTAGTTTTACAATCAAAAGCTGGGTGAGAAATAAAGCCTTGGTTGACTGTGATGATTGATGGAGAAAGCTAAGACACAAGTGATGAAGGAATAATCTGCCCTTACTATATAGCCCTTATATTCTTAAAAGCAGATTCACCACCTGCTCCTCAAAACAGTCTGATATAGATTTGCATTTTGAGTCTGCTGTCAATGCATGCAGTCTGGCCCAGAGTTTGCACAGGTTAATAGAAAGGTCAGAAGTTAAAGGCAGATGTTTTGAAAAGCCCCTCGATTCGCAAGACCCAAGATAAGAAGAGAGGGCAGCTTAAAAATAAGAGGTCATGAAACAAGAGTAAAGTGCAGAACTGAATATTCTGGCATAGCTTCATCTCATTTTATTCCCCCAAGAAGTATTTCCTGTTTAGATTATAAAGCAATTGCACAGAAGATGAATTAGCATTTATCTTCTTAGCCAGATAAGATAAGACTCTTAGTGAACAAGGCTGTGACAGAGCTATCATACTTTGAACACTGATTAATAGCCTAAAACATCCTTAGAATTACCATGGAATCAAATAATTTCAATTCTATATTGCAAATATAAAATTAATAGATTGATCTTTGAATCTATGCACATGAGACATTACTGTATCTCAAAGATAGCCAGCCAGATGCCTATCAGGTTTTGGAAGTTATTGGCTATTTTGTCTGTGACTGATGGAATTGAACTACAAATTATTGGATAATATCAACTTAAATATAAACCTGCTTTTGCAATAAAATTCACCCATTTTAGTATGCTTTAGTTTTCAATTTTAATAAAAGAAAAAAATGGAAAGATCAAGAGGAAAAAGTCTGATATAATGTAAGCTATAATGGCTTGCCCCATGGGATATGCTACAATCCCATTTACCAATGGAAAGAAAATTATCCACAATCAGTCATTTGGTAAGGGTCATATGCTAAGAAAATGCACACTAATGTTCCATGCAACAATATAATCTTGCTGCTCTTCTACTTCATGTTGCCATTTAATTTCTATACATACCTAACATTTATTATGTGTTTGTCTGAAATGGTGTAGGGTTCCTGCCTGAGCAGGGGGTTGGACTTGATGACCTCCAAGGTCCCTTCCAACTTTATTATTATTATTATTATTATTATTATTATTATTATTATTATCATCATCATCATCATCATCATCATCATCATCATCATCATTATCATTATCATTATTTCAGAGCTACTTAGTAAAGTTCAGCTGCTGATAGTTGCATCAACAGATGTTCATCATCCTGATACCTTACTAATAATTCGAAGGTCTTCCAAGGTTCATAATCTCTTTGATCCCCATCAATCCATTGGCTTCCCTGTCTTCTACTTTCCTCAACCTTGTCTAGCATAACCATTTTTTGTTAATCCATCATGTGTTCATATCACATTTTAAAAGTATGTGAGTTTCTGCTTCTGATAATTGCTTCATGGACCAGTCTGCTTTTATATATTATTAAGAATCCCTGGCATTCTTAGTAATTGTCATCTTATCTTTGTTCTCTTATTCTTTTCAGGATCTAGCTATCAGCCATACACACTCACTCCAAAGGCCACTTCTGCAATTAATCTGATCTTTATTGTTATTAAAATATCTTCATCCTTCATGATCTTGGCCAAATATAGCACTGTCCTCCTCTCTAGGTTTAGTCTCCTCTTCATTTGCCTAACACACTATCTATATGAATCTATTCTGGAGCCCAAGCACAGAGGGAAATACTGTATTCCTTTCTCTTTTAATATTTAATATTAGACTGGATGTTTCACTTTGCATTTCAATTTTCATAGAGAACTCTTCTGAGTTTTCTTTACTTTCTGTTCCCAAAGTAATATTATCTGTATAAATCAAATTATTAGCATTTCAACCTTCAATTTTCATTCCAGCTGTCAAGTCTCCTAACTATGTCATTCTTCTGTACAATGTAAATAGATTTGAGGCAACATGTATCCTTGCCTCATTCCCTGCCCCATTCTGAATTACTCTGTTACTCCAACTTCAATTGTTACAGTACTTCCTCCTTCACTCATGACTTAATTATACAGTGACAACTCAGTGTTTAGTAAAGAATGAAAATTGGTTAATCCAATAAGAACACAGGTTATAACATCTGTGACATGTTCCCCAAAACTTAATATATGGTTGCTTAAAAAAGGAAATCCTTGCTTTTACTAAAAATAAAAGACTAAGGAAGTTGGCAGCATGTAAATCATGGGAGCAGGAAAAAAAAACAATAACATCCATTCCTATAATTGTGGTTTTCTGCTGAGTGTGTCGCCATTGTTCAATGACAAAAGATATAAAGCCATAACTCTTTTTTTCTGGCATGCTTGTTTATCGTTTGGCAGGGAAAGAGGCCTTCGGATACTAAAAAATGGTACCATTTTTTTTTAATTTCATATTTTTACCCACATTGGTTTGGGGGCAGTGGCATTTGGATGTTTTCATGCCATCTTAACCCTTCTCTGAGGAAGGAAGGAAGGAAGGAAGGAAGGAAGGAAGGAAGGAAGGAAGGAAGGAAGGAAGGAAGGAAGGAAGGAAGGAAGGAAGGAAGGAAGGATTTCATCCAGTATCCTAAATCCTTATAACGATTTTTGCACCAACCTGCAACTGTCTTACATTGCCATGCAGAGTTACCCTTGGCATGTAGAGGTATCCCTGAGTGAGCCAATACTCCTTCCAGATGGCCAACAGGGAATTAAAATTGGGCACCCAGCCAATGCACTGACCTTCTCTTTGCCCTTGTCTCATTACATTTTTAATAGCAAGAAAAAGCAACCCCTCTGCTCGGCTGAGGCTTAGACATAATAGCATTCTTACTTGTGCAGGGAGGCAGGATAAGGCAAGGACGAGACAGGATAAGGCAAGAGTTCCCACCAATGGAAAACCATAAGCTTAGGAATTAATACAGAGCAAGTGCTTTGGCAGCTTTTCTGTCTTCTGTCTTTTTCTCCAGAGGATAGATAGGTTTTACTACATTTTTCTGTCCAAACAGTCACCAATTTGGAAATAAAGCAGAGGCTTTGGACCATCAACAATCCAAAATCAACCAAAGTAAGCAAAAATGGTATATCCAGGAGAGTTCAATGAAAAGCAAAATAACAATACAAACCAAATAGCTTGTATGGAAAAAGCCAAGGAAACTGGTTGCAAAAGCAGAGAGATCGAAGACATTGTGGCCAGTACAGGTCATCTTGACTTGTTTTATATCTTCAATTCTTCACCTTAAACAAGTAGGATTGCTTAGTTCAGATTGCTGATAAACTGTACTCAGGAGGTTACAGGTTGCCCTAGACCTATCACAACTGAGTCCAAAAGTGAAAATTGCCCCATTTTACAATCTTTCTTTCCACAGTTGCTAAGAGAAACACTGCAGTTGTTAAGTTAGTAACACCTTTGTTGAGTGAATCTGGCTTCCCCATAGACGTTGCTTGTCAGAAGATCACAATAGGTAATCACATGTTCCTGGGACACTGCAACCATCACAAATAAAGGTCAGTTGCCAAGTGTCTCAATTTTGATCATGTGATCATGGGGATGCTGCAATGGTCATAAGTATGAAAATAAGTCACTTGTTTCAATGCCATTGTAACTTTGAATGGTCACTAACCCTTACTGTTCTAACTTGAGGACTACCTGTATTATCAAATAATTATTCCCAAATGAAAAGGTTTAGCTTTTTGGCACTTAATCCACTGTTGCTGTCTCTCTCTCATAAAGTCTTCCAATTGAAAATGACTGGAGGCAATTCCATAACAAACAAGATCATAAATATAGGGTACAGAATGATCTAAGTTTATTTTCTACTTCCCAAATTGGAGCTACAGATATTTAGGTAAGCAGGGAAGTCTTCCATCTTTGTGTTGAGTTTAGCTCCAGATCCTCTCAGACTCCATTCCTGACTTCTTGTCACTCACTGAGGATGAGGTCTCTATGTGGCCCAACACCACCCCTGTGAATCAACTCAGATACCTGAAACATTTGGAGTCACAAGCATGACCCCCTCAATCCTGGATCTGTGCAGATACTGGATGAAGAGGGATCCTTACTGTTTCTTAAGGATTTATTAAGATTAGTTTCGAACTTTCTTATTCTCTTCATTACAAAAATAAATAGTAAGTACCATTTAGTGAAAAAGCCTGGCCTCTAGTAAAGAAAGACTATGCACCTAAATATAGAATAGATTTGCAGTATCAGTACTGATTCTGAAAGATTATCTAACAGATGAAACTGTTATTCACAATACAAATTATTCAGTAGCAAATTCAATACAATTTATCTCCAAATTCTTCCAATGGAGGCAATTATGTGACAAGCAAGATCATAAATGTAGGGTACAGAATGATCTAAGTTTATTTTCTACTCCCCAAATTATGTAGATACACAGCAGTCATCTTCACTCCCATTTGCTATTTAAATACAAAATATTTTTTTGCAATGCCTCTTAAATGGCTACAACAGCTTAAGTGCATACCAGTTTTAGTCCAGGACTATAGGCTAGCCTTGGAAGTTGAAGAAACATCCTAGAAGCAATGGAGGCTCAACTAAGAAAGAGTATGTTTTTTTTTACAAATACACTCTGGGCAGATCCACACTCTAGGGTTACCCTATCTCCAAAAAGATTACAGTACTCATTGCTTCTTAAAGCCAGGAAGAGGTAGAGGTAATCCTCCATCCCCTCCCAACAGATACTCCCTCTGCCTGTTTTCCTGCTCCATTTCAAAACTGTTGTTTTCCATAACCTGCATTAGTCGTTTTATATGGATGGTCTGCAACAGTTCAGTCTAGTGACTGCCTAAACTACTTATGGCTTCAGCCCTTGGCCTGCCTCCATCCCTCCAGTTGCTGGTCATGGGTTCATGTAGCCATATCATCCCAGCCTGCCAGACTCCCTATCAACTCCATTGCTCAGCAGTTGCCATTTTGTAAATCACACATTTGAACTAAAGATGGCCCCTCCTATTATTCCCTGCCCCCTACTTTTTAAATTGCAATGTAGGCATGTTGGATGATACTGCAAAGTTTCAGTGAATGCTACTTTTCTTCTATGGAGCTGAATCATGAGTTAATCCTTCCTTCTAAGAACCTAAAACGGAATGTAAAAATAAAGGTACATTTGGTCCCCTTTGCTTTAATCATTGTAGCATCAGAGCAACAATGATATAGTAAAAGAGAAAATGTCAGTATTCTCAAAGAAAAAAATGTGGGAAGGGAGTATGTGGATATCTACCTGGGAACAAAAATTTGGGAAGCAAAAGAAAAGGATTGTGACTACGCAGGCAGAAACATTTCCTAAAAGTAAAATGCAGAGTCTACTGGCAAAGGGACCAGCAGTAAGGCTTATCTTTCCTGCATCTCTCCTGAACATATGGGAAGGGTAAGAAGCAGAAAAATGACCAGTCACGGGCCCATGGTGGCCATCAACTGGACTGAGAACCAACCAACCTCATTGCCAAACCATTGCAATTCACAATATAATTTTTAACAATCTGGAAACTGCCTAAAGTTGCTGTGATAAATTATTATTAGTATTTAATAAATTATTAGTAGTATTAGTATTATTTTAGAGTTGGTTACAGAAATGGCCAGGAGTAGTACAGAAAACAAGCAGCTTAGGCTGCCGCATAGAAATGGCTTTGGTCCAGATCACCAGTTTTGACCTTGAGTTCCTTGCATTTTTAGAGCCTTTGTGTGCTCTAATCTGGTATTAAATGCTTTCACTTGGGCCAGTGGTGCACTGTCACAGAAACCAACCACCTCCTGGAGATCCAAGGTTCCAAATTTAACAACTTAGAAGCCTTGATGGTGGGGTAATGTTTAATCCAGAATAACTAATGTGGAGCACAGCAGTCCTGGAACTAAATCAACATTAACAATGAGATTAACATTTTTAAAAAATTGGTTTTTGAAAGAATGGAAAGATATAACATCATTTGAATACTGAACTAGTCTTGATTTTAGCACAAATATTTGAGGTTGTAGTTTATAATAATTTCCCTTCATATTTAATAGATAAAGTACTTACATTACAAGCAAAATATTATTTCAAAAAACTCTTATTCAGATTTTTTTTAAAAAAAATAATCTGGCATTTAATACCAGATTTGGTAACAATAATTACCAAATAGGGAAAGGGAAAGGAAGGGAAGGGAAGGGAAGGGAAGGGAAGGGAAGAAAAGGAGAGAGAGGAGAGGAGCTGCAATTTATACTCCCAAGTATTACTTTTATGCAATAGTGGCAAATTTTATCTTATAGTCTTAAGGAGCATTTTTAGTAATAATGGCTGATTTAGATAGATTTCTAGGGTGCTGGATCAGTACTGATGACATTAATGGTTTGAGGTTCCCTGAATGTTGATTGATTGCTATAATCCGCTGAAACTATTTCAAAACATAGATTTATTATTATTAAGCTTATAAAATAGTGTCAGGGTCAAAGCAAGCTGATGATTTGTTTTGTGATGCAGACATTATACAGGAGAAAATGAAATCTTTTAATAAATGTGAAATGTAGGAGAGAACAACGTTTCATTGTGTTCTTACTGAAAAGTCTGCAGCCTCCTAACAGAGATTATAGCATCACTGCCCTGTGATGGGGAGGCAGTGAGGGGGGAAATTAAGGCTCTTTAAGGAAAATAACAAATATCAGATACTGAATTAGCCTCTGCTTAGTACTAGGCATATAATCTAGAAGTATACAATGTAATAATCCTGGGGAATATAGCAAGGAAACGTTTATTAGGACTAGGATGGAATATTAAGGGAATGGAGAACACCATATATGTCTCCCTAATCTCACAACTAGTACCTGGAATTTCATCTAGATCTTTACTGGTAATCAGTGCAGCTCACACAATATAGGTATTACATAGGCATGCCAGGGTGTGTCTATAACTGATCATGCTACTGAATCCTAGATCAGATACAGCATCTAAGTAGTCTTCAAGAGTAGGTTCTCATAGATTGCATTGCAATAAAACACATAAAAAGTGGTTAAGGAATGAGTGATGAATAGAAAAGATTTTTATCTAGGAAAGCATGCTAATCGGTGCACTAATGAATTTGGACAACAACCCCACCAACACAACTACCACTTGTTTGTTGAGTTGGAGTAAGTCAGGAGTACACCAAAATTGTGAACCAGTCAGTCCAGGGAAGTTATACCATATTTACAATTAGATGGAAGTCCTTGGTACCAGGAGAATCTGAAACATACAGTCATTTGGTCTTGTCAAAGTAGAATTTAACCCTGTTCATTCTCAACCAAATCCCAGCAGCTTTCAGGCACTGAAACAAGACCTTGACAGCACCTTTTGGTTAGCCCTGAGTTGAGATGCACAGTTGAGTATGATAACTGACCCCATGCCAACTGATGACTTCATCTAGTGGCTTCATCTAGATGTTAAACAGAGAGAGAGGAACATCTGATCCTGCTCCACCCCACATCTCAGTGGCCTCAGGCTAATCTCTTTCCACCATCCTCCCCCACCCCATCAATATTGACTGGAAATTTGAGAGGAAAACTTGGAAAAAGACATTCATGATTAACATTTAAATTCAAGCACAAGGAAACTAAATTCAGGATAGGATAGCTGAAGAAAGGATGGTAAATGTTTTCACAGGATTTCTACAGTTCTTAAATGTGATCATTCATGACTCTGGTTTGGTCATTCACCTCGCTACACTGCTATTCTAAGAACTATTAGCACATACTTGGAAAACCATATTTTTAATGAAACCTATTCCCATAGTTATCTCATAGTGAACAGGTCATCTACACGGAATTCATTCTGTGAATGAGTCTGACTCATGCTTGGATGCACTTACAATAATGTACTCAACAACTGAAAAAGAATTTGGATTGGCAAAAGTAATATAGATGCTCTTCCATAAGTAAACTAATTCTTTGATCTTTATATACTTCTCTCCATATATTTATATGAAGCATAAATTAAGATCCTGATTAATAATATAGATGTATAAAACCTAGTATTCTGAATGCTGATATGGGACATGGAATGTATGGAAAAATTACTTTTGAATTTCTACAGCACTCTGTAAAGACACAAAGGTGCCCCTAAATAAAAATAAATATAATTAATAATGGAATTATCAACACATGTCATGATCTCAGAAGCTTGTATTGTCTCATTTCTATTTACCTTTGGTTTAAGATCCAACAATTTAGATATATAAGTGCTCTCTTTGTTTTTGCTAGGACTGGCCCAAATAGGAAATGAGAAACTGAAAGAAAATATAACCAGCTGACATACAGGTACATTTATATTCTGAGTATAAATAATAAGACCCAGAAAAAAATTAGTTGATTTAAGAACCTGGCATGGGTGGATCCTAACAACATTTTCCAAAAGAAAAAAATCGAAATCTGCTGTTATTCTTTTCTGGGAAAATCAAGTGTGATTTAAGAACAATCAAAGCAATGAATAAAGAGTAAGCAGGGAGGTATTAAATGGCATTTTTTTTTCAGACTGAGCATCATTTCTTGTCCTATCATTTTAAGTAGCAATCAACATGCTTGCTAAAAACAGCCAGACTAAACCACACACTTAAAAACTTAGATCACAAAAAAATAGAATTTATTGGTGTATTTTTAAAGAAAAATTATTTATTATACTTCACATATCTACAAATTTCATAAAATGCAGCCAATAATCAGATAATATCAATTAGTTTTTGTGAATAACTCGTTAATATGATTATTCAGGTTTATGCTCCAGTGGCTGATGAAGAAGGGAGGTTGGCAAGTTAAATGGCCAAGTTAAATCTGAACTTGAATCATCATGCAACATACACTAGTTGAAATCTGGACATCCAAAGTTGGAAAAATTAAGGAGGAAAATATCCAACAGCTAAAAGAATTCTGTATAGATGGGCATAACCAGATAAAATATATAAAAATCAAACTGATATTAGTACAAGGAGATGGAAAAGCCCAGTTATAACAAAAAAAGATGTTCCACGGTCACAGAGCCTAACAATGGAACAGATCATGAAATGCTAAATGGAAGAAGAAAGCCAGCCAATTTCCACAATATGTTTTTAAGCATCAAACCACTATTTTCAAGGAGATAGAATAGGAATTTCCTTTGAAATTCTGAAGTTTATTGCTAGGAAACCAAAGGAACTATGGAATGATATTAAAGAACTTGTTAAGGATGAATCTTAAAAGAGACTGCCAAAGATCAAGAAATAGAAGAAAGTGAACTGGATATTAAAACAAACCATGGAAAGAAGGAAAGAGAAGCTAAAGTCACAAAAGATAGAGCTCAAGAGGGAATATAACAAAGAATTTCAGAGAGCTGTTAGAAGATAAAGAAGCAGGATTACATTAATATCTATAAGGACATCAAAGACAAAAACTGATACAAAAACACAAGGGAAGTCTTCCCACAAAAAATCTCAGAACTCAGAAGGAGGTTCCAACCTTGATTTGGTATGCTAAAGGAGAGATAATAACTGATTCAAAGAAGAACAAGCAAAGATGGAAAAAGTATACTGAAATTCTGTACTGTACGGATGCCAATATCTAAAATACCTTAGAAAATTTAGAAGAAACTCTGCATAAGAAGATGAAATTAGAGCATTACTCTGACAATTACTAAGTTATTAAATAATACTTTGGATCAGTGGTTCTCACCCTTTTCTTCACTACAGACCCCCTTTAAATACTTTTTGTGGCCATGAACCCCCAAGATTTAACTCAAGGTTTAAATCATAACATTTTTTCAAGCCTTTGTGGACCTCTTTTGATGAGAAGCCCCCCCCCAGGGGTCTGTGGACCACAGGTTCAGAATGACTGCTTTGAATCATTCAACTCTCTCTACGTGGAAAGGAAGATACCAGTGTTCAACAGGCTTTAGAAAAAGTCAAGCAAAACAGGAATTGTTGCTGATGCACAGTGAACAATGGAGAAAGCCAAAAAACATCCAGAAAAAGTTAATATGTGTTTCATTATTTTGTGTTGATCATGTCAAGCTATAGAATATGCCTAGGAAAATGGGATCCCAAAATATTTCATTGTCTTCATGAAAAACCTAAAAATAATCAGAAAGTCATAGATGAGACAGAATATGGATAAAGACTCTGGCTCTATGTTGACAAAGGAATGAGACAAAACTGTATGTTATCCCTAAATGTATTCAATACATATGCTGAATATATATTGAAGGAAACTGGATTGGAAGATTGGTGTGGTATAAAATTGGAGGAAAAAACATCAACCTGCACTATGCTGAAGATCCTGCTCTGATAACTAAAAATGCAAATGATCTGGAACCTCTCATAATAGAAAATAGAATTACCGTATATGCCGGCAGACAAGGCAACCCGGCGTATAAGACGACCCCCGTCTTTGTCACCGAGCCGCATTCCTAGAATGTTGTCTTATACGCCGGCATATACGGTAGAATAGAATGGGATTTTCTATTAAATAGAAAGAAAATCAAACTAATGAAAACATCAACCAGTCTTCACTGACAATGGATAATCAACTATCAACAGCAAAGGAACCAAAAGTCAAGAAATGAATGGATTAGCACTAGGTATATTAGCAATAGAGCGGTGGTTCTCAACCTTTTTAATGCCGCGACCCCCAACCGGTTGTAAGTCGAGGACTACTCAACCGGTTGTAAGTCGAGGACTACTCAACCGGTCGTAAGTCGAGGACTACTCAACTGGTGTAGCACCGTTTGCAGAATGGGACTTTTGGCGGGCTCAGCAGGGCAGAGACAGCCTGGACAATTCCTATTAGCTTTTGAAAGCCAATAGAATTAGACTTTATTCAAGAGAGTCTATTCTATTGGCTTTCAAAAGCCAATAGAATAAAAGGGAGTAGCACAGCTAAGGAAAAAGGGGAAAAAATGGCAGACTGCGTTGTTTGGCGACCCCCGTGAAATGGTCGTTCGACCCCAAACGGGGTCCCGACCCACAGGTTGAGAACCACTGCAATAGAGCTTTGAAAATATATTTACATTCCATGAAATGTCTATATTGACAAAAAAACAGAATTATGCAGGCAATTTTTTTGTTGTAACACTTTATGGAAGCAGAACATATATGCTAAAGAAGCAAGATAAAAACAATATTGATGCTTTCAACTTTGGCATTCAAAAACTTTGGTGCTTGTTTTTCTCAGCCAAGAAAACAAACAAGGGGATCAGATAACAAATCAAACCAGAGTTCTCACTTGATGCAAAAATGATCAGACTCAACTTCCATCCCAATATATCTTCATCAGACAATATACGTTCAGGTTTTAGCTGGGGGGTTATATTAAAAAAAAACTCCTTTTCTTTTTTTCTTTTCTGTTAAATAAACTCTTCACACCAATTTTTGTAAATTAACTATTTTGCATGCTTTTTTCTTGTAAGCAAATTATATCTTTATTTTTTTAAAAAAATAATGATTTTGTTTTCCTCTTGAGGAGCATTTATATTCCATGTTAAGAATTTGTAATCCATAATTAGGCCAAAAAATTTAAAAAACCAATATTGATAGCACCTAATGGAGAAACATCCTTTTTAATTTCCTGTTGCAATGCTGAGACTTTTGTGTAGTCTCCTCTCTTATTGTCACATCCATTTGTATTTCTTTCCTTTCTTCTTTGAATTTTTCCAAGAATCATCTTGCTTTCTGCACAGAATTCAGTCAACCCCTCTTAAAAGTAAAGTAAAAACTAAAGATAATAATAATAATAATAATAATAATAATAATAATAATAATAATAATAATAATAAAGTTGGAAGGGACCTTGGAGGTCATCTAGTCCAACCCCCTGCTCAGGCAGGAAAAACCTACACCATTTCCGACAAATGGCTGTCCAGTCTCTTCTTAAGAACTTCCAGTGTTGGAGCATTCACCGCTTCGGGAGGCAGGTTGTTCCACTGGTTAATTGTTCTAACTGTCAGGAAGTTTCTCCTTAGTTCTAGGTTGCTTCTCTCTTGGTTAGTTTCCACCCATTGCTTCTTGTCCTGCCTTCAGGCACTTTGGAAAATAGCTTGACTCCCTCTTCTTTGTGGCAGCCCCTGGATCACTCCTTCCAATTTGTCCCATCCAAATGAAATATTTTCCTGTTTTCAGTCTAGCAAAATTTAGTCTTCCTAGTCTTGCAAATTTAGTCTTGCAAATTTCTCAGTTTTTATTGCAAACATCTACTGTATATATGATTTCTTTACTTTAGAACTTGATAAAGACAGTAAAAGAAAATATACGTTTTCATCACCTTCAATAATTGCCTTGAGTACCTTAGCAAACCAAAATATTTATCAAGGTAACCACAAGTACTTCTTCACAGCACTGTTTTACTTCTTAGTCCTTTTAAACTATTTTCCAACAACCAACTTTGAGGTCACCTTCACTGACAATTCTAGAAACAATAAACATCATGGAACACTAATGGGACAATACAAAACAGTCATTTGAGCAAAGAACTGCTGCATTCTAGAGCAACAAAAATCTTCCTCATGGACAGCTTCATAAAAATAAAATAAATTGCTAGTATCCACATACTGAATTCACACACCCAGAACATTTGAAAAACAATCTCAATAGTTGTTATAAAAAGTAGCTTTGAAGCCATCAACACATCATTCAAATTTCTACAATCTAATTCAATCAGGTATTGAATTAGAGACTGAGGCTTCTATGAACAATATGTATACCTTGGAACAACAACAACAAAAGTTTTCTACCTACATCTTTAACCATGATTCTTTTTTTTTAAAAATGGCTAGAATTCTTCTCATTCTTATCTTGAAATAATCCAGGATCTCTGAAGCAGCATGAAGCAAGAATTCTTTCAATGGAACAAGAGAACAAGATCTGCAGAACTACCAGCACAAAAGTTTCTTTTCTATCACTGTGGTTACTTAACAGGTGAAACTAACAAATAATGGCATGGAAATACACAGTTATGGACCTGATTACCTGTGTAGGGGTATTAACAAACCTATCTATGCTTCCTAAAATATGTCCTATGATAGAAATTGAAAAAAAGTGCATTAATTTTATTCTCCATTCATCTGCTTTATACCACATTTTAGTAAGACCCTGGCCCCAGCTTTGACTATGGTTCTTCTTCAAAGTAACCTGCTAAGCATCAGAGTGAAAATGATTACATAGTTGTCACCAGCTCAATAAGTGGATTAAAAGTAATCTCTGCATCCATTAATCTTCTACTTCTTCTCCAATACAGTATTTCTTGAAAACTATTCATGGTAAATGAACTACGTGAGCCCTTGGGCTGGATTCAGTTCCTACCTCTTACTTAATCCAAAAAGGAAATGTGCTCTTTCTCATAACCTATGTAAAGAATTAACAGGAAAGCTCAACTCTACAGTGCTGCTGTTACAAAACTATTTTAGAGTTGTGTCTTTGTGCAATATAACCTTCATAAAATGCCCTTGGCTAGAAAATCATGGCTTGCTGTATTTACTAAGCAAGTTCATATCCTGCTCATACCTTAAAAAATCCATAGGCATTAAAAAGAATCAGACTTATTAAGCAGTAGGGATGTAATTTCCTGGAAGAAGGCAACGGGCTCAATTTTATACTGAAACTTGGATAAGTCCATATAGTGGAATCCTGGAGATTCACTATATTGGCGTGAGCCAAGAGAAGGTTTGCTAAATCACTAACCTCATTCTCTTGTACTGGCTAATTCGGTGAGTCATGATTACCCTCCAATAAAAATGTATGTTTGTGTCTCTGTGTGTGTAGCTCAGGGTTGAACTGTGGAATCCTTGGTCTTCTCTGAACTTGGCTGTTGGCTTGCAGACATTTAATTACTTGACTAGATAACATCATCAGTATTAGTGAGTGTAGCTTTTGCCTTGCATTGAAAGAGGCATTGAAATATTTTCTTACACAGCTGTAACATTCTTGAATATAGATAGCACTATAGCATTAAAGGAAGTTGCAACATATAGTTTCACACTTGGTCATTTATGAATCATCATGAATATAAACGTATTCCTATTTCTGATTTGCAAATGAGGCCTTAGCCAGTAATTGTTTGTCAATAATAATCTTATCTGAAACTGTCATTAGATTGCATTTGTAATGATTTATGTATAAGACAAGAGAATGAGGCTAAGGCAAGAGTCTGCTAATGTAGTCTCAAACACATGCAAGAGATTACAAATCCTCTTTACATTACCACCATTCTCTCTTCAAATACCTTCCCCATGTATCAAAACTGGCTTATCTGATGAGTAACTGCACAGTGATACAGTCATGGGGTAGCAGAAAAACTTAAAGAAGTCCCACTATGTACATCAGTTTGGCATTTATCTTCCTGGATTATAGCCAGAATCAACAGAAGAAGGAAGTGAGTTACTTATCAAAGGTTAGGTTAGGGTTATATCTCATGCTCTTACATAGACCAGAAGTTATAAATCATTTATTTCATCCTCAAGAAGTGCTTACACCTGAATAGAAAAGGGGAAGTGTGGGATTTGAATATTATGTTCTGGGATGTTTTTTTCTTATGAAAAAGTAAATTCAGGTATATACTGTATATTCAGCAGATGGTAGACCCTCACTTCATAAAATGTTCTTACATATATCACAATGAAAATTATTGCTCATCTAAACCTTAATATAGATCAGAAAGCTAGAATTTTAATAGCGATGGGATCCAAATTATTGCTGGGTACATTAAGTGAACCTCCCCTACCCTGATTCCCTCCATAACCTCAAACCAATATAGTTTTATCACTCCAGGACAAAATCCATTCCAGCATAACTACATTTGGATGAGTCATTTGCTATACTCGGTTAAAGCCAAAGAAACCCCATTATGTGTTGTATGAACCAGTGCTATATCTATTGTCCAAACTGTTCCCTTATAAAGGGCTTTTTGAAGTTAAGGGTAAGGTTGTCAGTCCTAAAGTACAAAAATCACGAGATTCCAATGAGAACTAAGCATTTTTTATATATATCTCTGTAACCAGGAAGTGATCATTTGGGATTCTGCAATCTAAATTAAATAGCCCTATTTATTAGAAGTCACACATAGATAGAGGGCCCCAAGTTACCCACCAGTGGGCTATTGAATAAATAACATGTCCTAGCAAGGGTCTAGCAGGGAATTGGCAGAACAGTCATAAAGTAAGCTCACTTAGCATCACACATCTATTATCAACTTTTCATCAGGTTGCAAGAGGCAAGGAATTGCAGTATTCAAGTCAGACCAACTCCCAAGGTACCAGCAAGTAATCCATCTCCAGCATTGAATAAGATAGTTGCAAAAAGCTGGGTGAAGTCCAGAAATTAAGAAATTCATCTAAGCAGTATGTTTTATATCACCAAATTTATTTTAGCAAGGAATTTGTCGTCTGGGGGAAGCTTAAATTTCAAAATCTTCTGGGCTTCCTTTTAGGTACAGCTGAAGTTCATTTCTCAAAGCTTCAACATTCATCAGGAACCTTCCCCTGTTAGTGGCCACTGCTTTGCCTAGCTACATTTTGGCTCATCAGCCACCACCTTGTGCCATGTCAGGAAACAGAGGTTTTATCTCCAGCCCCAAGCCAAGATCCCCTGCATCAGTGTTGGGAGTATTCAGATTTGCATCAGGGCTTTCAGTGCCAATATGTGATTTGATTCTTCAGTTTCTAAGCTCCCAGATGTATCTGTTTAATCTTCTTCTGAAAATGTTTGTTGTATTGCTGAGTTCTGACATGCAATATCTTTTGTGGAGTCATCTCCCCCATATCTCATTTGAGTCTATGAACTGAAATTGTCCTTAGTTGTTCTGAGGATATGATGGGATAGTCTCCCTTTAGCCAACGGGTATTCTCCATTTAGGTATGTACAATATATTCTGCAATGCTTTGTCATTACAGATTAAGTTAAGTGACAAGTACAGAGTCAGATCAATATTTATTTATTAACAAATTTATATGATTGCCCAATTCACACATGGTGATTCCAAGCAGCTTACAACAGGGCTTTTCAACCTTTTCACCCATTGTACCACTTTTAAGATATGGCAACATCCGAGTATCACCAGTTGCCTTGCAAGGTGTCAAAAACTTGATGATTCCCCCAAAAAAGGAAAAAAGTGATAAAGTACAGGTAGTCCTCGACTTACAACAGTTCGCTTAGTGACTGCTTGAAGTTACAATGGCACTGAAAAAAGTGCCCCCCAACCCACAGCCAAGCAAGACATCTGTCTGCCCACCTGACCGCACTCTTCCTCTGGTCCGATATTTTCATTGTTGTGAGCAATTCTGTTGAGGATTGGCAGTGGGGTTGGGATGGGGGGGTGTTTGGTTTTTATTCCCCCCATCTACTGGGTGGTTGCAGCAGATTTTGGTCACTTCACATGACCCTGGGACACTGTGACCGTCATAAATATGAATCAGTTGTCAAGCATCTGAATGTAAATCACAAGACCCTGGAGATGCTGCAACATTCCAGCTGATCGACGCTTCTTCTGGGCTCAGCAGAAGCACCAGGATCAGTGCTGCTTTCCAACTGATCGGTGCTTCTTCAGGGCTCAGCAGAAGCAGCAGGATCAGCGCCGAGCTCCAGCTGGAGCCTGGCGCTGATCCTGGTGCTTCCATTGAGCCCTGACAGCCCTGCAGCTCCAGCCATCTCGTGCTCAGGCTTGTGCTGTGCTGCCACTGGTTCATCTCATTCCCCTCCCCCACTACCACTTTTCTAGGATGGTCATGTACCACCTGCCAGGTGCCAATGTACCACAGGTGGTACCCGTACCACTGGTTGAAAAGCCCTGGCTTACAACATGGTGAAATGGTGAATGTTGGTCATTTTAGGCTGATACAGGAATCGCCTCTTTATTTCAAAATCTGGTCTACTTAATCTGTATACATTTACACATTCAGCCTTAAATTGCTTAACTCTTATGTGTAAACCAGGTGGAGATGAAGCCAGTTTATGAAATCCCTTTCCCAATTGACATCCTTTCCTTCACTTTAGCCACAGAGATAGGCTGGTATTCTGTCTAGACCAGTGTTCTATTGATAGATCTTGCTTTTAGAAGAATTTTAACTTTGGCTTTGAAAAGTGAGAGAAATAAGACAGTTGTTCAGTCCTAGAAAAGTAGAAATTATGAGGAAAAGATTCAAAGCTATCCTGCCTTCATCTTGTTGTCCTAAAATGGGCAGAGGTGGCTTTGGACAGGTTTTCACAATTCAGTTAGTATGCCCAACTACAACAAAACAGCACTTCTGGAATCTCTGCAGTATTGTTTCTTGATCTGGTTATTCAAGAGGCTCATACCCTGCTTCTTTATCTTCCCATCCATGCAAGAAAATGAAGCACTAGTTATTTTCTTTTCCCTGGATGGGTCTTTGAGGACATGTGGCTCCACTGAGAGATTTTTTTTGTGTGAGTTTCCCTCCACTAACTACTTGATACCTTCCTAACTGATGTGTGCTGAGTGGACCAGTGAAAAGATAGAAAATCCAAAGTTTAATCCTAATTCCTGTCACCTGATTTAAAGGGGAAAACAGGCAGAACTCTTGTCAATTTCATCTTTCTTTTTTTTAAAGCTTCAGCTTTATTTCACCACTGAACTTTTATAAAAAGCATTTCATCTTCTACAGCCCAGCAACTCAGGATAATATAGCTGTTGTGGGCAGCAACCAATGAGTTGCCGATACAACATACCATAAATGCTGCTTATGATTTAAGCTCCCTTCATGATTTTAAAAACTTTTTATTCTGCTCAAGTGTAGAAAGAAGGATACAAGAAAGAATCTACTAGTGACCAAAATCTGTAGGTAGATCTACCCCATTTCACATTATGATAAAAGTTGGTATCAGGCCCAAACCAAGAATGAGACATGGTGAGTTTTTCATGCTGAGTTCTTTATTGTTTCATACCTACAGACAGAATCTTGCCAGACTGAGAATTATTATATCTTCAATATATTCTGGAAAATGCACCCTCTTGGAAATCCACCTCCTTACTACATTCCATCACAGTTAGTGACTTACAATAGTAAAAAGTAGCAAAATTAGAGTAATGAACCGGTTGTACCAACTACATGTTGAAATAGATTGACATAGAAGCAGGATAAGGATCAACTGGGGAGGGGAAAGGAAGAGAAGAGAGAGAGAAGAGACAATATAATTGCAGAATATTTTTCTACTAGCTCAAGAATGGGAGGACAATACACAAACACAATAGTGAAGTAATATTTAATTCAAAAATATTGCTTCATTATGAAAGGTGAACCAAAAATATTCCAAGGGGATCTTCTAGGACAGAGCAAAATATTCAAGATGGCAAGTCTAATCATGCAATTGATGCTGAATTATTGTTATATGGAGCACATAAGCCATTTGGCTACATTTATCCAAAAAATAAGCTGGTTTGTGGTAGAATGCACAAATTGTAAGTGTAATAATTCATTTCAAGGAGAAATCTTTATCTTTTGAAATGAAGTTGAAAATAAAAGCAACAATGACAACAGCAACAACAACAAACCAGACAACTAGTCATGGTTTACAGTTCTTAGTATATAATGGGAAATTCATGCAATAACTAAATGAAAATACACAATAAAGAGACTCTGAGCATATAAGTTATTTAACCAAATCAGAGTAAAAAAATTATCCCTGAATTCATTTTCAATCTGAATACAACCTTCCAGGTTGAGAATAAAAGGAAATGGCAGTGCCATAGGATTGACTCTATAAGTCGCCCCCAAATTAGATTTTGTTTATTGTTTTTGCTAAATAAATATATTAATAATGATGGTCTTTCAAACTATATTATTACAGTAATATATTGAAAGTTGCTTACATAAATGGACATTTCAGAATCAGCTTTGTTTTTTTATTAGAACTCAAAATTTATCAGTCAGAGTCTGGTGCTAAAGATAAGTCATTTCATTAAAAGATTTGTATAACCAGTTCAGTTAGGCAGTCTCTGAGAAGTGCTGGCTGAGGAATTCTAGGACCTGAAACCTACACATTGCTATTGAGAAACACCGCCCTATATTAGTTGCTATTGAGAAACACCGGCCTATATTATTTGCATAATAATCAGTGGTGAGATTCAAATATGTGAACAACCAGTTCTCTGTGTGGATGCCACTTCCAAAAGTCCATTCTGGGCCTGGGCAACAAAAAATTAGCTACTGGTTCTACTGAACTGATTTGAACTGGCTGAATCCCACCATTGATAATAATACAATATAAACTACTTAGTATTAAATAATGTATTTTAAATTTGAATTGGTTCTGAATATCACAATTGAATGGAACCTTAGTAATTCCAAATAATACAATCTGATTTATTTCAAATGCACATGAATATAATTATTGCCTTCATTTACAATGGGAGTAATTTCATTGCTGCTATGGTTAAATAACTGGGAATCAAACTAGTGCAAATCACCCAGGAATCTATCACTAAATCCCAGTCAATCTTGTAATCATCTTTCTCCTGATCTCTTGGAGATGCTCAAGTGTTCTGTCTGCTAATCCCAGGTTCGATGTTTGGATCCTGTACTATCCAAGGGAACAAACACTGTGCCTTTGTTCAAATGTAGTCTGATCATCCCTAAATGGTCCTATGACTTCAGCAAGCATTACAAAATGAATTTATTCTTGTCTAGTGCCTGACAGAAAAGTCTGCTACAGAGATGAAAGATATATGAGGAATAATTCTGCCATGAAATAACAATGTGTGCCAAGGGGGTATTCAATAATTACATTGTGTTCAAAAAGAGAAACACAATCTCATTGACTCCAATCAGTCTCTCCTTGTTCGACATTCCTGCTAAAACACTTTTCTAAATAAGCTCTAAAGGCTCATTTATTCTGCTCTCTTCCCCTCACCCACTCATCCCCTTTGTTCTTTGAATCAGACTCTTTTAGAAAAGGTGGCTGCTTTTATCGCAGCAAAATGAATTTTTTAAGCACTCAACATGATTTACAGCACTCAGTAAAATCTTTTGGTACATTATGTAGATAATAAACAAGATGCCCTAGCCTTAATTATGTAAAATGCAACCCAAGAATGGCACCCATGTGAACAAGAGTCTTGTTCTTTCTTTTTCTTGACTCCCCCCCAATTTCCATGCTTTCTCCATCCTGTAGGATCACTTGGTGCCCTTGCATCCCCCATATATACACATCAATTCCAACTGTTGCATGTACAGCTAGCAGTTACAGTGTCTAAGGGTATGGTAAAAAAAATTAAAGGTGGTGCCCATGATAATGCCTCACACATAAAAACAGAGGAAGTTTCTATCGCTCTGTCACAGCTGCCATCTTGAATTTGCTTTACCTTGCCCTACAGATAATCCTGACAGCATCCATGTTTTTGCTCTGCATATTATACCCACCTGCTCTTTTTTTCCTTTCCACCCAAACTTGTTCAGTTCAGTGGACTTAGTGGAATGGACAGCAATCCGGGAGAAGAATATATAAAGGGCTAAACATACTTCATGGTTATCATATTATCCTTGCTTTTTAAATGATCTCTTGCCTTTCCATGCCAACAAACCAATTCAGGAGAACACAAAGATGTAATATGCTATTTTTCAGCACTGCTCAGCACTGCACTAACAATGAATTAGATTGCTTAATTCAGGTCTCAGCACATAAAGGTCTCTGACCAAGCATTATTAGTTCCTTTTTAATTCCCTCATGTAGGCAACTATTTTTTAAAAAAATGCCAATAAAGAAAAAGAAACCTTTGTTAGAATTGATCCATGTCAATTTCATCCTGCAATAATGGAGATAATTAATTACTTTCCTCCAGGTTGTGTGCCTTCCAGGTATATGGTATTAAAGTATCCCAAATTTGCAGCTAGTGCAGTGTAAGAATCTTCTGAGTTGTAATAAAAACATAGAGGGCAATTTCTTTGAATGATAATGAATAAGGGTAATATGCAATAAAATAAATGTTAACATTTCAATATAATATTCTGTATTACTCCAGAAGAAAACTTGAAAGGTTTTGAATATTCTACCCATACAAAACAATGAGAATCCAGGATTCTTTTGGCCTCTAATCCTCTTTTGTTCATGTCATTAATCACTGCTTTTCTCTCAATAGTGCACTCCACAATATCAAGCATATATCTGGTCCTTGGTTCAATACTGTATATGTGCACTTTCAAATCAGTGTTGACTCCTGGTGATTGCCTGGATTGGTCCCTGCAGATTTCTTGGCAAGGTTTTTTAGAAATAGTTTGCCATTGCCTGTTTCCTAGGGCTAAAAGAAAGTGTCTGGCCCAAGGTCACCCAGCTGGCTTTATGCCTAAAGCGGGACTGAAATTACAGCAACACTAGAACTCCCAAGTTCTAGTCTGGAGCAATATTTGCTACAAAGAACAAATCTGGAAAAAAAGCGCACCTGATTCACAAGAGATTAGACCACTCAAAATGATGCTTCACTAATTTGCTTTATTTACAACCATATCTTTTGTTTCATACTCAGACTACCTGAAATAGCTATTTCAAGGTTGAACATGCAGAATAATGAAAAAGAAACTTAACATATTTACAGCATTTATTTGTGGATCCTCCAGTGGTACTACCTCACAAAAAGAGACTTAAGAAATTTTAATTGTATACAGTTGGAAAAGAAGGTTAAAGACTCACTTTTAAGTTAGATCCCCCCACAGATGAATCATATTTATAACAATCAAGGTTAAATTGGGGCAGTATATTCAGAATAAGTTGAATATTCTTTGAAATGTATTATTATAACTATTGGGAATTATAGAAGAAAACTGAAAAATTATTGGTTTTCTACATGAAACAACAAAAACAGCATTATTTTATATCTGAATTTCTGGACAATAACATTCAGTTATATATTGAAATCAAATGTATTAATGATCATTTATGATTACTAAGCTCAGTAATATAAATTGGAGAGATCTGGAATTGAATAGCAAATTAGCATTTTTTAAAGAAAAAGTTTAAGAAAATTTTAAAAGCCTAGCACAACCATTGACAAGAAATTACAAAGATAATTACAAAGTCTTTTTTATAACATTTTATTGATTTTCTAATTTTACATTTAAGTATTTAAAAAGTAACATGGTGGCTGGGTTAATAATGATTCAATAACATATAAAAATCTTTAGTACAAATCTCAAGCTACCACATCAAATATTTCCTTTCTTTTTCCCTTAATATCTACTGTCTCATATTTGAACTAATACAGTTCTTATTATATCAATTAAATAAAAATAGCACTGTTACATTTATCAATAATTTTTTAGCTTATGCATATCCTAGTTGCTTTGACATTCAATCTTTATAGATAATCAATGACCTGTTGTTAGTTTTTCCCAATTTTTAGTTTCCCACCAATATTTAAATTTAACATTTGATATTTATAATTTCCAGGTTTTAGCTAACCAAAGTTTCCTTTATCACAATTCATAATAAAGTCTAATATTCAAAATACACATCTTATCTATTTGAGTATATTTTATTTCACACCATCTTACATCATCTAGTTAATAATACAGTATAACATCCTTATTTTTAACTAATTTCCAATGTCTTAAATTAAATGACCAAAATTTCTCCTCTTTCAACATCAAATATTTCCTCTCTTTTTCCCTTAATATCTACTATATCATATTTAAGCTAATACAGTTCTTATTATATCAACTAAATAAAAACATGTTTATTACATTTATCAATAAATTTTAGCTTATACATATCTTAATTACTTTTACATTCAATCTTTATAGACAATCAATATCCTATTTATTTGTTTTCCCCAATTTTTAATTTCCAATCAATATTCAGATTTAACTTTTAATATTTATACTTCCAAGTTTTAAGTGATCAAAATTTTCTTTATCTCAATTCATAACAAAATCTAGTATTCAAAATACATATCTTGTCTATTTGAGTATATTCTATTTTAATTAGTAATATAAAATCCTCTCTAATAAATCAAACCCCCAATTTTCTTCAGCCTTATTCTGGCTTTCTTCCTTTGCCAGCTCGCCTTCCATGTCAGTGCTTTTAAATCATCAAATAGATCTCCCTCTGTTGTTATATATATTATTTGAAATAAAAGAGACCATCCAGTCACCATTTTTTTTTGGAAGGGCTAACGAATTGTGTCTCTATTATTCCAGATCCCCATAGTTGTCCTGATATGTTTGTCTTCCCTTTGGTCTGTTCTTCTTGCTCAAGTTTCTTCTGGTTTATATCTTTTCCATTTTCAGTGTTCTCAGTCCCTCTTCTGGATTTTCCATTGACTGTATTTGTTGATCAGTTGAATCCTCTATCATAGTATTTAATTGTTCCACTTCTGTTATCTTCTGCATAGTTGATTCTTTAATTGTAGTCAAAATTTGGGTTCGTATATCTAGGCTGATATCTTGTTCTTTTCTGTAGCATCTTATTTCATCACAAGCTGAAAGAATGATTTCAACATAAAAAGAATCTGTTCCTGGTCTTCATCCATATTCTCTTAATGGTGTGTTAAATTGAGGGCTTTAAAGTCAGAGAATGAAAATAATTTTATAACTGAGTATAGAACACAGCTGAGCTTCTCACAGATGATATTTGTCAAGGTTGAAAAAGTCTTATCTGTAGTCTGCGCTTCAAGCCAAGTCTCCTTTAGACAATAACAAGTTGTAATATCAAACTTGGCCATAAGATGTCACCAATGCTGTTTAAAGTTTTTTAAGTCTAAAATTTTTATAATCCTTTTCCAATTTTATTTCTTTTTTTGTAAATAAAAACCAAAGATTTCAGTAAAGATAAGAAATCTTTTGGTCCCCAAATTTTAGAAGCATATAAATCCAGTTAGATTAAGGTTATTCTTTCAGTGTTTTAACTCCCCTGGATAGTCAGTCGCCGCTTAGAGGGTGGGTAGAAGTTTCCTTTCCTCTCTCCTCTCAGGGGGGAAGATACTTTGGGCAGCTTTTACAGGAAAAGAAAATACTTAGGATTGTTCAGATCTCACCCAGTCTCATCCGCGCTGCTTTAGAAGTGCCTGGTGGTAAGTTTGACTTCAGCTGTCTGCAGCCTACTGATGAGCCATATTTCTATGGCTGGTCTTTTGTCCGCTGGTTTGGAGAGCTGCCCCAGATCAAGCGGAAGGGCTACTGCCCTCCCGCAATCAAGCAGGGATCCCCTCCTTGCTTTTCGCCCCTACAGGGTGACTCTCAACCCTTTCCAAGGTCCCCCAGCAGAGTGAAACCGAACACAGAAGATGGAGCTCACCTTCCAGCGGCCGCGGCAGCTGCAATGGCAAACCAGAAGTCAATACAGTCTATGCATGGAGGAAAGCTTATGGATTGAATGGATTCGCAGCTGAATGGTATAAACCTTTAACGGAACTGCTAACACCTACCTTTTTATAATTGTTTAAAATTGTTACAAATTCTTTAAAGTTTAAAATCAATTTTTAATTTTTCTTTGTTTCCTCCATCATTTTATTAGGTCTATATTATAGTAACATCAAAGCCTATTAAAGCCTAGATGTGCAAATTATCTTTTCACGTGGGCATTAACATATTGTGCTCTAGTCAGGCAGCTACGGAGAGTAATACCATTGATAATTCACCCATCTCAGTTGGGATTTATTAAAAATAGACAAACATCTGATAATATCTTTTTTGAACATTGATATTTTGACATTGTGTGAGATAATTTAGAATTGGCTGTTTTAATCTCGTTGGGCACTGAAAAGGTCCTTGATATGATTCAGACTGTATTTATTAAATCTGTTCTAAGAAGATATAGGCTTTCACCATTTACTGGATTACCATTTGGTATCTATACCCTATATGGAGATAATGTAATGTGGAGGTAATTGGTAATGTGTGAGTCATCACAAATGGATTTCTTTCTCAACCCAGCAAGCATTATCATCAAGGATGACCCATATCTCCTTTAATCTTTAATTTGATTCCTGAACCTTTAGCTTCTTTCATTAGACAGTATAAAGATATTAAATGTATAGTGGCACTTGGTACTGAATATAAATTGTTTCTATACACTAATGGTATAATAGTCATTTTGGACAATTATGTAGTGTCATTACCAAAGTGTTTACTAAAGTGTAACAATATGATGTCCATTCTGATTACACAATATTTGCCTTTGGGATCTACAATATTGATAGGATACTATGAAAAATTAGCACTTTTAATTTGTAGAGACTATATAAAATACTTGGATTTATATTTCTCTCAAAATATATTACAGTATGTTGAATTAAATATGTCTAAGATGAATATTACATTCACATTTATATAAATATATTAAAAGAGATCCTAATATTAATTTCTGTCTACTTATAGATAGACAAACTAATGAGAACTTTTGTCCCTTTTTCTTAGCCATGGAAAGAAGCAATGATAAATCCCTTTTGAAAATGCTGCCAAGAAAACTGCTGGGATGAGTCTAGGTAGTTGCCTGGAATTAACATCTAAGAGGCAATATAAATATATACAGGTAGTCCTTGACTTAGAACAGTTCATTTAGTAACCATTCAAAGCTACAACATCAATGAAAAAAGTGACTTATGACCTTTTTTCACACTTGTGACCATTGCAGCATCCCCATGGTCATTTGAGCAAAATTCAGATGTTGGGAACTAGCATGTATTTATGACAGTTGCACTGTCCTTTTGTGACCTTCTGGTAAGCAAAGTCAATGGGAAAGCCAGATTCACTTCATAACTGTGTTACTAACTTACAAGGTGCAGAAAATTATGGCTCAATTGTGGTTGTAAATTGAGGACTACCTGTAGTGCTGTCTTGGGACTTCTTTGGAGAGCAAATGGATAACTCTTTTGAAATCCTGGCAACATTTAGAGTCCAGGTGTATTAAATAGGGAATCTCCAGCCTTGAAAGCTGACAAGTGTATTTGATTCTTACAAGAAAATGCAGTTTCATTTTAATCTAGAATCACATGAGAAATAAAACCAAGAAAAGTATTTTATTTCAGTCACTGGAACAGCCTAAATCATATGAAGAATTAACACGTTTGTAGTATAACCCAAATCTGAAGATAATAAGAAAAATGTTTTATTGACACACATGGGCCATACAAGGGAGAAATACCTTTAATTAGCTGATTTATTATGGTTGTTAAGAAAGATTGTGTTCTGAATGTGATTTACTTACAATATCCATACAGTGTTGAAATCTACTGATTAAATAGTACAGCTCAGATGCTTTAGACTCAGAGATATCAATAACCCCGGGAACCTTAATCAATGGCGAGCTTGAAGCAAAACCAACAATTGAATTTTATATGGGCTTTTAAAAAAGAATTAAAATACCCAATCTTGGAAAATTCAGTGCATCCAGGTTTTAATAAATATAAAGGATACTTCTTTTGACTGAAGAATGACATTACTTCACTAGAAAATATTTTAGAACCCTGAATGGATGTTTTAAATAACTGAATATTGGATTTTTTTCTTCTGGCATTCCCCCCTCCGAAAAAAATTAAAGTCTTTTATGTGATTTGGTCTTGTTCAACCAATTTTTTATTTAAATTATACCCAAAGATACTTTTTCACAACACAACTAGACTTCCTTGTTTTTCTTTGAAGATATTTCACTTCTCATCCAAGAAGCTTCTTCAGCTCTGACTGTATGGTAGGGAATGGAAGGATTTATACTCCTTGCAGACAGCTGTTCATTTGCATTCTTTTAGAGAGTTGTTGAGGCCACCTGGAGAATTATCATTAGGGTTAGGGTCACCTGAGTAGTGCAAATGGGAGTGCAGCCCTCTTGGAACTGCTGAAAGGACTGTGTTGTAGACTGGAGATAAATGATGTTATATCCCTCCGCCTCTGTTGAGAGAGGGCTGTTCAGCTTTGACCCCTCTTTCAAACCAGTGGTCCTCTCTGTCCAAAATGTGGACTTTGTGGACTTCTCATCAGAGACAACTATACAGAAAGATAGTAAAATGACAACATGTCATGCTTTAATGAGTTCCAATGTTTAATGCCAGTATCTAAATGGTGGCATTTATATGATGCCATTGTTATATGCATACCATGATTTGCAGGATCCAATCTGGCTCAGTCACTGGGACCAGAGGTTTAGTTTTCTGAGCCTTTGAACTCAGGGAACCTCTCTCTACTAGAATGTGTAAACACTCTCTACACGTTCTGGTAGAGAGAAGTTTCCTGAGGATGGGCTCCAGCACAAGTCCAAAAGCTGAGAAGACTAAACCTCTGGTCCCAGTGACTAACCAGATTGGATTCTGCAACCTTATCCTGGGACATGTATATTCTCCTTCATACTATCATTTCCCCCTCTCTTTGCCCTTCCTGCCATACCCTTGCCATTCACTATATTTCTCCATATACCTTTATAATTGAGACCCTTCCTTGATTCCACCATATCCTTATAGCACACCATACATTACCTTCTAGTCATTAAAATTCTCACTTTTATCTTCTTCAGGATCTCATCAACTTCATCCAGCCATGTCTTCATCTATCTTCTATTTCCTTGTACTTCATTATTTGTTATGCAATTCTACACAAATTCATTCTCCCTATATGATCAAACTTCAAAATATTTATTTTATATTGAACCCTTATTTTGACAATTTTAAACAATTCAGAGTAAAGCTCAATTTATTTGTTCTGAACATTCTTGTTCCCATCTACATATTCCTTTCAACTAGCAGAATGTTTCCCCCACTGGATCATTCAGAACGTTGCTTAGTTTTTATCAGAACTCAACTTTGGTTCCTCCTTTATCACATTATCTCTGTTTACTGAAGCAGCTCTCAGCAACCCATGGGTTCCTATTTTCATATTTAACAACAAGTTAAATGATATTAAAGTCATAATATACATTTTAGCTTTTTAATTTATAATTAAACCTACACTGCTTAATTCCCTGCATGTGTTACCTGAACACTGAAGGCTTTTTCAGCAAATCTCTGCTGACTTTCAAAAGTTTCAGGATGAAGCTTGAAACTAGCAATGCTAAGTTGTGTTTCTACCTTAAACTGATCTAAAATTGGGCCAAGTAGACCAAGTTTGCCATAATGGATAGATTTATTTGAAAGCCAAACTCACAATGAGAGAGCAAGTACTTATAATGTGAAATTGAAAAATACAGTAATTCCTAAGTGAATTCAAGTGAACCTGATGGCTGCCATCCCAAACTTGCCCCATATGTCTTCCTTTTTTCCTGCATCCATGTCTTCACAATCTTTGCTACATCTCTGAAAGATGCACTGCTTAGAACAAATGAGGGGAAACTATTTAAAGTATCTAGTCTATTTTAACAAATTTCATAAGACTGGTAGAGATTAGGATTCAAATGTGTTTGGATAGCTTGATGTTCTATGCCTGAGCCACTAAAATGAATTGAATAATCATCTAAATCAGTCTGTCTGCAAATCTAATTTATGTGAAGAGAAACATCTTTGTAATTTGGGATCATAGGAAAAGAAGAAGAGCCTATTGAGCCAGGAGATGATCTAGTCTAGTGTTCTACCTCCAACTGTGATCAGCTAAACATCCACTAGAAGTCCACAGGGAGACATGAAAGTAAGAAAGCAAGAGCAATTTCCTCAGTAGAGTTCCTTATTATCCCAGGAGTCCGCCCATTGCGACTCAGTCTGTGATATGATAATAAATATGTAGTATTTTTAAAAATTCAGCAATTATAACAAGGAAATCAGGAGTGGTGCCAGGAAGATAAATTCTGCTTTTCCCCTGTAGTGGTTGTTATTCAACTTAATGAGAGATTTATAATTTCTCAAATTCTTTTAAGGGAGAAGAATTTGAGAAATTGACATAAGTGGATGGAGTTCCCTTGCACTGTTTAGTTAAAATATGGCCATTGTATTGCTATTTCATACTTTTCATAGATTTGAGGAACTATTTGTAAATGTTCAAATTGTCTGCCCAGGCCTATTACCTAAAAAATACAAAAATTCAGAAAGTTCTTCCTGCTGACTCTTAAAATAGAAATACCTAGGTGTACCAAAGATGTGGTGAAGAATTGAGACCTGTTTGTACATAAGACAAACCATTAGGTCTGCCTCCATAGCATGATAGAAGAAGCAAGAAGAAGCAGCCAAGCTGCATAGGAGAAAAGCAGTAGTACTAAGGGTACATCTGGTCAGCAGCCTACATTTTTATTGGTCTTACCAGAAAATATTTTGACCAGAAGGATCACTTGCTTTTGAAGAATACATTTACTGCTATTCAGCAAGCTCTGAATTGTTTTTTTTTCCCAGTTGTCTCTAAAGCATCAAACTCTTTTGAGGCAGCCAAAGGACATGTGCCAGGATAGATCAAGTTCTATTGACAAAACACAGATTTCAGATAGTTCAACAAGGTTTTATATTTCCCACCTGTTTAATAATGGCAAACTGCTTTTTCCTAGATTGTTGCTGGAATCTTTAATCTGTAATAAATCATATGTAGGTCATCTCAGTGTATGGCTTATGGGTGATGGTAAGCAATTGATTCAATTCTGGAATCACTACTTTGCCAGTATTCCAGTTGATAGAATTAAGGTTTCTAGTGAAAAACAAGTCTGTAATTCTCTCATGCAAAAATAATAAGAAATTACAAGCCACTCAAATCTATTTGTAAGAAGCTATTAATACATGTTGCTATACTACCATGCATGAACTTCAGGCAAGCTCTATAGATGTTCAAATATATATACCATGCAAAGAAGGTCTCCATTGCTGAGTAGAAGTGCCATCCATGAGCTACCAGAAAAAAATATAGTGGGAGGTTGGACAAAAGTATTGGAACAGAAAGGTCAGTGGAAGGCTCCATCTGGGGCTGGTTTCTCTTTGGATCTAAATAATGCATTATAGCAAGTATTAACCAGGTTACAGAACTAATTTATCATGTACTCTGACTAGCAATTCATTGAAGTAAAAAAAAAAAATTCCAGCATGTTCTCCACAATGTATTACACAGTGTACAGCAATCAAGTCTATAAACTGTTCTGAGCATTCTTTTCAAATGGGTTCCTGCTGAATTAGTTTTAGTAAAGTTTGCCAACAATCTGGATTCCATCTCCTCACTCATATGCTGTGTTGCAAATACATCCCTTTTTAGTATTAACTGTCATCAAAGAGGAGGACTCAATAGATGAATGTTGATAGGCTTGATAAAAATGGCTGAATCTTAGCCAACATTTGAATGTTGCAACAGAATAACATTAAGAGCCAATATTTCCTAAAAGTTTATAACTTCCCCAATTCTGGCTGCAGCTCACTCAAGGAACATATTTTCTTTACTGGCTTTTCTGCTTGAAAATGCTATCTGAAGCTTAAATGAGGGAATGACTCTCCATTGAACAGCCCAATAAACTAATCACTTCTTGATATTCACGTGATATCAGTTTTGACTGTTCCTTAGTAATTTCTGTATTGCTTCATGAAGACTTAACTAGTGCAACTGTCAATGTCTAAAATGTTTGTGTAGTGTGCTAATATGCTAAGCAACTTTAGAAAAAAGTAAATGAAATGTCTTCCTCTCTGGTTCTCTTAAGCAAACATCCACCTGCAGCTTTCTCAATAAGAGAACCATGTGCATAATATTTTTGTGAATGTGATATAGCTCTCAAATTCCACAGGGCCTTATATCAATAGGGTGGAATCCAGTTAGCCTTCATCCCCAACACAATGGCTTCCATGAGTAGAACAAAGAACAGCTTTCACACATTCAATATCAGCCCTTGTAAAAGCTTGTTCATATGAATATAGCCTAGTCCTGTTTTCGTTTGCAAAGAATTGAGAACCCTGATCAATTTGCTGAGATAAGGAACTTGTAGTGATATAAGACTCTAGAACATGTTCTAGTAGGCATTTGTTTGGCTGCACATTATTTTCTTCAGACTCTGATTTGCTTCCTGCTTCAAATTAGTTTTCCTCAAAATTTATTGGGGGGATGGGAACCAGGGAGATGTTGGTTGTAGAATGTCATTTCCTCCATTCTCTGACTCACACTATGCAGAAAGGGCAATCATATTGGATTGGCTGAACCCTCAGACTTGAGGTGAGACTGTTAAGTAAGTCTTTTGTAATCAAAGCTCTGATATGTATCATGCCAAGCAATGCACAAAAAAGTCCTGCTAAGAAGCAAGGTTATGTGAGCCAATCTTTTTTCCTGTAAAATAAAGATACATTAACTTTAAGGTCCAGAGTACATAAGATTTATATGAATGGAAATGTCTGATTACAGAGTTAGCAGCTAGGTTAAAGTTTAGCAAATATATTTGGAAATAAAATATTGCTAAATAGTACTGATAGCTGTAAGAATTCTTCTAAGCCATATCAAATGCTTGCAAAAGCTGCTTTCCACCAGTATTTCTCTGGTATGTGTTTTTAAGTGCCTATGGACAAACTGGATACATAATTCTAGGTACCACTTCTATGTGAAGATGATTAGCTGTCAAAAATTCCTGTATGCCTCACTACATCCCTGTCATCCAATGAAGTGGTTTCCTGGCCACAAAGAGCTAGTTGACACCTTACTGTCAACAAAGCAACAAGAACTGGATGTTAATTATGATTTGCCAAGAAAGAAGAAATGTACTATCCCAAATAAAAATCAAAATGACACGAATGTCTTGGAGTAGGACCACAGTGACTCAAATTCAAGTTCCCCATAACTAGCTATGAAAACTCACTTGGTGACCTTGGACTGATCACACTGATCACTCCGCCTCAGGCAATCAACTTTACAGAACTACAGTTGCCAGAAAAATAGTGCCATGTATACCATCATGAACCCCTAACTGAAAACTGGGCTACTAAAATAGACATCCAGAACAAAAATCAAAGTGCTAATTAAAATTTCTCAAACATAGGGAGGAAATCTTTTAACCAGATTAGACTACCTGCTCAGGCACAATCTGTTGATAGGCTACATCAAGGTTCTTGTTCTTGTTACTTCTTAAGATCTTTATAATTAACTAAGACATCATAATTACTGTCTTCTGTGTAGAAGAAGAAATGGACACTTTCATCCATAGCTTAGTGACAGAGCACATGCTTTGTAGGGCAGAAGGACCCATCTTTCATCCCTGACCTGAAATGGTGATGTAAAGAATATCTGAGATCCTATAGAGCCACTGTCAGCTGGAAACAACAGCAACAAACCTACTGCAGATAATTTGTTCTGATCTAAGAAAAGTCCCTGTACCCATTACTGGAATGACCTCAATTTGCATTTGTATCTGTCCCATTAATCTATATCACCTGCACATTTTCTAACATGCTTTACTGCAGGAGTGGCTAAGTCTGTCTACAACCATGGCTTTTCCACCTTATCTGACAGGCTTATTTCAACTACATTTGAACCAAAATAGCTTGAGCCATTGTTCCTTGCATTCGGAAGATACAGTAAACCAACAGCAGACCACTGCTTTCTAAACTTTCATTTTCAAACTGCAGAATTTCCTTAGCTGCAAAATACTTCAGGAAATGAAATAAACAGCTGGCATCATTCAATGGAGCCAGGAGGGATCCGTAAAATAATGAAGAGCTTTACAGCACCTTAAAGTCAGCATAAGTTCTTGTTGACTGGAGTCCACCTCAGTGGCAAATATTGTTCACACACACATGAATATAATATAGCAGGAGGAATGGTACCAAATTCAGTATTCGAAAAAATATATAAATTAAAGTGAGCACTTCTTTGGAAGTGAACATAATGCTTAATGCACCTGATGAATGGAAATATTACACCACAATAAATGTTAATCTTTAAAGGGTTTCCAGGCTACTTGCTTTTGCTATAGAAGCCTATCATGTTATAATGTGAATAAAACTAACTAGATTAAACCAAAGATTACCTATTCCTGTACTGTATTTCAAACTACTATCAAATCAATTGCCATTTTTGTTGCTATTCCTCCAGTTACTAAAGAAGCATTTTCTTCCTTTATGGTTTTAGTCAGTCAGCATTAGGACAAAGTTGCCTAGAACTCTAAACTCCTCTGGAACTTTTCATAAAAACGTATGGGCCTCAGAGCGGGATAAAATAATCATAAAGTGACTTGAAGAAGATTAATATGGGAAGTCCCTTGCTGAATAGGATTAACTGCCAGCTAAGTCAGCCTTGGCCAAACTGGCATTTCTCCACATATGTTGAGATTGATAATATATATAATATCTCATAAAGTATATCATCCTTGGTCAAAGCATATCTATTTGTAGTGATTACTAGGCATCCACAAGCAGAATTGATCTAGTAGTTAAGGCACTAAACCAGAAAGTGGGAGAATATGAGTTCTAGTACCATCTTAGCCATGAAAGCCAACTGGGTGACTTCGGCCACTCACTCTCTCTCAGCTCAATTCACCTCACAAGGTTGTTGTTATGAGGAAAATAGAGGGAGGAAGGTATGTCAGATATGTTTGCCACCTTGAGCTATTTGTGAAAATAATAAAGATGAAATACAAATAAATAAAAATTGAGATAATCATCTTTTTTGTGATTGCTCTCAAGTAATTGGCAAATGTATTCTGATTCTGAAGCTTGAAGATTTAATGCAGTCCATTGTAGAGCTTTTCAGCTGTTTCCCTTCAGTGGGCCATTCCATTTTCCTACCCATTTTTTTCTTGCCATTTTTCCCCCAACCCCAATGAGAGGGAATTTCATAAAGTGTTACTACTGAAAAAGATTTATTTCAAGTGTCCCCCAAGGTGCATTTTCTGAGGAATGTATAAGCTGACAAAAATGTTAAATTATGAGTGATTTTGGCCCTACATGTGCCACAATTCCTATCTTCTGCGTATTACTTTCAAGAGCAATTGTATAGTACAAATTTTATATTAAATTAAATTAAATTAGAATGTTTTATTCCAAATTATAACATAATTTCATTGTACCATATCTGGATAGAAATAATATCCTGTTAAAGGAACTTCAAGAGTATTTTGGCAAATGTTTAACATTAAATTGGAGCATGTTTTGCTCTCCTCAGTAGGAAAGGCAACAAACCTGTATTTCAGGTATAAATCCCATCCCCTGAGCTAAATGCAGTCTCCCAGGTCTATCTGGTTTATGAGTCTCAACAAAGGCTTAGATTTTCAACAAATGATCTCACCAGATGGATGGACGTAAATATTCCAAAACCAGGGAGTCCTGAGAGAGAAGAGAAAAATGAAATTTCCCCTCTGCTTGCACAGTTATCTTAATGCATTGTTATTTTACTGTAAGTCAAGAGAAAAGAAGTTGCCCAACAGTGGATTCAGCATATTATATCAAGCCAAGCTGAAACTTCAGGCAGAGAAAGAGAAATAAGAGTTCATGAACTTTCCAGTTAAGTTATTTTCAATTCCAGCTTTGTCACAGGGGGTGTTGATAACATCTCACATATTTACTGTGGAAATTTAAGAAATACTTAGGGAAAGAAACAATGGAATAGATTCCTAAACAATACCTAACACCACTCTGAATAAGCAAAACATTCCCATATTTTGCAGCTGGTGCAAGGAATGGAAAGCAAGTCAGATAAAATGTGTGAATGCACAACAAAAACATCGCAATCCACAGACACACACAAGGATTTAGAAGGCAACAGAGAAAACACCAGGCAACATTCTCATAACTTCTGCCTGCATAAATGCCATTGCCCTAATTTCAGGCATTTCTATAACAGTCTCGTCCTTCATCCTGACATCTTTATACTGAACATCTGTTGCTGATACAGCGTTACCATTTCTCTTGTTTATAGTATGTTGCCAAATAAATATAATGGCAGGAATTTGCAAAATGGGCAGATCTGGTGCTCAAAGCACCCGCCACACGTGACCTAAAGAGAAATAAAGTAAACTTACAGTGAATGTCTGAGCCCTTGGAAGATCATTCAGTAACAGTGGAATCCTATACATCTTAAGGATGCAAAAAAATTCTGCCACAGGTCGTTCTGGGAGCAAAAGAGATTCATGGCAGGACAAATGCTAGCAGAAAACATAGTTTGGTTATGGTTCTGTCTTTTCTAAAAATAACAACAGCAAAAACAAAAATAATAATAGATCCAACATGCTTTTTGAATTGTAAAAGGTGGCCCCAGCCAAATTTAATGCTCACATAGTAATCATTCCAAGAAGCAAAGGAACAGCCGCCTCCAGTAAGAGCAAGAAATATTTTTGGTATCATAAGAAGGAAAACAAGACCCTCACCCTTACAAAGTGCATGCTCGTGCCCTTTTCTTATATTTTTTTCAAAAACCAAAACATTTCATATCCTTATAGCAGAGTAGTAACTCTTGGTTTAGGCCAGGGGTAGGCAACCTTGGCTCTTTTATGACTCGTGGACTTCAATTCCCAAAATTCCTGAGCCAGCATGGCTCAGCTTGGAAACCTCTCCCTTTCCCCTCAGCATGGCTGGCTCAGGAATTCTGGGAGTTGAAGTCCACGAGACATAAAACAGCCAAGGTTGCCTACCCCTGATTTAGGCTGCTGCTTCTCTGTACTGCATGTTGTGGTCACCTGATCAGTCCAAGAAGTGTCAAGAAAGGAGAAAGAACCTCTGCCAACCGTTCAGTCCATAGCTGTGCAGATCATTTTCCTGCAACAAGTAAGAGAAGGCCGAAGGACTGGCTATCTTGTATATTTTGAAAAATGAAATGGATTTTTCCATCACAGGAAGGATGGATATTAACCAGGCTTGCTATTAGCATTCTGTTATGTCCCGAGCCTTTGCAAACGGCTCGGGCGTTTGCAGGCAGTCCCGGGCAGGTGCAAAGCTGCCCGGGACCAGACAGGCTGTCGCCAGCGCCGTGCGCATGCGCGGGTGCTGGCGCGGGAAAAGTAACCCATTTACCCGGGAGTTGCCTATATAAGAGGCTGCGAGGCGTTTGGGCGAGGCTGAAGCCATCTTCCTGTAAGCTGAACGCTGAATAAAAGAAACTGAGAACTCCAGCTGCTTCTCGTGTCTGTTTTCCCGCCACGGACTCAACACTGGCGACGAAGGTGGGATGCCTTGCACTACCTGGAAAGGAAGAAGTGTAAGCTTACCCAAGGAGTCCTGAGCGGCGGAAGAGGAACGGCGTCGACTCGGCAGCTGCCCGCCAATCCGGTGCGCATTCGGGGGTAGGCTGGCTGATAGACCCGTCTCCTGAAGATCCGAAGATGGCGAAAATCGGAAGGCTTTCGGAATTCGACGTCTCACATCCAGAGCGGTGGGAGTCCTACGTATCCAGAATGGAGAACTACTTCAAGGCAAACCAAGTGAGGGAAGATAGCTTGAAGGCGGCCACCCTGCTTTGCGTTTGCGGCCAAGACGCCTTCGAAATCGCAGAAAACCTTGCAGCACCTGTTCCAGTAGAGTCTGTAAGCTACGCAGACCTGAAGAAGCTGCTGAAGGAGCACTTCCACCCCAAGGTGTCCGTTATCTCATGGCGCCACACCTTCGAACAGAGGGATCAACGGTCCGGTGAGTCAGCCAAGAATACATCGCCGCGTTACGGAAGGCCGCCAAGCCCTGCGAGTTCAAGGACCTCGAGGAACGACTGAGGGACCGATTCGTGTGCGGGTTAAGGCATCGAGAGCTACAACAGAGACTTTTCGCTAAGGAAGAATTATCCTTCCAAGACGCCTTAAGAGAAGTCACCGCAGAAGAAGCAGCAAGCGGCGCCGTCAAGAACATGCGGCCGATCAGAAGCAGTGCAGAGGGTGCGTCCGTGCACCAGGAAGACGTCCGACGAAACTCCGAGGAGGATCCGGATGAAGAAGTCGACCGTCTACACCCCGCGAAGGAAGAGAACCAGAAGGGAAGCTCTTCGGCTCCGCTCAAGTGCATCGGCTGTGGAGGTCGCCACAGGAGAACCGACTGCAAGTTCCGCTCCGCTACCTGCCGGGCATGCGGCAAACAAGGGCACATTGCAGCTGTGTGTCTGGGCCGACGAAAGGCACAACCCCAAGAAGAACGCCTGAAGGGTACCAGATTCCCCAGCCAGAATAGGGTAGGTTTTTGCGCTTCGCGAAGAAGCATCTGTAGAACAGGCACACACAAGCCCATGAAGAAAAAGCTGTCACTCAACGTGAAGCTACAAGGGGTTCCATTATCTATGGAACTAGACACAGGGTCTGCCCTTTCCATTATTTCATTGCATACATTTAGGAAGATTTGTTCCAGTAGTGGGACTAAGGCCAAGTTAAGGCCTTCTGATATTGTATTAACAGATTTTCAGAACTCAAGAGTGTGTGTTAAGGGGGAGGCCACCCTTAACGTGCAATACAAGAGTTTTGAAGGTCCACTAGACTTATTAGTAGTAGGGGGTGAACGAACGAGTCTCATAGGACTCGATTGGTTTGAGGCCCTGGGGATACACGTCACAGGACTCAACAGCTTACAAACACTCGACCTACAGGAAGTCTGCAAAGAATTTGCAGATGTTTTCAGCCCCCAGCTGGGCACATTCAAAGGACCACCTGTGTCCTTAAAGCTAGACCCCACTGTCACTCCCATTAGGATTAAAGCAAGAAGGGTCCCTTTTGCTTTAAAAAGTAAGATTGACACTGAATTAGACAAACTAATCCAACAGGGAATCCTAGAACCTGTTGATTCCAGCCCGTGGGAGACCCCCATTGTCACGCCTCTAAAGGCAAATGGGGACATTCGCATTTGTGCTGATTACAAATGCACACTCAATAAGGCATTGCAGCAACATGCCTATCCTGTTCCTGTGGTCAGTCACATCCTGGCCTCTCTCAAGGGGGGGCGTGTTTTTGCAAAGCTTGACCTAGCTCAAGCATATCAACAGCTGCCTGTTGATGATGATGCTGCCATAGCTCAGACCATTGTGACCCACAGGGGAGCCTTTAAGGTAAAAAGGCTACAGTTTGGAGTGAATGTCGCTCCTGGGATTTTCCAAAGCGTAATGGAAAACACACTACGAGGTATACCAGGGGTCTGCCCCTACTTTGACGATGTCTTGATTGCAGGAGACTCCACACACATTCTAGCTGAAAGGCTTAGGGCTGTCCTGTTAAGATTCAGGAAATCAGGCCTCAAGCTCAGAAAAGACAAATGCAAGATTGGGGTGCCTTCTACTGAATTTTTGGGATTCAAAATTGATGCTGCTGGGATTCATCCTGCTGAATCCAAACTAACTGCTATTTTAGAAGCACCCAGGCCAAAGTCTAAGGCCGAACTTCAGGCCTTCTTAGGCCTCCTGAATTTCTACAATTCTTTTCTTCCACATAAAGCTAGTGTAGCTGAGCCTCTTCACAGGCTACTAGACAAACATGCTGTGTGGCTGTGGTCACAAGCACATGAGGCTTGCTTTAAAGAAGTCAAGGCCTTGCTCACTTCTAACAGTGTTCTTGCACATTTCAACGAGTCTCTTCCTGTGTGCATCGCTTGTGATGCATCCCCCTACGGGGTTGGAGCTGTCCTGAGTCACCTCAGGTCTGATGGAACTCAGGTTCCTATTGCATACTACTCCAGAACACTGTCTTCTGCCGAGCGCAACTACGCTCAGATAGACAGGGAGGCTCTGGCTGTTGTTGCTGGAATTAAAAAATTCCACGATTTTCTATATGGCAGGCATTTCACGGTCTTCACTGACCATAAGCCTCTGCTGGGACTGTTTACCACACGTAAGCAGACTCCCCACATCATTTCCCCTAGAATGCTTAGGTGGTCTATTTTTTTGTCTGCATATGATTTTTCATTACTCCACAAGCCTGGGAAAGAAATGGGCCATGCTGATGGCCTCAGTAGGTTGCCTCTGCCAGTAGTAGAAGCTGACCCCGCGCCAGCTGTCAACATTCTATCAATCCAAGCCTTGCCCGAGCTCCTCTTAGTGCCAGGGATGTTACCGCTGAAACAGGTACAGATCACACACTTTCACGTGTCCGCTCCTGGGTCCTGTCCGGGTGGCCTGAGCACTGCCCTAGTCCTGAGTTTCAGAGTTTCTGGTCCAAAAGGAACGAACTGTCCCTTTCTCAGGGTTGTCTGCTTTGGGGAAACAGAGTTGTCATTCCCACCTCAATGAGGACTAGGGTCTTAGAATCCCTCCACGAGGGTCATCCTGGCATTGTTCGTATGAAGGCTCTTGCACGAAGCCACTTGTGGTGGCCTGCTTTAGATAAAGATATTGAGGCTAAGGTACACGCATGCCACCTGTGCCAACGATCTCGCCCAGAGATGCCCCAAGCTCCTGTGCATAGATGGGAGGAAACACAGTCCCCATGGTCTAGGGTGCACATTGACTACGCTGGGCCCTTTCAGGGCCAGTTCTTCTTGGTCCTTGTTGACAGCCATTCAAAATGGCTTGAGGTTGTGCCTGTCTCATCCACCACCACTGCAAAGACTATTCAGGTACTGAGGGGGATTTTTGCTGCACACGGGCTGCCAGATGTCATTGTGTCCGACAACGGCCCTCAATTCACCTCCTCCGAATTCCAAGCTTTCTTACAGGCAAACCTGATTCGTCATGCAACGTCTGCGCCTTTTCACCCGTCCACCAACGGTATGGCTGAACGCATGGTGCGCATCGCAAAGGACGCCTTGAAGAGACTCACCTACGGGGACTGGCATCACAGGTTGGCTGACTTTCTCCTTTCTTATCGCACCACACCGTCCACTTCTACAGGGAGAAGTCCAGCTGAACTTCGTTGGGGGCGCCAACTTACTACTAGACTTGACCGGTTGCATCCGGACAGACTGCCTTCATCTACCTCACATCCTAGGGCACCTAGACAACTACTTGTGGGTGCCCCGGTTTGGGCTCGCAATTACGGGCCTGGTCATACATGGGTCCCCGCTTCTGTGTCCAGGATCACAGGTCCTCTCTCCTACGAGGTTGCCCTGGACAACGGTCGTGTCCTGCGGCGGGCACATCGACCAACTTCGCTCTAGGCGAGACTTTCTGATGAGACTCCTGGGTCTTTTCCAGGGGGGGAGGGGGACCCTTTGGAGCAAAGGGAAGGGCAGAGCTACTGCCCACCTCCACTGAGGGAGCCACAAATGGCCCATCTCAGGGTTCTGCAATTGCTCCGAAAAGAAAGTCATGGAGCTTACCCACAAAAAGGCACTCAAGCCTACTCCAGCCAGGGAGTCACCGGGGGACATACTCACTTTTTCCACCACACATCACACAGCCACTCCAGTTAACGGAGGATACCCGGGGGTCATCCCAACAAATCATTCCCCGCAAGAGAGCTGCCACAATTCCAAAGTAGGCCTCACCTACCCAAATCCTAATAGGGGGTCAAACATACAAAGAGGTCTAGTAGAGGAACCAAGGCAACGACTACAACACCCCTAGCACAAATCAGGGAACACCTGAGTTTTGGGAAAGTACAGAAACCCACACGAGCCCGAGCACAGAATGGGGTTCAGGGAATGGACAGCCTCCTGACGGGTCTTGGACTGACCTAGGAGGTTCTACAGAGACGCCCAGCAGTGGCTATCACTTCAAGGGGCCTGAGGGTCTACAGATAGGTAGGACAACCAGGTCACAAAGCAACAGAAGCCCTGGCCTGACGAGCCCGGTGGGCAAGCAAGCAGGCCAGGCATCGGGGCACAGTCCTTGGAAGACACCAGGACACAATAGAGAGAACAGGCTCACGCCTCCCTCCAGTCAGGGGACTTATGCCAGTAACCCAGAGCTAAGAAGGTCACAGAGAGCAAAGAAATCTCCTAAGTATATAGAAGATTACATAACATTGCTGGCAAGGCAAAAGCCAGTAATCAGTGGGAGCACTGGGGAGTGAAATGTCATATAAAATAAATGATTATATGTTGGTAGTAGTTTTAGCCCGGGGGAAAGGGGTGTTATGTCCCGAGCCTTGCAAACGGCTCGGGCGTTTGCAGGCAGTCCCGGGCAGGTGCACAGCTGCCCGGGACCAGACAGGCTGTCGCCAGCGCCGTGTGCATGCGCGGGTGCTGGCGCGGGAAAAGTAACCCATTTACCCGGGAGTTGCCTATATAAGAGGCTGCGAGGCGTTTGGGCGAGGCTGAAGCCATCTTCCTGTAAGCTGAACGCTGAATAAAAGAAACTGAGAACTCCAGCTGCTTCTCGTGTCTGTTTTCCCGCCACGGACTCAACACATTCCTTCCACCATAAATCCTTTAGGAAACCTCTTTTATATCCCTGCTTGAAATGAGAGAAAAAAGTTCTTCTGTGTGCTTCCTAAAAAACTAGACTAGCAGAGGCATGGTTTGGAAGCAAATTTAACATCTTGTGCTTCTCACATATACTGGAAGCTACCTTGTATTTCACCAAGCTATTGGTTCTGTTGGGCAGCCATTTTGTCTGACTGGAAGTATCCATCCAATGTCCCTGGCATACCTAATCTTTCTAACTCATGAGGGGTGGGATTTTATGGTTTTTATGTTGTTGATTTTTAATACTGTAAGCTTCCCAGAGTCACCTGTGTGCGAGCTGGGTGGCCATACAAATTTGTTTAATTAATTAATTAAAGCTGAGGCTTTCTGTATGTAAAGCATGTAATGGATGTTCCTCCCTCATCTGAGTTAATGGCTTGTTTTCATTGTGATAAATATAAGGAGTGAGCAGAAGACCTTCAAGTGATTATGAACATATGAAATTCTTTCTCTTTCTCAGATGAAGCATAAGATCTAGGAAGCAGCAGAGATGAAAGTCTACATGTTGTTTGCCTTTCAGCTATCTTCTTTTTCTTGATATAGAATTTCTACTATATGTAAAAAACACCTTTTTCTCCCCAACTGATACCTCAAGTACAGTCATTGTTCTGGCCAAAAAGGAGCAACCTCTTCAAGGTCTCCAATCTCCTGTTCTTTTTGCCCTTCTAAAAGATTTTTCCATAAATTCATTTTTAATGCAGACTCCATGTGGCCCAGCATTTTGACAATTTCTATATCTCTGAAAACAAATGTACCATTTTTCTGCTGTTATTATTTGTATATGAAGCATGAAGATGAGTAAAGATGGCTTTCACTTTTTAATATATCAGAGCTTCATAAAATAGCTTTGAAAAGCAGCTTCTTAAAAGTTTTTTTTTTTTCAATTTTCTGATTCTCTTGCATAGTCATCCATTGCTCTGAAAATGCAGGCATATTTTCCTAGGTAATTATAGCATGTGAGTTGAGTAAGGAAAGGCTAATAGATGAGATTAACTGAGATCTGTTTTTTCTGTGAGCCATCAGCTTTGGTAGTGTTCTTTGGGATGGATGTGAGAATATCTCAGCCTTTACTTGCACAACTGATGGGAAACCCAATCCTAAGAAGCCAACAAGGGCAGGGGCCTGTTGACAATGGCATTCCTTTCCCAAACACCAAGTGGGCAATATTGATTTGCTTTGGATCAGTGAAATATTAAAAACTGAAAAAAGGCCATGACAATAAATTACTCCAATTCAAAGTACAGTAAAAACCCTACCAACATGTACTCAAAAGCACTGCTTCTTAAAAACGATGTGCTAGCCATTTCGTAGAAATGTACTTAACTAAATGTACTTTACTAAATTCCATGACAGAAGAATCTCAAAGGACGGAATGTGGGTACTGAAAGTAATATAATGGTACTCTCAGGATTCCCTATTAAATAGTCTGTTCCTCTTTGAACAAACCAATTGGTAAACATCACTTTAGGGTCCCCTATTTTTCCTTTGAGCTGGAGAATTTTGGGAGTTAAAGACCACACATTGTAAAGTTGCCAAGGTTAAGAAACATTGCATGGCTTACAATAGTCTCCCAACTAAGACAGGAAGAAAATTCTACTGTTCTGAAAATAATCTTCAGAGTCACCCTTCTTTCACTGCACTGCATTCTTACTTGCAGTATCCAGATGATACCTGCCATGGACTTTGAATAGAGTTTATTTAGTTTATTTATTCTTTGTTCTTAGAACAAGTGCATTTTTTCAGTCAATGGGTACTCAGTCAATGGTTTCCCAAACAGCTTCCCAAATTTGAATATAAAGTTCTTTTAAATCTTGCCAGTTTGGGAAAATCTAGGGGTAAAAGACATCCCTTTAATTACAAATACCAGAATACTGCAGTAATCCATCCACAGCTTTTAGATATGGATCGCTGCTCCCTTGTTCTTTAGTAAGCAAAGTGACAATTACAATGAAGTACAAAGAAGATTAAGAGTTTAGCCCTCCAGGAGACTTTGAGAATACCTATATCAGGAGACCAGTGGAGACAGTCTTATCAGCTGACTCACAGACTCTTGAATGGCTCCATACAAGAATGCTGTTCATAAACTCACAAGGTCAGCAGAGCAGCTTCTTCTAGTAGGCAGGGTCAGTCAGACTTGGCAAGTCACACAGTCAGCAAACCAGCAATCAAATGTTTCAATCATGCCTGATTATTTCATCAGGCAACAGGGAGGTGAAGAAGAAAAAGAAAATCATATGCTTCTTTGGCTATGGAAAAAAACCCTACAAGATGAAGTCATCAGGTCAGGAAACAAAACCTTTAATTAACTAATGACAAGTACAGAATGTCCTGTCCAGTGTAAAAGAATCAGCTTTAAATTACATTTTCTATCAATGATGCTCCAGGCTGTTCTTTTCTTTGTTGAATGAAGTACATTTGTTGAAGTTTTCCTGAAAGATAATTTGCTATAGCTGCAGCATAAAAGTGGACAAACAGTCTACTATATAGTCCTGTGCATGGAATAAGAAACTCCTACATCCATGGTAGTGATTAGATTCCTTGACCAAGCATGTCTTGGTGAAGATATTGACTATTTTGACTAGAGGAAGAGGAGACATGATAGCAGTAGCCCAGTATTTGAGGGGGTCAGTTTATTTTCCAAAGCTCCAGAAGGCAAGACAAGAAACAATGGATGAAAACTAATCAAGGAGAGAAGCAATCTGGAATTAAGGAGAAACTTCCTAACAGTGAGGACAATTAACCAGTGGAACAGATTGCCTTCAGATGTTGTGGGTACTTCATCACTGGAGGTTTTTAAGAAAAGACTGGACAGCCACTTGTCTGAAATGGTATAGGTTCTCCTGCTTGAGCAGGGGGTTGGACTAGAAGACCTCCAAGATCCATTCCAGCTCTATTCTGCTCTTCTTCTCTTTTGATAAGACATAGGGT